>NC_138765.1:71129044-71729044 GCF_965113315.1 Podarcis vaucheri | reverse complement strand
TGAACAGTGAAAGGATGAACCGCAAGAGCAGAAAATTACACATATTATGCTGCTGGGTTCTCTTCCCCTCCATTTCCTGTTATTTAGCATAACCTTTAAATGATTATTAGGAAGAAAATTCTAAAAAATATTTATCTATCTTGGAATCGCCGTACCCACAAACAGGCATTTATCACAAATGTACATTCTCATATCTGGGGGGGGGGCATAATGGGGTGTGTCAGTGAACTGCCATCGGAGCCAAGAGTGGAGGTAAGGCTCCCCGACCATGCAGGAGAAGGGACCAGTAGAGGGAGAGAGAACACTCCTTTTGGGGAAGGTAATCAGCGTGACACCGGGGAGGAAGGGGATCAGGGAAGGACTTCGGAGAGAGAGCTCCAAGACTCTTCCACAGAGACCAGCGGGGAGAGTCCGGGACCTCCGCTAGCTACGCCTACTCTGCGCAGGAAACTTCCGCGCAGGGAGGCTAGGCGGAGACTGGGCGTCAAGGAATTTTTATGCTGGAAGAAGTTCAGGAAATGCCCACTGACAGATTCTGCCAGTGACTGACACAGCCATGGAGAAAGGGCTGTCCAGCCAGGGAAAGGTTTAGCCAGGCAGCGTTGCCTAGATCTTCAGCATCCTTTACGCACGAGCAACCCCAATTCCCATTACAGGGTGTATACAACTAATTTCTACACAGACAAAACTCACTGAAATGAATCAACCTACCTTAGTTCAATGGGTCTACTCTGAGTAGCACTAGCATTGGACGAAACTCAGTGTGTGAAACGAAGCAAAATAAGATCTCAGCCAATGTTTCCAGAGGCAGGAGGAGAGAGGAAAAAACCAAGCCCCAAAACAGTCAGAGAGATGTATTAATTTTTGTTCAGCCTCGCCTTCCTGACAGAGTTGTTGTGAGGATAAAACTGGTGGGGGGGGCAGGGGAGAAATAGCAGTGTGCATGTTGCAGTAAGCTCTTTGGAGATGGGGAGCATATTTACTGGAGAAACTTCTAGCTTCTGTGCAATGTCACAGGGATGCCAGAAGGCACCGTTTTTCCATTCCGCCCTGAATGAAGCGCTGTTTCTGTTCCTCTGCAGTTCACCTCTGGCCAAAAACTACATCATGGTCCGCTGTGCCGAAATTGAGTTTACATTATTTCCATAAAGAATCACCCAAATTACATTGTCAATGGGTTAGCCAGACCCCCCCCCCTTTCAATGCAAAGAAAACACAAAGTATATTGAAATCAGCAGCAACAATTGGTATTTGCTGGGTTGGTTTACTTTTCCAGACACAGGACAAATAAGCAAACATTGGAAGAGAAGAAGAAGAGTTTGGATTTGATATCCTGCTTTATCACTACCCTAAGGAGTCTCAAAGCGGCTAACATTCTCCTTTCCCTTCCTCCCCCACAATAAACACTCTGTGAGGTGAGTGGGGCTGAGAGACCTCAAAGAAGTGTGACTAGCCCAAGGTCACCCGGCAGCTGCATGTGGAGGAGCAGAGACGCAAACCCGGTTCCCCAGATTACGAGTCTATCGCTCTTAACCACTACACCACACTAGCAATTGCCTCTTTCATTTTCACCAGAATTCTGACACCCAGAGGCTACATCCTGATAGTGGTCAATTTTCTCAATTCCCCCCCTCTCCACACCTACATGAATTACGCTGAAGACCACAGATGGGACCCTCTCTGTTTTGGAGCAAGGGCAGGGCAGAGATATAGAGTAATAATTGCATACCATCAAACACATTGTCCTCGTCAATGCCATGAGCTTTCTGGAGCCTCTTCCTCGCAAATGGATGTGGGTCTGCCACACCAATCACCTAACGAAGGGAGAAAGCTGTCAGCATCTCACAAGCAGATAGCTGGACTATGGCGGTCCAATGCAGGCTATTTCAATACAGCTTAGTTCTCGAACGTTTTGGCTCCTGAACACCGCAAACCCGGAAGCGAGTGTTCCCGTTTGTGAACAATGTTTGGAAGCCGAATGTCCGACGGGGCTTCTGCAGCTTCAGATTGGCTGCAGGAGCTTCCTGCAGCCAATCAGAAGCCACACTTTGGTTTCCAAACATTTTGGAAGCCGAACAGATTCCGTTTGACTTCCGAGGTACGACTGTACCATGGAAAGCATAGTGGTCCATTTAGTTCAACATCCTATGCTCACAGCAGCCAATCAGATGCCCACGGGAAGCCTGAGTGAAAGCAATACTCTCCGCACCTGTGAACAGGACTGGTTGATATATTGATATACAGTGGTACCTTGGGTTAAGTACTTAATTCATTCCGGAGGTCCATTCTTAAGCTGAAACTGTTCTTAACCTGAAGCACCACTTTAGCTAATGGGGCCTCCTGCTGCTGCCGGAGCACGATTTCTGTTCTCATCCTGAAGCAAAGTTCTTATCCTGAGGTACTATTTCTGGGTTAGCGGCGTCTGTAACCTGAAGCATATGTAACCCGAGGTACCATTGTATTGTCCAAAACCAGTTTAAAGTCCATATTGTGATAGCGGTTTCATAATTTTTGACCTGGCAAAATCATGAATTGCATGAATTACAAATCATTGGCGTGGGTGTGTTCACTATGCAAAAATCACAGTGAAGGAAAATGGGGCATTTGCTGGGGGGGGGTTGAGTATCAAGTGTTTGGTTTGAAGTCCACTGCACCTGGAGCTATTTTGACATCAGTAGAAGGGTGTGTTCACAAGCCCCAGAAGACCCCTGAGCTGCTCTTACCTTCATGCGTGCAGGAAACTGCTGAGCAAAAGAGGAATAATTCCTTCCCCGACTTCCAGCTCCAATCACGAGAACAGTGACTTGGCGAGACATCTCGGTGTTGCTTTCCATCTGCGTCAAGGAAACAAAAACTTAGGACAAGCTTACGGCTGGGAAGTTCCTGCAAAGTTATGGCTTTATCTGGATTTGACTGCATCCCAGAATTTATTGCTGACAGCTTCAATGTACTTCCAGGGAATCATCATCATATTATTCATAGCCTTCTTTTTATCTCCCCACAATAACCATGTTTCTGCTCTGCAACATTCTCCTTCTTAAATTGTGAGCCGCAAGATGTCAAACATGCAAGGCCATTGTTTGTTTCTGCACCTCTGAAACATTTGTACTGTTATATGTAACGAAACGACCTATTTTTTAAAAGAAAGAAAGAATATGAAAAGAACTTTTGCAGAGAGAATTCAGGAAATGAAACTATCCGCAATCCACAATTTACTTACCGTACATGCCTGCTTTGTTTGCATTTCCTGGCTTCTTTTGCTAATCTTGGCAGCGATTCAGGGAAATGCCAAGAGGTTGTGAAGCCTCAGACCTTAATCATCAGCTTCTAAAATGTCCTACAATGTCCTTACAATTTCAAGCCTACTTCTCAGTCATAAGGTCTAGAAACTTGATATATATTTAAAAAGAAGAGGAGGAGGGTCTCACAAAGTAGAATTCTATACTCAATATCAAATTCCAAATTACCCTAAACTAATCAATAAAAACATTTATTTTATTTTTCTTAGATTTAAAACGGGCATGTATAGAAGAGGCAAATCATGATGTAGAAATGAGTGGTCAACGCTTGCAGGGAGAAGCTCAGAACGAGCTTGCAAGAGAGATTAAAAATAATAAAAAATGGTTTTCTGCAGCTATGTTTGAAGCAAGAGGAAGAACAAGCAAGCAGTAGGTCCTCTGCATGGAGAAGATGAAGAAATGCTATTGGGTGTCAGAGAGAAGGTAGAATTGTTCAACACCTATCCAGGGCCTGCTGAGCCGTGTTCAAGGATTACCAAAGGAACTCACATTTGGAATCTCAGAGTTTCCTCCTCTAATATTTGAGAATTCTTGGGGAACAGGTGAAGTCCCTGTGGGCTGGAAGCAGGAAGGTTTTGCTCCCATCTTCAAAAAGGCAACTACCAACTGGTCAGCTTGCTTTACCAGGAAAGGTCCTAGAACAGAATTAAACAGTCGGTCTGTGAGCACTTTGAAAAAGATGCTTTGATTACCAAGACCAACCATGGGTTTCTGAAAAACAAGTCATGCCAGACTAATCTTATTTCTTTTCTCTTTTTTGGGGTTACAAGTTTGCTGGATCAGGGGAATGCTGTGGGTGTAGCGTATCTTGATTTCAGTAGAGCTTCCTGGTAAAATGTTAGGCTAGCTAGACAATATTAGTTAGGTGGATTTGAAACTGGCTGACTGACCAAACCCAAACAGTGCTCACCAATAGTTCCTTCCCATCCCATAAAAGAGTGAGAAGTGGGGTGCCACAGGGTTCTGTCCTGGGCCCGGTGTTGTTCAACTGCAGCGGCTCGTATACTTGTGGCCAAGGGATGGAAAGATCACGAGGGTCCAAAATAACAGATTGGCAAATCAAATTACACGAATTGGTGGAGATGGCTCAATTGACTAGTAAACTCAGAGGATACTCAAAGCAAAAATTTGTGGGAAAATGGGATGGTTATAGAAGATATGTGCAAAAAATACAATAATAGTTTTGACTCCGTGCTAGCATTCGAGTGATAAATTAACTAAAAGGAGGTGGACAACAATTAAGGATGTATTATGTTTTCAGAATGTATTGGAAAATTTATATAGAAAGGTTTATTGTTTTGTGTACATTCGATTGTAAGATAAAATATATGCAAAGGGACTTGACAGGAAGTCAAAGTTGAAGAAAAGATTTTGGAAGATAAAAGGGGAAAAATATTTACTTTCATTATTATCATTTTGTGTGCGGGGGGTGTGGATGTCTGCACATATGTGTGTTTTTGTATGGAATGTTTGGGAGGAAATAAGACGGTAAATAAACTAAATATTGATGTATGTAATTTTTATTTCTTAATTATATTTAGTGGTAGTATGGTTGTATTTTTTTGTAACATAAAATCATTCAATAAAAATTATTTTTTTTTTTTAAAAAAGGTGAGAAGTGGGGTGCTGCAGGGTTCTGTCCTGGGCCTGGTGTTGTTCAACATCTTTATAAATGACTTGGTTGAAGGAACTGGGCCGGGTGCTTGTCAAACTTGCAGATGACACCAAATTAGGAAATGTAGCTAATACCACATAAGACAGAGTCAAGATTCAAGGATTTAACATAACCTTAGCAGATGGGAGAACTAGGCCAAAATTAACAAAATGAATTCCAATAGGGACAAATATAGGATGGGGGACATATGGGTTGACAGCAGCACAGTACATATAAGAAAGTTCTAGGGGTCTTAGTAGACCACAAGCTTAACAGAGTCAGGAGTGTGATGCAGTAGCAAAAAAAAGCTAACACTGTTCTAGGCTGGATCAACAGAAGTATAGTGTCCAGATCAATGGAAGTAACAGTTCTACTCTTATTCTGCCTTAGTCAGATCCTGTATCCAGTTCTGGTCAACACAGTTTAAGAAGGATATTGACAAGCAGGAAAGTGTGCAAGGGACAGCAACCAAGATGATCATGGGTCTGGAAACCAAGCCCTATGAGGAACAGCTGAAGGAGTTGGGTATGTTTAGGCTGGAGAAAAGAAGACCGAGAGGTGATATGAGAGCCATCTTCTATGCTTCTGTGAATAGTGTGTCCAATTTGTTTTTAAAACTGTTAGTTTGGGGTGGCATCCAATATTAGTCCTGCTCAGAGCAGACCCATTGAAATTAATAACCCAAGTTATTAATAACCCATTAACTTCAACAAGTCTACTTTGATTTGAACGTCGGCTACAACACGTTACCTGTATTTTAATAACTTTTGTCTCATTTATTTTATTTTATTTGTTGATACTTATTCAAAGATATACATACATACCCATTACAAAGTATATTTTTATGATATGCCGAAATAAAACTGCTCCTTTTTTAGTTTAAGTAGTTAAGTCAGAAGGAGGAAAATACAAGAAAAGGATAAATCGAAAGGAGAAGGAAGAGAGATGGAAAATAAAGAAAAAGCTATTTTTTTAATGAACGTTTTATATTATTTTATGTAAACCGCTTACAGATGGTATTACCATTACTATTATTAGGCAAAATACAAATCCTGGTAAATATTTAATATTTAAATATTTAAGCCCCACCACCTTTCTACCTTGAGCTCCTTGGAGGAAACGTGGGGTGTAAAAGCATTTACGGTAATACAGCTTAAAAATGCAAGCCCGCCACATCCCACATAGCGCTGGCTAAACAGCAAGAGGAGGGAAGTATCTTAAACCTGAAACTAACGTTGGGGAAGCTTTGTAGCGATGCTTTGAGACCATCACCCTGGTTTGTTTGTTTTAAAGTGATTTCCTCCCGCTAACAGCATCCCTTCGTGTTATCAGTTTTATAGTTTGCATTGAGAGAGACTCACCGGACATTAGCAGAGCTTGTTCTGATCTGATCGCTGAGCACGATTAACACCGACCTCAGAACAGAACGCTCAGCTGGGCAGGGAGCCACGCCCACTTCCAGATTCCCCATTCACGCGGGGCTCTCCGAACTCAAGCCAATCAATGGGCGCGGATGACTTCGCACGGGAGGAATTTTATTGGCCGACAAGAAAAGTTGGGGCGGGGAAATGAGGATGCCAGCTGTTGATTGGTTCTGCGTTTAGACCGGTTAACTTTGAACTCCAACCGCAATTAGTTAACAGTGAGGAATTATGGGGATTGTAGGCAGGAACATCTGGAGCTCACCAGGCTATCGCTGAGCTAAGGAGATGCACACACAGTGCCTACTCAGAGGTAGGCATCATTGAGACCAGCGGAGCTTACTCACAGGTAAGTATGTGCAACATACTTGTGTAGCATTGCAGCCTCAGCTATCCTTTAAAATAAAATAAATAAATAATAATAATAATAATAATAATAATAATAATAATAATAATAATATAGAATTATAGAATTGTAGAGCTGGAAGAGACCACGAGGGTCATCTAGTTCAGCTCCTTGCAATGCAGGAATACAAATTCCTTCCAGAAGCACCTTAGAGACCAACTAAGTTTGTTATTGTATGAGCTTTCGTGTGCATGCGCACTTCTTCAGATACACTGAAAGAGAAGTCACCAGACCTTTATATATAGTGAGAGGGTGGGGAGGGGTATTACTCAGAAGGGTGGTGGGAATGGGTGATTGGCTGATAGGTGTGGTAAACCTGTTGACGGACTGTTAACGACTGCAATTGGTTTTACAGGGAAAAGCAAGGGGTGAGATGGTTAAAAATAGCTTTATCATGTATAATTTTTTTATTTTGTTTTGGCTACGACAGACCAGCATGGCTACCTACCTGTAACTACTGCTTATATCTATTTATTCTTAATTATGCAAGTGCATATTGATAATTTTATTTTTAAAGTGTGTGGTTATTTAATTGTATCCGCCTGCCACCTTCCAAGGGAGCTCTTCCTGCTATCAAAGAGTTCTTGGTGTCAGAAAATTCTTCCTAATGTTTAGTCGGAATCTCCTTTCTTGTAACATGAATCCCATCTGCTTTATGGAGATAGTAATACACACCCCTACCTTCCAGGGCTGCTATAAAGACTGCATGCATGTGAAATGTTTAGAATGATGTGCTAGGCATGTATTGTTACCCTTATTACAAGTGAAGGGACGCAGGTGGCGCTGTGGTCTAAACCACTGAGCCTAGGGCTTGCTGATCGGAAGGTCGAAGGTTCGAATCCCCGCGACGGGGTGAGCTCCCATTGCTCGGTCCCAGCTCCTGCCAACCTAGCACATCAAAGTGCAAGTAGATAAATAGGTACTGTTCTGGCAGGAAGGTAAACGGCATTTCCATGCACTGCTCTGGTTTCGCCAGAAGCGGCTTAGTCATGCTGGCCACATGACCCCGAAAAACTGTCTGTGGACAAACGTCGGCTCCCTTGGCCAGTAAAGCGGGATGAGCCCCAAAACCCCAGTCGTTCACGACTGGACTTAACTGTAAGGGGTCCTTTACCTTTACCTTTATTACAAGTGAGAACCCACAACAAAATGTTGTAGTGTGGAGTGTGCCAACCAGCTAGCCATTCCTTCTCCAGGATATTCCATGACAACCACAACTTTTCAGCTTTTTCTTTCCCAAGAAGCACCCTAGTCCTCCTTGTGCTGTTCCCTGCCCTGTGCTGCAATAGTGCTTTTCCCCTAAAAAATTTTGTTGGATCTTCAGGACTCCCTTGAGTATGCTGACAGCCTCCTTACTTCTGAGTGGACCATTTCATTCACCAACAGAGTTCACTAGAGGAAGCTGTTATGTGTTTATTGCTTTTTTAATATTAATATTGATATTGATGTGGCATTTATTGGATTCGACACTGAGCTCTCTCTCTCCCCCCCCCCCATGGCTAATGCTTTTTAAAGTTATTTAGCTCCCCTGTGGATTTCTGTAAACTGCTTTGATCACTGCTGTGATGCTCCAACAGATCACTTCCAGAGGCATATGGCTCTTGGGAAGGAAGGTTCCTTACCCCTGGGCTGCTTGTTTGAAATGACGGGTTACATTTTTCAAACAAACAAACCAGCCTACTAACTGAGAAAACTGCAGGAGTAAAGTGGCAAAATCTGAAGCGGTATACAGTATACTTGCATTCAGTGTCTGATTTATGTATAAGCTAAACAAGCTATAGCTTAGGGCCCCACTCGTTGGCCCCCCCCCCCAAAATGTAAAGAAAACAAACCCTGGATGTTCATTTCCAAAATACAGTGGTACCTCGGATTACAGACGCTTCAGGTTACAGACTCCACTAACCCAGAAATAGTACCTCGGGTTAAGAACTTTGCTTCAGGATGAGAACAGGAATTACGCAGCAGTGGCGTGGCAGCAGCGGGAGGCCCCATTAGCTAAAGTGGTGCTTCAGGTTAAGAACAGTTTCAGGTTAAGAATGGACCTCCGGAACGAATTAAGTTCTTAACCCAAGGTACCACTGTATAAGATAAAAAACAAATAAAATAAAACCTATATACAGCAACAGTGTTTTGTGTTGTATAGGCTTCTATGATGTAAGTAATGGACCCCGTCTGCTAGCCTGTTCCCTAAAATATCATTGGTTTGCTCATTTCTATATATAGGGTGCTTACATTCTGCATGGACTCTTTGCATGGCAACATGTGCAAATGGCTTTAGACACCTATTAGGTCCATAAATTACCATATAGCATATATTCAGCACAAAAAACAGTGACAATTTGTTGTTGACAAAGGACAGCTGGACATATAAAGGGCCCCATTACCGTCAGTAGCTTAGGGCCTCATCAAACCTAAATCCGGCCCTGCCTGCATTCAGTTATCCCTGTTTACATGTGAGAACAGAACCATGCATGTACAGAAAAGGTGGAGTAGGGGCAACTTTGTCCAACGACATTCGTCATTGTGTCTGACCGCACCCACTGTTGTGAATGAAATTTAGCTGGTGACAAGCTGGTATGTTGATCAAAAAGCCACATTTCCATAACACAACCGGTCCTTCCTTGCAGTGGGAAAGGAACATCAGAACACAGGACAGAGGCGCTAGCATTACAACTGTGAAAACCAAGACAACACAGCCCATGTCTGAATGTGTCTGAATGTGCCTGGTGTTGCCACATTATTGCTGCCTGGAGCCATAGTGCAACAAAATCAGGACAGCCTGGGATATTTGTGATATGAAGAGTCCCAGGATTTCAGCAGGAAGCGAAAGGAAATGCCCAGATTGGAAATGAAGCAATATGCCCGTCCTAAAATATTTGCACTTGCAAATGGTATTGAAAGCAGGTTTGCTCAGGTATAATCATGAGCACAAATCTCAGGTAGTACAATGGGTCAGTGTGCCTGGCTGTTAAGCAGAAGTTTGGTGGTTCAAGCCCACTCAGGGATGGCTGTGGGCAGGATTCGTGCATTGCTGGGGGTTGGACTGGATGACCCTCTGTGTCCCTTCTGATTCTACAATTGAATACAGAATAAGAAAGATGTCTGGAGGGAGCTGCTCCCTTTTCGTTAATAATTTCTTCACCCCACACTTTCCAATGGATTATCCTGCCGCACTTTCCAACCTACAAAAAAGCTCCCTTTACTTCAGTGGATTTGTCAAGTACTTGAACCCTCTCTAATAGCCCAAACCTAAAGTTCTGGTCCATGCTTGATTCCCTCTCACAGAGCATTGGCAACCTGGGAGCATCCTTGGGTTTCAACCCTAGACCTATTTACTTGGGAATGAGCCCCACATGCTTCTAAATAGACATGAGCAGGATTGCATTTCTGAGGTTGCCACTCTTCTCCTTCACTTAAAGACATCAAAAAGGAGTCATGTGTAGTTTGTGTGTGGTTTTTGTTTATTAAGGGCACAGCTCCGTGGTTCCCCCCCCCCTTCCACTGTCTCTTGCACTGCGGCGCGGGATCCCCCTCCCCGCGCCAGTTTCACACGCTCAGAATCAGCGGCTGTTGCTCCTCGGCCATTTCCTCACCTGGTGAGATCTCGTAAACGACGCAGAGGGATGAATACAGGCAGCCGACAAAGGAGACCACGCTGGAAAAGTACATCACCCCGTTGGCGCTGCCCACGGCAGCTGTCAAAGGCCCCATCACTATGGAGACGAGGATCTGCGCCAGGAAATACTGGCAGCTCAGGAGGGAAATGTCCACCCCCATGCCTCTTTTGGTGCCGTCTTCATTCGATCCCGCGAACTGTTCAGGGGACAGGGGGAAAAAGCCTCTGGTTGGAAAACAGTTTCTGGCACCCCTTGGGAGTGGTGGGATGGAAGGCAGGGAGGCCAGCCATTTTGGAGGGCCGCAGGTTCCCCTTCCTTCCTCTACATCCCTCGACCCATGGTGCCAAGTATATTTTTGATACCCGTGAGGTGGAAACCACCCCCAAGTGATATGTTGGGGGCCGCCAAACCTGAGGCTCACCTTTTTACTCTGGTAGTAGTCGCACAGCAGCGAGTACGGAAGCGTGCAGAGTGTCGAAAACAAAATGCCGTAAGTTACGCACAGTGATAAAATGACGTAGACGTTCCGCGACAGTGTCGCCAGTCCTGTGCCAAGCCCAAAGGCGAGGTAGGCTATAAAATAGAGCGTGCGGATGCTGAAATATTCCTCCAGTTTTTCCAGTGAGGCTGTGGAATGAAAAGGAAGGACGTTGACTATTCTCTCGGGCAGATCCGGTGTGTTTTGCTGTGCCTGAGGGGAAACTCAGGTGATTGTATTTTAGTGTTCTGTTGGAAGCTGCCCAGAGTGGCTGGGGAAACCCAGGCAGATGGGTGGGGTATAAATAAATTATTATTATTATTATTGTTATTATTATTAATAATAATATTATTATATAACTTCAATCCGGGGGGCGGGGGGAGATGGGAGACCCTCTAGAAGTTGTGAGGCTCCAACTTCCTTCACCCTCAGCCAGTAATACTAACGTTCAGTAATGATGGGCGTCACCTCTCCTTTAAACTTTCATGAGAGCCAGTGTAGTGTAGTGGTTAAGAGCGATAGACTCATAATCTGGGGAACCGGGTTCGCGTCTCCTCTCCTCCACATGCAGCTGCTGGGTGACCTTGGGCTAGTTACACTTCTCTGAAGTCTCTCAGCCCCACTCACCTCACAGAGTGTTTGTTGTGGGGGAGGAAGGGAAAGGAGAATGTTAGCCGCTTTGAGACTCCTTAAAGGGAGTGAAAGGCGGGATATCAAATCCAAACTCTTCTTCTTCTTCTTCTTCATCATCATCATCATCATCTGTTTTGGCACTTTCTCTACAGTGCTCTTAAGACAGAGATTGGATGGCCATCTCGTATATGATTGAGATTCCTCCATTGCAGGGGGTTGGCCTACGTGACCCTCTGGGTCCCTTCCAACTCTACAACCCTATGATTCAAAACTACTGCTATTTACATGAGTGTTGGACTGCAGCCTGCCATAACAGTGAGTGGGGAATCCAGATGTTGCTTTCAAACATGGGGTGATGGGAGCTGGAGCCCAGCAACGTCTGGGGGGCCACAGCTGCCCCAGCCCTGCCATCGTGTGTAAGAAATTGTTGTTTTGGTGTGGCAGCACCCACCCTTTGGAACTCCCTTCCTATTGACAGAAGTGGAGAGCAGTGAAGCTGGGCTTGCAGCAGCAGGGCAGAGAGAGAGAGAGAGAGGGTGTCAGGGTGGCATGGGCAAGCTGCAAAGGTTTGTCAAGAAGAAAGGGGGATGCTTGCAGAATATTCTCCCCAGGAAGGCACGCCTGGGGCCATCTTTCATTCTAGGCTCAGCAGAGTATCTTTGGCGAGGAGTAAGGGGAGGGGGAGGGACGCGGGTGGCACTGTGGGTTAAACAACTGAGCCTAGGACTTGCCAATCAGAAGGTCAGCAGTTCGAATCCCCACAACGGGGTGAGCTCCTGTTGCTCAGTCCCTGCTCCTGCCAACCTAGCAGTTCGAAAGCATGTCAAAGTGCAAGTAGATAAATAGGTACCGCTCCAGTGTTTCGTGTGCTGCTCTGGTTATCCAGAAGTGGCTTAGTCATGCTGGCCACATGACCCGGAAGCTGTACACCAGCTCCCTCGGCCAGTAAAGCGAAATGAGCGGCGCAACCCCAGAGTCGGTCATGACTGGACCTAATGGTCAGGGGTCCCTTTACCTTTACCTTAAGGGGAGGTGGGCTGTAGGTTCAGGGGTGGGTGGGAAGGGCAAACTGAGTAGGAGCATCAGCCCCGTGTGTTTATGCATTCACATACATGAATGCGCGCAGATGTTACACAAAGCCACAGCGATGTCCAAAACCAGACAGCATGTGCCCTACAAAAAAGGGTCTCTATGGCGAAGGCCGGAGAGGTTTTGTACCTGAATAGAAGGCGGCGCTGAACGCATAGATACACATGCCCCAGCAGCCCATGGTGACTCCGGCGTTGTACTTCTGATACTCTGCAGAATCGTGAGGGGCTTTGGGGTCCCCTTGGAAGACCACCTCCCCCATGAAGTCAGTATAGAACAAGAGCATCCCTTCGAAGGAGAGCCAGCCTGGGGGAGGAATTGGAAGACAGTGAAGGAGGCGGCACAGTTTGGAAGGCGAGAAAATCAAGCAGCGGTTATGCAAGGCAGCCTGCTTCCAAGGACTTGGCAACCCCGGGGCTATATAGAGAAGCAGTGATTTGTATTAAAAAAAAAAAATGGAAATTGATTAACCCTTGCAGAAAGCCAGTCCCTACTTGCATGGGGCTCTTTGACATCTGCCCTGAAGTTTTTCTGATGGCACCACTACCGTTTAACTTGCAGTCTCACCCATTCCACAATGCTGGCACTGTTGTTAACATTTGCTAATTGATAATATAGCCTCTACTATGAATTAGGTACCAGGTTGCATCCCTAAGGTTCTCCCCACTAGTTTGAAATTGTAAGGCCAAAAAGGCTGTAGCTTCTTTTAACCCTCAGCTCTTTCGTGTGTTCCTCTCTCTTCCATGCTATCCGGGAAGTGGCTTTTCCAGAACAATCAAGGCAGCATGCTTAAACTAAATCAGCCAGTGTCACACATCCAACAAATAACCGTGAAAGTGGCAAATAATAATTTGAATGGGATGCAAATAAAAACCAACAAAAGGATAAAGGAGAAACTCAGCTCAGTACACATTTGAAGAGGAATCTGCCAAATTTTCACTTTCTTAAATAATATGCGAGCCAAAACACAACTATCCTTCACAATTCATACTTATCCACATTCCGCACTGCAGTTCTCACAACAATATATACAGACATGCACATAAAGTGTGCATTTAAAGATGTGTCCATTTTAAAAAATCATTATTTGAATGCAAATAGCTGCAAAAATTGGAGAACTGAATTTAAGATTGGAAAAAAATAAGGAACTGAGAGAATCAAAATGGACAGAGCCTCCCATCCCTGTGCTGACAGTTTCAGGTGCCCAGAAAATGTATTTTGTCCACTACGGGTAATAGGTTTAAAAACACATACAGACAGACACATTTTATCCAGTAGCTCTGTTTGGCAGCAGTCAGCCATAATCAGGGCCTCATCTTGGGCAAACGTTGAAGACCAGCAAGTGGTCCTGCAAAACCACTGCTTTGGAGGCATTGTGAAGTCTTGGGACCACAAATGTGCAAATATAGCAAAAAGCAGGAGCAACTCACAGGTTTACCTAGGAAGTGATTGATGCAGAGGTTCCTCAAGGGTTTGGGCATCCGGCAGATGGTCGAGCAAAGTAGCTTCATTGAAAGTGGCTGCTCAGACAGTTCGCTCGATCCGTTCAATTCGCTCTCGTACTTGACCCCGTTCAGCAAAATGTTTGCTACCTGCACCGCAAAGAGGATGCCCTGGTCGGCATACAAAAACGTACAAGCAACATGGAACAGGAGCTGAGCAGGAAGAGCAAAACGTCTCTGGCATAGCTCCGGAGTAAGATATTCCTCCTCCTCTGCTCATCTTTTCCCCCCGACTTGATTTACAGTGATGTTTCCCCAGTAAAATGCACTTGTGCTCCCCCAGCATGTCTGTGTGGAAAGTGCTGTTGAGCTTTTCAGGGATACTGTACCCTTAATTAGAAACTTCCTCCACCCGCCTTTGGCTTTCAATGGCTTTCTGTGCAGTTCAGCCCAGCGTAAACTGATGAATTGCCCCTTTATTACCCCATAATTAAGTAAGTCCCTGTTCCCCACAAGGACAAAACATTTCATTGCAGGAGAACAGGAATAATGGGAGGGAATCAGAGGCCAAAGCTCCACCCTATGGAGCAGGATTTAACCTATTAAGGATAAGAGAGGAGGTTGATTAAACAGCTGAACCAATCGGGAAACCATTATAGACAGAATCAGAAGAAGGAAGCTTCTAACAAGTTGCAGGGGCCTTTTGCTGAACTTGACTACTAAATAACCATTTTCACCACTCACCTGTTGGCTGAAGGTTACATTCCTTCTCCTACTGCTCTCGGGGAGATTCCCTGTGATAATATCCGGGATGGCTAAAGTCTGCGGTCTTTTCAGGATTCCCGACGACCGTGGTTTTATTGCGTCCAGAGAACCCACCCTCAGGCAGTCTCCCTCTGGCCCAAGCACCCCGACGTTCTCTCCTGCTTCCAAGGCGGCACTTTCGTGGCAGTGGAATCCTTCGGGGGCCCTAGGGAGGCTGACGCTTATGCCCTGCCGGGGCAAGCTAGCCGGGATGCTCAAGTAGCCATCGTGCCCTGCCGTGAAGCAGTCAATGAGCACGCTGTCGATATTCGAGGTCCCGAAAGATGAGGCGAACTCACTCAGCCCCGTCAAGGAGTTGTCCCGGCTGATGAGGCTGCCGTACTTGGGCGTGAGCGGGCTGAGTGGGGAAATGGGGCTCGTGAAACTGGCGTACAAACGGACGGGGTTCTGGGCCGCGAGGTTTTCGCTCCCGCAGTCCTCGAAGAGAAGGGGCGGCGAAGGAGGAAGAGGGAAGTTAGGGCTCTTCATCACCTTCTTCAGCTTGCTGAAAGACTGCAAGGGCCTTTCGGGAATACTGACCAAAGTCAAGGCAGTCGCTAGCGTCAGCGTGATTGAGGTAAAAATGTAAATGACCCGGAGCTGGCCCCCTATCGCCCTGCCGAAGCCAGTATGGTCCCAGTTGATTCCTCCCACAACGTAGCCAAAGCCACCTCCGAGACCTGCCAAGAGGGGAGAGGAACAAAGTTGAAATCGCCTCTCACAGGCACTTACGAAGCTGCCTTATGACAGTTCAGATCATTGGTCCATTTAGCTCAGTATTGCCTACACTGTCAGGCAGCAGCTCTCCAGGCTTTCAAAGAGGGGGTGGACTGGATGACCTGTTAGATCACTTCCAGTGCTATGATTCCATGATTCTAGAGTTCTCTCACAGCCCTATCTGGAGATGCATGCGGAGAGGCAGCGTGGTTTAGTGGTTAGTGTGTCGGACTAGGACCTGGAGACTGGGTCATGCAGTCTCCTTCACAGGGTTGCTGTCAGGATAATATGGATGGGGGAGAACTATAGATACCACCTTTAAATCCTTGGAGGAGAGGTGGGGTATAAATGTAACACATAAATGCCCAGAGACTTAAGAGGCTGAGCTACGATGAATCATAAAATTGCCCAGCTCAGGTATTACCTCTGACATGAATATGCCTAGATGTCCTTAGACCCACATTTTCTCCCTCTTAGCTTTATCTGCCCATCTGATAATGCATAATAATGCAGACCTATCTTTCAGTGTTGCTGTAAGCAGTGCTTTTTTTCTTTTCTGGGGGTACGCATACCCCTAAACATTTTGAGAATCTAAATCTGGCCTCATTGTGGGGCAGTATTTCAATATGAGTAGGAAAATGAGAGTACCCCTAAACATTTGTTTAGGAAAAAAGCACTGGCTATAAGGATTATTTAAATGCTCAAGGCAGCATACATGATTCTACACACACGCAACCATCTGTGAGGTAGGCTCAGCTCAGAGATACCAGCAGACCCAAGGGTACCAAGTGAATTTCATGGTTAAGTGTGGATTTGAACCCAGATCTCCCATACACTATACTGGCTCACACTTTACAGCAGAATAATATGTGTTATGTCTAAAATCACCAACTACGTTTAAGAGCTTGTCCTCCAGTTTGCTTTTTCCTCCTCCCTCCCATTCCCTTTTTCCTTGCTTGCTCTGATATATCAGTTTGTGAACCCGAGGGGCAGAACTGTCTCAGCAGCCGCTCTGGGTGTCTTTTCAGCTAGAGGGCCAGGTCTAAATGCTGAAAATAAGCAAATGCCCAGCACTGCCATTGCCGATATGCCGAAAACCTCACCAGCTAGCAGTGCATGCATGTTGAGTCCTCGGTCCTGATCCGACGGGCTGCACACGTCCATCATGTAGGCATGGCTGGGGTTGTCCGCAGAGTCGGCACAGAAGTCCATCAGAATGACTCCGCAGATGGTGAATGCAATTCCCCACTTGTGGTCACTCACAGTGTCGGTCAAGGCCGTGCCCATATCCCTGCCGTTCAGCATCAGCGAAAGGCCCAGCAATGCCCCTGAGGAGGAAGGGGAACCAAATCAAGGCAGTCAGAAAACAGCAAAGAAGGCTCGGATTCAAGTTGGTACTTTTTCATGAGCCACAGATTGGTTGTGTTCCCTTCTAGGCAACTTTCCAAGGGTCACATGTCAGTGGCAGACAGAACAACGGTTGTAAATGTTGCCTTGGGTCTGGAAACCAAGCCTTATGAAGAGCAGTTGAGGGAGTTGGGTGTGTTTAGCCTGGAGAAGAGACTGAGAGGTGACACAAGAGCCTTTGCCATGGACTAGTTGGTAGCAGAGGAAGGATGGGAGGAACCAGCTGTGGAACCGCCAAGGGAAGAAGGCTCAGAGCCCAGGGATTGGTGGGAGGACAAGGGAAGGTGGTCAGAGGGAGACAAGGGAGAAGTCTGGGAGAAGGAGGCGTTGGAAGTCGAAGAGGTAACAGGGCTTTGTGAGCGGGGAGAGTCTGTGGCAGAGAGAAGGCCAGAATTGGAAGCTGAAGCAGGTGAGTGAGAGGAGAGAGGCCAAGAGACAGAGAGGAATCAGGTTGGTGAAGAAGCACAGGTGTCTCTCCCTCCTGCTGTGACAAGCTCCCCTCTCTGCTGGTCTCCTAAGAACCAGAAGAGGCATGAAAAGGGAGGAGAAGAGGTTGGCTGCATGCCAGCGCAGTCTCCGATTGCTTGGGGAAAACCCCGAGAAGGCGGGGAATTTCAGTCTCGGCAACTGATTTTCATGGAGGAAGAACACTTGGCATGAGCTGCTGTATTCATTAGGCCTAAGACTCAAGTCTGTGCAGATAGTGTTTTTGCTAAGAAATAGTGAAGTCCAACTTTAAACTGCATGATTACCTGTGACAGCCGTCTTCAGTTATCTGAAAAGGGCTGTCACGTGGAAGATGGAGCAAGCTAGCGCACCTAGCGCACCAGCAGCCACCCTGTCAGGCCTGCTGGAGGCGGCGGCCGACTGGGCCTTGGAGTTCCCTAACCTATTGGTATTGGGGGACTTCAACATCCATGCCGATGCCACTCCCTCCTCACAGGCTCTGGACCTGGTGTCTTCCATGGCGACACTAGGGCTCTCCCAGTTTGTTTCGGGCCCCACACATCAAGCAGGCCACACGCTGGATCTGATCTTTGGCGTCGGTATAGATGTGATCATGTTTCCTTCGATGAAGGTGCCATGGTCTGATCACTACGCTCTGAAAGCCAGGATTGATGTTCCACCCCCACCCTGCTTAGGTGGTGAGCCGATTTGGGCTCGCCCGCGGAGGCTGATGGACCCTGATAGATTCCGTCAAGCCTTGCGGGACCTTTCTCCCCCTGGCGACTCATTGACTGAGCTTGTTGAGGGCTGGAATACCCAGCTCCTGGCAGCCATCAATGAGATCGCACCTAAGCGCCCTCTGCGACCCCGCAGAAACCGGGCTCCCTGGTTTACTGAGGAGCTCCGGAAAATGAAGCGGGACCTCAGACGGCTAGAGCGAGTATGGCGGGGTGCCCGTGACGGAGCCTCAAGAACATCTTATAGGGTTTTTATGAAAACCTACGAGATGGCAGTGAAGTCCGCTAAGAAGTCCTACTTCTCGGCCTCCATTGCATCCGCTAGCTCTCGCCCGGCACAATTATTTAGTATAATTCGGTCTTTAACGTCCCTTGAAGGACAGCCAAATTTAAATAACAATTCGACACACAGCTGTGAGGCATTTGCGAGCTTTTTTGCGGAGAAGGTCCTGTCGCTCCGCCATGACCTCCCTGCCAACTTGGATACAATAAAGGAACTGGAGGCCCCTCGACTGTCCTCGGGTCCAGTATTGGACCACTTTGACCGGATATCCCCAGCCGATGTGGACAGACTCCTCCGAGCTGGAAAACCCACCACTTGTCCTCTCGACCCGTCTTGGCTGATTAGAGCGTGTCCAGACGAGGTGCTGGCCCCCCTGGGGGATATCATCAATTTGTCCCTTGGCACCGGGACATTCCCAGGGGAACTGAAGGAGGCAGTGGTGCGTTCGCTCTTAAAGAAAACATCATTAGATCCCTTAGATCTATCCAATTACCGCCCAGTTTCGAATCTTCCATTCCTGGGTAAGGTGATTGAGAGAGCAGTTGCTGAACAGCTTGGTAGGTTTCTGGATGAAACATCGGCTCTGGATCCATTCCAGTCCGGCTTCCGCGCTGGTCATGGGACCGAGACGGCTCTGGTCACCCTAACAGATGATCTTCGTAGACAGCTGGATCGAGGCGGGTCGGGGCTGCTGATTCTTCCAGATCTGTCAGCAGCCTTCGACATGGTTGATCACAAACTTCTGGACCACTGCCTCGCCGACGTGGGGATCCAGGGCACAGTCCTTCAATGGCTGCGCTCGTTTCTCTCTGGTCGGGGACAGAGGGTGGCGCTTGGGGGGGAACTGTCATCCCGCCACTCCTTGGTGTGTGGAGTGCCTCAGGGTGCGATTCTCTCCCCGATGCTTTTTAACATCTTTATGCGCCCCCTCGCCCAGCTTGTCTGGAGTTTTGGGCTGGGCTGCCATCAGTATGCTGATGACACCCAACTCTATCTGTTGATGGATGGCCATCCTGACTCGGCCCCAGACACACTGATCAGATGCTTGGAAGCTGTGGCTGGATGGTTACGTGGGAGCTGGTTGAAGTTAAATCCTTCGAAGACAGAGGTCCTCTGGCTGGGACGGGATGATATGGGATTGAGGGGGCAACTCCCATCTCTTGCGGGGGTGCAATTAGTGCCAGCACCGTCCGTTAAGAGTTTGGGTGTAATCTTCGATACCTCCCTCTCCATGGAGGCGCAGATTGCAGCTATAACAAAGGCGGCATTTTTTCATCTCCGCCAAGCTAAGCAGTTGGCTCCTTACCTCTCTCGCCCTGACCTAGCCACTGTGATCCACGCGACGGTCACCTCCAGACTGGATTATTGTAACTCGCTCTACGTGGGGCTGCCCTTGAGACTGACCCAGAAACTCCAGCGGGTGCAGAATGCCGCAGCGAGACTCCTTCCGGGGTCTTCGCTGCGGGATCACATTCATCCGGTGCTATACCAGCTGCACTGGCTCCCGGTGGAGTACAGGATCAGGTTTAAGGTGCTGGTTTTAACCTTCAAAGCACTACACGGCCTAGGACCCTCGTATCTACGGGACCGCCTCTCCTGGTATGCCCCACAGAGGAACTTACGGTCCTCAAATAAAAACATCTTGAAGGTCCCAGGCCACAGAGAGGTTAGGCTGGCCTCAACTAGAGCCAGGGCTTTTTCGGCTGCGGCTCCAACCTGGTGGAACGCTCTGTCACAAGAGACAAGGGCCCTGCAGGACTTGACATCTTTCCGCAGGGCCTGCAAGACAGAGCTGTTCCACCAGGCCTTTGGTTAGGGCACAGCCTGACTCCCTCCTTTGGCAATCTTTACAATACTTTAGTTTATGGTTGCCATCAATTTTGATTTTAATTAATTCTTATGATGTTTTTATAATGTTGCACTATTTTAGTGTTGTTAGCCGCCCTGAGCCCGGCTTCGGCTGGGGAGGGCGGGATATAAATAAAATTAATTATTATTATTATTAAGCTTGTTTTCTGCTGCTATGGAGGGTAGGACTTGAACCAATGGATTCAAATGAGATTCTGATTAAACATTAGGAAGAACTTTCTGACATTAAGAGATGTTCGACCGTGGAATGGACTCCCTTGGAAGGAGCTGGTCTCTCCATCATTGGAGGTTTTTAATCAGAGGTTGGCTGGCCATCTGCTGTCGGGGTTCTTTAGCTGTGATTCCTGCATTGCAATAACTTGGACTAGTTTACCCTTGGGGGTCCCTTCCAAAGGTATAAATCTGTGATTCTACCTTTGTACAACAGATTAGTTTCTGCTCATGCTCATACACCCCTCTGTCTTCCATGCAGGCAAGCAAGAGTCAGCAGAGTTCAAGGAGACATACCAGCCGGGGTAGTGGGGGAATAGTCACAAAGCACTTCACGCACTGCAACATTCTGCTGCAGTTCCCACTTGTTTTGACCTAGAACAGAATCGTATCTACAACTATGTGTAAGTAAATTCTGATATGCAGTGACTGGGAATTACATGGTGCCAGAATGAGGGGGACAGGGGGGCAAGGAGGCAAAGAAAAGGACAACACGGATGCACTGTAAGGGTAGGTCTGGAAGGCATGAGAAGAGAAGAGGGCATCTATTCACCAATTGCCAGGACCAGGATGAAGGGTCTCCTCCTTCCAAAAGGTGAGGTGCACCTGTCGCTCCAGGCACCCAGCAGGGGCTGCAGCAGGAAACCTGGAAGAGAGAAGAAGGGAGACGGGTCATTCCCCCATATGTGGTGGAAATGTAAAAAGAAAGAAAGAAAGAAAAAGCTAAAGGCTTTTGGGAAATGATATATAATGAAATGAAGAAAATGTTTAAATGGGTTATTGCCAAAAGACCAGAAGCTTTCCTAGCAGGTATAATAGGGACAGAAGTTCCAAAGAAGATGACTAAACTATTTATGTATGTAAAAACCACAGCTAGAATATTATATGCACAGAGATGAAAAGATGAGAAGGTTCCGACGAAGGAGGAATGGCTTCTATAATAATAATAATAATAATAATAATAATAATAATAATAATAATAATAATAATAATAATAATAATTTATTTATACCCTGCCCATCCGGCTGGGTTTCCCCAGCCACTCCGGGCTGCTTCCAACAAAAGATTAAAATACAATAATTCATCAAATATTAAAAACTTCCCTAAACAGGGCTGCCTTCAGATGCAGAAATGGCAAAGCTGACAGCAAAATTTAAAGATAAAAATGACGAACTTTTCACAGAAGAATGGAGGCCTTTTGGGAACAATTTTTTAAAAATAAAATAAAAAATAAACCACCATAGTCAAATAAAATCATCAGCAGGATTCGAGATAAAAGCAGCAGAAGGAAAACGCCAAGATAACAGTAAATGGAGAAACTTTTAGTAATAAAGATATAATACAGTGGAAAATGTTTCAGTGGAAACACTGTGGAAGTGGGGATTTATGAAACAATGTAATTACTGGGTATAGAGTTTATTGTGAAAATGTTTGAAAATTTCAATAAAAAATTATATCCCCCCCCCCCAAAAAGAGAGTTGGAAATAAGAGTGTCATTCAGCACTTTGTGACCAGGGAGAGCAAGACAGAGGTCTCAGATAAAGGCCAATCTGTGTTGGGCTGTACCAGTTCAGCCTGTGACTGGGAACCAGCAGAAGGGGATTGCCCTTAGGAACATCGCAAATCCATGCAACCAAGCCCTGCTCAGAGCAGACCCATCAGAATGAATGGCACTGAGCTAGCTGCCCCCGTTGACTTCAATGGACTGTCGTCTGAGTAGGACTAGCATTGGGACACAACCCGGCCACGGTTCACTTTGCCAAGTCCCACCAGTTCCCAGAGCAGTTAAGCTTGCTTCCTGAGGATCGGGGCCCCAGCACTCACCCAATATTGGGCTGATGAACCAGACCATTCCGTACAGCTGATCCGGCAAGCCCATCTGGAGCAAGACAGGCGTCACATAGGCGGTCTCCATGGCGTAGCTGAACTCGATCCCGAAGAGAATGCACCCATTGAACAACAGTTCCCAGAAGGACCTCTGTGGGTGGATCTCGCCAAAGTGGACCTGGTCGATGGGGCAAGGGGTGTTGGGTGGCGGGGGAGGCGAAGGCCGGATGTGTTTCCTCCTCTTTGGGTGCCGCTTGAAGTTGTTGGCCCGGTGGCTGATGTGGCGAGTGACGGATCCTGCATACCCTGCCACCTGGGACCTCCACAGTTCCTGAGACGACAACGTGGGGAAGAGGGCATCGCTAGAAGGGCTCGTTGTGGTGGGAGGAATCATCATGGATTTTGCCTGCGAAGAAAAGCCAGCGCTTTAACTTTACGTATTATTGGCAACATTTTTCAGCTGCCCTAAATCAGACAGGCTTGCAATACGGAGTGGTAGTTTC
The DNA here is from genome assembly GCF_965113315.1 of Podarcis vaucheri. NCBI lineage: Eukaryota > Metazoa > Chordata > Lepidosauria > Squamata > Lacertidae > Podarcis > Podarcis vaucheri. The sequence goes on along the minus strand of NC_138765.1, from coordinate 71,706,201 downwards.
AGCTGCCTTCCTGCAGAGCAAGGGGTTGGACTAGATGACAAGTGGGGATCCATCCCAAGTCTACAGGTGGGGTTTGAGGTTTTTTGATTTTGTTTTGGGCGGGGGTATTCTGCAACGTGGCATCGGTCGCATCCAAGCCATACTTTTAAAGCACGTTGGGTCACAGTCAACAAAACAGCTGCGCTAGCTTTGAGCCAGCACAGTGAGTTCCTCTAGTGCCAAGTTACCCAAACTTGGGTCTCCAGCTGGTTTTGGACTACAGTTCCCATCATCCTGTGGGAATGTTGCGGATAGTAGGAGAGGATATATTGGTTAGTATTATCTTTCCTCACTCTCACTAGTGAGATAGTAGCAGGGCACATTCCCTTGAACATAGCAGGAAGCTAGTTGATAGATCCATTAGAACCTTTTGAGTTAAACAATCCAGTCTGGCTTGTCCAGATTCGATTGTTCCTGGTAAATTCCCTCTGTTCCCTCTTAGAAACAATACAGTTGTGCCTCGGGTTACATACGCTTCAGGTTACAGACGCTTCAGGTTACAGACTCCGCTAACCCAGAAATAGTACCTCGGGTTAAGAACTTTGCTTCAGGATGAGAACAGAAATCGCACAGCAGCAGCGAGAGGCCCTATTAGCTAAAGTGGTGCTTCAGGTTAAGAACAGTTTCAGGTTAAGAATGGACCTCTGGAACGAATTAAGTTCTTAACCCGAGGTACCACTGTAATGGCACAACAGTCCTCTTTTCTAAAGTACAGTGGTACCTCGGGTTACAGAGGCTTCAGGTTACAGACGCTTCAGGTTACAGACTGCGCTAACCCAGAAATAGTACCTCAGGTTAAGAACTTTGCTTCAGGATGAGAGCTGAAATCGTGCAGTGGTGGCACAGAGGCAGGGGGAGGCCCCATTAGCTAAAGTGGCACCTCAGGTTAAGAACAGTTTCAGGTTAAGAACGGACCTCCAGAAAAAATTAAGTTCTTAACCTGAGGTACCACTGTAATGATAAGGTTTACTTACATTCAGTTCACAGTATGATCCTGAAGGCAGGCTTTAGCTTTTAGTTACAGTTACAGAGAAATGTGTGGTTCATCCTCTTGTGAGGGATGAGCCTGTGTGCTGCTGACTGAGAGCCAGCTCACAGCAAAAGAGCATATCAAGAGAGAAGGGCGAAAAAGGGAAGATGGCTGCGTGACCAGCCCTTTTATGGGGTCTGCCAGGGTCACACTCATCTACCTGGTCACACACACAGGGGGAGAGGATGTTCCAGACCAGGTGTGACAGGAAGTCCTCCTGGCTGGAGCAACATTCCCCTGTGTGTCCACTCTGGGAAAACAGGAAATGTTGTATTTGGCTGCTTTTGTGATGTTACATCCCACATATCCCTGACCACAGGTGCTGCTAGCCAGGGATGCTGGGAGTTGTAGTCCAAAAAGAGCTGGAGACACAAGTTGGGGAAACCCTGCAATGGAGCTTTCTCCCGCTCTCATTGCCTGCATGTCCCCCCACATGCCTGCCCTAATTCAGTTCTGTGGGGTCAGGAGAATCCCCCAAATCAGAACTCAGGGGGAGTAGAGGGGGAAATGCTTGCACTGACAGAGTGCTGTTGAATTCTGCCCATTGCTTCTGCCAAGGAATTCTGGGAACTGTCAGGAGTGGTAAACTGGATCCCCCAGGATCCTTTGGGGGAAGCCAAGCACTCAAGAAGAAGAAGAAGAAGAAGAGTTTGGATTTGATATCCCGCTTTATCACTACCCTAAGGAGTCTCAAAGCAGCTAACATTCTCCTTTCCCTTCCTCCCCCACAACAAACACTCTGTGAGCTGAGTGAGGCTGAGAGACTTCAGAGAGGTGTGACTAGCCCAAGGTCACCCAGCAGCTGCATGTGGAAGAGCGGAGACGCAAATTCCCCAGATTACGAGTCTACCGCTCTTAACCACTACACCACACTGGCTCATACACTCAAGTGTATGGTGCAGATGTGACCTATGATCGTGCACTAGTGGTGACTTTTCTACTGGTTCGCCCACACATCATTAAACTTTGTTCATCGTTCTGCAATGCTTCATCAAATGATTCCGGGGCTGTGTGCAAAAAGTGTGAATGGAATTAATTCACAGAGATACAACCGCATGTCGTCAGCTAAGCATGATAAAATACACAACACCATTTTATCAAGCCCTTCCCCCAAATACCGCAAGGCAGCTTCCGTTTAATGCCCACAACAGCCCTGTGAGGTAGGTAAGTCTGAGAGATAAGTTACTGGCCCCAAGTCACCCAGTGGCTGAGTGGGAATTCGAACCTGGGTCTTCCCAGTCCTAGTCTCATAAACTCATCATTGTACTCCACTACATTATGCTCAGTCTCTCCTCTTTACAAAACATTACCTGGAATACATTCTTGACGGTAACATATTTTTAATAATAATTGTACTCTTAACATTCATCAATTTGTTATCCCAACACCTTTTCACTCATTGATTAGAAGACTGGAAAACCGGGGCAGATTTACTGGGCAACCAGCTGGAATACAGCCCATATATTTCTCTTTTTTATTTTTTTGCCTTCTACCTCTGCAACCAAAGGGACTAGAAACTTAACAAAAATAAAACTGAAAATTCATCTTCACTGATATATCTGGGACCAAAAGGACTAGAAACTTAACGGGGGGGGAGTAAACCTGAAAATCCATTTTTCCTTCTATCTCTGGATCCAAAAGAGTAGAAACTTTAAAAAAAAAGCTTAAGATTCACGAAAAGAGCCTTGAGTATAAATATGTAGTCTAGACACCCTCATAGGCTAAGGCTCAGTCTAGTGGATTATTCTAATCTGGGGGATAAAACCCTCAGTCACGGCCGTTCTCTCTCTGTGAAGGCAAAAGTCCACAGCACACCTAAAAATCCCACCACATTTCCCTCTCTTAACCACCATCATTCAAACACCCCCTCCCTCCATCCCTCTTGGAGCTAAAACAGGCAGGTAAGGCGGAGCCCACCCCTTCTCCTTTAGCAAGGAGGGCCTGGTCTCAAAGATCTTAGGAAGCAGGCTGGCAATGATTCAGTAGGAAATGTATTTACCTGTATTAGGATAGATGGTGGAGCATCCTTCCAATAATAATAATAATAATAATAAATAATATTTACAATAATGCCTGCAGTTTTCCCCGGGATCCTTGGACAGACGGCGGCAGGTTCGCTCTCCGTCCTCTCTCTCTCTCTCTCTCTCTCTCTCTCTCTCTCTCTCTCTCTCTCTCTCCTCCCGCCCCCCTGCACTAGGATCCTGCGTTTCTGGCTGGGGAGGAGGCTGGGTGATGTCACTGTGTCTCCAGCCCTGCCTTTCCCCCAGCCCTGCAGAAACGCATCCGCCTTCTCTCCACCTCGTCCACCCCGTGCCTTAAAGAGGCAGGAGCCTGGGATACGATTCAGCATCCTGCTGCACTGGTACCCAACGGCGGAGGGCAGGAAATGGATTGGTTGAAAGACGGGAGGGGAGGCGCGAGCGCGCGCGCGCACACACGGAAAAGTCTCTGCTGAGGGAGGATCCAGCTTCAGGTATGCTTTGGAGAGCACGGAAGGTGTTTGCTGAGAACTGGGTACCAAGGCAATCGCTGGATTGTATCCCTACATAACCCTTTTTCTAAAAAAGAAAAGAAAAGAAAAGTTTGGATTCTGTTGACTCCAGAATCAGTGCCGGATTTGCGTATAAGCTAAACAAGCTATAGCTTAGGGCCCCATTCTCTTGGGCCCCCCAAAAAAAATTAAAGGAAGAAAAAACCTAGAGGTACTTTTCCAAAATATAAGATTAAAAAAAGAAATAAAACAAAACCTACATACAGCAACAGTGTTTTGTGTTGTGTAGACTCTTGAGAGTCCCATGGACTGCAAGAAGATCAATCTTATCCATTCTTAGGGAAATCAGCCCTGAGTGCTCACTGGAAGGACAGATCCTGAAGCTGAGGCTCCAATACTTTGGCCACCTCATGAGAAGAGAAGACTCCCTGGAAAAGACTCTGATGTTGGGAAAGATGGAGGGTACAAGGAGAAGGGGACGACAGAGGACGAGATGGTTAGACAGTGTTCTCGAAGCTACAAAGAGTCGGACATGACTAAATGACTAAACAACAAGCCTCCTTTGCTTTTAATATAACTTTATTAATTTAAAATAAACACATTTATGAAAAACAGGCATACATACAAGTAAACAAACAAACAAACAAACAAACAAACAAATAACAGAAAATTTCAAACAAACCACCACACTATAAGATATAAGAAGATTAATATAATACAGTGAGATTAATTGGAAGTCAATTTTAAATTTCTTCTCTATAAATTTTATAATTGTGTTCAATACAAGGAGTATATATGATGATAATTATAATTATAATTATAATTATAATTATACAACAACAAGGCTCCTATGATGTAAGTAATGGGCCCTGCCTGCTAGCCTGCTCCCTAAAATATCACTATTAATATACTTCTTAATTGTATTTCAGTTCAACAATTGATAAAATACATATTTCGTTATGTGCAAATGGCTTTAGATACCTATTAGGTCCATAAAATACCATATAGCATATATTCAACAGAAAAAAAACAGCGACTATTTGTTGTTGACAAAGGACAGCTGGACATATAAAGGGCCCCATTACCTTCAGTAGCTTTGGGCCTCATCAAACCTAAATCCAGGCCTGTCCAGATTGATGATGAGGAAGAGCTGTAGCCCAGTGGCAGAGCATCATCCGAAGGTCCCAGGTTTAAGCACCTTCTGGTGTCTCCAGGTAAGTCTAGGAGAGGCCCCTGCCTGAAATCCTGGGCAGTTGCTGCCAGGTCCGTGTTGGCAATACTGAGCTAGATGAATCAATGGTCTGACTCAGTGTGATGCAGCTTCCTGTGTTCCTATTATACAGCCCCGCATCCATATGGGGGCTGCCTCATCCTGAAAAGTTTTACCAGGTGACTCGGAATGTATGCTCCTTTTCCATAACAAACTGTGCCAAAAAAGAGTCTCACAAATAAATTTTTAAAACCCTTTCCTATCAAAATGCGTAGCAGAGCTGGGGAGGGAAGCTGCATCCCCATAAGACAAAATCAACAATTGAATAACTGTAGAACAAATTCTACATCACCTTGCCAACAAAGGTCCATATAGTTAAAGCTATGGTTTTCCCAGTAGAGATGTATGGAAGTGAGAGCTGGACCATAAAGAAGGCTGATTGCCGAAGAATTGATGCTTTTGAATTATGGTGCTGGAGGAGACTCTTGAGAGTCCCATGGACTGCAAGAAGATCAAACCTATCCATTCCTAAGGAAATCAGCCCTGAGTGCTCACTGGAAGGACAGATCCTGAAGCTGAGGCTCCAATACTTTGGCCACCTCATGATAAAAGAAGACTCCCTGGAAAAGACCCTGATGTTGGGAAAGATGGAGGGCACAAGGAGAAGGGGACGACAGAGGACGAGATGGTTGGATAGTGTTCTTGAAGCTACCAGCATGAGTTTGACTAAACTGCAGGAGGCAGTGGAAGACAGGAATGCCTGGCGTGCTCTGGTCCATGGGGTCACGAAGAGTCGGACATGACTAAACGACTAAAGAACAACAACAACAACAGAACAAATTCAGTAGGATAGTGAAGTAATCCAGATTAAGCACGTAGGTGGCAAATGTGACATGAAGGCTGGCAACCTGAACCCCGGTGTAGCCACTTGCAGATGATCTCGAAGTGCCTGGAGACAGCCTGGTCGTGCAGCTAACGCAGCAGTTTGACTTTGCCAACAAAAATGCATGTTCTTTCCATTTCCACAAGGGGGAACATGCTGGCTTTTACCAGCTTTCCTCCCAAAGTCCTTTCCACTTAGATCTGCTGGTCACCTTCTGGTCTACTGGTTCCAAGAAGAAAAGTGTGGTGTGTGTGTGTGATGTTGGGAAGGAAAATTCCTAGTTGAGCGTGGAATGGAGATCCCGGGCATGGCAGTGGCAACAGACATCCTGGTGATGGGACTGGGAGGGCTGGGCTTTTTGCTTCTTGTTCTGGGTGCCGGAGCAGATTGCTGGAGGGTAAGAAACAAATTAAAAGGACTTTGACTTTAAAGCTGGGAAGGGGGTGGGAGGGGGGGGGTGGAATCAAAATCTGTGTTGTGCCAAACACCTGCCCTTTGGTTTCATAGGTTGTTTTCATTTTTTCCTGCTTCATCTGTGGGTAGGGATGCACAAACCTGTCTGATTTCAATTTCCAAAGGCAAACTTCAAGTTCCGAAATGAGATGTTAAGTGCAATGTAGCCAACCTTTGTGCTTCTTTGGATTTTGCAGGTCTGTTCTCCTCCACGCAATGTGTAGATAGCGTACACTGGATCGCAACCTGTAGAAGTCCCAAGCACTGACAAGATTATGGTGCCTCCCCCCCCATGTGCAATTAAAAATAAAAACAATACTGAACCATAGAATAAAATTGTACTATTCGTAATGACACAGAACTCACGTGTATGCTGAAATGCACATGCATGTATGTCATTTGTGACACCCGACAGGATCTGATTTCCTCGGATTAGTTTGATCTGCGTTAGGAGGAACACTCCCTGGCTTAGGTGGAGATAAGTAATAAAAAGAGAACAGGAATAATGAGGGGTATTTGTAGTGGAGGGTAAGGAAGTCTAACAAAGTTCTGATTTTCCCCATAATGATTACTTAGAAGCTTTTTAATTTTTTTTAAATTACTATTATGTATTTATATTATTATTATTTTGAAAATCTCAAATGTTAAATTACTTCCCAAAAGAAATATATTTGTGTGTGTGCGTGTGTGCACCCCTGCTTTGCTGGTACCTGAAATGTGCTTAATCAGTCCATTGGGCAATCTAGCACTGTGTGCTACAAGACGGAGACACAAAGTCCTTCTGGGAAATTCTTCACCTGGGATCAGCTTCAGAGCCATTCCCTCATCCCAGCATACAAAATTTTCTTGGTCCCCCTTTCCCTCTCTGAAGAAATTGAAAACTTGCTTGATAGAAGAACTGGAGGGGTGCTTGGCTTGTGCTGTTGTCAAACCCAAGGCCTGGTTGCCATAGGAACGTTAAGCTCTGGGGAAAATATACCGCAGCGGCGAGGGAGGGCCGGTGTACTCCTGGAAAGGTCAAACCTGCTTCTGGTGACTTTGATAAAGAGGGGCCAGTGCCCCCAGCTTTGCCCTCACTGGGTAAACACTGGCCACTGGAGCCATCGCCGCCTCTTCCTTTCTTCGTTGCTGAACCCTCTCCGGGTGTTGGATGCACAGGAGTCTGCTCTGTCAAACGTATTTGCTAATATTTATAAAAGTAAGCTGCCTGTGTGTGTGAAAGATACAGACAGAAGAGAGAGTGTGGGTTGTGAGGATGAGAGTGCCTGAGACACAGGACAGTCAGAACATGATAACATAAGAACCTACTGGATCAGGCCAATAGCCCATCTAGCCCAGCCATGGTGGCAGAACACAGCCACCATGGATAGCAGCCATTGATCGTCTTCTCCTCCAGGAGGTTCTCCAATCCTCTTTGAAAGCTATCCAAGTATGGCAGCCACCACTGCCTCCTGCAGGAGCGAGTTCCACAAATTACGTACTGTGTGAAGAAGTTATTCTCAACTGTCCTGGTCTGTGGACCAGCTGAATGGGGTTCATGAACAGCCCGTGGTCTGTGGACCACTGCTTAAGAACCTCAAATTAAAAAAAATAGTTCTCAAAGTCTCTCTCCACCCAACCCCCAATCATTCCTCCCCACTCACCTTCCTTCTTTCTTACAACGAGTCCAGAGTGTAGTCCTGGGTGTCTTCATCTTCCTCCTTAGTCTCAGTGTTGAACTCAAGGGGGGGGGATGGGGACAAAACGAGAATGAGTTGGCTCTGCCTGCCATGCCCTCTGGCGCCACCTACTGTTGGCCTCCCTTCCTTCTGTCCTACCAGACCTCATGGGCACCAGCCTCCACTGACTACAGTTCCCACCACCCCAGTTCATTAGCCATGCTTGGGGCTGAACGGAGTCCAACCACATCAGGAGAGCCTCAGGTTCTTTCCATCCTCGAATAGGGGACAGATTCCCTCCTGCCACAATCCTGAGGCTCCAACCAATTGGAGGGGCGGGCAGCCTGGGTACAACTGAGTTAGTCCACCAACACCTTTCTACTCAACTCCATCTCACTTCACTCCACCTGTCTGTACAAAACCCCCAGCGGTGCCTCATTCCTGCACAAAACATTTCTTTCTCTCTTCCCTTCTCTAGCAAGACGCCAAGGACCCCCTGTCTTCAGTGGGGCTGAGTGCCCGGTGCCGGGGGTTGTGGAGCGAGTGTGTGTTTGATAACGTCGCCGACCTCTGGACCTGTGACATCCCGATCTCCTATCTCAGCGAACATCCAGGTAAGGGAAATAAACCAGGTCCACCTGGTTGGAGCAGTTTGCAAAGGTGGACAGGACACACGGGAAGCTGCCCTGTACCATTAGTCCATCTAGCTCAATATTACCAACACTGGCTGGCAGTGGTTCTCCAAAGTTTCAGACAGCAGTTCCCCCCCAGCCTCACCTGGAGTTTTTCAGGGATTGAACCTGGGATCAGAGGCTCCCAGTCAAAGAGGCAGTACTAAGACTCTCAGCTCAGTTATTGCCAGTGGGTTTATTCCATAAGTCACAACAATGGCCCAACATTGGTCAGGTTACAAGTTGTGCAGGTCACCAGTCTCCAGGCAGAAATTGCTAAATGTCCGGGAAAATCCAGTCATATGGCAACCCATGTTGGGAGTGAAGTTTCCCACGTTGGGCAAAAGATTCCTACATTGCAGGGGGTTGGACTAGATGGTCCTAGTGGTCTCTTCCAACTCAACAGTTCTATTATTCTAACCCAGAGGAGGTTTTTGAGAGAAGGGGGGGAGATTTTTTGTTGTTGCTGCCATTATTAAATAGCTGAGCATCAGAAACCCCACAGCAAAATTTGCCTGCAGTCTACCATTAAACCCTGATCTCCTTTCAAGGTGCTTTCCATCTTCTAAAGTCTTGTTCTCTCTCGATTCTTCACCCCATCCCACCAGCTGTTCTCGTGGTCACTCGGGTCTTGGTGATCCTCTCTGCCTTTCTGACTCTTTCTGCCATACCTCCCTTCATTGCTGGCATGAAATGTACCAAGCTAATGCACGGCAGAGTCCTTCAGAAACAGAAGTTCTCCCTGGCTGCTGGGATCCTGTTCCTCTTAGGAGGTAAGCACAGCCTTGCCTTGTTTCAGGTTGGGGCAGAATAGTACTCGATCTAGACCTTGCCTTCCACAGTCTTGTTTGTAGGGTGCCTCCTTCCTCTTCCTTTTTTACATTAGTCCCACATTAAAGCCTTTAACAGCAGCCAAAAAACCGAGGAACCTTCCAGATTCCCTTTTATTCCGCATATGATTATTTGTGCTCACAGTGGTATTGGGGAGGTTAAACCTGATCCCGCATTTATGACTGTCTGCACCTGCAACTTCTTACAGTCTGAAAAGCTGTGGTGACGAAGCAGTGCAGATTGCTCAAAACAAGTAAATGTAAGTTGAAAGAGAGTACCGTATTTTTTGCTCTATAAGACTCACTTTTTCCCTCCTAAAAAGTCAGGGGAAATGTGTGTGCATCTTATGGAGCGAATGCAGGCTGCGCAGCTATCCCAGAAGCCAGAACAGCAAGAGGGATTGCTGTTTTCACTGCGCAGCGATCCCTCTTGCTGTTCTGGTTTCTGAGATTCAGAATATTTTTTTTCTTGTTTTCCTCCTCCAAAAACTAGGTGCGTCTTGAGGTCTGGTGCGTCTTATAGAGCGAAAAATACGGTAATATGTGGAAGTATAGGGTTGTCTCCAGCTAAGTCCTACTCAGAGCAGACCCAGGGCTGGATTTAGGTTTGATGAGGCCCTAAGCTACTAAAGGTAATGGGGCCATTTATATGTCCAGCTGTCCTTTGTCAACAACAAATTGTCACTGTTTTTTGTGTTGAATATATGCTATATGGTAATTTATGGACCTTTAATTTTTTTTGAGGGGGGGCAAGAGAGCGGGGCCCTAAGCTACAGCTTGTTTAGCTTATACATAAATCTGGCACTGAGCAGACCCATTGAACTAAGTTGGTCATGCCCATTATTCAGAGTAGGACTAGCACTGAATAGGACCCTGATTCATAGGATGATGTTCTAGAATATGACGAAGAGATCTCGCCCTTCCAGAATTCAGTGTGATACCAAGGATGGGCATATCTGCCAATTTCGGTTTTTCACAGGCTCTCATCCCCCCCCCCCCAATTCTTATGATAAGTTCTACATGTCCACATTGTAGTGCACATTTCTCCTACTGTTCGCATTTTTTTTACATTTCCAATTTTGCCTACTCCACACCTTCTTTTTGCAGAGCAATTCCCCCCCAATATAATGCGTTTGTATGTTTCTCCTTCTTCCCAATATCATATACACTTTTGTAAACATTACTTGGCTCGATCCAGAGAAGCACAAATTTCTAAGGGTGGCTGTATTCTTGAATTGTTTTAGAAAGCCAATGTGGTTGAGTGTAATGGTTAGAAATGTTGGACTAAGACCTGGGAGACCTGGGTTCAAATCCCTCAGCTCACTGGGTAACCTTGGGCCAGCCACTGTTCTTTAGCCTAAACTACCTCCCAGGGTTGTTCTGGGGATATAATCAGCAGCCGGAGAACAATGTATGCCATCTTAAGCTCCATGGAGGAAAGGTGAGATAGAAATGTAAAAATAAAAATAGGTAGGTTCACCTTTCAATGCAGATGAAATAAAAATCAACCCCCATCCCTGTATGAGATTGAGGTCAATCTAGTGTCGGTCCTACTCAGGATAGACCCATTGAAATTCATTGGCCCAAGTTGGCGTTGTCCATTTATTGCAGTGGTAATAAAAGTTAGCTAGGTGGATACACACCAGCCGAAGGTGTGCACACAGCTTTTTTTTTTATAAAAAAAAGCTTAAAATTCTATTTATCCTTAGAGGAGATCTTAGAGAACATCTGAAGGCAGCCCTGTTTAGGGAAGCTTTTAATGTTTAATGGACTATTGTATTTTAATATTCTGTTGGAAGCCGCCCAGAGTGGCTGGGGAAACCCAGCCAGATGGGCAGGGTATAAATAATAAATTGTTGTTGTTGTTATCAAGGAAGCCACGGTAGCTGGAAACTCTAATGTGGAATGGTCTCCCTTTCACAGGGCTCTCTGGAGCGGTTGCTTCTCTGTGGTACGGCATCGACACCGTTCAGAAGTATAAGCTTGAGGTAAGTGAGGTAGCCTAAAAGAACATATGAACAGAAGAATCAGCTGTAGAGTTAGAAGGGACGTTTAGTACAACCCCCTGCCTTGCCAAAAACTTCTGCCCAACATGGGGCTCAAACCCACCACCCTGAGATTAAGAGTCTTGGGCTCTACCAACTGAGCTATATGGCAGAAGCTGCCTTATGCCAGAGTCTGCTTAGCCCAGTATTGTTGACACTGACTGGCCCCAGCTCTCTAGGAAGGGAGTCTTTCCCTGCCCAGCTTGGCGATGGCTAGATTTGAACCTGGGACCTTCCTGCATGCAAAGTAGGCGCTCTACTACACAGTTGTGGCCATTCCCCAATGGGAATGGAGTTTAGTATAGAACGTCTTGGAAGCCACATGGATTCTTTAGGGCGTTCCCCATCCACCTCCTGCCTTGACTAGCTGCAGTTCCCTAGGGTCTCAGCCCTTCCCCAGAAGTACCTGAGATGCCCCAATTTGAACCTGGGGCTTTCTGCCTGCAGAGCCCTACAAGTGAGAATTTTTTAATGGTAATCAACACATGCCTTTAAAATGTGCTGCTCCCCCTGGTTCGATGCCTGCAGTGTGTCCAGGATCGCTCACCATCTCTTTTTTTGTAGTGTTTTTATTGCTTTTCAAAATTTAAACATAATCTTACTATCCACATTGTTTTTTGTTCTTCTGAGCCAAATTGACTCCCCTCCCTCCCGTCTCATGGTTTTCAAAGTTCACCCTTGTATGAACGCTATGATATAAGGGTGAACTTTGAATGGAAAATGCATGATCTTCCATTTTACGTATTTCTCATTCAACTTATCTCCACTTTCAAATAAATATAAAAAGCTAATAACCATTATCATTACAAGATTTCTTACAACTTGGTAAATGTTTACAATGACCCTTCAAATATTGTACAAATTTACTCCAGCCTTTTAGGAAAGCGTGATCACGCTGGTTTCGGATTTTCCCGGTCAGCTTTGCCAATTCCGCATAGTCCATCGTTTTCATCTGCCACTCTTCAATCATTGGTACTCCTTGTTGCTTCCATTTTTGGGCTTAAAGAGTCCTTGCTGCAGTAGTAGCATACATGAACAATTTATGCTTCACCTACTATACCTACTACAATTATGCTTCACCTACTATACCTAATAAAAATGCTTCCAGGTTTTTTTTAAGAAAAGGGATCGCTCACCATCTCAGTTCTCTTTCAGGTTAGCTTGGGCATCCCTGGCGTGACTTACGAGCTTGGCTATTCCTATTGGATGGCTGCCGCGGGCGCCGCTTGCACCACTTCCGGTGGTGCCTTACTGATCACTGCCGACTGCCTTGATGCCCAGGCGCCGAAGAGAAAGCAGAACCTTCTCTGCAGCCCACTGACCTCCAAAGGGCCGCAAACCTACCTATGAAGGAGGAGTCCAGCCCTCTCTTTGCTGACAAACCAACCGTTGCCTTTCTAGTAAATGTCGTTTGTAAAGGCTGCTGGGGATTAGAGCTCTGCGAGGGGGGAAACTATAGTTCCTGGGCTTCTCTGGTGGAAGCCATATGCTTTAAATGCCACGTGCTTTAAAAGCTATATGATTTAAATATTTGAAGCGGGTGCGACCATAAAGCAAGATTCCAATTAAACCAGAAGCAGCTGGCTGGTTGGATTGCATTGTGTCTTTTCTGCATCATCAGACTGGTCTTCACACTTGACTGCCGATTGGTAGCAGGGCCAACCGGGGAGCAGCCAGAAGGACCACATGGCCTTGGTGTCAAGCTCAAAGGGGGGCTCAGATTTAGCCATGCATCCGTTTCATTTCTGCTGCATTTGAGAAGTTTTGCAAATTTGTTTTTAAGTGCTGGAAGGTGACACGTTATCCTCCCTTGGAGCTGCAAATATATTAAAAAAGGAATTGTGATTTGGCAAAAGACATCCAGTATTTAATGATGGGTGAAGCTGTCCATTTTGGTTCTCTCCGTTTCTCATATTTCCAGCCTTACGTTCAGTCCTCTTTGTTCCCACATCAGTTTTCAATTCTTTTTTAAAGTCCTCATGAAAAATTGTCAGTGTTGTGGTGCAATTTTCTCCTAATATGCACAGGTTCATATGCAATTTCCCCTAAGAAACACACTCTTTTTCAATTCTTTTTTAAAGTCCTCATGAAAAATTGTCAGTGTTGTGGTGCAACTTTCTCCTAATATGCACAGGTTCATATGCAATTTCCCCTAAGAAACACACTTTGGCAAAGCAATCTCCCCCTATAGAATACAGTTTTGAACGTCATTTTCCCCACTAACAGGTGTTATTTTTTTTGACACCCTGTCCCCTGGTAGAGGCATTTACTTGGTCAGAGAACCGCACTGCAAAATTCAGAGAAGTGTGAATTTTGAATAATGGTTGCACTTCTATTTAGGGAAGTACAAATTTCCATACGTTTGCCTTTAAATGTGAGAGGAATTGAATCCCCCTGCCCCCATCCAGCCCTTGCTGCAATATGACAACCCCACATCTCATCTAGGGGTGCTATAAATATATAGGATTTATATATCCTATATATTTATAGGATTCGCTCCAAAGAGCTTGGGCTACACGGCAACCACATAGTGATTCCTTCTGGCTTCCTGACATGTCCCTAGCTGTTAATTTCCACATCACATTTGAGCGTCCGCATGACAAAGAACTATAGTGGGATGTAGTGCAAGTTTAGTACTCGTTTCCATGCTATTTGCAAATGATTTTCTTCTTTTTCCTGGAAGCAAGTGGCACATGAAGCTCAGCTTACACCATATTCTGCTGCATTTCTGGAAGGGGCTTTTACGTTATGTGGAAGCACAAATATAATGTGGAAATTCACAGATAGAGCACAATAAGGAAAATGGAATAAACTGCTGTGTGAATGCCACCCAGGTGTGGAGAAGCTGTGTTGCGATCAATAGCATTTCCATGCTCTAGGGCACGAGTGTGTTTGTCTGTAGGGCTTCCTTTGCAAACAGCTGCGCTCAATGTACAAGCATCAGAGAGTGGATCTGAGGCAGAGTCACAATATCAGGGATGGGGCAAGGTGGGGCTCCCTATTTCTGCTGCATGAGCAGTCATCTAAGCCACACAGGAGTAGGACTGTTGTTGGGGGGTTTTTTTGGGGGGGGGGAGAAGGCACACCATGCGGCTAAGGCCCCAAAGTGGTCTTATGCCTTCCCTCCAAAGCCAGCATGAAGAGAAAAGGCTCGTGAGCAGCTGTTCCAGAGGCAGTTTGCTCGCTGGGACCGCTTGCTTCCGTGTCACACGCGGGAAGCCATGGCATACATTTTGCAAGTGACTATGGGCGAATGGTGTGTCGGGCGCTGAGGTCTCCTGCGGGGGGCAGCACCTGCATTGGAAAGAAGAATTGAAGTCACACTATTTAGAAATCGACGTGGCCCTCTCTAGTGCTCTTGGAGAGTGGTGCATACACAGTGGCGTATCGTGGGTTGCCTCTGCCCGGGGCAAGGAACATATTGCACCCCCTAAGCGGCATTTCCATGTGGTGCTGATGTCGCTACCGGACAGAGCTTCAGTGCAGCGGCTGGACATGTGTGTGCACCTCCTTCGGCTGGGGCATCACCACCGCAGCAAGTCTCACTGTCCGCCCGCCTCCTCTGCTGGGGGGGGCACCGCACAGCCAAGGTATGCAAGGGCCCATCCTCTCCCAGCTCCTGCCTGGCGTGCTGTTCAGGTGAGGCAGGCAGGCAGGACAGGGAGCACCTCTGGTTGGGGCAAAAGCTGCAGAGGCACACTCCTAAAAAAATTGCGCTTGGAGCAATCACCCCGGTAGTCCCACCACCATGCTACACCATTGTGCATACATTATCTTGTAACAGCCCTGCTAGGTTATCTTCTCCCATGCGGGAGAGAGGGCACTGTGAGCAGGGTTTCCTGACATCACCTCTAAATTGTCACTGTTGGGTGGGAGGAATTCAGCTAGGGCCCATCATCCCTAGGCAGCATGGCTAGTAGCTAGTAGGGCGGTTGGAACCTGTAGCCCAAGAATATCTGGAGAATGTAAGAACATAAGGAGAGCCCTGCAGAATCAGGCCAAAGGCTCATCTAGTCCAGCATCCTGTGGCCAACCAGATGCCCATTAGGGGAAGCCCCCAAGCAGGATCTGAGCACGACAGCAACCCTGCCCGCTTGTGGTTCCCGGCAACTGGTATTCCAAAGCATAATGTCTCCAACAGTGGAGGCAGAACATAGTGATAACTGGCTAGTTGCCATTGATAGCCTCTCTGAATTTGTCTAGTCCTCCTGTAAAGGTATCCAAGTTGGTGGCTCACACTACCTCTTAGTACAGTGAGTTCCATAATTTAACCATGACTTGTGTGAAGAAGTACTTTTCTCTGTCCTGAGTCCTCCTACGTTTGGTTTTCTTGGATGGCCCCAGGTCCTAGCATTATAGGGAGGCACAAGTTTCCTACCCCTCCCTTAGGACAATTGGGGATAGCCACAGTCAGTGATAACTACTATGGTTTTTCCTCTTACACCACCTTTGCTGCTGTCTCTGAACTCTTAACTCTTCGTACTGACCTCCTGTGGTGGCAGAAAGGCAGCAAGTCAACACAATGGCCGCCACGAAGCATCCTGAGGACCCCACCATTCCCAGCCAGCAAGACCATCCAAAGTCATAATGGACTCCCAAGAACACACTGTGCAAGACAAGAGTGGTCCTCTCCATATAGATGTCAACGGCATACCAGACAGAGCCCACCAGTCCAAGGACACCTGGTGGGCCAAGAAAACACAATTCTCTCAAGAAAGGCATAGGCGTTAGTCCATATGCTGGGCCAATACCCAAATCCCTCCATATATGTTCATATATGTGGCAAACCTGCTCCATATCAACTGGCCAGGGGTCGCAAACCATTTTGGGCCGGTGGGCATATTTGGGCCAGTCACAAAATGGCTGCCCTGAGGTGTGCAGCATAACACAAAATGGCTGTTGGCTGTAGGCGTGGGGGCATAACACAAAATGGCTTCCATTGTGAGTCATGGCACAACACAGGATGGCTGTCTTATCTAAAGGAGCAGAAAAGGAGACCTGGATGGTCCTGTCCTAGAATCAGGGCCAATGCATCCCGCTGTGTAATTATGAGGGATGAGAGACGTTGTACAGGAGACTCCACTTTCCACCTCAAGGCTTGCCTCAGTAGCTGTCCTGGTCGATAACAACAAAGCCAGACCCCAATGGAAAAGGCGCTTACTTCCGACTCCCAGGACTAATCCTGACGAATAGCGCATCTTCAGCTTAACGTGCGGCTCGTCCTTGAGAAACTTGATGCAGTCGAGGCCCAGCGCCAGCAAGACTAACGCAAATCCCGAGAGGATGTCAGCTGTGATCAGCAATGCTCGAGTCACCACAATCTTCACTGAGAAGGGACAGCAAAATACAAGGTAGTTGAAGGTCAGTCAGAGAAGAATCTGACTGGCCTGGCGTCCCCTGGCTGACTGTTGGGAGGAACCTTGAAGGTCTGTTTAATACTGAGCCAGCTCATTTGTCCACCTAGACCATCAGTGTCTACACCAGTGGGCAGTAGCTCCCCAGGATTTCTCGCAGAAGTCCCTCCCATTTCTCTACCCGGATTAAAATGGGACCTTCTGCATGCATATCAGGAGCTATAACCACTGAGCTAGGTCCCTTTCCTAAAATTAAAGCAAGGTGCCAGATAAAGAGTTGATTTAAATAGAAACATAAGAAGCTAACATACTGAGTCATTGGTGCATCCAGCTCATGATTGATGATTCTCTACACTGACTGGAAGCAGCTATACAGGAGTTCAGGCAGGGGTCTCTCCTAGGATACTTGGAGATGCCAGGGATTGAACCAGTAACCTTCTGCATGCAGAGCAGATGTTTTACCACTAAGCTATGGCTCTTCCCCCCTGGTTCTTCCCTGCTCAAGCTGGCACCTGACCTGTCTTCTGATTACCTCTCTGCCTCTGCCTCTTCCTCTAGCTCTTGCTTCCTTATTTACCTAATCTGGTGCCTCTGACCTCCAGCCCATCCAAGATTATGCCTCCTGCCCCTGCCCCATTTTGCAGACCAGACCCTTCAAGAGTCACCATTTTCCAGGAACAGTTCCAGTTTACAGAAGCCGTCCCGGTTTCTGATTAGATCCCGGAATGCCCCACTTTTCCTTAGGAAGTCTCTACAGTGGTACCTCGGGTTAAGAACTTAATTCGTTCTGGAGGTCCGTTCTTAACCTGAAACTGTTCTTAACCTGAGATACCACTTTAGCTAATGGGGCCTCCAGTTGCTGCCACACCGCTGCCATGCGATTTCTGTTCTTATCCTGAAACAAGGTTCTTAACCCGAGGTACTATTTCTGGGTTAGCAGAGTCTGTAACCTGAAGAGTCTGTAACCTGAAGCATCTGTAACCTGAGGTACCACTGTATTTTCATTGGATAAATGTTGGAGGGTTTGGAGTTACATAACCCCTGAGCCAAGGAGATAAGTAACTGTACAACTTTTAGAAGACATCTGTATAGGGAAGTTTTTTTTAAAACTTTTAATGTTTTATTATGTTTTTATATATGTTGGGAAGCCGCCCAGAGTGGCTGGGGCAACCCACTCAAATGGGCAGGGTATAAATAATAAAATTGTTGTTGTTGTTATATAGGACATCCCTATTGTTATTGGAGAAATGTTGGAGGGTATGATTTTGGCTGAAGCCTGTTCCAGGCTAGCACTACCCCCATCCAACTCTAAAAATGTAGGGCAGTGTTATTACCCCTATACTGCCAAAAAACAAGCTGAGGCTGAGAGAGATACAGCTTGCCAAAGAGTATTTGCATTGCCACAGATCACGGGCACATTATTATCATCACTATAGGCCACAGGTGGAGAACTGTACTGGGGCTCCCGATTTGACCCATGAGGTCATGCCTTGTGCAGTGCAAGCCCCAATAACCAGACAACGGCCGGGGCCTCAGTGCGCAGCTCTATTTAAAGAAAAGCTCCCCTGATGTCATTGTGATGTCAGATGATTGACAGGTCAAACTTGGCCCATGGAGGGGGGGCAGGAGATAAAGATTTGGCCCATCAGTTCCAAATCCAGTTCTCCATCCACTGACGTAAGCCTATCCAACCTTACTTTAAAAAGGACTCTCCACTGGTCAACCCTCATCTCTGCATTTTTACTCCACCCCTGGAGGCCTGATCATCAGTTCCAGCCCTTTTAGCAATCTTAACATGCTCGGAAACCCATCCCAGCACCTCCAACAATTGGGGCCAACTGTAGAAGGGGAGGGTCGCAATTGTGCAAAGGCTGAGAAAGCTTGAATGCACCCGAAGATGCTTCAGCCCATCAGGTGTTGGAGACTTACGGGGATGCTCTGCTAAAATGGAGTCGTACTGGTCGCAGGTCCTGATGCCGTCTTGCATGTTGGTGACACACTCCCTCCACAGTCCTCGGCATTTGTGGCTGACCTGCAAAGAACATCATCAGACGTTTTGGGTACAAAAAGGGGTGTTGCTTGGGGCTGAGACAAATAGAGAAAGGGACCTCCACATTTCCAGGCTATCGCTGTACCTTTAAGCTTACTGTTTTATCTCATTGGTTAATAATAATCATAATCATAATCATAATCATAATAATTTATTTATACCCCGCCCTCCCCGGCCAAGACTGGTCTCAGGGCGGCTAACACCAAATATAAATACAGTAAAAACATTTTAAAACAAAACAAAAACCAAACAAACAGTTGATTAAAATATAAGTTAGAATACAGTTTAAAATGCACCTTAAAATGCAGCCTTGTTTTAGTGGTAGCCTATAGATCAAAGCCATAAGGGGAGAAAATGTCAAATATTCACCGGGGCCAACTATCCATGCTGGTCCTACATGGGCCAGCAAAAAGAGCCGAGGGAAAATTTATATACAAAATCCTACATTAGGGGTTCCATCAAAATAAATAAATAAAGGGGGGGTTAGACTGAGTTCAGCCCAAAGGCCAGGCGGAACAGCACTGTCTTGCAGGCCCTGTGGGAAGATGTCAAATCCCGCAGGGCCCTAGTCTTTAGTGACAGAGTGTTCCACCAGGCCGGGCCAGAGCTGAAAAGGACTGGATGTTTTAGACTGAAACATCTTAGGTTGCATCCTATTTACAACTTCCTCCACCTACTCTGACTTCTCTTTTGGACCTCAAGATGAGAGGGCACCTTGGGTCCACCCTCTGAGAACAAAGGAGCAAGCATGGCTGCCTTTGTATTGCCCAGATTAATTGGTTAGGATAGAATGAAAAAATGTCCCTATCCAAGTTATGTACTACCTATAATATAAACTACTTTTCTTACTCCACAAGCATCTCTGCATGTTAATAATAATAATAATAATATCTTTATTGTCATTGCCCCCTCTCGGGGACAACGAAATTACTTGGCTGCTCCATCCACCCAGGTAGGGCACTCCACACAAAATCA
The DNA here is from genome assembly GCF_965113315.1 of Podarcis vaucheri. Classification (NCBI taxonomy): domain Eukaryota; kingdom Metazoa; phylum Chordata; class Lepidosauria; order Squamata; family Lacertidae; genus Podarcis; species Podarcis vaucheri. The sequence goes on along the minus strand of NC_138765.1, from coordinate 71,686,512 downwards.
AAACAACTATAAAAACACTAATTAAAACAATACAGTATAAAACAGCAAGGAAGATTAGATGACTTTCAAAGTCCAGGCTTCCCATTCAGGGCCGAGATCGCTCTGGGGAAGAAGCTGTTCTTAAGATGGCTCATTCTTGTCTTCATCGTCCTGTATCTCCGTCCCGACGGCAGGAGCTCGAAGAGACAGTGACCAGGATGCGATGGATCTTTTACTATGTCCAGTGCCTTCCTATGGCACCTTGTGGCATAAATTGGATTGCAACAGGTAAAGTTGACTCTGCAACTGGATTCTCAAGCCATATGCTACTCACTTTTCACAGCAAAGAGCTCCAATAGGTAATTGGGCTCAGTTCCTGTTGTGATTAGGGACACGGGTGGCGCTGTGGTCTAAACCACCGAGCCTCTTGGGCTTGCTGATCAGAAGGTTGGCGGTTTGTATCTGTGTGATAGTGTGAGCTCCTGTTGCTCTGTCCCAGCTTAGCAGTTCAACATAGCAGTTCAAAAGCATACCAGTACCTTTTCCTCACCTATTATTTATTATATTAGTACTACTACTGCTGCTACTACTATAACTAGTTGGTTGCCTAACGCAGGGCTGGTTTACAATCAAATTTCATCAAGTACCCCAGGAGAGATGAACACTTTAGCTGCCAAAATGTGCCCATTTTGCAGGCAGGGAGCCTGACAGTAGGTGGCGCCAGAGCCAATGACAGAAAGAGCAAAGTGATTCCAGTTTCACCCCCATCCTCCTCCCTGTTGAGTTCTGCAAAAGGCAACACTGAGACTAGGGAGTGGGGAGCCAACAGGCAGCCCCACCCTCTGAACTTGTAAGCAGGTAGAGATGTGGGAGAGCCTGGCTGAGGGCAGATTGAACTGCCTCCACTGGATGTAAAGGTTGGCCCCAGGTGGGCATGGCCAGGGAAAGCACTCCACAAGCAGAGAAGGGTGACCGCAACCTTTCTTATTATGCAGAGGCCCTGAGGGAAGGGGGATGCAATGATAGATCTGGAGAATAGGGAATGGTTGCATATATAGGCACCAAGCTAGCTACCCCAGCGTAGTAGAACATGCTGGAGCTCAGCTACCTGTTCCTGTTCCTCATCCTCACCTCCAAGCTGTCATCAGCATTAACCATCCAGCAGTCGGTCCATGTGGCCGCGACCAGGAAGAGGGTTGAAATGAGAGCGACGCAGAAGGACATCAGTTGCAAAGCCACCGCCATTGGGAGAACTACAAAGGGCTAGGAGGAGACACACGTAAGGCTCTGGGTATCTCTCCATCCTCACCCTGCCCAAAATTGCCACGGCTTACCCCCCAAATTGCAGCAACCTCTGAGCTTTGCTCCCAACAATGGATTCCAGCTTGTCCCCTGTTTGCTTTGGGTGGGGAGACGGGTGTCGTTTGAAAAAAACTTACAGAATGAAGACACACAAACATTGCAGGAGGTTGGACTAGATGCTCCTTTGAACCCCTTCCAACGCTACGATTCTATAATTCTATGAAACGCATCTGTGCTCAGAGTCCACATATATGCACTCTGCTCCCAAGAGACTGTCAGAATCATATATATTTTTTATTTCATGCTGATTTCCTTGACCAATGGCTTGAGGAAAATCGAGTTAGGCAAGCATGAAAAGACTTCCACCCTTACAAAAATAAAAATAAATAAAAATAAAGGGTTGCGCAATAATGCCAATTCCAAGCACCTGAATTGTCCTCTGTGCTGCCAGCTTTGCCACATTAAAAAAGTGTTCCCCAAGGAATAAGGTAAGCTAGAATTTTTTTAAAAAACGACATACTAATGTAGCAAAATTAACGTTTGAGGCTGAAGGAAATCTCCACGTGGCGGTGAGAAAACAAACGGTGTTTATTGCTAGCAATAATGGCTCAGCGGGATCACGCTCCAAAAGCTGAACAAAGCCCAAAAGGGTGAGGCCTGCTTTATATACCGTACATAGCTGTTATCTGTTAAAGCAATACAGTGGTACCTCAGGTTAAGTACTTAATTCGTTCCAGAGGTCCGTTCTTAACCTGAAACTGTTCTTAACCTGAAGCACCACTTTAGCTAATGGGGCTTCCTGCTGCCACTGCGCTGCCACCACACGATTTCTGTTCACATCCTGAAGCAAAGTTCTTAACCCGAGGTACTATTTCTGGGTTAGCGGAGTCTGTAACCTGAAGCATCTGTAACCCAAGGTACCACTGTACATATGCATAAACCTCCTCCAATCTAAAGTTACAACGCAATACTAATTACCGGTATACCATGTATGGTCTTTCCTTTATTACCTATTCATTAGGCAAGGAAACAAAGGACTCTCTCTTGTCAAATGTAGACACTTAGGAATGTTGTTTACAACCTTGGGACTAAAGCTGCTCCTAACATGAGATAAGGCATAAGGCCTCTAGCCTGGCTAGTTAGCTGAGCTTATAGGTCTCTATGTGCATCACTAAGACCTAGGAAGAAGCACAAAGAACAAAACTCAAGGGCCCTGGCTTCTTTGGTTCACAGGAATTTGGGTGGATTTTCTTTTTAAAAGCTCAGTGCTCTCTACACTGACTGGCAGCATCTCTCCAGGTCTTACCCAGGCATACCTGGACATGCCAGGAACTGAACCTGGGAGTTTCTGCATGCAGGTCAGATGCTCTGCCTCTGAGCTATTAATGATTTTAAGTTTTCGCCTGCACGGTCTGGTCGTGTTCAGGGGGAAAGGAAGGAAAGCGACTGACTCAACTCGGGGCACCAGGGGAAGAAGGCATGATGGAAGGGAGCTGGCCATGTGTTGATGGAAAGGGTGACAAAGGATGCCCCGAAATTCTCTGTGTTTTGTAGGAGGGATCCTAGCACATGCCATAATTGTAGGCTTGTGCAATGAAAACAGATCAAAGCGCTCTGTTACCCTTTTGGAACAAATCCACTTTTGAAAAATAAATAAAAGGGAAGCAGATTTCTATGGGGAAGGCAGCAAAAAGTCCTGCAAGCACACCAGAACAAATTGCTCACTGACTGCTCATTGTTGTATAACAGCCCCGCAAACTAATCACAACAAACATTCATTCAAGACTGAACTGAAGCCCCATCTGCACTGCAGTAGCATATCACTGTCAACAGTGATGGCTTTTCCCCAAGGAATCCGAGAACTGTACTTTGTTAAGGGTGCAGAGAGTTGGTAGGAGACCCTATTCCTCTCAGAGAGCTAAAACTCCCAGAGTGGTTTAACAACTGATCCCTCTTCCCAGGGAACTCTGGGATCTGTTAGCTCTGTGAAGGGAATAGAAATTCTCTGTGTTTTGATTCAGTGATTATTTTGGAGAAAGTGACTTTGTTAGGCTTTCCTTTAAATGTGAACTTAATTTGATTCCTCCGCCATTTCTAAAAAAACCCTCCCATCTTTCCAGAAAGAAAATAAGACTGTAAGAATCCCTACAACAGGTTAGGATTATTTTCCTCCTACCCCTGTCCTATTGGAGGTGGAAACAGGAGACTGTAGGAGCGGCCCTTAACTCAGTGACAGAGCCTCTCTCATAGACCACAACACCCTCCCAAGGAAGATCACAACATTAGGAGTTTACCTTTAAGTCGGCTGCACAAGGGCCTCTGCTTCTGTCATCCTTGCGAAGAAGATCCTACAGAACGTCTGAAGAGAAGCCAGAAATTCAGGTTAAGTCTTTTCCAGGAGTTTTAAAACGTCAATAAGGTGACATGAGTTTGCACTACCAAACCCAGGAACCGTCACCTGGCAGTACAGGGGGCAGAATTGAACCCCACCTGACAGCCCTGCCTCTGGCCTGTTTAGTAGCAATTGAAACTGGATCAGAGTCCTTAAAAAATAAAATCCAAGCCATGTCAGCTGTGTTTTGGGCTTTAACAGCATGATGGGCTTCCTTGCAATTAAAATGGCTATGGGTCAGAAAGCATAAACAGGTACTGGCATCTTTGGGAGCTTGGCAGGCAATACTGGCACGCAGCAGTGAGCCCTCCCTCCAGAACTAAATCCATCACTTCTTCACTGAGGATCAAGGCTACATCAATTATTTCCGGAATGAGAGGTTCCAGTCAACCTCTCCAAAAGAAAGGCTGGGAGCTTTTCCTGCGGGATCCCTGGGTTCCTGGTAGAGGTTTTGTTCAGAGGTCAAGAATGCAATGATTTTGCTAAATCGGACCAAAATCCATCTTAGTCTGGTATTCTGTTGCCAACAGTGGCCAGCGGGATCCGGGGCGGCTGGTGCCCATTGGACAAAAGGGAGGGAGCCCAACAGTAGGTGGCGCTAGAGCCAATGACAGGCAAAGCCAAGCAATGCTAGCTTTCTCCCCATCCTCTTCCCTGCTGAGTTCTACAAGGGGTGACCCTGAGACTAAAGAGGAAGAGCTCTCTCTTGAGAGACAAGATGTCAGGATATCTCAGTTGGTAGAGCAGGCAATTCTTAGTCTCAGGGCTGTGAGTTCAAAATCCCTGCATTGCAGGGGGGTTGGACAATTGATGCAAACGGCCCCTTCCAAATCTACAATTCTATGACCTGTGATTAAGACTGCAGCTTTGGTGCAGAAAAGGCCCTCTCTTCCTGTTTCCCAAGTCTGCAGCTGGAATTGTCCCATGTGCTTGTTCCCAGTGCCTGCAAAGTGTGGGTGCCTCCTCTTGGTGCTGAGCATTAAGATAACAGGTTGGAGCTGCCATTGTTGCCGTGAACAGTTAAATCATTCTCACGGCTGCTTCATTTGCCTTGAGCATCAGACAAGAGGCTGCTTGCTGGGCCCTTCCAAACAGAAGTGTCTGTTAAAGCGGAAGAAAGGGCTTCTGTGTTTGGTATGAAGCATTCTGGAGCTCTGCCAGACAGCTCAAAGTCTTGAGGCTGGTTCAGGAGGGCCACTTAGATTGCTTTGTTGCCTGGGGTTCCGAAAAGGTTCAGAGAAGATCATTTATCGGACTTTTCAACCAGGTCCACCCTCCCCCTCCTCTTATCTGGACCAAGGATGGATAAGCCCAAAACCTCCTACAAGATGAGCTTTGATGCTCAAAGACAGCGCAGTGCACACCAGCTATTCGGGGACGTAAATCTTGAGCTGGGAAGTCTGGCCTGACTCAAATCTGATATTTTCTTTTCATTGTCATGAACTCGCTAGGCGAAGGTTGGCAGGTCACCATTTTCTCAGCCCTGACTTCTTTTGTTTGTGACATGGGAAGTAAGAGCACTTGTAAGTTTGTAAACCATTACTTCCTTTGCCCCACAGGTTTAAAACACATGCCTTCCCACAAAGATTCCTGGAAATGGTTGCTTAGTATATGTGCTGGCTGCTTTGTGTGGGGGGAAAGACAGTTCCCAGGTGTCCTTTACATGTATGGTGGGTGTGCAACAGAGTTCACTTTGGGTATCCTTTGGAGGAGAGCATGCTGCCATTTTTAATGCAGTGGTACCTTGGGTTAAGTACTTAATTCGTTCCGGAGGTCTGTTCTTAACCTGAAACTGTTCTTAACCTGAAGCACCACTTTAGCTAATGGGGCCTCCTGCTGCTGCCGTGCCGCCAGAGCATGATTTCTGTTCTCAACCTGAAGCAAAGTTCTTAACCCGATATAATATTTCCGGGTTAGCAGAGTCTGTAACCTGAAGCGTATGTAACCCGAGGTACCACTGTATACTGTATGTAATACTGGCTTACATGCCACAGGTGGAAGTGCGATTTTCAGAGTCCTGGGCCAGGTGTCAGTGTGTGCCATGTACAGTGGTACCTTGGGTTACAGATGCTCTAGGTTACAGACGCTTCAGGTTACAGACTCTGCTAACCCAAAAATAGTACCTCGGGTTAAGAACTTTGCTGCAGGATGAGAACAGAAATCGCACATCAGCGGCGCAGCAGCAGCAGCGGGAGGCCCCATTAGCTAAAGTGGTGCTTCAGGTTAAGGACAGTTTCAGGTTAAGAACGGACCTCCGGAATGAATTAAGTTCTTAACCTGAGGTACCACTGGTACCACTGTATTTGTTGTTTTGCATGCCATTTTCAGAGGGGAAATGGTGAAGAATGCACATCATTCTAGCCTTCCATTTGAAAGTCTATCTGGTCCAAGTCTGGTTTAAAGACAGAGAAGCAGAAGAAAGGAGATAAGCTAGTTCAGTGGTTTTCAACCAGTGTGCTGTGGCACCCTGGGGTGCCTTGAATAATGGTCAGGGTGCTGCAGGCAACGCTGGCATCTGTCCCTCCTTCCCTCCCTTCTCTGATGCCCTCTCTTGTCTTCCTTCCAAAGGCTTGCACAGATGTCTGTTGCAGCAGCCCTGGCTACAAGCGCCCCAGGCGAATGGTGCCTCTAGGGCTGACCAAGGGGTGCTTCCCAGGTCCCTGTGGGCTGTGGGAGGAGGCACCTCTCTATGGGGCAGGGAGGGCAGCTCAGAGACCAAGGGCGGTGGCAGCGGCTGCCTGGAGGACTCCCAAGGAGAGGGGAGAGGAGACTGAGGGAACACTCCACAAGGGAGGATGTTCAAAAAAGGGTGTGGGGCTGCCCGCTCTGCAGGCAAGGGGTGACATAACTGGGCCCCACAAGGGTGTCACAGAAAGAATGCAGTTGGTCAAGGGAGCCGTGGACTCAAAAAGGTTGAAAACCTCTGAGCTAGGTAGACTGCAGTCTTCAGCAGTATCCAACAGCAACCTGCTCCACTACTGGATCAACACCCCTGTTTAGATGGCTTAAAGAAGAACTGAGCCCAAACCAGTTCCAGGCTGGCTTGACACCCAAACGCACACACACACCGCTTTTGGCAGCTTGTGATTTCTTTGGGCCCAGCTGGTTTTTGCAGAGGCTTCTGAAGCTGCCTAGAACTTCGGAAAAGCAGCCCCAATTAGCCCACATTAGGCACAAAAGCCGCAGGGGAGAAGATTACCTCTCCTTTGCCCCCACCCCTTTCCATGGCATCCTGCGTGTGCAGACGGATTAGGTTAATTAGCGTTTCCTGCATTCATCAGTCCAAAAAATGGGAGGAAAGGTGGGGGAGTGAGAGGAATGAACGATTTGGCTCAGAGTGGCTGGTTACAGGCAGCAGCAAAGCTGAGGCTCCTCAGTAGCAACTGGACGACTAGCAAGTGGGGGGGGGTCCATCAGAAGCCAGGCAAAGCAGGATGCTGGCACACCAGACACAACATCATGGGGTCAAGAGAACCAAGCTGGCTGGTGGTGGGAAAGCCAGGAGTTAATTTTGCCACCAGGGATCTGCAGCTACGGCCTTGGGTTGGCTGACTTTATTGGTCTTCCCAATACAGTGGTACCTTGGGTTAAGTACTTAATTCGTTCCAGAGGTCCATTCTTAACCTGAAACTGTTCTTAACCTGAAGCACCACTTTAGCTAATGGGGTCTCCTGCTGCCGCTGCGCCGCCGCTGTGTGATTTCTGTTCTCATCCTGAAGCAAAGTTCTTAACCCAAGGTAATATTTCTGGGTTAGCGGAGTCTGTAACCTGAAGCATCTGTAACCTGAAGCATCTGTAACCCGAGGTACCACTGTATGGGTTTCCCCTCAAGCTATAGCGATGGGCAAAGCATCCACTTTGCATACAGAAGCTCCTAAATCCAGCCCCTGGCAGTTGTATGGGTGATCTGACTCAATGTAAAACCACTCCTATGTTTATATGGCTGTGTACACACCATGCATTGAAAGCACATTTCTCTCTTTCCCCACCCCCAGTTCCAAAGAATCCTGGAAACTGCGGTTCGTTAAGGGTGCTAGGAATTGTAGTTTTCTGAGGTGCCAACTGCAATTCCCAGGTTCTTGGGCTGTGTCCATGCTAAAGTACATACAAGCACCTTCCTGCCCTGAATGAATTTTGGCCGCTGTAGTTCAACCCTCAGGGAAGCAGGTGGCGCAGTGGATTAAACCACAGAGCCTAGGGCTTGCCGATCAGAAGGTCAGCGGTTTGAATCCCTGTGACGGGGTGAGCTCCTGTTGCTCGGTCCCAGCTCCTGCCAACCTAGCAGTTCAAAAGCACGTCAAAGTGCAAATAGATAAGTTGGTACCACTCTTCTGGCGGGAAGGTAAATGGTGTTTCCGTGCGCTGCTCTGGTTCGCCAGAAGTGGCTTAGTTATGCTGGCCACATGACCCGGAAGCTGTACGCTGGCTCCCTCGGCCAGTAAAGCGAGATGAGTGCCGCAACCCCAGAGTCGTCCGCGACTGGACCTAACGGTCAGGGGTCCCTTTACCTTTACCTTTAGTTCAACCCTCACAGAGTTACAATTCCCAGCAAGCCTTAACAAACTGCAATTCCCAGAATTCTTTGAGAGAAAGAATGGGCTGCTTTAAAGGCACAAAGTGGACACAGCTTAAGTGGTGGCTGGGATGTGCTTTAAATGTATGGTGCATTCACAGCCTATTATGTTTTAAAGAAAGCAGTCTTCAACTTTTCCCAACCTGAGACCCACCTTTCACCCAAACATGCATTTGGCGTCCCATACCTTAATTTGTTACCTTATATTTGCATGGTGGTAGTGTGGCTGTCGTGATCCACCTTAGTGTGGGAGATTGCAGACAAATCCAGCAATGCATATCCTTGACATTCAGCAAGTTTAAGGTAAGGTTACCAGATTTTTTTCAATGAATCCGGGGACACTTTTCAACTTCAATGGATTTTGTATGGGGACTGATTTGTAAATCCGGGGACTGTCCCCGGGAAATGGGGACATCTGGCAACCTTAGTTTAAGGGCAACCACAGAGCTGTATTACTGATAGGCAGAGACTCAGGCCATAGAAAATGTGATTGGTAGAGGGGGCTCTGTGTGATGTCATTTCCCCTCCTCTCCGGGGAGGGAAGGAACATATGTAATTTCCTGTTTCCTTCCCCTTCTTTCTCTCTCTTCAAACAGCCATGAGCGCAGACCCATGCCCTGTGCTCACTCCATTCCCAGGCTGGAGTATAGCTGTCAACTTTCCCCTTTTTTGCGGGAAATTCCCTTATTCCAGCGCTGTTTCCTGCTGCTTCCCGCTGCTATCCTGAATTGTTAGATATCCTGTAGACCGTCCCCGGGACAGGTGAGGCTATTGATCCCTTATTTTTGAGGCTGCTGATCCCTTATTTTCAAATCTGAAAGTTGACAGCTATGGGCTGGAGACTGTTTTTTTACTGTAAATATAAGTATTTTACCTGCATAGTGTTTACTGCTGCTATAACTGAGAACCAGCACAAGACTATTGAGTAAGTAAACCATATTTTAAACTTGCTTTCCATTCTGTTCTCTGATTTCTTTGTTAAGCAGAGTAAGAAGGGGAAAGCTAGCCTAATTCCTCTGCTTCAGTTCTGCTGCAATGTGTGGGACTTTAAAAACACTGTTCAGTCCACACCTGCTATGCATGCAAAAGGTCCTGTGTTCAATCCCCAGCAACTCCAGGTAGGTCTGGGAAGTCTCTTACGTGAAGCCCTCAATGCAGAGAGTATTGAGCTAGCCTGGCTGAGTATATAAGTTTCTTTACTACCCCCCTCCCCCCAAAATGTGATGGGTAGTGAACTTGCTGGACCATTCAGTTCAGCACATATAAGGCACCCCAGAATCTGAGGAGGGATACAACAAACTTTAGAAAGCTGGCAGTAAAAATATTTTAATAAGACAAATGTTTAGTACAAACCATTAGAAACATTTATATATTTTGTTGTCGGCGTTGTTGAAAAGGTAGAACCACATTGTCAAGCAGTATAAACGGTACCATGGAGAAAAGTTAATGCGACCTTTTTACATTTCGAAAACGAGCAACTTTCATTTTCAAAGATGCAGTTCTGGTTTTTCATTTTTCTCTCTCCCAATAAGGAAAAGGGGTCTTGGGGAAACACAGAGGGGTGTCTGCTTTGTGTTTTTGTGTGTGTGTGTTTTTTAATGTCCTTGCTATAGTCACTTTGGTCTCTTGGATTGAAAAGCTCAGGCCCAGAACCATGTCTCTCTCTTCCCCCTGAAGACATTACACGGACTGATCTCCCCTTTTTACAGGGGGCCTGAAAAATGAAGGGGAAATAAAAAGAGGGCTGTTAGTTTCAAGCCCGCAGATACACAACAGGTGGGTGGAAAACATATCACGAGGTTGGGACTCCCTTCCCACCGCTCACACGGGCCCATCTGTGATGCCATTTTGCAGAGCTGTGGGTGGGGAAGACGTTCCAAATCCCTTCTTGTGCATGAATCTGAGAAGGAACCAAAAATAACAATAATAACAACAACCCCTGAGATATTGTGCCTCTGAACTTTCTAGCCTGCTTGGAGCTGCAAGAGGCCACTTGGCCCTCTCCATTCCACAGACATGTAAAGGAACCACCCGTCACTTGTCTCCACTCTTTCTTCCCTTGGGATTCAGACGTACTCTCTAGCCGTGGAAGGCTGGGACTGCCGGTAGTACTGCTGCCCTCTCTCTTCCGGTTTGGGGCAGGAGCAGGACAGGAAGGCTCCGCCCAGCATGGTCAGGCTGCCTGCTGACCACCCCACAAAGAGAGCAGGTCCAAATTCATACCTAAGGCCAAAAAAGAAGAAGAAGAAAAGAGTGTAGATTATAACAGCAGACATGTCGAGGTGTGCATCCTGATAAATCAGCTCCACCTCTTTGCAGGGACGCATTCTTTGTGAGCCGTCAAGCCTCCCCCCTGAGCATGGGAGGCGAGACTGTGTCTCGCCTTATGCTGGGGTGGCCCGGCCACGCCAGTTAGCCAAGTGGCCAATCAGGCGGCTTGGGGGGCATGGCTGGGGTCAATTTAAACCATAGCGTGATGCTGAATCGCCCCTTTTCAGCTTCACGCCTTGGATCTCCCACCCTCCCACCCTTTGTTCAGGTTGCATCATTGGCCTTGCTATGGACTTCGGTTGGTCGCCGTTGAGGGGCCTGGTAGGACTTTTTCCACTTGGCAAATTGGCACTGGCCATTTGGTTTTTGCCTACCTCGTAGCAATCGTCACAACTTTGTAAGGTTAGACGGTTAGACACTGGAATAGCAATGTGGGGGGAGGGGAGGTGCGGCCATCACCTGCCCCTCCGTGCTCAAGGGTATTCCGTTAAAGCATGGGTAGGCAAACTAAGGCCTGGGGGCCGGATCCGGCCCAGTTTCCTTCTAAATTTGGCTCGTGGACAGTCTGGGAATCAGCGTGTTTTTGCATGGGTAGAATGTGTCTTTTATTTAAAATGCATCTCTGGGTTATATGTGGGGCATAGGAATTCACTGATTTTTTTTTTTCAAAATATAGTCCAGCTCCCCACAGGGTCTGAGGAACAGTGGATTGGCCGCCTGCTGAAAAAGTTTGCTGATCCCTGTGTTAAAGGAATCCAGGGGTGTGGATCTCGTCCGAAGCCCAGGGAGGGGCTAGGGCCATGCCATGACCCCAGTGGGAACCCAGGGATGCTTGAGTCAATCCACATTGGCGGGGCTTCCCCTACTGGTGGTTAACCCTTACCAGACTCCCTGCAAGGCGGGCAGGCAGATATAGTCTGTTGATGCCAATGCCTAAGCCAATACCGCTCACATTCTGTAATCAATGAAGTTGTGGCCTAAATTTTGCCCATTAACATTAACCTAAATTCTGTCTTCATTCTCCTGGGGTTGGCTTGGGGCTTTGACATGCAAACTCAGTTGCCTCAAGATGGCAAAAAATAAACGGCCACAGTGGAGTGGCAGAACAACAGAACACCTGCTTTGCATGCTAGGCAACCCTAGTCTGGAACCCTGGAGAGCTGCTGCCAGTCTCTGTAGACAATACTGAGCTACATGGTGTGACAATCAGCTTCCTGTTTCAGGAATTTATGGGAGGGATTGAAGTGCATATCAGAACTTGTGTTTGCACCATTATAGTGGGTTAACGTGCTGTGTTGCTCTGGTGCAAAGCTGATTTCCAACAAGATCTCAGACAGTGAGGGCATGTCGCTGGCCCCATAGAGATGGGTTTGTGAGTGTGCATCGAAATTAGCCTGGTGTGCAAAGGTAACATTTACATTCATCCCTTTTCTCTACTGTCTCCCACAGCTGGCATGTGGCCCTCAGAAGGTTGCCCAGAAGGCAATGTGGCCCTTGGACTGAAAAACGTTCCCCACCTGTGATCAAGGGGGGGTGGTGCTGTACACAACTGGGGCAATCTCTCTGGGTTTTGAAAGGCACACATCCGCTACTGTGATTTCTGGCTTGACAAGAGGTGTAAGAAAGCACACTCTGGGTTGGCGCAGGCCCTGCTCTCACCTGGCGTTAACCGGCGTGCTGGGATTGAAAAACTCGTACGTCACCCGTGCCGCGTACCATGAAACAGCCGTCATAGTGCACAGACCTGGGAACAGAGAAGACAACACAAATGAGCCAGTTAATAGGAATTGGGGGCCAAACTACACGTTACACTCATGTTCCAGGACTGGGACTCATCATGAGAACATTCTGCTGAATCAGACGAGGGACCCACCTAGTCCAGCATTCTCTCAGTCTCTGGCCACATGCCCGTGGGAAGCTCACAAGCTAGACACGAGTGCAACAGCACTCTCCCCACTTGCGATTCCCAGGAGCTGGTATTGGGAGGCGTAATATCTCTGACAGTGGAGGTAGAACATAGATGATGTGGCAAGTAGCCACACTGAGAGCCCTCTCTTCCCTTGAATTTGTCCAGTCCTCTTTTAAAGCCATTTAAGTTGGTGGATTTCACTAGGGGCTGCGTGAAGAAGGACTTCCTTTTATCTGTCTTGACTCTCCCAACATTCAGCTTTATGCGATGTTCTAATGTTGTGAGAGAGGGAGAAAAGCTTTTCTCTGTCTGCTTTTTCCATGCCATGCATTGTGTTATAAATGGGGGGGGGGGGAGGAGAAATACAAGCAAGCCCAGGAACCCGTTCTTAAAAGTAGTAAATGAACAACTTGAATGGAAAATGTTTGAGGGGAGGAGCAGCCAAACAGAGATGGTCTCTTAGCAGAGCCAATAAGAATGGGCCCTGCAGTCCTATATGTCCTATGGCTGCTGCTGTCTTGTGTCACATGTCTCCAATTCCCCCAATATTCAGTGGTCAATGTACTTCATAAGGCTTATCTGCAGGCATAGGCCCAAGGAGAAACTGTTATGTTGCCTGACTACTGCCCTTACTAAGCCTCGGAGCAAGCTGATATAGCTAGCTTTTTCCTTTACTATCTTGAACACATGCTTGTGTTCCCCAAATCATCATTTAAGCACCAGTATAACAAGAACTTTGATATGCATTTCATGCTCCAAACCAGGATGTGCCCAGAACAGGTGCACCCAATAACCCTCTCATTGAGGAATAATGCACCTCGTTAACTTGTTTCCACAAAGTTGTATTTGTTATGAGCTGCTTTGAGTCCACCAAATAAAGCAAGGGTGGAGTGTATTTTCAAGCACCTTCTCTTCTGAGCAACCTTTTGGGGGCTATGTGCCAGTGGTGGGCAGCAGGCCAGAAGCAAAAGTGGGGGGAGCAATACATATTACTCTCGTCTTACTGTATAATGGCAATGCAAGACTGTCGTCAGGCTGCAGTTCACTTGGCCACCAAAAGGTGTCACTGTCCACTTCAGTGTAGTGAGTGGTGGCAGATAGGCAGCCCAGGGAATCCGTGGGGGACAGCAAGAGCATGCTGCAGCAGCCACCCACTGACTCCCCCACCTGCCAGCCTCAAGGGCTTTGCCCCCAGGATTCAGATACCCTGGCTGACCATTGGACTGCTGGTCACCTACCCCCTCTGCATCCCGCCTTGGAATCTGTTGCTATTGATTAACAGGAAGAATGACAGGAGAAGCAGAGCAGAGAGGTGGAAGATGCCCGGAAACATAGTCTGGCCTTGAACACTGCAGGAGCAGCAGCATGGAGAAGGCACTCAGCAGTGGCAGCCAACCAGTCTCCAGATCTGCAGCACAATCCAGTTTCCACGTGTTGCCATACACACACATAGAATCCTAGAATCATAGAGTTGGAATAGACCACAAGGGCCATCAAGTCCAACCCCCTGCCAAGCAGGAAACACCATCAGAGCACTCCTGACATATGGTTGTCAAGCCTCTGCTTAAAGACCTCCAAAGTAGGAGACTCCACCACACTCCTTGGCAGCAAATTCCACTGTCGAACAGCTCTTACTGTCAGGAAGTTCTTCCTAATGTTTAGGTGGAATCTTCTTTCTTGTAGTTTGGATCCATTGCTCCATGTCCGCTTCTCTGGAGCAGCAGAAAACAACCTTTCTCCCTCCTCTATGTGACATCCTTTTATATATTTGAACATGGCTATCATATCACCCCTTAACCTCCTCTTCTCCAGGCTAAACATGCCCAGCTCCCTTAGTCGTTCCTCATAAGGCATCGTTTCCAGGCCTTTGACCATTTTGGTTGCCCTCCTCTGGACACGTTCCAGTTTGTCAGTGTCCTTCTTGAATTGTGGTGCCCAGAACTGGACACAGTACTCCAGGTGAGGTCTGACCAGAGCAGAATACAGTGGCACTATTACTTCCCTTGATCTAGATGCTATACTCCTATTGATGCAGCCCAGAATTGCATTGGCTTTTTTAGCTGCCGCGTCACACTGTTGGCTCATGTCAAGTTTGTGGTTGACCAAGACTCCTAGATCCTTTTCACATGTACTGCTCTCAAGCCGGGTGTCACCCATCTTGTATTTGTGCCTCTCATTTTTTTTGCCCAAGTGCAATACTTTACATTTCTCCCTGTTAAAGTTCATCTTGTTTGTCTGTCCTCCATCCAGGCAAGCAAGAGGGATTCTCGGAGTTTGAGGACACAACCCAGTCAGACCACAACACCCAAGGAGAGTACAAATAGAGCAGGCAAGGGACCAGGGAGAGTCCCCAGGTTAGAGAGAGATGCCCAGAGGGCCCCATTTGGTACCCAGGCTGGGACAAGGCCCACAGGGTATATATTAGCCTTCAGCTTACTTACCTGCTAGTAGGAAGAAGACACCCCCCAACACAGCGATCCAGCTTTTCACCACGGGATTCTCATCTCCAACTTTGGTGCATTTCATTCCGATCACGCTGACAACAGCCCCCACGAAACCCAGGAGGATGGAGACCACCATGAGTGCCCGGGAAGTCTGGATATGAACTGGAAAACAAGAAAGTGCCTGTCTTTGGGGTGTCCAAAGGGGGAAAGAGGCAGCTGGAATTGCAGGGTTAAGTTGCTTAAAATGGCCCATAAAGGTAAAGGGACCCCTGACCGTTAGGGCTGACTCTGGGGTTGCAGTGCTCATCTCGCATTATTGGCCGAGGGAGCCGGCGTACAGTTTGCGGGTCCTGTGGCCAGCATGACTAAGCCGCTTCTGGCAAACCAGAGCAGTGCATGGAAATGCTGTTTACATTTCCGTCGAAGTGGTACCTATTTATCTACTTGCATTTTGACGTGCTTTCGAACTGCTAGGTTGGCAGGAGCAGGGACCGAGCAACGGGAGCTCACTCCGTCGCGGGGATTCGAACCTCTGACCTTCTGATCAGCAAGTCCTAGGCTCTGTGGTTTAACCCACAGTGCCACCCGCATCCCTTCAAAATGGCCCTTAGGTTGCCATATTTTCCAACTTCTACTTTTTTGCCAACTTCTACTTTTAACTATGGATCACTATGATGACTCTACACAGCGGGTGGCGCTGCGGTCTAAACCACTGAACCTCTTGGGCTTGCTGATCGGAAGGTTGGCAGTTCGAATCCCCACGATCAAGTGAGCTCCCATGGCTCTGTCCCAGCTCCTGCCAACCTAGCAGTTCAAAAGCATGCCAGTGCAAGTAGATAAATAGGGACCGCTCTGGCGGGAAGGTAAATGGCATTTCTGTGCGCTCTGGCTACTGTCATGGTGTTCAGCTGTGCTAGAAGCGGTTTAGTCATGCTGGCCACATGACCCGGAAAGCTGTCTGGCCTGAAAGCAAGATGAGCACTGTACTCCATAGTCGCCTTTGACTGGACTTAACTGTCCAGGGGTTCTTTACCTTTACTTTTTACCTCTACCTATGAAAAAGAGGATGTGGCCTAGAAAAAGAGGACATATGGCAACCCTTCCAGGAACTAATTTTTAACAAAGGCATTTCATTTCATTTCATTTCCCGTTAAGAGTGCCTTGTTCCAACCTCTCATGTATGAGCAAAGTGCTCCCTTACCTGTCAAAGGCCTCTTTGACACATTGGCTAAAGGCTCTTTACCGCTCTACCCAATGACTCTCGCCCATTGACACATAGGCAAAGGGCTCATTTAACAGTTATATGCAACACTTACGAAAAATCTCTGACACAGAGGCGAGGAGCTATTTAACCCGGGCTCTACACCTTGAATCAGAACCACTGACACACAGGCCAAAGGCTCCATCAGCTCTGAAAGGGGTCTCTGATGCAGAGAATAACAGACTCTCACACACTGACACATGGGCGCCATTTTGAATCCATCTGTCAGGCCCAAACTCTGCCAATTTGGATGCCTCTGAAGATTTCCTAATTCCAGTTTGGCGTGATGGGCTCCCGATAGCGAGGAGTGGGTTTTGGTCTATGTTTCTTAGATTCCTGGGGCAACACCGGGTGTGCTGCCAGCTAGCTAAATACGGTATTTTTTGCACCATAACACTCACTTTTTTCCTCCTAAAAAGTAAGGGGAAATGTCTGTACGTGTTATGGAGGGAATGCCTACGGGTGGCATGCCTGCGGATTTTCCTCCTCTAAAAACTACGTGCGTGTTATGGTCGGGTGCGTGTTATAGAGCGAAAAATACGGTAAATAATAGTTAATCCTCAGCAAGCAGCTGCACCCATGCAAGAATGTCACATGCACACAGTTAGTGTTTTAGATCTTCGCTCTGTTAGGGGTTGCTTTGCCCATGCAAAGCACTTAGAGAAGAGAGCTGGTAGCAGAGCAAAGATCTGTTGAAGAATTAGCGTCCCTACCGACTGGTAGCTTTCCCCCTCCTGGGGATCTTCCACAATCAAATTGCATTAGTCAAAGCTGGCCCGTCCATGAGGCGAAGCGAGGCGGTTGCCTCAAGGCGGCAGGCTCCAGACAGCCACAAGCAGCCGCAGATCCAGCTGCCAGGGAGTGTGGACCATGACTGTCAGCCTCCTTTTCCACTTCATGCCCACCTGGCAGGCTGGCACACAACAGCGGGCACACAGCAGTGGAGAAAACATTTCCCACTTTGTCTCTAGCAGCGAAACATCCCGGCCTGGGCATTGCCCTGGCATTCATGTTGGGTTTATTCTGGAAAGTCCATACACCACTCCTCTTTATAGTGGTACCTTGGGTTACATACACTTCAGGTTACATACGCTTCAGGTTACAGACTCAGAAATAGTACCTCAGGCTAAGAACTTTGCTTCAGGATGAGAACAGACATCGTACTCTGGCGGCGCGGCGGCAGCAGGAGGCCCCATTAGCTAGAGTGGTGCTTCAGGTTAAGAACTGTTTCAGGTTAAGAACGGACCTCCGGAACGAATTAAGTACTTAAGCCGAGGTACCACTGTATTGGTTTTTTTCTTCAATGCAGCTCCAACATTACTGCATGGAGGGGTACTCTTGCAGAGCAATGACAGTGGGACTCACCCCCCCTCTGGATATTGAATACTGCAAAATGATAATTATCAATAGTAATAGTTTGTATCCAGAGTTAGTCCCACTCAAGAGTAAACCCGCTGAAGTTAGTAGAAATGGCTAAGTTAGGTTCATTACCGCATTGGCCCAAATATAAGCCTCACTTTCCCCCCAAATTCCGACCGTGAAAAGTCAAAGTGTGGCTTATATTCGCAACCTTACGGTATGCAGCCAGGAACAGTGAGGAATGGAGCGGCTTATATTTGGGTATTTCCCCTTTTATTTCTTTTCCCCTCTCCAATTTTAAAGGTCTGGCTTATATTCGGGTGCAGCTTATATTCAGGCCAATATGGTAATTGCAATGGGTCAGCAAGTAGCACTTACTTGGAGGCAGCCCCCAAATAATAAACAGCCACCACTGTCACTCTGAGGCTTCCTTTGAGGCAGGGTTCACCAGGGGTCACTTCCAGCATCTTTACATGATGCCAAGGCTCAATGTGGATACGAAATAGCACTAAATATTAAACAATAATAAATATCACCTTGAGCCTTCCCTTGAGACAAGGCTCACCAGAGGTCATTCACAATGCCTTTATATGATGCCAAGGTTTAGCTTGAATATGAAAGCTAATACTGTAATAAAAATAAAAGCAGAGGAGAAAGAGGAAGAGGAGGAGGAGATATAAACTCTGTGGCATTTTAACATTAACAAGAACACAAGGAGCCCCGACAACTATAGACTGGCATACCAAGCTACAAGAATTTGCTGAAATGGCACAGCTGACAAATAGCCTGAGAGGCAACTCAAAACAAAAATTTATGGAAAAGTGGGATAGATATATGTTCAAAAATACAGTAAAGGTTCACTATATATGCAAGCATTTGATTGACGTTGGGGAGAGACCGAGTTGAGGAAGAAGACCAAGGGTCCATATTGATATAGGAATGTATTAGATAAAATGTAAATAAATATACAATAATAAGAGTACATTCTTTCATTAAAAAAGTAATATACAACAGGATAGACAGCAAGTCCAAAGTGTTGGTATATATACGATTTTGGAATAAGTTTGGAATAGCTTTTTCTTTCTTTTTTTTCTTTTCTTTTCCTTTTCTCTTTATGTATATAAAGTATACGTACAGGTTGAAAATTACAGTATAGTAAGTTTTGTGATGTAATATGACAATGTCTGACAATGTAATGTAAGAACTTTAATAAATAAATTAATAATAATAACAAGAACACAGGTCTCTGCCCCAAAGAATGTACAATCAAAAATTCAATGCACTGGAGACAATCGAAGGCAATTTTGTGGGATGGGGATCTTTTCTTTTCTACAGTATTTTAGGAGAAGAGAGAAGCAGAGCCCTCAGCCGCCGCCACTGCGTAGCTAAAACCCATCACACACAAACACGCAGCACGTTTGAGTGGAAAGGGGTTCCAGATCCGGGGATGCTGCCATGGGCACAGCCAGGATTTATGGGGGGGCGGGGCGGCAGGACACCCACCTGTCATCAACCTCTTTTTAGCAGATTCGGAATCAAATGTCTCAACAACAGTGGTTTTAAATTTCTTTTGACCCCCCAAGTGCTCAGAAAAAAAACCTGTCCAAATCTTTCTACAATGTCTACTTTTAGTAAATTGCTTTTATTCATTTACAGTGGTACCTCGGGTTAAGAACGTAATTCGTTCTGGAGGTCCGTTCTTAACCTGAAACTGTTCTTAACATGAAGCACCACTTTAGCTAATGGGGCCTCCCTCTGCCACCGCCGCGCGATTTCTGTTCTCATCCTGAAGGAAAGTTCTTAACCCGAGGTAATATTTCTGGGTTAGCGGAGTCTGTACCCTGAAGCGTCTGTCACCCGGGGTACCACTGTACTTGATTTAGAGGGGGTACCTCGGATGACAGACGCTTGGAGGCTGCGCTACATCCCGTCAGGCGAGAGCCCCGCTTCCCCTACCCACCCGCAGGCTGTCTGCTGGACGCCAGCGAGGCGCAGCCGCAGCCCCGGCTCTCCCTGTGCGCCCCCCCCCCCCCCGCAATGCACCCGTGAGACGCACCGTCGAGCGAGAGCAACGACTCGTGGAGCTTGCACTGGACCTGCCCGGTGCTCTGCGAGGCGCAGCTCATCCAGAGGCCCTCGTACAGCCCGACGGCGGTGATGATGGCGTCCCCGGCGTAGGAGCTCTGCTTCCACTGGGGCAGCGCCGACGAGCAGATGGAGCCCACCAAACCGGCCAGGGCCATGAAGTAGCCCACCAGCTGCAGCCCCGCGCTGGCCATGGAGAGATGGAGAGGACCACGGGGAGCGACGGCAGGAGGAGGAGGAGGAGAGGGCTTGCCTCTTCCGACGGGGCGATCTGCAGCAGCGACTGCAGCGGCGGCGGCCGACGATGCCAGGGGCCGCCCCCGCGAGGGAACACGCTCTGGCAGCGGACGAGCTCGCCCGCCCGCGCTCCCTTGCTCTCGTCCTCTCCCCCCCCCCCCACCCCATAGCAAGGCTGGCCCCGGAGCGGGAGGAGCCAGCCCTCGAGTCCAGGCAGCCTGAGCACCGCTTGGCCCTTCGCAGCGATGAGCAAAAGGCATCACACAGAACCTCAGAATGGTACAGTGGTACCTCAGGTTACAGACGCTTCAGGGTACAGATGCTTAGGGCCACAGACTCCGCTAACCCAGAAATAGTTCCTCGGGTAAGAACTTTGTTTCAGGATGAGAACAGAAATCGTGCTTCGGCAGCGGGAGGCCCCATTAGCTAAAGTGGTACCTCAGGTTAAGAACAGACCTCCGGAACGAATTAAGTTCTTAACCCGAGGTACCACTGTAGTTGGAATGGACCACCCAACCCCAAGGCAGCAGGTTCTAAGTGCCAAGGGATGTGAGTAAATTTGTAGAGGATCAGGCTGTAAGGAACATTCTCATGCACACAATAGAATGATGCCCGAAGTCTCCCGTCCCCGCCCCCCAGATATGCATCAAAAACTGGGGCATGCCAAGGTTATCTATTTGAATAAAATATTTGGGGGGCAGGCAGGCACGGGCTTAGCCAGGAATCGGGGGGGGGGGGAGGACACCCACCTGTCATCACCTTGCTCTGTCTAGCAGATTTGGAATGATATTTCTCAACAACTGTTGTTTTAAATGACTTTTGCCCCCAAGTGCTCAGAAAAATCTGTCCGAACCTTTCTACAATTTCTAATTTTAGCTAAGGGTATATATATATATATATATATATATATATATATATATATATATATACATACACTTGATTTAGGTAGGGGGCAGCTTCCCTTGCTACACCCATGGGGATCACATAATCAATCACAAGTTGCAGCACACACACACACCATTTGAATGTGGCGCTGTGGTCTAAATCACAGAGCCTAGGGCTTGCTGATCAGAAGGTTGGCACTGGAATCCCTGTCATGGGGTGAGCTCCCGTCGTTCAGTCCCTGCTCCTGCCAACCTAGCAGTTTGAAAGCACGTCAAATGCAAGTAGATAAATAGGTACCGCTCCAGCGGGGAGGTAAACGGTGTTTCTGTGCACTGCTCTGGTTCACCAGAAGCGGTTTATTCATGCTGGCCACATGACCCGGAAGCTGTCTGCGGACAAATGCCGGCTCCATCGGCCTATAGAATGAGATGAGCGCCGCAACCACAGAGTCGTCCGCGACTGGACCTTACCTTTTTACCCACCAACTGGGGAGGGTGAGGGACAGTGCCAGATTATCAAATTGGAAGAGTAGGCACCGTCCTATGGACCCCACAATTTTGAGGGGCCCCACAACAAGAGATTGAAATAATATTGATTTGATCTTGAAAGAAAATTAGAGTCAAACCGAGTCGAAGCTTTGAGATAACTTGTGAGGGGCCTCCTGAGATTTTGACTGCCATGGGGCCTCCACAGGGTTTAACCCAGCACTGGGGGGGGGCAGGGCTCTCAAATATTTTATGGGGGGCCGAAGGGAGCTGGCTCCTGTGGTACATGGGCACCATTGCAGTCAGCGTCAGGTGCCTCGTTTAGCAGGATCAGGGCCTCCGAACACAATGGCATTTGGAAAGTTTGACCTGCCCCCCTCTCATTTCTTCAACTCCTGCCCTTTGTCTAGTAAAGTAGCCCTGAGCTGCATGCTAATGAGCATAACCTTTCCCTCTCCTTGTCCAAAGGCTCGCTTTGTGCCTAGGCCCCGTACGTGGGGGGTGCTTGGCATTTGGGCTGGAATCCGGGTGGGCTCCGTCCGTAAACAAAAAACCTCATTGACACGAGACCGTTGGGAGTGTTTGGCTTCCTGCGGATTACACTGACTCTCCCCACCCTGCAAGTATGTGTGTAAAAGAAAGAATGCTTAAAAAAAATAAAAAATAAAAATAATCCTGGTTGAAAAAAACAAAAACCACAGTCACAAACAGACTATATCTTGCAGTTCAGTGCACGCTGCCTCTGCTGCCCCCAGCGTGAATCCTGGCCCGAGGCCAGAACTCAATTCGCGCCCTGCGCATTCCTGCCTAAAGCAGTTTGGAAAATTGCTCTGCAGGGTTGCCTTTGAGAGAATTGCTGGTGCGCTCCACCAAGACACATGATTTTTAGAAGTCGGTAGAATTATGCATGGAGTAGAGAAAGCAAAGAGCAAAACGTTTTCCTCCCTCTTCATTAACACCAGAACTCCAAGAGTCACCGGATGAAGTGGAAGGTTCAGGGAGGGATAAAGGAAAGCACTTTGTTGTGCAGCGCTCAGTTAATCTGTGGAACTCCCTCCCACAAGGAGGCAGTGATGGCCAGCAAGTTGGGTGGCTGTGAAAGAGGACCAGACAAATTAATAGGAAAGGTTATTAATGGCGACTAGCCATGATGGCCACAATCTGCCTCCATGGTCAGAGGCCACAGTGTGGAGAGGCAGGTTTTCTGAGGGCCCGTTTCACATCGACTGTTCTGTTGTGCATTCTTCCTGACCTGCTTGCACACAGCTTATGCAGAGGTTAGTTTATATCCAGCCTTTATTGAGCATTCGTTCAGATAGGTGTGCAGGGGCAGTTACGCAACCATGAGCGCTTGCGTTCATGCTCTGATTCGCTTGTGGGGCTCTTGCAGGTTCAGTCGTTGATTCATTCCAAACTTTTCAGTGCATTCCCACCCCCCAGTTCCATTTCACTCAGGGCAATTTGCAAAGGAAGGGCTATAGAACGGCCTCCAGACCGTTCTCCATAAGGGAATGTGGCCCTTGGGCTGCAAAAGCTCCCCATCTCCTTAGAGCACTTGGATTCTTCTCCTTTCCTTTTTTGCAACGTTCCCAGTCGTGAGCTTATTACTTTTGGGGGCCCACCAAAACATCACACACCCAAAAAGCTGTCGTGGAGACTCGAACCACAATCCGATTCCCCTTCCCCGCAGCTGAGAAATGGCCCCTGGCCGAGAGTTGCCCTCTGGGCCTGGTCCTCCCCTGCCTTCCTCTCTCTCCTCCACCTCCGAGCTGCAAATATTTAACTCTCCCCGCTCATTAGCAATCTGCTCACGCTTTGCAACCTGGCTTTCACCTTCTTTCTTCACAAGGAGAGCGCAACGTGTTCGCATGTGCTGCAAGGAGGCAGTGTGGATATGATATGAGGTTTATAGAATGATAAACCTCTGGCCTGGAGGAAGTGGAGAGAGATTCTCCCCACACCCTTGTTCATTTGCAATGCCCAAAGCGGGCAGAGGACAGTCAGAAAGGCAGAGGGGCTGTTACTCTATATTTGAAGTGTGGTGAGGTCCAAATCCAGCTTAAAGGTAAAGGTGAAGGGACCCCTGACCATTAGGTCCAGTCGTGGCCAACTCTGGGGTTGCGGCATTCATCTCGCTTTATTGGCTGAGGGAGCCGGCATACAACTTCCGGGTCATGTGGCCAGCATGACTAAGCCGCTTCTAGCAAACCAGAGCAGCGCACGGAAACGCCGTTTACCTTCCCGCCGGAGCAGTACCTATTTATCTACTTGCACTTTGATGTGCTTTCGAACTGCTAGGTTGGCAGGAGCAGGGACCGAGCAACGAGAGCTCACCCCGTAGTGGGGAATCGAACCGCTGACCTTCTGATTGGCGAGTCCTAGGCTCTGTGGTTTAACCCACAGCTCCACCCGCATCCCTTAGCTTAAAGGTAGAGAACCTCAAAAAGGAATAGGAGGGAGCCTCACAGGTGTTCTCCACAGCTGGCACCTGGTCAGCACACAGAGGATGCCTGGACAGTTTTCCCCTATGTGGTACACAATAATCTGCCTTATGGAGTCAGACGGCTGGTCTATTTAGTTTATTATTGTCTGCACTGACTGGCAGGAGCTCTTCAGGATTTCAGGCAGGGGGCATTCCCAACCCTACCTGGAATGCCAGGTGCATTTGAGAGCAGATGCACTAGCCCTGACCTCTGGTCCTTCCCTTAAACCTAAAGATTTTGGTCCTTCTGTTTCTGGATAAAGGGCTGATTTATATAGGAAGCTGCTTTCTGTTAAACAAAACCACTGCTCAGTGTTGTCTATGTTGTTTGGCAGTGACTCTCCCGAGTTTACTCTCCCAGCCTTACCTGGGAGATCGAACCCAGGACCTTTTGCACGTGAACCATTTGCTTTGCTGCGATAGCCCCTTTGTAACTGAAAGGCAAGGGATGCAGGTGGTGCTGTGGGTTAAACCACAGAGTCTAGGGTTTGCCGATCAGAAGGTCGGCGGTTTGAATCCTCACGACGGGATGAGCTCCCGTTGCTCGGTCCCTGCTCCTGCCAACCTAGCAGTTCAAAAGCACATCAAAGTGCAAGTAGATAAATAGGTACCGCTCCGGCGGGAACGTAAACGGCGTTTCCGTGCGCTGCTCTGGTTCGCCAGAAGCGGCTTAGTCATGCTGGCCACATGACTCAGAAGCTGTACACCGGCTCCCTCGGCCAATAAAGCGAGATGAGCGCCGCAACCCCAGAGTCGGTCACAACTGGACCTAATGGTCAGGGGTTCCTTTACCTTTAACTGAAAGACATCACATTCCTCCTCTCCAGGCTCCCATTGGGCCTTGTTCTTTCCACTGCTCTCTTCGCTGCCACTGCGTTTATTGTCCTTTCTTCTCTTCACTAGAAACATCCTTTTTCTCCTTAAGAAAGCGCCTCTCTCCCCTTCACCTGCTTCTACAGTCCCTTTGTGTGTCTCTAATCTTGCAGACCACCTCCCGTTTCGTATAACTGCTTATTTTATGTCACAGAGCCTTAATTACGAAATGACGTTCCTTCAAATATCTGCGCCGCTCCACCTAAAAACTACTTTTGAAGAAATCTCCTAGAACAGGGCAGTCCAGCTTTTCATACCAAGGGGACAGCAAGAGTATTTTGGCACAGAACCTACAGGCTATGTGCCGAATTAAATTGTCCCTATTGTAAATTGAAGGGTTTGCAATATATTTAAACTCATTTAATATACACCATGTATTTAATTAAATACATATTGAAATACAAAACTAATAAGATTTAATTGTTAAACAAATTCAATAAACAGACTGCATGCGCTTTTGTTAATAGTGCATGAAATAAAAAATAAATTTTTAAGGCTTTAAGATTATTTTTTTCTTGAATGTTGCCGAGGGCTGCCAAAAAGGCTGCAGACTGAACTGCCCTGTCATAGGACATACATTTTCCTTCATCTCACTGAACGTTCCCCTTTTTGGAACTCTTTCCCCCCATTTTGTGCCAGCCCATCATCTCATTTCCTTCTCCCTCCACTGTTTAGTTTCCTCTTGTGTCGTGTCTGCTTTAGCCTACAGGCAGAATCTTTTGTCTACTTCGTTTTACATACAGTGCCCAAGCCACTGGGGGACACTCAGAATCATAGAATTTTAGAGCTGGAAAGGGCTTTGGAGGTCATTCCAGAATTAAAACCCCTTTGCTCAACGGAGGACTCAACTGCAGCACCCCTGATGGATGGCCATCCAGCCTCTACTTCAAGGTATGGAATATTTTTGGCAAGCCAAGGGCCACTTTCCATTCTAGGCAACCTTCCAGGGGCCACATGCTCATGGTGAGCGGAGCAAGAGGCAAAAGAGGGCAGGGAACTAATGCAAACTTTACCTCTGTATGAAGACTGGTTTCCACCTACACAAGACACTTACTTGTTCTGGAGCAGGAAAGTGGTATCCATTTTATTTTATTTGGTACATTTGCATCCCACTCTTCCTCCACAGATCTCAGGGCAGGGCCTGTTGGGCTGCCCCTGCTTTTATCCTCACAACAACCCTGTGAGGTAGTTAGATTTGGAGACGGCGACCGGCCCACAAGTCGCCTGCTAAGTTTCGCAGCTGAGTGGGGATTTGAATTCAAGTCTCTGGGCAACAGAGCTATCCCTGCCACCCCAAAACTGGCTACCCCTCCGGACCCTTAAAAAAAAGAAAAGGAAAAAGAAAACACAGTTGGTGGTGTGGCCTCCTTTGGAGAAACAGAACATCAGGAGAGGGGAAGAGGCAGACGGAAACAGGAAGCTTCCCCCTTCTCCCCCCAAAGAAATCCTCCTGGGCCACAGCAACCATAAGTAAGGCACTTGGAAGGTGGTCATGTTCAGTCTTGTTTGTGTGCTGGACGAGGGTCCCAATCCACAGGCTGGTGGTCCACTATGCTTCTCAGTGTCCCAAAAGTTCTGCCTGTTGGTGCCTCTCGTTGGGCTCTCTTGGTTGTGTACATTTGTGTGTTGGCGTGTGGGAGATTACAGCTCATCTTTCCCTAAAGTGGTGTCTTGCTCAGGGTCTTCCGCTGGGGCTGGCGTGGAACTCTCTGCCACGATCTCCTTCTCCGCCATGATTTCCTTCTCCGCCATGATCTCTTTCTCCTCCACGATTTCCTTCTCCGCCACGATCTCCTTCTCCGCCACGGTCTCCTTCTCTGGAGGCAACTCTGTTTCCTCCGTGTTGAACAGCATCCGCACCAGGTCGTCGGCCTGGACTCTCTCCTGCGGCGGATGAGGAAGGAGACTGTTACAGGGTGTGGGGTGGGATGGGGTTCAGCTCTCATTATTATCTGTCAGGGTACTGCCATCGGAACAGGGTAGGGGAGCAGAGGGGCAGTTGGGTTCCAGGGAACCTCCGAAAATCTTGTGAAGCAGTTCCTCTTCTTGTGGTGAAGAAGCCACACCTCCACTGGGGAAGAGGGGAAAGGACCAGAGGATGCTGCTGGGAGCCTCAGCACCGCTCCTGGCCAAGCTGCAGGGGGGGAAGCATGACCCTTCCATTGCCCACCCTGCGCAGAGGTGTAAAATGCAAAGAAGGAAGGAAAAGGCTGGGGTGACGAAGAAGAAGAAGAGTTTGGATTTGATATCCCGCCTTTCACTCCCTTTAAGGAGACTCAAAGCGGCTAACATTCTCCTTTCCCTTCCTCCCCCACAACAAACACTCTGTGAGGTGAGTGAGGCTGAGAGACTTCAAAGAAGTGTGACTGGCCCAAGGTCACCCAGCAGCTGCATGTGGAGGAGCGGAGACGCGAACCCGGTTCCCCAGATTACAAGACTACCGCTCTTAACCACTACACCACACTGGCTCTCTGACGAAGCTCTTATGTTGGGGGAGGTCCCGGAAACAACCACTCCCGGATTCTGCTAGCGATTGAGGCAGACATGAACTTGTGGCTCTGCACTGTAAATAGTTTTGCACCAAAATAAAACCTGCAAAAGACAGGTCGGAGTCCTGACTGGTTACTCATGAGCAACCACTGTTGCCATCTGACATTACTGATTCTACAACAGGGGCTCCCAAAATGCGCTCCGCCTGGGACCTTCTGCGTGCAAAGCACGCAGGTGCTATGACGGCTAAACTGCAGCCGTACCTAAAGCAGCTGCCCATTGTGCAGGATATTTAAATGCAGTCAAACCAACGACTCATGTTTTGCCAGAAGGCGCATGAAGGGGCTCAGGGTCACAGAGCATTCCTGAAAAACTGCTAGAGAGAACTCGGTGGTCCTGGCAGGAAGAAGGCATAGCTATATATCCTCTTCCTTGCCTGGGCTCATCCTCTTTCCACCCTTCTCAGCCATGAGAACACCTGCAAGTTCAAACTCCATCTTAAGCTAGGCTTTAGTAACTGAATTGCCACTTTAAGCCTGTCTGAACAAACCGGCTGCATCCGTTATTCTTCAGGAGGCATATTGAGTGACTCGTGTTATTTTAATTTATTTAAATTAATTTTGGGATGCATTTTAATCGATTGCTTGCTTGTTTTTATGTATTTTTTGCCGAATTTTACACACAGGCCTGGACATGGGGGCGGGAGAAAAAGAAGGGCATGGCGGGGTTGAGAAAGGAGGAGTGAGGTAAAGAAACAGCCATTCTACATACCCGTTCGCTGTGACGGGGGTCCAGGGTGAACCACAAGGCAATGGCACAGCGCTGGCCCTTGGTCACGGCTTTCACGCCATGCGGATTTTCGGAGCCTGATGAGAAACCCACAGCCCGGCCACACTGGGGCTGAACCTCTGCCTGGAAACCAAAACCAACAAAGGGGATAATAATAATAATAATAATAATAATAATAATAATAATAATAATAATATTTATACCCCGTCCTCCCCAGCCAAGACCGGGCTCAGACGGCTAACACCAGGTATAAAAACAATTGATTAAAATACAGCTTAAAAGCAAGATTAAAATGCAACATTAAAAAATGATCAGAGGACCATTTTGATTTGGATAGCACACCCCAAACTGAATTGCTCCCCGCCGGGATTGCTGTGCTGACTGGAGCTGATGGGAGTTGTAGTCCCAAACAGCTGGAAGGCAAATGGCCTTTCTAGGCCAGTGGGCACATTAGGAGTCATGAACAAATACTGTTGGTATTGGACTCCTAGTAAGTTAGTAAAAATGTATAGAACAGGTACAAATACCTACTAGAAATGTAAAGAAAAAGAAGGTACCTTTTATCATATGTGGTGGGCATGTAAGAAAATAAAAGCTTTCTGGGAGATGATATATAATGAAATGAAAAAAAAATGTTTAAAATAACTTTTGCGAAAAAACCAGAAGCTTTATTATTAGGAATTATAGGTACTGACATCCTAAAGGAGCAGAAAAGACTTTTTATGTACAGCCGCTTGCATGTTACTAGCCCAGAGATAGAAGGAAGACGAAGTCCATACCAGAGAGGAATGGCAAACTAAGCTGAAATGGCAAAGCTGACTGGGAAACTCAGGAACCAAGAGGACAAAAACTTTAAAAAAGAATGGGAAAAATTTATAACTGATCTAGGAGACCACTACAAGCAGATGGAAATGTTAGCAGGATTTTAATCTCACTTGTAATGTAACAGATGGGACGCGGGTGGCGCTGTGGGTAAAACCTCAGCGCCTAGGAGTTGCCGATCGCATGGTCGGCGGTTCAAATCCCCGCGGCAGGGTGCGCTCCCGCTGCTCGGTCCCAGCTCCTGCCAACCTAGCAATTCGAAAGCACCCCCGGGTGCAAGTAGATAAATAGGGACCGCTTACTAGCGGGAAGGTAAACGGCGTTTCCGTGTGTGCTGCGCTGGCTCACCAGAGCAGCTTTGTCACGCTGGCCACGTGACCCGGAAGTGTCTGCGGACAGCGCTGACTCCCGGCCTTTAGAGTGAGATGAGTGCACAACCCTAGAGTCTGTCAAGACTGGCCCGTACGGGCAGGGGTACCTTTACCTTTTAATGTAACAGATACCATGGATTTTAGTCTCTGACCGTAATAAATTATCTATCTATTTATCTACCATGGATAATTTGGACTGATATGAAATATAGAGTATGGAATAATATGCAGCTGTAAATGTTGATAATAGGACCCATGGAGAGGGTGGGGAGAAGTGGCGAGATTCAGAGTAATATCTACATGTGGATATGCATTTGGAATGTTATAATTTTATTTTTGTAAAATCAAATAAAAAGGATTTAAAAAAGAAAAGAAAAAAGGATTCACCCCCACCCTTCTTGCCACTCCCAGAAAAAGACACAGATCTGAAAGAAGTGGGAAAGAGTGTGACTTTTCCAACTTCCTCCTTCTAGGAAGGAGGTTTCAGGGGAGACAAAGCTAACCCCTCTCACCACCTGGCAGTTGAGGGCCACTGAGTGAGTGGGAAGGAGGCTCAGAGACCTTGTGGGCACTCAGGGGGGCAGCGTTGCATCTGTTGGTGAGCCCTGGTATAACTGCTAACATTAAGCGGAAGAGACAGAACCACGACTCATTGGCAAAGAGAAATCGCTTTATATGCGTTGGTTTATGCATTCTAACACCGTGACACCAGACGGCGCTGTGGAGTTCCGTTTTTGCTAACCCGATTTCTAATACAAAGCTTGCAATGCATTGAACTGAAACGCTTCTTTGATGTGTCCAGGTCCAATTATGCTTATTTGCACAAAGTACAAAAGATGTCAGAATCCAGCACGGAAGGGGCATAGCCCCGCTGAAATGAATGAAATCCACTAACTTCAGTGGGTCTACTCTGAGCAGGGTGAATACTGGAGGCAATACAGAGCTGGCTCATTTGCACCAAGGGTCACACACAGACTGTGGAGTCCAGCAAAGATGACCTCGGGGAGGATTCCCTTTGCCCAAAGACACCCGTAAGAGCACAGAACACAAAGAGGAACAACCGACTCACAGTCACCGTCGTGGCATCCAGCTCCGTGAAGTAAAAAGCTCCTCCTTCAAAGTCACCGTTTAGGTAGAGAATAGCACTAGAATCAGCAGAGGAGAGGGGGAGATATTATGTCAATGCCTTTCCTTCTGGTGGAGCAGAGAAACACACAGACTAACGTTCACCTGGTTCGTTTTGAAAGTGTCCTTAAAGGGGCTGCCAATGTTTTTTGGCCACGGGGCTCATTTGCCTTTTTAAGAGAGCATCGTGGGCACTTCCACAGATCTGAGACTTGAAAAAGGGCACAGAGCTGGAGGAGGAAGAGGGAAAGAGCATCACACTCCCAACTTCGTCTTTCAGCTCTATATTCTTTTCAGGGGAGAAAAAAGGTAATCGGTCTTTTGCCACCACGTGGCCATGGGGTGGGGCCCTCAGAGGCTCTACAAACACCAGGGGAAGACCACAGGGGCACCATTGCGCCCGTGGGCACCATAATGGCAACTGCTGCTCCAGACTCCAATTTGCAGTGCATTATGGAGCAAAGGCAGCCTCTGTTACGGTGCAGGGAATATGCATAAGAACTGCCTACCCCTTCCTTCCTTCCTTCCTTCCTTCCTTCCTTCCTTCCTTCCTTTTTAAAAAAGAGGGATTCCAGTCCTCATTGTTCAAGATGGAAATTGGAAGCCCTGCCAAGTCCTTCTGAGCAGAAGGGGCTGAGCAAAATGTATGCAGATAGGTAAACCAAACATGTTCTCTTGGGTGCCAGCGTTGTGACCCACAGAACAGAAAACAAGGTTGCTATATCTCACTTGAGACAGCCTATTTGAAGATGGCTCTATCCTATCAACGCTTCAGTCTCTTCTTCTCCAGGTTAAACATGCTTAACTCCCTCAACCGTTCCTCATAATGCTTGTCTTGCAGACCCTTTATCCTCTTGGTTGCCCTCCTCCACACATGCTACAGCTTGTCGATATCCTTCTAAAACTGTGATGCCCAGAACCGGACACGGGACTCCGGCAAGTTGCTGTTTCAAGAATAACCTGGCAGAGGTTGGCCATCTGTGCCTGATATGTCTTTCCTATGCTGTTCTTTTGATAGGCTGCTCTTATATGATTTTAAATAGGTATTTTAATCGCTTTACTCTCATTCTGGGTGACATGCGGCTCTGAGGTCCCCTGGTGGAAAAACCTGGGATAGACACTTAAAGAAAATAAACAAGGCAGATGTCATGAATATGAGCCCAGTCTCTCTCTCTCTCTCTCTCTCTCTCTCTCTCTCTCTCTGTGTGTGTGTGTGTGTGTGTGTGTGTGAAAAGTCTTCCAGGGATAGAGGGAGTGAACTATGCAATCCTGCAACACACATACCCCTTGCTGACTGACCTGGCCCACCACCAGAAAAAAGGGTTCTCCACCACTGTCCTAAAAGGGTTGGTCTTCAGGCAGCTAGACCTTGCCAACTATCTTAAGAACAAGGCGAGAGACTTTTGACCTTCCAGAGGTTGCTAGATTACAACTCCCACCTCACCCCTGACTGCTGGCCATGCTGGCTGGGGCTGGTAGCTGCTGCAGTAACCCAGCATATTCTAGAGATCCTCAGGTTCCCCATTGGCAGAGCAGCCACTCATGCAGGGACACAACACACAGCCTCCTTTCCGGATGGTGCTCCCAGGAGCCTTTAGCCCAGGGATGGGGAAGCTGTGGCCCTCCAGATGCTATACACTATAACTCCCATCTTCCGTGACCAGCACTGGCTGGGGTTGATGGGAGTCGTAGTCCAACTACCTCTAGAGCAGCGGTGCTCAACCTGTGGGTCCCCAGATGTTGTTGAACTACAACTCCCATCATCCCTGAGCTCTGGCCTTGCTAGCTAAGGGTGATGGGAGTTGCACTTCAACAACATCTGGGGACCCACGGGTTGAGAAAGGCTGATCTAGAGGGACACAGGGTCTGTGCCATTCCTTAAGAGGTCAAAAAGCTGCTCAGGAGCACAACCACCGCAGTGCCTTGCTGTTGTCAGTGGAGAAGGAATTTTTCATTCTCTCCACTTCCTCACAGCCATTACCTGTAGTCCCGAAATGTGTAGGCTGGCGGCTCTTTGACACACACTAAAGCCTCTGCGTTAAGGATGCAGTTGTCCACGTGTACAGGGTGGCTCGGATCCGCCCGGTCTTCCTGTTTATCTGCACGGGAGACAGGCAGCGCTGAAAATTTGCACCACTGCGGCCAGCCTGCCACACTTGGCAGCGAAGATTCAATTACCCGAAGGATCTGGCTTTCGAAAGAAAGCAGCCCTTCACGTTCCTAGTCCTTATGGTGCTTTTGGAAAGGCAAACTCCAGGCAGGCAAGAGGCCTGGCGAGAGTTGGAGGACACATTCCAGCCAGGCCAGAAACACCCAGAGAGGTGCAAGGCAGGGCTGGTGAGGGGGGGGGGTGACCTGAGGCAGGGTGTTTTGCGCTAGAGGATGTGCAGAATGCCTTACTTGCCTTCAATAGCAGTGCGGCACACCAGGTGGGAGTAAGAGAAGTGCAGGGGTGTGTCCAGGCGGAAATAGGACTCCATCACCAGCCGGACCTTCTCGGTCACGTTGTAGTAGAGGTAAGCACTTTGCATGGGCACTTTGCCTTCCTGTCCCAGCTGCGGAGGAATAATAATAATAATAATAATAATAATAATAATAATAATAATAATAATAATTTCTTATTTATACCCCACCCTTCCCGGTTCAAAAACCAGGCTCAGGGCAGCTAACAACAAATTTAAAACACTTAATTATAAAAGCAGCATAAAATACAGTATAAAAACATGAATAACAATAAAACTCAAAAATCAATTAGATAATCCCCAGGGCTAGCTGGTTGAATTGGTCCTACTTGGGCCAGCGAGGAGGCCAGGGGAGAATTAGCTGTGGGGTCTCAGAGCAGGTGATCTTCATAAAAGGGGAGGGGGAAGGAAGAGAAGGGAAATAAAAGATCAGGCTGAATTCAAATTAAAGGCAAGGCAGAATAGCTCTGTCTTACACACCCGACGGAAGGAGGTTAAATCCTGATGGGCCCTAGTCTCATGGGGCAGAGCATTCCACTAGGTCGGAGCCATCTCTGAAAAGACCCTGGTGGAGGATAGTCTGACTTCCTTAGGGTCCGGGACCGCTAAACTATGGTTATTCATGGACCTTAAGCTCCTCTGCGGGACATACCAGGAGAGGTGGTCCCATAGATACGAGGGCCCTAAGAGGCACACAGAGGAGGTTCAAGTCCCAGATAACAACAACAACTACTACTTATTATTTATACCCCGCCCATCTGGTTTCCCCAGACACTCTGGGCAGCTCCCAACAGAATACTAAAAACACGATAAACGGTCAAACATTAAAAACTTCCCTAAACAGGGTTGCCTTCAGATGTCTTCTAAACATCTTCTAAACATCAGATAGTGGCTTATTTCCTTGACATCTGATGGGAGGGCGTTCCACAGGGCAGGTGCCACCACCTCTGCAAGGTTCCCTGTAACCTCACTTCTCGCAGGGAGGGAACCGCCGGAAGGCCCTCGGAGCTAGACCTCAGGCTGGATGATGGGAGTGGAGACGCTCCTTCAGGTATACTGGGCCGAGGCCATTTAGTGCTTTAAAGGTCAACACCAATACTTTTAATTGTGCTCAGAAACATACTGGGAGCCAGTGTAGGTCTTTCAGGACTGGTGTTATATGGACTCGGTGGCCACTCGCAGTCACCAGTCTAGCTGCCGCATTCTGGATTAGTTGTAGTTTCAAAGGTAGCCCCACGTAGAGCGCATTGCAGTAGTCCAAGCGGGAGATAATCAGAGCATGCATGACTCTGGTGAGACAGTCTTCCAGCAGGTAGGGTCTCAGCCTGCGTACCAGGTGGAGCTGGTAGACAGCTGCCCTGGACACAGAACTGACCTGCGCCTCCATGGACAGCTCTGAGTCCAGAATGACTCCCAGGTTGCGCACCTGGTCCTTCAGGGGCACAGCTACCCCATTCAGGACCAGGGAGTCCCCATACACCTCCTGCCCCCTGTCCCCCCAAAACAGTACTTCTGTCTTGTCAGGATTCAACCTCAATCTGTTAGCTGCCATCCATCCTCCAACAGCCTCCAGACACTCACACAGGACCTTCACCGCCTTCACTGGTTCTGATTTAAAAGAGAGGTAGAGCTGGGTATCATCCGCATACTGACAAACACCCAGCCCAACCCCCCTGATTATCTCTCCCAGCGGCCTGTCCTGGTCCCTATTTCCATGGGCTCACCGGCTTTAAAAATGGACTACTGCCCCGAAGACAACAGGTCCTGCGCTCCATTTGTCCTGGTTCATTTGTTTATTTCATGACATTTTGCATAATCATACGACAGAGTTGGATGGGTCCTCGAGGGTCATCTAGTCCAACCCCCTGCAATGCAGGGATCTTTTGCCCAACTTGGAGCTTGAACCCACAACCCTGAGATTAAGATTCCTGTGATCTACCGACTGAGCTATCCTAGGCCTGCCGCTTGAAGGTACACACACAGCAAAAACAACCACCTCAATAGCTGTTTACAAAAAAGACAAACGGGGAAGATCTGGAATCGGCACGACGAACTGTTTCAAAAGGACTGGGGCAAATATATATTTTATAGGAAAGAAAATTGCAAACTTTTGAAAACATTTGTAGGTTTGAGTTGGAATGTTTTGTAATGTGAATAGAAGGAGCTGATTTACATATCATGAGGAGAAATGTTAAAGGGCGATAGAAAGTAAAAAGGGGGTTATAGAGATGCTAAGAATTTAGTAAAGATGTTCGGAAGTCAGAAAGAGGGAGGGAAGGAGGTTGGTGCTCACTCGAGCAATGTTTAAGGTTATTGATATATTTAACAAAATGTGATTATGACAAATATGGAAAACTCAATAAAAATTATTATTAAATAAAACCCAAAAATAATAAACGTTTATCGGTAAGAAAAAATAACAATGACAATTCAAAACTCCCCAAAAGTTGAGGGAACAAACGACCATGGTTTATTATTCCACAGTAAGGTTGGGATCTAGCTAAGGAGGCTGCACTGCTTTCTGTATTTGTTACAGCCCAAACATCACTGAAAGCAACTTCTGCCTGCGTCTTTGATGACAAAGACAGAGATTTACACAGGAAACAGGCTCATTCAAGCAATGCATGTCTACAAAACCTGCACCGTTGGAGTCAGCTATGCTTCTGAATACCAGCTGCTGGGAACCACAGGAGGGGAGAGGGGTCTTGTGTTCGAATCCTGCTTGTGGGTTTCCCACGGTGCAAAGAGGATGTTGGACTAGGGGTGCCATCGGCCTCATCCATCAGGGCCCCCCCCTCTTATATTCTTGTGTCCTGGATTCCCCCCAGAAGTCTGAGCTTAGATTGCTGCTCTTTCAGAGGCTTACCTTGAGTGCTTTATAGACAGTGACGCCATAGAAAGTCTCGCTGGGGGTGTGTGGGGAGGTCTTCCCACGGTAGCCATCGCCGGCGGAGGCAGCTGCCTGCGTTGGGAGAGGGTAGAGAAGATATATATAAAAAACTGAACATTTATTTATTTATAATTTTTTTGTGTTACAGATTGTGCTTTACAATTTAGAATATTCATTTATACAACCTTAAAATAGCAATCACTTCCCTTC
Source organism: Podarcis vaucheri (assembly GCF_965113315.1). Taxonomy (NCBI): domain Eukaryota; kingdom Metazoa; phylum Chordata; class Lepidosauria; order Squamata; family Lacertidae; genus Podarcis; species Podarcis vaucheri. The sequence goes on along the minus strand of NC_138765.1, from coordinate 71,650,816 downwards.
TGTTTCCATGGTTCATTTTACATAGCATAAATCCCTGCATATTTTATACAAACTAAACCATTCCGTATTCCATTATTACTTCCATCAATACTTATTTACACTGTTGAACTTATCTTAATGCTGCCAATGTTTTCAAGTGTACACAATTCCCCTCCCCGCCATGTATTCAATAAACATTTTCCAATCTTCTTTAAATGAATGTTCTTCTTGTTCTCTTATTCTATACATTAGATCCACAAGCTGCATGTATTCCATCAGTTTAAGTTGCCATTTTTCTTTGGTTGGGACCTCACTCAATTTCCATTTTTGGGCTAACAAAACACAAGCCACCGTAGTGGCATATAAATAACCTTTTTTGACACCTGGGAATTTCCATCTGAATTATCCCCAACAAAAAGGACTCTGTTTTCTTTTTCTTTTTGTAAAGGTACTTTTAAACATTTCCCCCCCAATTCATTATAAATTATTTCCCAATACTCTTTTACAGGTCCACCACACATGAAAGAATGTACCCTCAACCTCATTGCATGTCCAGCACTTATCTGATTCAGTCTTATACATCTTAGCAAGTCTACTCCAAGTAAAACTGAACATTTCAGTCCTCTTTTTCTTCTGGGATTCTGGTGAAAACCCCAGGTAAAAAAAAGAGAGTAAAAGACCCCTGGACGTTTAAGTCCAGTCAAAGGCGACTATGGGGTGCGGTGCTCATCTTGCTTTTCAGGCTGAGGGAGCCAGTGTTTGTCCACAGACTGCCTTCCGGGTCATGTGTCCAGCATGACTAAACTGCTTCTGGTGCAATGGAACACCATGATGGAAATCGGAGTGCATGGAAACGCTGTTTACCTTCCCGCCGGAGCGGTACCTATTTATCTACTTGCACTGGCATGCTTTCGAACTGCTAGGTAGGCAGGAGCTGGGACAGAGCAACAGGAGCTCACCCCGTCATGGGGATTCGATCCGCCAACCTTCTGATCAGCAAGCCCAAGAGGCTCAGTGGTTTAGACCACAGCGCCACCCACGTCCCTTAAGCAGGATTCATCTCAGGCCAAATGGCAGAGCCCCTTGTGGTTCAATCCCTGTGCATCTCCAGGGTCAGGCAAACAGCTAAGGCAGCTGAGCTGAGAAAGAACCACCATGGACCAAGACTCTAGAGCGAGCTGCAGCCTCCCAGAGCATCCACAGTGCTGTGCTGGGACCCGAGGGGCAGCTACTCACATTGGTCAGCCTCTGCAGTGCCCGACACTCCTCTTCGGACAGAAAGCCGTCCACCACCACACGCTGGGAGCCGTTGAGCAACTTGGAGTTCATGGTGATGCCAAGCCCGTCGTACACCAAGGGGCCTCCTGTGTGAGGCAACAAGAAGCAGCTGAGGCATTATGAAACCTGGAGGCGCTTCAAGATGCTGCTGGACTCCACCTCCCATCAACCCTCAACCCATAGGGATGCTGGGAGCTGTAGTCCACTGTTCTCTGGGGGAGCCAATTGGTCACTAGGTGCACCTGGGGCTGGGGGCCAAGCCTTGTCCTTCCAGCCAGCAATCTCGAGCTCTGTCCTAGCTTCAGTTTAGGAGCTGTCTTCAAGGGTGGCCCCATGCGTAAGTCACTGCAGCAGTCTAATCAGAGAGGAGGCGGCAGAAGCTAGGTTAGAGGCATGTCGGGTGTGGCCCCTCTGGATGCTGCTGAAACCTGCATCATCTCCAGTCAACATAGCCAACGGTCAAGGTTAAAGGGAGCTGGGAGTCCTTATGGAGGGCCACAGGTTCCCCACGCACGAGGAAATGGATTAGACCCTGCAGTTGGGACACAAGAGCTGGAGACACAGCTGGAGCCATGGGAAGAGACCCCCTTCCCTTGGCCACCGACAAACACCCAGTCTGCCCTGTCACCTTCTCGCACGAGCTTGTTCATGTCCGTGGACTCCTTCGTCTTCTCCTCCACCAGGTTCTCAATCTCCTTCATGAGGTTGCCTATCTCTTCCGAGATGCGGGCTGCCGTCTCGCGCTCCACCCTGCAGAGAATGGAGAGACAGGGCGGCGTCATCGGCTGGAAGGTCAACAGTAACTCACTCTATGTGGGGCTGCCCTTGAGACTGACCCAGAAACTCCACCGGGTGCAGAATGCCATGGCGAGACTCCTTACGGGGTCCTCACTGTGGGATCACATTCACCCGGTGCTATACCAGCTGCACTGGCTCCCAGTGGAGTACAGGATCAGGTTCAAGGTGCTGGTTTTAACCTTTAAAGCCCTATACGGCCTAGGACCCCTGTTCCTACGGGACTGCCTCTCCTGGTATGTCCCACGGAGGACCTTACGGTCTTCAAATAAAAACATCTTGGAGGTCCCAGGCCACAGGGAGGTTAGGCTGCCCTCAACCAGAGCCAGGGCTTTTTCGGCCTTGGCCCCGATCTGGTGGAACGCTCTGTCACAAGAGACTAGGGGCCTGCGGGACTCGACATCTTTCTGCAGGGCCTGCAACACGGAGCTGTTCCACCAGACCTTTGGCCAAGGTACAGTCTGAACCGCTCCTTCGGTAATCCTCATAGAACTCTAGCCCAATGGCTGCCATTAATTTGATTCAGAATTGATTTTAGAATGAACTGATTTTAGAATGTATTTCAATTAATTGATTGTGATTTTATGTAAACTGTGTTACTTTTACTGTTGTTAGATGCTCTGAACCCAGCTTCAGCTGGGGAGGGCGGGATATAAATAATTTATTATTATTATTAACAGGTAGACCTTGGAATGGAGCCCATCGCCGGCCTGGGCGGTGCGGCTGGGGAGAAGAGTTCCCATTCAGAAGTGGGAAGGAGAGCCAGCTTCAAAAGCCTAGCTCCGAGCTATAAGGCAGCCAGAGAGAACAAGCCAGGCAGAGACATAAGCAGAGAGCCAACATGGTGCAGTGGTTAGAGTATTGGACTAGGACCTGAGAGACCAGAGTTTGCCATGAAGCTCTCAATGGGTGACCTTGGAGCCAGTCCCTGCCTCTCAGCCTTGGAGGGTTGTTCTGGGGATTAGATGAGGAGGGGAGCCATGGGAGCCACCTGGGGCTCCTTGAAGGAAAAAGTGGGATATAAAAGCATTAAAAAAGGGTGAGGGAGAGAAAGTCTATTGAAAAAGGCGCTTACTTCTGCTTCTCTTGCAGCCTCTTAGGTATCACCTCTTCCGGTGTCCAAGTGTCCTTAAAAACAGGGGGAGAGAAAAAGAGCTTAGCGCAAGGAATTCACCGAAAACGTACAACCAGGGGTGGTGGAATTCTGGGCCTGCTGAGCTTCCTGGTCTCAGCTGCCCAGTCACTGTGCTCAGAAACTGGGGATGATGGGAACTGTAATCCAATAACATGTAGCTATCCACAGATCCCTTCCTCCTTGACTCACACAGCGCCAGCTCTGTCACCTCCCCAACTCAAAGCCTTAGGCCCCACACTTTGCACCTTCCCCTCATCTGCCTTTCCTTAAAAAAAGGGGCAAACGGAGTGGGTGTCAGGCCGAAGGAGCCGCCTCTTACCGGGTCCACGAAGGGGATCCCAAAGATGTCATAGGCGAAGAAAAGCTGCTCTTTCTCCAGAAGGCTGCGTCTCCAATAGAGCTCGACATCCTGAGGGGGAGAAAAGGAGGACAGAAAAGTCAGAAGCGGGCAAATCAAACAGATTCCTCGGTTAGCCAGCACAGGGGTGGGGAACCTTGTGGCGTGGTTTAGCTGAAGGACCAGATCTCCCTCAGCCTGGGGTCTGAGATCTCCTAGGGATGCCTTTCTCTTAATCCTGCCACCCTCCTAGGCATGTTTGGTGAGAGAGAGGGGCTTAGTAGCTGCTCCCAGATTGTGGAAACTCTTTCCACGGGGAGCCTAGGCCAGTAGGGGTGTGTTGAATTGTTTCAACTTTTGAATTCCAAAAAAAGGGGGGGGGGCGCTAAAAAGTCGTAACACGACTTGGGAATCTGAAACATATTTTGGTTTAATTGATATAATCTAGTTTTGCCTGGTAAGTGAATTTGTGTAAAACTGCATAGAAATAATCAAAAATGACTGCCAAGCACTTTCAGTTATATTTATGGTTACCTGACATTTAGAGAAGTTAAAATTAAAATTATTTGGTTTCCCAAAAGCAGTTTATGTGCCTCTTTATCAAATACAGACTTAACAAGGTAAATGTTGTCCGATCACAAAAAGAATAGCAGGTTTGAATTCCTCACACCCCGAAGCATATTTTTAAGACCCCACTCACTGAAGAAATTTACAAAAAGGAAGTTTCACTCCATACTAGGACGGCCCACTCTCTGCTTTCCTCTTGCTGATAGGCAAAGACTTCATTTTCTAATATAAATTGGATATGCAGTAATAAAAAGATATAAAATAAGTAAGTGCAGAAGGGAGGAGAGTTAAGTTGAAGAAAATGCAGAATATGGATTGATGTAAAAAAAAATAACCAGCAAATATGTGTAAAATAGAAAAAAATAACATTTATCTAAGAATCCCTGTGGGAGAAAAGACTTCATTTTCTTGTTCAGACAGGTCTTTGGCCACTAACTGGCCGTTGTGTTGTGGCAGGCCTTCTGTGTGTGTTTGTGTGTTATGCTTCCCACCGCATTGTTGTGTTTTTAAAACGGTTATATTTTGATTCAGTGCTGTTTTTTTTATAATATGCTCTTTTATTTAGTTTCAATATTTATTGTGTGCTTTTCATTGTACCCGTGAGCCCCTGTACTGCACCCACCGGGACACCCACCTTTCTGGGGCGTACGGGCGTGGCCAGGTTGTCCCCCAGCACAGCTGTGTAGTAGGCCAGGTTCTGTTTCATCACTTCGTCATTAGGAAAGAAGAGCAAATAGGTTTTGGCACACTCAATGGCCTTCTCGTAGTCGCCGCCTGGAAAAGGGGAGAGAACCTGCATAAGGACGTAAAAAGAAGAAGAAGACCTGCATCTGGATCAGGCCAGGCACCCATTTGGTCCAGAGGGGCGGATTATCAGATCCCCCAAGGGGAATCTTGCAAGCAGGACCTGGAAGCAACAGCAACTGCTATTCTGAGGCAAAGCAAAGCAGTGGAGGGAGAATGCACCGTATTTTTCGCTCTATAGGACGCACCCGGCCATAAGACGCACCTAGTTTTAGAGGGGGAGAACAAGAAAAAATAAATTCTCTCCCTCTCTGCGCAGTGCTCCTTTAGCGAAGCAGCAGGAGAAACGGAGCCCATTCCATTTCTCTTCCCGCTTCACTGAAGGGGTGTTACGTCCGGGTTTCGCCGCTCGCGCAGACGGTCAAAATGACGTCACACGCATGCGCGGAAGCGGCGAATCGCGACCTGCGCGGGTTACATTCACTTCAAGATGCGAATGGAGATCCGGAATGGATCCCATTTGTATCCAGAGGTACTACTGTACTTGCAAACTGCTTAGAAGCCTCTTTGGGTGTTACGAAGTGTATATATTAACACATTATCTAGACAAAAACATTTATTGTATACTGTACAATGTGTGGTGCGTTTTAGGTATGTGATATCATGAGGGTGAAAAAGGATAATTTTTCCTGGAAAGGGGGCACAGAGTAAAACAGCTGAAAGGGGAAGCAGGCCAGTTTCTTACCACAAAAATAAGAACCATTGTGCCTGGACCTTTTCTCTCAACTTACTGTTGTAGTAGGCAAACTGAAGGTAGTTGAAATGAGATGGGAGGAAGTCCTCAATGGGCTTCTCAGTTCCGGTTTGAGATGCAAGTTCTGTGACGCAGCCTTGCTTGCAGCTCAACACTTGTGTGTAGTGATCTGGCAAAAAAAACAAAACGACAAACCAGGTTTCTTCTTAAGAACAGGACCAGAGAGTTAGAGGGGGTTTTGTAGGCCAGAGGCAGTAACCTACACGCTGTATGCCATATCAGACCCAAGACAGACCAAACCCTGGCTTCCTACCCCACACCTAATGTTATATGTGACGTCAGGTGTGGGGCAGGAAAGGGTGTGGCTACAAGGAACAACCCTGTTCCTTTGAAAACAGAACTTGTCGTTCAATGCAGACAGCTTTGCCCCTTTGCAGCTGTGGTTTGGATTTAATTTTCCCAGACTGCATTGGCAAACAACTCCCATTCCTCTTCACTTCGTATGCTCCTGAGTGGTTAAAAAGACAAGGGGGAAAAGGTAAAGGACCCCTGGACAGTTAAGTCCAGTCAAAGGCGACTATGGGGTGCGGTGCTCATCTTGCTTTTAGGCCGAGGGAGCCGGTGTTTGTCCACAGACAGCTTTCTGGGTCATGTGGCCAGCAGGACTAAACCGCTTCTGGGGCAATGGAACACCATGACGGAAACCAGAGCGCACGGAAATGCCGTTTACCTTCTCACCACAGCAGTACAGTGGTACCTCAGGTTATATACGCTTCAGGTTACATACGCTTCAGGTTACAGACGGCGCTAACCTAGAAATAGTACCTCGGGTTAAGAACTTTGCTTCAGGATGAGAACAGAAATCGGGTGGCGGGAGCGGGAGGCCCCATTAGCTAAAGTGGTGCTTCAGGTTAAGAACAGTTTCAGGTTAAGAACGGACGTCCGGAACGAATTAAGTACTTAACCCGAGTTACCACTGTACCTATTTATCTACTTGCACTGACCTGCTTTGGAACGGCTAGGTTGGCAGGAGCTGGGACCGAGCAACGGGAGCTCACCCTGCTGCGGGGATTTGAACCGCTGACCTTCTGATCAGCAAGCCCAAGAGGCTCAGTGGTTTAGACCACAGCACCACCCACGTCCCCTGCTCCTGAGTGGTGCAGTCCAGCCACAAACTAAATGGGGCACTTCGGCATTTAGAGAAAAGAATTCATGGAGTTTCGTTTGCTCTGCTCATCCACAACACTCCGGCCGCGGGGTGGGGCTCACCAATGATAGCTTGGAAAAGGTCCGCGTTGTACTCGAGGTAGTTGTAGCCTTCATAATCATACGGCCCCTCGCAAAGGGCTCGGCACTCGGTGTCGGCGACCCAGTAGGCTTCTAGCGCCTTCTCCAGGTGCAAGATGGCCGCCTGGGGCTTCTCCTCCGTGTAATAACTCACGCCTAGGCGGAATTCTTCCTACAAAAAAAGGGGGCATGGGAAGCAGTCAGAACTTGTGCGAGAGGTGGGAAGCACAGGTTGGAAGCTACTCCACCAACCTCAATCTTAGCTAGACTGCACGAAGCATATGCTTAGAGGAATCTTGCTTTCTCAGACTTTATTAAGGCTCACAGCAAAGACCCTTTTTTATCTAGCTGGCAAAGCCTGCCGGAACAAAAATGCCTTCAGTTATTTCTGGAAAGCGCAGAGGGTGGGTGCCTGTTGGATTCCCCAGAATAGGGCACCCACCTTGGAGGCCCTGCTGCAGGTCAATGCGGAGAGGCCTTCTGGGATCTTTGAATCCGGAAGGAGATACATAAGGGAGCAGGCCGTCTCTCAGGTGTACAGTAAGAAGCACAGTGCCTTATACGTCAGCGCCTCAAACTTGGCCCAGTTGCGGTTTGGCCACCAGTGCGAATACCACAAGCAAGGTGTTATATGCTGGCAGTAGCTTGGTTTGACAAGCAATGCAGCTGCTCTGCTTTGGACCAGCTCACCCCATTGCTCCCACCACTGTCAGCAAGAATGAGGCATTGCAGCATGTGGTATTGCCACTCATCTTGCCTGCCCCTGAGCAGAGAACTCGAGCTGCAATGCTTCGGGGAGGACCCTGGCTCTTGCAAAAACAGGGAGGTTCCGGCAATAGAAGGGGAGCGGGCCGGCAGCAATTGCTGTTTTTCCTCAGGCGGTGAAACAGGATTTGCCACCTCTAGGCCCTGTGGTGGGAATTTTCCAGTCAGGAACCCAAGCAGCTGCTGTGGAAACCTCCATTCTTATGGCTGGAATGACCGTGTTTGAATGTTGAGGGATGCCGGAATTTATTTATTTTTTTGTGGTGAGGGGGAGGGTTCTGCCTCCCCTCCTCCGCACAGGTGTCCCCAGGTTTCAGCCCTGGGCAGGATTGAACTCTGACACCTACTTGCTAAGTCTCCTGTGCAAAGCCACACAGTCCACAGAAAGACCCATTTGGAGACCACATTTGTGGCTCAAAATGTGGAATTTATGTAGCCCAGGATAGATTCTGGACCAGCTTAGGTAATAATTCATAGACAGAATCAGAGGCACCATTTTGAATAAAATATTGGGGAGGGGGGAGGTAAGCCCCACCCCTCATAATCGATCATATGATGTGGTGCACAGACACCATTTGAATGGCAATGCCCATCAACTTGAGGGGGACGGGACAATCCCCTCAAATATTTTATTTGGGGGTCTGGAGATCCCTCAGGCCCTAGGAGTTGGCTCATGTGGGCAGAATATGGACTCTCTCTGTGCATATGTGTGTATGTGTGTTGGGGGAGAATCTGGGCATGGGTGATGTACAGTGGCCAATGGCGTTCTCACCATGTGCGGCTTGGCCTCCAAGTCGACAAAGTCAGAGTCTTTGACGCCTGCCATCATCTGGTAGTAGTCCAAGTTCTGCCGCATCTCCATGTGGTCAGGGTTGGCTACAAAGAACGTGTGGGCTGCGGCCACGGCTTTGTCGAGCTTGTTGATCTGAGGGAGGGAGGAATAAAGACAATGTTGAGTGCATGAGATGAAACTTGGTGGACCAAAGTTGGGGAGCCTTTCACAGCCTAGGGGTCCTCTACTGTTTGAGCCAAACCTCTGTGGGGTGGGGTGGGGATTACCGTATTTTTCGTCCCATAGGACGCTCCGTGCCATAGGACGCACCCAGGTTTTTTGGGGGGGAAATAAAGGAATTCCCCCCCCTTTATTTCCCCCCCAAAAGCAGGTCGGGGAAACCGAAGCAGGTCGAGGAACAGCGGGATGGCGGCGCTGCGCCTCCCTGCTGTCCCCCGAGCTTGTGGGGCTGGCCGATGTCTGCCCCGCGCGAGGGACGCTCTGCATCAGGGCGCCCCTCACGCTGGGCGGCAGGCTGCTATCCGCAGCGTGGGGAGCCCTGAGGGGAACTCCTGCAAGGCTCCCCACGCTGCAGATGTCTGCTGGGTGCGGGGGGCGCTCTGCTTCAGGGTGACCCTCGCGCTGGGCGGCAGGCTGCTATCCGCAGCGTGGGGGGTGCTCTGCTTCAGGGCGCCCCCGCGCTGGGCGGCAGGCTGCTATCCGCAGCATGGGGAGCCCTGCGGGGAACTCCTGCAGGGCTCCCCACACTGCAGATGTCTTCCTGAAGCCTGGAGAGCGAGAGGGGTCAGTGCGCACCGACCCCTCTCGCTCTACAAGCTTCAGCAAAAGCCTGCATTAGCCCCATAGGACGCACCCAGATTTCCCCTTCATTTTTGGAGGGGAAAAAGTGCGTCCTATAGGGCGAAAAATACGGTAATAATAATAATTTATTATTTATACCCCGGCCATCCGGCTGAGTTTCCTCAGCCACTCTGGGTGGCTCCGAATTGAGTGTTAAAAACAATACAGCATTAAATATTAAAAACTTCCCTATGCTTGTATAGGATATGCTAGTAAAGAGTAGTACAGTGGTACCTTGGGTTACAGATGCTTCAGGTTACAGACGTTTCAGGTTACAGACTCCACTAACCCAGAAATAGTACCTCGGGTTAAGAACTTTGCTTCAGGATGAGAACAGAAATTGCGCGGCAGCAGCAGGCCCCGTTAGCTAAAGTGGTACCTCAGGTTAAGAACAGTTTCAGGTTAAGAACGGACCTCTGGAACAAATTACCGTATTTTTCGTCCTATAAGGCGCACCGGCCCATAAGACGCACCTCATTTTTTTTGGGGGGGGGAAATGAATTTTTAAAAATTATTCCCCCCCCCAGCCCTGGCTGCCGCCCCAAACCTTGCGCTCACCTGCCCGAAGCAGGGGAAGCCCTCCGGAGGGCTCCCCGTGCTTCGGGGTGACAGGCTGCCGCCCCAAGCCTCACGCACCCGGTGGGACCTCCTGCCGGGTGCGCGAGGCTTGCAGACATTCGCCCAAAGCAAGGGGAGCTCTCCGAAGGGCTCCCCGTGCTTCGGGCGACAGGCTGCTGCCCCAAGCCTCGCGCACCCGGTGGGACCTCCTGCCGGGCGCGACAGGCTGCCACCCCAGGCCTCGCGCACCCGGTGGGACCTCCTGCCGGGCGCGCGAGGCTTGCAGACACTCGCCCGAAGCAGGGGGAGCCCTCCGAAGGGCTCCCCGTGCTTCGGGCGACAGGCTGCCGCCCCAGGCCTCGCGCACCCGGTGGGACCTCCTGCCGGGCGCGACAGGCTGCCACCCCAGGCCTCGCGCACCCGGTGGGACCTCCTGCCGGGCGCGCGAGGCTTGCAGACACTCGCCCGAAGCAGGGGGAGCCCTCCGAAGGGCTCCCCGTGCTTCGGGCGACAGGCTGCCGCCCCAAGCCTCGCGCACCCGGTGGGACCTCCTGCCGGGCGCGCGAGGCTTGCAGACACTCGCCCGAAGCAGGGGGAGCCCTCCGAAGGGCTCCCTGTGCTTCGGGTGACAGGCTGCCGCCCCAAGCCTCGCGCACCCGGTGCTTGAGGAGAGATCCGCGAAGCCTGGACGCGCTGAGATCAGCGCGCGCAGGCTTCGGGATGCCGGCAACTCTCCCCAAGCAGCGGAAGCGTTCCCGCTGCTTGAGGAGAGATCCGTGAAGCCTGGACGCGCTGACATCAGCGCGCGCAGCCTTCGGGATGCAGGCAACTCTCCCCAAGCAGCGGAAGCGTTCCCGCTGCTTGCCGAGAGGTCCGCGAAGCCTGGAGAGCGAAAGGGGTCGGTGCGCACCTACCGCTCTCGCTCTCCAGGCTTCAGCGAAAGCCTGCATTCGCCCCATAAGACGCACCCACATTTCCCCTTCATTTTTGGAGGGGAAAAAGTGCGTCTTATAGGGCGAAAAATACGGTAAGTTCTTAACCTGAGGTACCGCTGTATCAGAGGCTGAAGCGAGCAAAGCTTTGAAAATAATAATAATAATGATGATGATGATTACCGTGTCTCAAAGTGCACCACAGAAACAGACCTAACAGACATTAAGATCAGATGCAAACAAATACTTCTTTTAAAATATATATCTTGCACAAGTTCTCCCTACCCCACTATAAAACATGAGCATGAAAACAGCCAAGTTACATCCAAGTGACCCTCCCAATTAAAAACCAAAAGCCTGGGCAGATAAAATGTTTTACTTTTGTATAACAGTCCAGTTTCTACACATGCAGGGGTGCTGAACCTGAGATTACCAAAATTGCAAGAACAAGCCCTGCTGTTTGAGAGTTTCAGGGCCAGCCAAAGACATTTTGCTGCCCGAGGCAGAAAAGGCTGCCCCTCCCTCACCCCCTTCTACCACCATTCAAAGCCCCCTCCAAATTGCTTGTATGAATTCTGCAACAGTTCACACACATCATTCTACTTTATTTACGGTTCCTTGATGCTTCCCCAGGATTAGCCCATTATTGCCATCTGGAGGGGCAATTCTGGAGCTACAGCACATCAAAGCAGAAAAAAATGAATGAGATTTCTTATGGCCACTCCATTCAAGTTTGCTGACAGATATAAGTCATCTTAAAGAAGCTGGCCAGATCCCTCTTAAAGGACCTCCCCTATTTCTTAGAAATTTTTTGCTGTTGCTGGGTTTTTAATTGGTTTTATTATTTGGAAAATGATTGATATACAGTGGTACCTCAGGTTACATACGCTTCAGGTTACACACTCCACTAAGCCAGAAATAGTGCTTCAGGTTAAGAACTTTGCTTCAGGATAAGAACAGAAATCGGGCTCCGGCAGCACGGCAGCAGCAAGAGGCCCCATTAGCTAAAGTGATGCTTCAGGTTAAGAACAGTTTCAGGTTAAGTACGGACCTCCAGAACGAATTAAGTACTTAACCCGAGGTACCACTGTATTTTAATTTTTAAAAGATATACATATATATATATTAAAGGGCTTTTGGAGGAAAAACCTGATTGCTGCTGTTATTAATGCCTGCGTAGTGATTTGTTGCTGTTTTAATGGATTGTGTTTTCTAAAAACAATAAAGCATGATTGAAAGTAAAAAAAAAGAAAGAACCTGAACATTTGCAAAAAGATTCCAGCAGGAAGTTTTGGAACACGCATCAATCGGAAAAGAAGGCGCGTGTCTGTGCAAGGCGTCTAACCGTCCTGATACCATCATGAGCACAGCTTTGCACGAACGCACAATGAAAAGGATTTCTAGAGAGGGCCCCCAAAAACTAACATGAGACATGCAAACACCCCACAGGCAGTTCACTGCGAAGGCAGGGCAGCCAACTGGAGCACATAAATCACCCCATCCGATAGATAGGGATAGCAGGAGGATTAAACTGCGGGTTTTCGCCTTTTAAGAGTGGGGAAAGCTTAGGAATCAGCCACAGAGAAGCCAACGGGTTTTGGTGGGGGAGAAAGAGAGCCTGGCTCTTTCCATATTTGCTTTCTCAACTCCAGTTGTTGAATTGGCCCTGAAACCTGAGACCACGGGGGAGGGCCCCCCTCTTTTGCGTCTTCCTGCGCAGCCCCTCTATGGACGTGGCACATCGCCCCTCCTAAGGAAGTAGGGAGGAGAGAGAGACGAGAGAGGAAGGGCTGAACTTCTGGCCGCAGGGGAAGGAGCAGAAAAACGCTTTCTAAGTGGCTGGAGTGAACATGTGGCAGACAAATGGATGGAGACTATAAGAGAGACAGGCCGGGTCAGCTCTTCAGAACTGGAAAAGTGATTAAAGGCAAAACCCTTTCTGCAATAACTTTCCCTGAATCCAGGCAGCTCAAACTCATCAGCTCCTCCATCTCTGCTTTGTTCTCTTCAAATATTGCAACCGAGACCCTGGGCTTTCTACAAGGCTGCTTCCTATATAAGGACAAAGTATTCCTTCGTTTTCCAATTGTGCCACTGGAAATCTGGAACGACCTCAGATTTCCAGTGGCAGATTCAGTTGTCCAACTTTTCCCAGACTTCCAACAAAGGGGAGATACTTCCAGGACTCGGGCAAAGTCCAGGCATTGGTCAATGGCATTGCAGCTGACCCAGCCACTGGTGCATGAGGCAAAAGAGAAAGCCCATAGGTTCATCCATGGGGGCAGCAGCAGCAGGATTGGGGCTGAAATGCAGTGGCAGGTCCAGTCCTAAGCATGGATGTGAGACAGATCTGATGCATGCTGGACCAAGGCTAGTGGCCTGCCTGGTCCAGCATTCTCCTGCCACAGTGACCAACCAGAAGTCTCAATGGGAAGCCTGCATGCTAGACTGGAGGGCAACAGCGCCCTCTTTGCTTGCAGTTGCCAGCAACGGCAAAACAATTTCTCCAATAATGGATGCTTTTTGAGATGCAGATGGTGCTGTTTTTTGCTTGCTCCCAGTGTGATTATTTTCACCCACAGCTACAGTTTATTACACAGATGCGATTAATAATATGTTCAACCTCTGTATGGCACTTTTAAGCGCTCGGCATATTTCACATCCATTTATCTAGCTGTAATCCTTATGAGCTTGCAAGATAAACCACTATCATTATATCCAATTTTGCAGGTGGAGATGCAAAAGAGTATGCAGATTTTCAGCTCTGTCTCTTAGCCGCTTTGCAGTTTCTGTTTTCTTTCTCTCTCCTTCCTCCAGTCTCTGCACCTGTAGCCTGGTTTCTCTGGTTCTTTCCATCGAACCTATTAACGTTTCTTCGACCTCAACCTACATGATGTCAGATGGCAGGGAAGTATTTTCCCTACTGCCAGGACTGCCTAGTGGAGGGACGGGGACTCTTCTTTAGCCAGGGGACAGCATTCCCTTCTGGGAAATCTTCTGAGGGTCATGTGCTAGTGATGGGGAAGTATCTGGAGTGCAAAGCAGAGTCATCAAAAGGCCTGGGGAGGTTTCCAAGGACCAGCTAAATGGGCCAGGAGGGCCATACTTGACCTCCTGCCCTAGCCACTAACAGCTGTCTCGTTAAGGTCCTGGCAGGGATCAGCTCTGCAGGACCAGACCAAACTTCAGCATCCTGTTTCTCCACAGGAAGTCCACCAGCAGGGCATGAAAAAAATGTGTTTTGTGCTAAACTGCCTCTGAACTTGACTAGTGGCCACTGACCTTTTTTTTTCAAAAGCCCACCGAGTGGCAGTGAGGCCCATAGGCACAAGCCCTTTCTCTCAAGCTTTTTTCCCTATTCTCTTTGTTTCCCTTGTTTCTCAATTCCATCTTTCCTAAATTATCCAATCGCTGTATCTTCAAAATAAAAACTTTGAGGGTTCCTCTTCAAAGGAGATACCTTGCCGAATCAGATTAAAAGTCCATGTTGTCTCCAGAAATACTCCATGGAAGGCCACAAGCATGGTGAGAGAGACTGCCATCGCTATTTAAGTCCCACCATAAGAGAAGGTATACTGCTCTGAACTGGGGAGGCTTTGCTTTAGCTACCACAAATGCTCGTGGCATTTGTATTGACTTTAGGTTGTGTCCTGAACTTGCTATTGTTTTTGGTCACTGAAAGGCCACACAGCTTACTGTTCAAGAAGGAAAATAATTTCTCGCCCTGCATGCCTACTCAGAGGTAAGCACCACCATGTTCAGTGAGGCTTAAAGTGGCAGTGGTGTGGAGACAGCACAATTTTGCACATGAATATTAAAATCAAAGTGAATGTTGGAAGATCAGGGATCGACAAAAGAAAGCGCTTCTTCAGACAGTGCATGAACTCGCAGGTATGTCCAACAGGTAGATCAGTGGATGTCTGTGGTAGATCACCAGTAGATCACTGGCTCCCCCAAAGAAGTCTTGCTCCCCCCAAAAAGCTCAGCCTTTTTGCCTTGCGCCTCCTCCTTCAAAAAAGCTTAACAACTTTGACCTGAACCCACAAAAAGGGGGTAGATCACTGCTAATCTTTAACTCTGTGAATAGATCGCAGTCTCTTGGGAATTGGCCATCAACTTGGACTGCTTTAAAAGAGGATTAGCCAAACTAAGGCTATCAATGGCTACTAGCCCTGATGGCTATGTGTTTCTACCTCCACTGTTGGAGGAAGCAATGCTTCTGAATATCAGTTGCTGGAAACTACAGGAGGGGAGAGTGGACACGGACCATTCAGGGCCTGCTTGCCAGTTTCCATGGTACAGAATTGTAGAATTGTAAGAGTTGGAAGGGGGACACGGGTGGCACTGTGGGTTAAACCACAGAGCCTAGGCCTTGCCGATCAGAAGGTCGACGGTTCGAATCCCCGCGACGGGGTGAGCTCCTGTTGCTCGGTCCCTGCTCCTGCCAACCTAGCAGTTTGAAAGCACATCAAAGTGCAAGTAGATAAATAGGTACCGCTGCGGCGGGAAGGTAAATGGTGTTTCCGTGCACTGCTCTGGTTCGCCAGAGCTGGCCACATGACCCGGAAACTGTACGCCGGTTCCCTCGGCCAATAAAGCGAGATGAACTCCAGAGTCAGCCATGCCTGGACCTGATGGTCAGGGGTCCCTTTACCTTTACGAGTTGGAAGGGATCCTGATGGTCATCTAGACCACCCTCCTGTAATGCAGGAATCTTCTGTCCAATGTGGGGCTCGAACCCACGACCCTGAGATTAAGAGCCTCCTGATCTGCTGACAAAGCTGTCCCAGTAGGCAAATGTTTGGCCACTGTGAGAACAGGATGCTAGACTCGATTTGAGCTCTTCTCACATTCTTAAAGGAACATTAAAATCAGTTAGGGCTCCAACCAGCAGCATCAAACCATCTCTTCCAACCCCCTCTAACTTTTGCTAAAACTGAATCCAACTGAACTCGACGGGGCCTACTTCCCGGGTAAATACGCAGAGAGGATTGGGAGGAATCCAAACCAAGCTGGATCGATCCCCCAGAGGGGCTCCCGTGACTCCTTTCCTCCCTGAGAAGGTCCCGATCCATTTGCAAAGACCCCCCCCCATCCTATCTCCACCAGTCCCCGATCCAAGTGAACAGGCTACCTTGAAATAAGCCACTTGGAGATAGTTGTACGGACTGCGCTTGCGGAACTCCAGCTCCGTCTCCTCGCCGAGCTGGTAGCGGGAGGCGCCGTCGGGGAGGCACTTGCGGAGGCAGCCGGCGCGGCGGAGGAGCTGCCCGAAGAAGCGGAGGTCGTCCAGCGGGCGCCGCTCCCCGACGGCGGGAGGCGCCGGGTGCTGCTGTTCGTCCTTCGCCGGGGATCCGTCGGTGCTATTGGCGGCGCAGCGCAAGCGGCACTGGATCAGGCGCGCCCGGTGTGCCTCCCGCGCCCGCAGCGCCCTCTCCATATGCAGGATGACGGCGCTCCAGTCCCCGCGGGCGTAAGCCTCCGTGCCCGCCGCCAGCAGCATGTCCGCGGGAAGCGTGGAAAGGTCCGTCTCGGCCCCGACGGCAGGGACGAAGAGCTGCGCCGCTAGCACCAGGAGCCCAAAGAGGGGCCGCGCAAGCAGAACCCGGGGCGCCATCGTGGCTCGCTCGCCGGCTGCGAAGGGGCGCGCAGGAAGGCTAGCTACGCCCACCCCGACGGGGAAGAGGCCCCGCCCTCGGTAGCAAATAGCCCCGCCCCTCTCCCGGAGGCCCCGCCTCCGGCATATCTTCTCCCAGACACTCCGCCCTCCCTGCAGAGACGTCTAAGGTTGAGCGTACTCCCAGTTTTGTGCATAACCACGCCGAATTTTTTTATGGGTGCTCTTTATTTTTAATGCTCGGTTTAAATTGTGCGTGCGCGCGCATGTGTTCTACTCGCCTGCAATTCTTATTTAGTTATTTTTATTTGTTCATTGAAAATATAAACCTCGAAGTGATTTATAAAAAAAAGACTCAAGAAATAAAAAAGAAACTATCAGAAGCAGCTGTTTAAAACATTCAAGATTCAACCATCAAAAGCTAAAAATCAAAACACACGTCCGTGTTCTGTTGGATGGACTTGACTAAACAAAAATGTTCTTGGCAGGTGCAGGTCCACTTACATGGGAGTAAATCCCCTTGAATTCAATAGCCTGCTTCTGAGTAGACACGGGTAGGGCTGCACAGCTACACCGAAGGCAGTGAGATTTCTTTCCGATTGCGCTTCTTAAATGTCACAAGCGAAACAAGACCAGGATCAGAAAAAGGAGGGACTTTCTCTCGCTTGGCACTTTCCTCCCTGACTTTGTTAAGTCGCAGCTGCTAACCTTAAAACTTTGGATTTTCCCTTGGGGGAAAAGAGTGGGGGAAAGTTCGGCTGATACCCGTAATATCACTTCAGAAGCCTAGTCGTGGTCTAAAATTTTAGCAAGTCTATGCACCGCTCCCAGAAGCTCCGCCCATTTCCTGCCTTCTTTCTCAAGAGGGGCTCTGAGTGGCCACGCCTACAAAAGGGAACCGCGCCTCAAATCTCCTGATGCTCCGCCCCTCCGCGACTCGTCCATCCACCCCGTTCCCCCGTTCGTGGCCTCCTTATTGGCGGAAAGGCTGGCTCCGCCTACTCCGTTCTGTCCCCTGGTGCCTCGCCTTCTTTCTGACGTAAGGCGATCAGAGGCCAATGGGAGGTCGAAGGGGGAGGGGCTGGTGCCACGAGGAATGGCGGCCAGGGCGGAAGCGGAGTCCGAAGCCGGTGCCGCTGCTGAGTCTCCGGCCGCCTTGTTTCAGGGGGCGGCGCTGGTGGAGTCCAACTTCCAGCTGGCTCCGTCTGCGCGGAAGGCTCGGCCTTCGGACTTGGTGGCTCTAGCAGAGCAGGTGCAGAAGGTGAGCGAGGAGGGTGCCTCTGAGAGCGTGCAGAGCGCCTGTGTTTGATGAGCCTCCGGGCAGGTGCAGAGTAGGGTTTTTTTGTTTATTAATGCCTGGTTGAATGTTCGGTGGTTGTTCCGTGGGCCTTGGCAATGGTGGCCTCTGGATGACAGCTAGGGTGAGCATGTCAGCGTGTCCCCCAAACTGCATTTGCCGGTTCCGTGTAGTGTTTAGAATGCTGGACTTGGACCTAGGACACCGGGGTTCATCATCATCATCATAAATTATTATACCCCGCCCATCTCGCTGGGTTTCCCCAGCCACTCTGGGCGGCTTCCAACAAAACACTAAAATACAATAACCTATTAAACATTAAAAGCTTCCCTAAACAGGGCTGCCTTCAGATGTCTTCTAAAAGTTTGGTAGTTGTTTTTCTCTTTGACATCTGGTGGGAGGGCGTTCCACAGGGCAGGTGCCACTACCAAGAAGGCCCTGTGCCTGGTTCCCTGTAACTTGGCTTCTCACAGCGAGTGAACCGCCAGAAGGCCCTCTGCGCTGGACCTCAGTGTCCGGCAGAATGATGGAGGTGGAGACGCTCCTTCAGGTATACTGAACGTATACAGGTATACTTCACATCTCCATTAGGCCACAAAGCTCTCACAGGGTGATCTTAGGGCAGTCATTGCCTCTCAGCCTAACCTCACAAGGTTGTTGTGGGGATTAAACTAGGAGGGGGAGAACCATGTACTCTGCCTTCAGCTCTGTAGAGAAGAAAACACAGGATATAAACACAATAATAAATAAATAAATAGGGTCATTACTGCTATTCACATATGTCAAAATGTTTGCGCACACTAATGTTGGTTACACCCCTGAGTACACACCTTGAAATTAATGGCCATGACTTAACTTATTTCCATTAATTTCAATGGGTCTTCACTGATTTAAAATGCATTATTATTGTTCATTTATAAATGCCCTTCCACGCAAATGTCTCAAAGTGCTGTACAAAAACCACCCTTGAACTTTTGTTGCTTATATGGAGACCCAGACTTCCAATCTCCTTTAAAAAATATTCCTGTTTCCGTTCTTTTCTACAGGCCGATGCTTTCACCCGAGCAAATGCCTGCAACAGACTGACCGTCATAGCAGAACAAATCCGGTACTTGCAGGAACAAGCCAGAAAGGTAAGTGTGGGGAGGGGAAGAACTCCATTGTCAAAGGCTTGCACAGTTCTAAAATAACGCACCCTAGAGAGGGTTTTTTCTCTGCTTCCCTGTTTTATCCTCACAGCAACCCCATCTCTAACCACTACAGCACACTAGCCAATTGGCTGCTTTGCTGGCGCCTTCAAAGCCAAATGCAAAGAGGTCCACAAGATCTCTGTAGGCAAAAGAAGTCCCCTGAAGTGATTGCCTGGGTGATGGGCCATTAAGGGGGAACAAAGGAAAAGAACTCTGTGTGAGATGGCAGATGGGTGGGCCCCCTTCCCCAGCACAGGCTAGTTAGAAGGACAAAGCCAGAGTTCAGAGTTGAAAGTTGCAGTGATGTGACTTGGGAGGAAAGCAGCAAACTTGAGAGGAAGAGCAATATTTCATAGAATCAAAGAATTGTAGAGTTGGAAGGGACTTTGAAGACCACCCTGCAATGCAGGAATATGCAGGTGTCTCATATGGGGATCGAACCTGTAACCTCAGCGTTATCAGCACCACATTCTAGCCAACTGTTTGTATCCAAGACACTTTTGGGGTGTTGATGCACGTGCACTCTCTCTCTCTCTCTCTCTCTCTCTCTGGTGTTTTAGGTTTTGGAAGAGGCGAACAGAGATGCTGATCTGCACCACGTTGCCTGCAACTTTGTGAAAAAGCCGGGCAATGTCTACTACCTGTACAGGCGGCAGAGTGGCCAGCGCTACTTCTCCATGCTTTCACCTAAGGTACTGAGCCCTTCTTTTAAAAGGGTTTTGAGTTTAGAGAAAAGGCAAGTAAGAGGCTTGTAAAAATAATGCCTGATGTGGAGAAAATGAACAGAGGAAAGCTTCCCTCCCACACCCATAAGACTAGAACTGATGAAAATCCAGTGAAGCTGAATGTTGGAAGACAGATAAAAGAAAGTACTTATTCACAATATAGCTAACCTGTGGAACTCATTTCCACAGGAGGCAGCAATGGCCATCTGCTTGGATCACTTTAAACATGGGTTAGACAAATTCATGGAGGGCAGTAGTTACTAACTCTGATGACTGCTCTACTTCCACTGTTGGAGACAGTATGCTTCTGAGTGCCATTTGCTGAAAACTGCAGGAGCGGAGGGTTGCAATTGCACCCAGCTCCCACTTGTGTGCTTGATAAGAGACAGTTGCTTGGCCACTGTGAGAATAGGGTGCTGGATTAGATGGGCCACTACCCTGACTCTCTTTACATTCCTAAGGATTGTGTCGGAATAAGAAAAAAAGTATCTTGCTTGTATTGTACTAGCAAAATGCTTAGCATCACCTTGTGGCAACGCAGATCTCTCTGCTTACAGAACATCCCAATTCCAGCCCCTGGCTTCTCCAGGTCATGGAGAAAGACTTCTTGCCGAGGCTCTGGAGATCATGGCCTGTAGCCCTCTAGATTTTACTGTACTTTTGCTTCCATCATCCCTGACCGCTGGGCATGGTGGCTTAGGGCTGGTGAGATTTGGAAGTCCAGCAATGTCTGCAGGAATTCAGGTTCCCAATCCCAGCTGGAGACCTTAGACCCTGGAGAACTGCTATCATTCAGAGTAGGATATGCTGGGACCAGTGTAGTTAGAGAAGGCTGCTTTAGGGGTCAGCCAACATGCTTGTCATAGCATAGTGCAGGGTTCTTCAGGCTTGCACCCCAGATGTTTGTGGGCTCCCAGTTCCCAACCATCCCCAGCCAGCTCAGCCAGTGTTCAGGGGTGATGGGAGCTGTGGTCCAACAAGAAGCTAAGGACCCAAGCCTGAAGGACACTGGCCTAGCAGTAGAGAGCATCTGTTGTGCATGCCGATTTTGATTGATTTGGTGTAGCATGGTGTAGACAGTTTCTGCTGGCATTCTGGGGACTTGATAAGTGTTTCTTTCCTTCTCTCTCTCTCTCCCCCCCCCCTTCATAGGAATGGGGGGCCAGCTGTCCAAGCGAGTTCCTTGGTGCCTACAAACTGCAGCACGACATGTCCTGGACTCCTTCGGATGACATTGAGAAGCGTGACGCTGAGCTCAACGTTCTCGAGAAGCTGCTAAACCAGCAAGCGGCGCTACCCCCCTGCAGCGAGCCCAACTTCCGAGGCCTTACTATGTAATGGTGGGCCTAGACCAACTCCTCCTCCCAACTCGGTGCCTTCCACAGACCTTGGACCACAACTCCCATCAGTTCCAGTGTTGTTATTGTTTTTTTTGGACTACAACTCCCATCAGCCAGTTCTACTTTCTGGTGCTGATGGAAGTTGTAGTCCAATATATCTGCAGGGCCCCAGGTTAAAGCAGCACATGGAAGGCTGTAGCTGCATACCAGGTCAATCTTACTGCTGAACAAGGAGGCTCCATCATAATGACTAATTAAAACAAAACCCAAAAACCACACAAGAATTATCTTGCTATATCAGGGATGGACAGAAGACAGATCAGGATCTGCTGGGAGATCTGCAATAGATCAAGAGGTTCTGACTCCTTAATTTATTTACGGTGCATCCAAATAAGCCATCCTCTGAACAGATCTGATGAAATTAATAGTAAATCTATTGAAAATAATATGCCAGTATTATCAAGAGAACTCTTGGGTTGTATCCAACTAAATCCTATTCAGAGCTATGTTCATCTTCTTCCGTGGGTCTGCTCTGAGTAGGACTAGCATTGACTACAACTCTATGACTCCACGGTCTTATTCCTAGTCAGTTGTTTCTAGCTTGGACTCTGTCAGGGTCTGACTTTAGAGGCGATGATCTGAACTGGAGGGCAATCTTGCAGCGCAGGGTTAAAACAGGGGAATTCATTCCCATGGGAGGCAGCGATGGTCACAACTTGGATGGCTTTAAAAGAGGATTGGACAAATTCATGGAGGGAGAAGGCTATTGGTCACAACTACCTATGATTGCTATGCTCTGCTGCCGCAGTTGGAAGCAGCAATACTAGTTGCTGGAAACTGCAGGAGAGGAGAGTGCACCTATTCTTGATTCTAGAATCTGGGTGGGAACTGTGGGGACAGGACGCTGGACTAGCTGGGCCATTGGCAAGGCTGTTAGCTCTATACATAAGGCTGCTGTAGCGAATGATTCCTCCTACAGAACACTTGGCTGTTGTTCAAAGAGAGAACATAATTATGTTGTTCTTTTTGAACTAAGAAGTTCAAACTGTGATGATGCTTGGTGTTCTTTCCTCAATTAAAAACAAATGCTTGCAAAAGAGGACCGACTCCAGCACATGCATTAGGAAGTGGGTTTTTGACTCCTCCCGCAAGTTGCCTACAAAGGATATGCAACTCTCTCCCCGGAAGAGTGCTGGTACTTGCCAGGCAGAGCTGCCCCGAAGCGGAGCGACTGACTTGGGTTTCTTTTCTATCACACACCTTGGTCATAAAAGTGTCCTGTGGTTAGGAGGCTTGACTCCCAATGTGGATGATGTTTTACCATTGCAAATATTACAGCAGGGTAGAGAGCCTCAGGCCTGGGGGCCAAATTTGGCCTCTTCAGGACTCCCAAGGCCCCGTCCCTGCTTCACAACTTCTTTGCCAAGCTGGAATGTGTCCTTAAAGTGTGCTTACTTGTATTGAAAGGCAGATGCGTATGTGTGTGTGTTTGTAAGTGCATGCAGAAACCTTTTGTGGATGGAACGCAGAAACTTAATAATCATCATCATCATCATCATCATCATCTATTATTTATACCCCGGGCATCTGGCTGGGTTTCCCCAGCCACTCTGGATGGCTTCCAACAAAACACTAAAATACAATAACCTATTAAATATTAAAAGCTTCCCTAAACAGGGCTGCCTTCAGATGTCTTCTAAAAGTTTGGTAGTTATTTTTCTCTTTGACATCTGGTGGGAGGGCATTCCACAGGGTGGGTGCCACTATGGAGAAGGCTTTCTGCCTGGTTCCCTGTAACTTGGCTAATAATAATAATTTACCCCTCCTGCTCTGCGCGCCACTAGCCTACTGCCTCCCTCAAACTGAAAATGATTCACCACTCCTGTCTTAAGGTACAGGAGCAAATCATAGCGGCAGCAGTTCTAAAGCTTGTATGCTGGGAACTAAGTCTCATAGACCCAGTGCTATTTCTTAATGAATTAGAAAAAGAGATGTTGGCACTCTTATCTTGATAAAATTGCTGTGGGTGGCTGGAAAAAATGGCTGCCAAGGGCAGCAAAATTAAAAAAAGAGGTGACAGGACTGCATACCAGTGAATACAGTCATAAAAAGAGCATTGCGAAGAGTTACATTTTTAAAATGTTATCAGTAAAAATGGACACATATTGATCAACTGAGATTTGACACCATGATAATGCAGAATAAGGAAGCAAACTATTGACTGTTCCACTGACATTTGAGGAAGGAAGAAAAGGGCACCATGGGGACAGTGCCATGACATATAAGAGCCTCAACCAGGACAACCTCTCCAGTACTTGGGAGACAAGGCTGGATTAATGTAACTTAATTTCTTCCATAATTGATAATTGATTTTTTAATTTAAAAACCCCTTTAATCAATCCATATCTTAAGTATTGGGAGGCCTAAGTGGAAAACATAGTAGTAATATCAACAAACATTCTCAACAGTTGTTTAGTGACCACTAAAGTTATATCCAGTTAAGTAGATGCTTACTGTGAAGAGTGTTGCCAAGTGGTTCCAAGGAACAGGATGAAATAGGGCAATAATATCACTTGGCATGGGGACCAGGAGGGGGTAAGAGAAGGGCACCTGGAGGGTAAATGGACAGACCCTGGTGGCACTTGGTTCTATAGAATGGAGGACTGGGGAAGCTGATCTACTGGGAAGTATCCTCTGCCAAGCCAGGCAGAAATTAACCTGCCCATTTTACTCTTACCTTGCTGGTGCTGTTTTTATTGCATCTCTATGTTTTTAATGGGACGCAGGTGGCGCTGTGAGTTAAACCACAGAGCCCATGACTTGCCGATCAGAAGGTCGGCGGTTCGAATCCCCGCGACGGAGTGAGCTTCCGTTGCTCGGTCCCTGCTCCTGCCAACCTAGCAGTTCGAAAGCACGTCAAAGTGCAAGTAGATAAATAGGTACCGCTCTGGCAGGAAGGCGTTTCCGTGCGCTGCTCTGGTTCGCCAGAAGCAGCTTAGTCATGCTGGCCACATGACCCAGAAGCTGTACGCCGGCTCCCTCGGCCAATAAAGCGAGATGAGCACAGCAACCCCAGAGTCGGCCAGGACTGGACCTAATGGTCAGGGGTCCCTTTACCTATGTTTTTAATAGATAATATATGGAGAGTTTTAATTCTATCAATGTTTATTTTTAATGATTTCCCCTGCCGTATTTCTAGCTCTTCTTAACTTTATCCGAAACCACCTTTAGTCCATAACAGGGAAAAAAGCAGGGTACGAATAACTATAGTAATAATATTTTATTTTGTAATAATAAATACCATTCGCTCAGGCTTCTTCTGCCAGAGATGCTGAGGGGGCTAAATCCTGAGAGTCATGGTCAAACTGTCTAGATCTGCCTACTTCCTAAGTCCAAGTCCAAAATAAATAATAGCCAGGAGTCTGCTTGCTGCAGATTTAAACAGGCAGGCTTAAACTACAGTTCCTGGGAACTGTCTGGTATTTGACCGTAATAAAGATGGATTCGTTGGTTGCAGTTCCCAGGACTGGGACCTGGGAGAGAAGAGCCGAGTTCGAATCCCACCCCTTCAGCCATGAAGGCTCTCACCGGGTGTGACCTTGGAGTCAGTCTCAGCCGACCTCACAGGGTTGTTGTTGTGTGGGGGGGTATTTAATTGAGGAGTGGGGGAGAGAACAGCGTACACCCCCTTGGAGGAAAAGGAATGCCCTGTCAACACAATAAATAAATGGAAATAGGCTCCGCTCATCCGCTCCCCCTCCCACCCGTAACGACGAAGCCTCTGTTCCGTTCCCGGAGCCCCGCCTCCTGCGGAGCGCGGTGACGTCAGCGCGCACGCCCCGGCCCTCCTCCCCCTCCCGCCCTTGCTGCCCAGGCGAGGAGACCCCGCAGCGAGCTGCCAACGCCCGGCGGAGGAGAGCGAGAGCGCCCTGCGTGAGGTAAGGCGCTGGTGCCGCCGAGGCGAAGGCGGACGGGCCCGGGTGTGTACGGAGAGGGGTTGCGGGTGGAGTGGGGGGGACGTTTTCTTCTTGGCGGTGGGGCGGAGGCGGCGCGATGGGGGGAGACAACGCCGCTGTCGCCCTGGGTTTTTTTTATCCTTTTCCGCTTGATTGACGGGGGGGAGGGGAAACGGTTTCCCGAGCGAGGTGGGGGAGGGGCGACCGGAAGCTCCGTGAGGAGGAGGAAGAAGAAGGGAAGAAAGAGGGGGAGGGGGGCTACTGGCGGAGGATGGGGGGGGCTTACGTTAGGCTCTTTATCCGCGCGCCCCGTTTATGAGGAGACAGTTCCTCTTCTCTCCACCAGACCCATCCTGAGGGCGGACACCGGGCCGCCTTTCCGCCGGCTTCCCTTATCTACCGGCTGGCCTCTCCCCTCCCTCCCCGCTCGGTCTCCCCCCCCTTTCTTCCTGTCTCGGTTCCCCCCTCCCCCACATTCCTCCGTGTATATCCCCGCCGCAATCTCCCCCCCCCCCAAGCTGGGCGTGGACGGGGCCCTCGCCAATGCAGAGGAAGGGGAAGAGGGAGAATAGGGAGGGGGCCTCCCGGGGACAGGTCTCTCCCCCCCCCATCCAGGCCTATATGGTGCAGGCCTTTTCAGTCTGCTTCAGATCCGCTTGAAATAAAGAAAGGTCTCCCCCAAATGCACGTTTGGGTTAAAACGTGCATTTCTAATATATAAAAACATTTTGCCATATATATGTTTGAGTGGCGGGCGGTGCTCCTGTTGGATTAGGCCCCCGACCCAGCACTTGGAGACCATTCGTGGCCGGATCTAAGGGGGGCCGCCACAGGAGCCACTGCTGCCTCACAAATATATATGCGTGTGTGTGTGTTTATAGTGAAAAGAAATCGGTTCCAAAATGCATATTTGGGTGAAAAGTGTGTCCTAGGCCTGAAAAAGGCAGAAGAGACCTGGTCTCTGGCCCACCAGAAGTGGGAGGATCTTGCTTGAGGTGGTGGGGATGTCGCTTTGCCTCCCTGCTGGGAGCAGCACCCTCCCCCATGACAGGCCCTCTTAATGCAGGAAACTGTCAAGAAAGAGGCAGGAGGAGGGGGAGAGAAAAGGGGGATTCCATTGAATATTACCCTGCCCTCCCAATCTTGTGAGGGTCTTACAGAGCAGATTGGAGGACAGGTTCCTTACCCCTGGGAGGGACTTGGGAGGAGAGGACAGACCCCTGCTTCCATTGGGCTTCCAGTGGAGCAGAGAGGCTGGAGGAGGAAAGGGGATGTCTGTTAGCATGCCCCTGCCTCTCTCCCTTGCCCTCAGAGGGGTTACAGAGAGTGAGAGAAGAGGTCTCTGCTCCAGAAGGGATTACAGAGGATAGGATGGTAGGCCCCTGCCTCTTGACAGATCTGTAATGTAGGACACTGACAAGAGAGAGATGGCAGCGAATGGGGTCCCTGTGGAAGAGGTCTCTTCTTCTGAGGGGCTTGCAAAGGGTGACAGGGCAGGTCCCTGTATTGCAGTACAGAAGGAGATAGTTGAAGGGGGGAAATGGAGTTTTATAGACAGATTGTTGTCACTGAGAATCTAGGAAACGGAAAGGAGGAACTAAGGGAGAGGAAAATGGAGGATGGAGGGAAAACATACTGTATAGTTATTTTGTATTCAGGCTTAGCTAAAATAGGGGATGATAATAATGCTGATCTCTTAATTAGGATTGTAGCCAGTTTATGTGTGAAGTGCTGTGAGTTCCAAATGCTATGGATTGCATGCAGTTTTGAGTACAGTAGTTGCATTGAAATCAATGGGACAAGTTAGTCATGATTTGCCTCAAGTTCTGTCGATTTCATTGTGCTCTACATGCAGCAAACGTAGTCTGAACCCAAAACTGGTGTAATATGTTTCCCTTTTCTGCAGTATGAAAACCATAATCACTCCCTACCCACCCTACCCCCACTCCAAAGCTGGTGAATCAGTAGAGAGGAAGTATTTCTCTCCTCTCCCTTGTACTCTGATGCCAGAAACTCCATAGGTGGGCTTAGATAAGGCATGGGGAACCTTTAGCAAGTATGGGCAATGACCAGGGTTGATGGGCCTTAGATGAAGCTGCTCCAGCCTAAGACTTTCCCCATCTGTGATATTTGGAAGAGGATGCTAATACTTCTAGCCTATTTTATAAGACTGTTGTCAGGGTTGATGTAAGTGAATGTATACTGAGTACCTTGAACATTTTTATTGGTATTCTCTGTCCTGCCACCTGCAGTATGTGAATTAAAATACCAGTAATTGAGTGGCTAGGAGACTGGAATTTGCTAGGTTACACATAGACAAGCCACCCTTTCTGTCTTAGCCTGGCAGTCAGATATACATTGCTATCCATGTATATAGATGTTTATGAAAGATCAAGGAGACAGATTGCTGATCTTTAGTGGTGCTATATCACTGCCTTGTGTTAAGAAGATCCTCTGACTTTAGACCAGTGTTTCTCAACCTGTGGGTTGCCAGATGTCATTGGACTACAACTCCCATCATTCCTAGCCAGCTTGCCCAGTGGTCAGAGATTATGGGAGTTGTAGTCCAACAACATCTGGGGACCCACAGGCTGAGAATCGCTGCTTTAGATAGAAAGGGATCCCATGCATCTGGGTGAGTAAGTGGGGAATAAGTGGGAGAGGACGGACTCCCCCTGCCAGTCTCTTTCATTTTCATGTTGGCCACGAAGAAGGGGAAGCCTTGTTTTTGGGAAATGTGGAAACTAAGCAGGCATTTTTAATTTTATAGCCTGCTAGAAGGGCCACTAGCTTACATTTTTATGTTGGCTGAGGAGAAACACAGCCCACTTAGTAGGCAAGTTTAAGTAAGGCTAGAAACTTCAGTGACGTATTTATGAGGCTGTTGTTTCATGACAATAATAAGAGCAGAATTAAGGTTCTTAATGCTCCCCTTGAATCTATAACTTCACTGTGGCTGGGTGTTCACATTTTTTAAACAAATCTTAAAATTTACCACACAGAACAGAATATATTACAGTACTTTCACAGAATAAATTGCATGTTGCAAACAATTGGCATATGGAGCTGCCTTGTACTGAGTCAGTCCACTGTTCTATGTACAGCTGGTGTTGCAGAATGGCGGAGAGCTATCATTTGAGAAAACCCTGATTCACATTTCAGCTCTGTACAAGTGGGCCTTAGGAAGGTTACTCTCTCCCAGCATCAGTCCTCTTCTTTCGCCTGCCCCTAAATCTGCAACATGGGGATAATACAGCTGCCTTAGAGCAGCTGGGTCAACTTCTGACCTACCGTATTTTTCGCTCTATAACACGCAGATTTTTTCTCCTAAAAAGGAAGGGGAAATGTCTGTGCGTGTTATGCAGCGAATGTGTGGTCCCTGGAGCCGAAAAATAAGGCAAAAATCAAACCGCGCTTCAGGGAGAAGGGAGCTCCGTGAGACAGGAAGTTGCTGCTTTCCTGCATTCTGCCTCAGGGTCTTACTGCCCACCCTCCTCTGTTTCGTTACTGTGTTTGCTCAAATGGAACAAAGAGCAGGGAAAGCCCCTCCCCTCCAGGCAAGCAGAGGGGAAAAGCAGACTGTCGCTCCTTCCTCTCTGTGCTCCGCTCCTTCCTCTCTGTGCTCCGGTGCTGCTGAAAACATGCAGGTGGGAGAGAGAGAGAGAGAGAGAGAGAGAGAGAGCTGGCTGGCTTGGGTGGGTGCGTGGGGGAAACTTTTGCCTTCCTTTCCTCCCTCCCGTTATACCCCACTCCTGCATTCTTAGCCCTTCTGTGTTTTTCCTTCCCTCCCCACTTAAAATGTGGTTAAAAAGCATGGATCCACATGGATCCTAAGGATTTTTGCACTGGGTCACCCCAAATTCACCATCAGAGCACATAGCATGTCCATGGCTACAGCCTGCCCCCCAAAAATCATGCACCCACTGTTGCCTGGGGCTGCAATGGTGCAAAAATGTGGTTAAAAAGCATGGATCCACATGGATCTTTGCATTGTGTCACCCCCAAATTCACCACCAGAGAACATAGCATGTCCATGGCTGCAGCCTGCCCCCCCAAATCATGCACCCACTGTTGCCTGGGGCTGCAACGGTGCAAAAATGTGGTTAAAAAGCATGGATCCTCAGGATCTTTGCATTGGGTCACCCCCAAATTCACCACCAGAGAACATAGCATGTCCATGGCTACAGCCTGCCCCCCCCCAAATCACGCACCCACTGTTGTCTGGGGCTGCAATGGTGCAAAAACGTGGTTACAAAGCATGGATCCACATGGATCCTCAGGATCTTTGCATTGGGTCAGCCCAAATTCACCATCAGATCACATGTCTGTGGCCACAGCATGAAGCACAAAAATGATACATCCACTGTTTCGTTCAGAATATTTTTTCCCTTGTTTTCCTCCTCTAAAAACGATGTGCGTGTTATGGTCAGGTGCGTGTTATAGAGCGAAAAATACGGTATATGTTGTTAGACTTCAACACTCTTCATCCCTGACAATGTGCCATGTTAGCTGGACTGATGAGAGTTGTAGTCCAGCAACCTCTGGAAGGCTTCAGTTTGCACACCCTTGCTTTAGAGAATGGTTGTAAAGATTATTTGAATCATTTTGAAGACACTATAAATTCTAAGATTTTATTATCTGTCTGTATTGTGGTCCCTGGAATGTAAGAAGGAATTGGCCAGTGGGGTGAAGCTAATTTCATCATGATCAAAGATGGTGTTAAGTGGAATGAGATTTTGTTGTGATTTTTTTTGCTTGCAAGTTTATTAAAGGGGAAAACAAAAAGACAGTTTACTTTCACAATACAATAAACATCCATCTTAATTTGCACACACAGTTTGATACATGTTTTCTCAATAGGTACGAAAATGAAGTTGGTGTTTATAGAAAGTGCACTCAAATGTAGCAAGGTTTTGAGATCTTCAGACTATTGCCTAGTAGTCACCTACACATCTGTGTATGTGGCTGCCAGAAATAATTGAGCCTTCTGCACAACTAATTTGAGGCCTTCTAAATGCAGATTTGTTTTCTTGGTTTCATTGCAAAGCGAGGTGGTAATTCCTTCCCACTAGCTAATACTTGATGGCTAGAACATTGGCTTATAAGAACCTGCCTTATACCGAGTCAGACCATTGGTCCAGCTAGCTTTGTGCTGCCAGCACTTAACTGGCAGTGAGTGGTCTGCCAGGGTTTCTTGCAGGGATCTTTCCCAGCTCTGGAGATGGCAGGAATTGAACCTTGGACCTACTACATGGGCGGCAGATGTTCTGCCACTGAGCTACAGCCCTTATTATCAGTCTTACTGCTGTGTGTTAAAGTACAGTGAGTTATTGGGTGTCCACGTATTGAGACCACCAGAAGCATGTTTTCTGTTAACAAATATTGTAATGGAAGAATGTTCACAGAAATCTTGTGATGGAAACTCCTTAGGTTCTTTGAGCCTGTATGCGTGACATGAGATGTATGCAATACTAGGATAAGTTATTTATTCCAAGCGTGGACACTAAAAGGACAGCCATAAAAGCCATTTTACTTTGTAATTAAACTCTCTGCATATGGCTGCAAACTTGTCTTTTCTCATAGTGTGCTTGTGCATGTGCTAATAATTAGATATTGATACATGTTGACTAGCATCCAGCATAGACTGAATCATGTAATAGTACTTTTTGGTGTAGAAAGCTCCCTACAAAGCTTCCTTTATGATAAGAAAGAAGCAAATGGTAACATGGTACTTTCTGTAGTGGCTCTCTGTTTGTAGTAGTCTTTGGCTAGGAATTGATGCACTTAATCTGACCTTGAAGCTATGTACTGCCTGTTAGCTATAAATCAAATCCCCTAATGTATGTGTCCAGAGAAGTTAACCCAGATATTTCTTGTGCATTTATGCAGACAGATGATAGATGGTGTTAGAAAAATGTCAGCCATGTTCACCCAGAATAATTCTCATTGATTACTGTAGGGCATTTGGAGGACTTTACTGTGGGTTAGTAGCCACCTAGGGAGTATGTGGGCAAATCTCAGTTTACAGAGAGAGTAGCGCCTATTTACAATACAATTGGTTTTAGAGGACAATGTTTCTAGAAAGATGGGACAAATTATATACTGCTTTTCCCATTGTAACACTTTAGTCTAGTTGAATTGTGTCTGCAAAAATCGTTGTTTACTTGTTTGCTTAGCAAAGCAATCAGCAAGCTGTTCTTTTTTTAATTTATTTTTTAGTGCTTGTTAATCTAACAGTTTCCTTTTCCTATTGCTTTTTATCTTCATTGCATAAACTTGAGGTTTCTATCTGAGGATGGGGTGTGTGTGTGTGTGTCATTGATGTGAATCTTTCGAAATTGTGATTGGAAGAGTTCTACTTCATATTACTTTTCCCATGCAATTGCTTTCAGGTTTCCCAACCTTTCTGGGTCCTGGGAGCATTTGGAAATCTAAGAAACTGTGGTGGGCACCACAGGATACAATTTTCAGAGAAGAAAACTGGCAGTGCGCAGACTCTGCCTTCAGCAGGCAGAGCATGTACATCCCCACAAACCAATAAAACACAGACAAAGGAAAAAGACTCTTACTATGCATACGAAGGACAGGCAACCCCCCCCCCCCATTACAACCCCAAAGCTTAAAAATAAACCCTCATTATTTTTTTAAAAAAACATAAAATTGAGATAGGCAGAGGGCCTTGGCAAGCATCAGTGATGTGTCTGAGAACACTGTGGTGCCCATGGGTGTTACATTCATCAATTATTTTTTAAGGAAAGGTTAAAGTCATGTCCATTATGCATATGTGAATTTTTAATTCATATCTTATCAAAGCAATGCATTCAGTTTTATTTAGCATGTTGTTGAGGTCTTTTATTTTAATGGAACCTGGATCCAAGGGCTCAATGAGACATTCCTAAATTAACCTGTTATATTGGACTGGTAGTATCACACTTGCCTACTTTAAAGATCTTGACTATACTTTATATTTGTCATTTTAAATCAGGGTTTCTCACACTTGTGAGTCATGACCCATGTGAATACTAACATGTACCTGTGTGGGTCACACAATGAATAGCTATTTTCATTTTGGGGGCTTCCCTCCCCTTTTTTTGCTAGACTGATTGCTATCTGTTTATTATTTATTTGTTGCATTTATATCTCACCTTCTCTGAAGGAACTCAGGGTTGTGTCAATTGTTCTGCCCCTCTTCACAACAAATCTGTTGAGGTAGGTTGCCTGAGAGGCAGTGACTGACTCAAGGTCACCTAGTGAGCTTTATAACTGAGTGGGGATTTGAACCCTGCTCTCCCAGGTTCTAGTTTTGACACACTAAACCAGGCATCCCCAACCTTCGGCCCTCCAGATGTTTTGGACTACAGTTCCCATCATCCCTGACCAGTGGCCCTGGTAGCTAGGGATCATGGGAGTTGTAGGCCAAAACATCTGGAGGGCCGCAGGTTGGGGATGCCTACTCTAAACACTACACCACACAGACTCTTGCTATTATGTGGTTCCTTTAGGACATAGGCTTGCTTTCCCCTGCCTCTGTCATGCTTAAATTCTACTCAGATATATTTAAAGATGAAAAATAAAAAATGTAAAATTTGTTAAGTGTTAACTACTGATGAGGTAGTCTTAGAAATGTTCATGAAGAACTGCTTTAAACCAAGCTATAACAATGGTCTCTTTTTTCTGTCAGTGTGTGTCAGAAGAAATTGGCATAGTGAGTTTAGGAAGAGTGCAGCTGGGTATTATTTGTGTGGAATTCAGGTAGCTTCTTAGATTTCAGGGCACCAGTAATTTTTTTGATCAGTAATCCAGTGGTCTGTTGACTCTATTGCTAGGAGCTTCTGTGAAGCAAAGCACCTGCTCAGTGCTCTTCATCTCCTTGTTTCTAGTGTGTGTGTTCTGTTATTTGGAATATGTAATCTGAACAGGGTGATGATGTGTGTGGGAACATGTTTTTCATTTCACCTCAAAATTAGGAAAGCAAATACCAGGGTGAATACTAAAAAAAAGTCAGGATTGTATTTTTTGTTTTCTTTAAAAGGTATCATCCAGTGCTTTCAGGTTTAAAACAACTGTTGAAACTAATATATACCTAGTGTTAATCTCTAGAAACTCACTCCATACTTTCTAAAAAATTTTTTCTCATGCTTTTACATGTAATGAGATTAGAGAAAAATCTACCTTTGGGCATCAAAGCATTCTAAGTATGGCACAGTGTTTGTCATCTGTGTATTGTGGGCTTGACACTGGGATCTAACACTAGCCCCACTCAGAAAAGAATTTATTACTGGTGTTCAGATTCCATCTCTGGTTCACAAAAATAATCCACTGAGCCTACCTATATGAGCTCATATTCTTGTTTTAAGCCCTTTAACTATCTAAATTTTGCAGGTATGATCACTTTCAGTTAATGTTTGTGGTTGTTCTAGTCCTTGTTCTGGAAAGGTAGTTTTCAAGCAAATGATCTTGTGTCACATTGCAAACTTGGTGCTGATAATGCCAAGGTCATGGGTTCGATCCACATATGAGACAACTGCATATTCCTGCATTGCAGGGGGTTGGACTAGATGATCCTCAGGGTCCCTTCCAATTGTACAGTTCTGTGAAAAGAGGCAAACTGAAACTCACTAATTCAGAGTTATCCTCTCTAAATAGGACACTGTTATCAGAGTCAACAAAATTTGGCCAGCTAAAATGTATTATCGTGGCCCTGCCCCACCCCTTCCAGGAAGGGGCAGGGTCTTCTAACATTATGTTGAGTGTTGTTTGCCACAGCTGAGGAGAGGAATGGAGCCATGTCCCCATTCCATTAAACTTCAGAAAGCAGCAAGAAGTCTTGTGTCTCAGGCTTAGCACAGGGTCAGGGTTGGCCCTTACCATTTCCCAATGCTGCTGAAGTCAGACCTTCATGTTTTTCCAAGCATCGAAGAATACTGGAGAGTCTTGCTTGACCATGGGCTCTCTCCAGAACAAAATATGTATTTTCAGGTCAGGGCAGTTGTGGATGTGGACTGTGTTAGTAAAGCTTCTTATTTACTCTTATAGGTTAGTATAAAGGTTGTACATGTGTTTGACCACTTATGGCAGATTGTTAGTCTCCACTTTGGTTTACAAAATGGAAACTTCATCTAAATTAGTCATAGCTGCATAATTGTTTGAACCAGGCCACCCTGAAAATGATCAGTGGATTATCCTTTTAGTTTGCTCTTCTGATCTGAAGGGTGGTATATGTAAGATTAGAAGAGCTACCTATCTTCCTTTGGCGGCTGGTATGGTGAAGTCTAAGAATGGGTAATATTCCTGTTGGTTGACTTTTGTAGGAACACTTTGTGAACTAGGTAAAATGTGACACTTGTGAGGGAAGGAAAGTCAAGAAAGCTCTACTGAGATTACATCTCACGGTAAGGTGTGGCTTGTGTTCAAAGTGGGTGGGCGTGCATCAGAAGGCCCTGTTAAGTAGTTGTGCTGCCATAGCTGAGCATCAGCATAAGGACTCTACTGAGTGAGGTATGCTTTGATGAGAGGGTGTTAACAAGTGTTAGCAAAGCTTTCTAAATAATGCTTCTTAACTGCTAAAGGCAAGCTAGATGTATGCCCTCCCACCTTATCCAGTATTCCTCAGTACTTTTCCAGTCCTACTTCCGTGTTGGTGTGTCTCTGCAAAAGAGATAGTAAAGCACACAGAGGAAAGGAAGAAGGCAAAGTACAGTGACTCAAAGGAGAACACACCCAACAGTAGGAGGGAGCTGTGACCTCATCGATCAGTGTGTATCTATGCTGTTAGAAGTAAGAACAATGTACGTATCTAGATGAAGGAAATACAGTGGTACCTTGGTTTATGAACTTAATCCGTTCCGGAAGTCTGTTCTTAAACCAAAGCGTTCTTAAACCAAGGTGTGTTTTCCCATAGCAACGGGGGACTCAATTTACAAATGGAACACACTCAACAGGAAGTGAAACATGTTCTTATTCCAAGGCAAAGTTCACAAACCAAAACACCTACTTCCGGGTTTGCAGTGTTCTTAATCCCAAGTTGTTCATAAACTAAGCTGTTCTTAAACCAAGGTACTTTTGTAGCTAGCTTAGCATTTCAAACAGTGAAAATCTGGACAGAAAAGTCTTTGAGCTATTTTTAAGGAAAATTGCAAAAAACGACACAGCCAACATGGCTTGCCATACGTCTGGATTTTCCCAGACACTTTTTTGGGGGGGATTTTTACCCGGACTTCTTCCGACTGCAGTATTCTGGGAAATTCTGGACACATGGCAACCCTAAGGTAGCTGTACTAAATGGGGCTTTTTAAAGGAAGTGTGCACCATACATATGTATGCATATGTAACTTGCTGAAATGTTTCATCTTCAGAAAAGCGCATTAACCTCTCACCACAGTACAGTGGTACCTCGGGTTACATACACTTCAGGTTACATACGCTTCAGGTTACAGACTCCGCTAACCCAGAAATAGTACCTCGGGTTAAGAACTTTGCTTCAGGATGAGAACAGAAATCATGCTCTGGCGGCGCGGCGGCAGCAGGAGGCCCCATTAGCTAAAGTGGTGCTTCAGGTTAAGAACAGTTTCAAGTTAAGTACAGACCTCCAGAACGAATTAAGTACTTAACCCAAGGTACCACTGTAATAGCAAAAAGAGCTACATCTGATTTGTATTTCCTTTAATAACTGGAAACTGAGTTAGAGCACCAAAGGGCGGAATTAGATGCCATGTCAAGCCATATTTTGAAGGGTTCGTTTTAATCTCAAACAGGCCCAAAGGTGTGGTGCGAAAGGTAGTATTTTTCCTATGTAGTAGAAATTGTTTCTGAAATTAAAATATCAATTGTTTAGTGTGTGTGTTTGGTTGGCTAGGATGTCATTGTTACTTCTGGGTGTCTACTTGCAAAACAGGAAGGAAAGGGCTTGTGGTTAGAAGGCAGATTCCAGCTGTGGGACCGGATATGTAGGCTGGAGGTCCCCAGCTTGGCAAGAGCAAGACATTTAAAGCTTGTTATTAACTTTGAAATTCAGATTAGATAGAAATTGAAGTGTGTTGAGATGTATATATATATCACATCATTTCTTCATAGACAAAATCATACAAAATGCACATAGATCATACATAAATACTTGCTTCTTTCTTGTTCTTAACCTTATTTGAATGTAGGGGAGCATTAATGTGTGAATACCTTTTAAATAACGTGCCAGAAACTTTTTAGCAATGTTTTCTCCACCATGTAGGCCCTTTGAGCTTCCATGAAGGCTTACTGGGTTTCCAAGTGATGAGGAAATAAAACTAGAGCCCAACTTGAAATTATTCTGTAATCAATTGTGGTTTCTTATCAGATGTTGAGAAGGAAAATAGATTCCTCCTGAAAGTCTCTTGCCTCTGAATTTTTTATTTACATTTTTAGCTGCTTCAACTGTCATAGACCTGTTTGACTAAAGTTATTGGGGTGCTAATACAGAAGCTGTAATAGTGATGAAAAAATATTTCCCATTGTACAAAATTATAAAAATATGCAATTGTTTTCTTTTGTTCTTTCTAGATTAATCTTGGACCTGATAAAATAGCAGACTTCAGCTATGCAGACGATTAAGTGTGTAGTTGTGGGTGATGGTGCTGTTGGTAAAACATGTCTTCTAATTTCTTACACAACAAATAAATTCCCCTCTGAATACGTACCAACGGTGAGTAAAGAGTAACATTTCCATATTTTTCTTTTCTGTGTAACGTGGGGAATAGGGAATCTTTACCTTGTTAGTTAAATTACATACTGGTACATGTATATCATTAGTTGATTCCTGTATTTTATGTGTTTTTGCTTTTAGCGATATTGTGTATACATGTTGTGGCTGTGGCATTGTATTTTTGTATGTTTTACCATGTTTCTGAATCCATATTCTGTTTGAGGGATCAGTATTTCTCCTAGCATGTAGATATGGTAATTTGCAGCCTCTTTTGTTGGGGCCATTGGTTCTCAGTTCATATAAGTAATTATATAAGTCTCTAGTTTGCTCTGTCAACAATCTATTTGATCATTACACAGGTGTAAAATTTCTGGATTTTTAAAAATAAAATTTGAAATGTATGTAGTACTTAATCAGACTTTAAAGACCATAAAAAGTATATAGCACATAAATTGTACTGTTTGGTAACAGGTGCATTTATGACTCTTTAAATGACAGAAGCCTTAGTTTTATTCAAACTGTAATTACAGATGTATCCAGCATTTGAGATGGAGTAGCAAGCTGATGGGGACGCGGGTGGTGCTGTGGGTAAAACCTCAGCGCCCAGGACTTGCCGATCGCATGGTCGGCGGTTCGAATCCCCGCGGCGGGGTGCGCTCCCGTCGTTCGGTCCCAGCGCCTGCCAACCTAGCAGTTCGAAAGCACCTCCGGGTGCAAGTAGATAAATAGGGACCGCTTACCAGTGGGAAGGTAAACGGCGTTCCGTGTGCTGCGCTGGCTCGCCAGATGCAGCTTGTCACGCTGGCCACGTGACCCGGAAGTGTCTTCGGACAGTGCTGGCTCCCGGCCTATAGAGTGAGATGAGCGCACAACCCTAGAGTCTGGCAAGACTGGCCCGTATGGGCAGGGGTACCTTTACCTTTAGAAACTGATGGGGTGGGGGTGGGGGACAGAAAATCTGCAACACTAGAGGAGGCAGTGGGATAAGCATACTCATAAGCTATAATCCCTCTTTCGGAGAGATTCCAATTTATTTGCAACAGAAAAAGCAGAACTAGAGACTGACTCTAACTTAAAAGGTCATAGTATTGATGATGATGATAAAAAATTATTATTTGTACCCCGCCCATCTGGCTGGGTTTCCCCAGCCTCTCTGGGCGGCTTCCAACAAAGATTAAAATACATTAAAATGTCACACATTAAAAGCTTTCCTAAACAGGGCTGCCTTCAGGTGTCTTTTAAATGTCAGGTAGTTGTTTATCTCTTTGACATCTGATGGGAGGGCATTCCACAGGGCAGGTGCCACTACCAAGAAGGCCCTCTGCCTGGTTCCCTGTAACTTTGCTTATTGCAGTGAGGGAACCGCCAGAAGGCCCTCGGTGCTGGACCTCAGTGTCCAGGCAGAACAATGGGGGTGGAGATTCTTCTTCAGGTATACTGGGCCGAGGTCGTTTAGGGCTTTAAAGGTCAGCACCAACACTTTGAATTGTGCTCGGAAACATACTGGGAGCCAATGTAGGTCTTTCAGGACTGGTGTTATATGGTCTCGGCAGCTGTTCCCAGTCACCAGTCTAGCTGCCGCATTCTGGATTAGTTGTAGTTTGCGGATTACCTTCAAAGGTACCCCACGAAGAGTGCATTGCAGTAGTCTAAGCGGGAGATAAGTAGAGCATGCACCACTGGCGAGACAGTCCGTGGGCAGGTAGGGTCTCAGCCTGCTTACCAGATGGAGCAGGTAGACAGCTGCCCTGGATACAGAACTGACCTGCGCCTCCATGGACATCTGTGAGTCCAGAATGACTCCCAGGCTGCGCACCTGGTCCTTCAGGGGCACAGTTACCCCATTCAGGACCAGGGAGTCCTCCACGCATAATTAAATATGGATGTTGAGTTTTGCTTTTTTAGTTTCAGAAAAAAATGATCAGCTTGAATGTTGAACTAAATTACTAAGTAGAACAGTGTTATAAATTTCTAATCACAACACAAAGTAAGTGTAGTAGTAATTGTGGTCAAAATTAACCACATGAAAGCCACATGCCACTTAAAAAATGTTTACCTATAAATCAGGCATGGCCAAACTTGGCCTTCCAGATGATTTGGGACTACAGTTCCCATCATCCCTGACCACTGGGCCTGTTAAATAGGGATGATGGGAGTTGTAGTCCCAAATCATCTGGAAGGTCAAGTTTGGCCATGACTGCTATAAATACTAGCGTCACAAGCTTTTATTTATTCAGTAACAATGTCTGGAAGACACTGAAATTCAATTCTGAATTCTTATTTTACTTCAATAAATTTCAGAAACTGAAGGTTTCAACAGATTGAAACAAGCCTTTCTACTCTTTCTCAATCTTGGTATTTGTAAATATAGACAATGTTTTCACTTGATGGAGAATCAGGGAATTTGAGAGATCTCCATGTTTACAGTATGCTAAAAGTGGAATTACTTATCACTTACCTTAAAGAATAATTACATGATGATTGGAAAGCATTTTGATAGTGTAAAGATAAAATAGTATTTTAAAACCTTGCCTTAAACCTTAAGGCTTAAAAGTATTTCCTTCATTCTGAAAAAGACATTAGTTCAGAAGGGGTTTTTTTCCCCTCATGTTTTCCCCTATGTCTCTAATTTTTCCATTGGAAAACTTAAAGACTTTGGCAGATTATTCCCCCCCCAGTTGTCTTCCATACCTTCACATCTCTAACCCCTACACCTTAGCAGTTAATGGATCTTCTGTGCTGTACAGTAAATCCTTGTATTGTGTTATCTTGTTCTCACTTACCATATCAAATCTTAAGGATGTGAGCAGCTATGCTTTGAGCTGTCTTCTTTTGGCATGACTTTGATCTTCCCTTCAGGCTATCACACCTCGGTCCTCATTAATAGCATGATAAAGCAAACCAGGGCTTTCTGGTGTAAGACAAGTTCCTCTAGTTTTGATAAGAGCATAGACTCCTCATAAGTTACTGTGGACTGCTGCCTAACTAAAGGCTTATCTTTAGATCAATATAGTATCCCTTTAGGGCATTCCCCCCTCTGCCACTGAATTGGTTTTCATTTAGCAAGCATGTATCTTTATAGCTAAATAAAACATAAAAGTGGGTTGCTACAAAGTCATAATCTGAAGATCCTCACTTATCTCATTTGATAAAGGAAATTCTGTTGCAAGTTGGGGTCTGCAGAATAGACTGCCCAGACACCCTATTTCATACCGAATATCATTGAAATTACAATTCTTTATTTCAATTAGCATCTGAGAGAGGCTGCTGCTATACTGCTTCAGCAGTGAGACCAAGAAACAATGGCATGATACAAAGCATTATTGTATGGTTTGCTAAGCATGGAAAGCTTGCAGTTAAGATGTTCTCTTGGAAAGGATTGTGTTCTGTGGATGTTTGCTTGCACATGCGTGTAGTGTAGTAGGTAAAATGTTCAGCTTTGACTATTCTGCTACACCATAATCAGAGCCCTGAATCCATTTTTCACTAGTTGACCAATGTGCTCCCCTCATTAAGATATAAATGTTAACATAAACTGTTGTCTATAACGTGAACCTTTTTAAGATTTCAGTCTTAATAAAACTAGCAAATCTGCTTGTTCAGCTTTAAAAAAGAGAGAGAAAAAGAAACAATTGTGCTATTTATTTTAACTACTTGTTACAATCAGTTTTTTCATTTGATTTTCAGTAGACAAGAGTGGGCTATAGTTTTACTGTGTTGCTTACTTTATGCTTTGTACTTCATAACAGTGGCAACTGCAAATTTTGAAGAACATAATAAGGTTTTTGTAAGTTTCTTTTTATTGGCAGGTGTGCCAACTTCAATGTCGTTGTGTCTAGTGGTGATAATTGAACTCAGTCATCTGATAGGTCATGAACACAAAGTCACACTTCTCTTTTGACTGTTGGTTTACCTGCCTGCATATGGCTCATGTTTGGAAGGTGATGTTTTCACTCTGCCTCTTCTCTCTTATTCCCCAGGTGTTTGATAACTATGCTGTAACAGTGATGATCGGTGGAGAGCCATATACCTTAGGCCTCTTTGATACAGCAGGTAAGCTCTTTTGAAATTAAACCCATGGGGAAAGCAGGTGACTTGATTTCATAGATGTTTACCTAACTTTTCAAGACTGGCTTTCGATTTTTGAAAAAACTTTCAACCATCAAGTATACACAGAATTGCAGGATATGACTGTATTATGTGGTCAAAGCAGTGTTTTCCAGTTGGCCCCCAGGTGGTGAAGCTCAATCTCTTGTTATCCTGCATCTGTAACTTCTTAGGCAGCCTTTGAGCTCAGACAGTTTTGTGAGGGTGTGAAAGGGATTTAAAATATAATGGAGAGACTCTTGTGCTTCTTGTAAAAGTGGCTGTTTTAGCTAGAATTGAGAACTAATCTGGCAGGCACTTCTCTTGGGGGACTAGAGAAGGAACAGAATGAAGATGAACAGGACAGTAAAGGGAAAGAAGTAAAGAGGAAGAAGCCATTGTAACAGGAAGAGTAGAAGGGAGGATGTAGTATACTTTTTGAGAATGGGGGAAGGTTCATTGTATTAGTTCATCTGAGGTGTATGAAACAGCATAGTTCACCCTTTGTGGCTATATTATGCAGTATGTTGTCTTAAGGATTGTGTGTGCACACTTCTGTTTCCAATCCAGGAATGCTACTTTGGCAGCACTCTATCCTTTCTTGCCTTTAGGCAGGGTGGACATTGTCATTCATACAGCTTTCATGATGTTTCACAGTATTTCTAGGTTGTGAAATTAAGCACAGAGGGTGACTAAGGTTTCCAGTTCTTGCCTGGCTGGGATGGGCACTTATGCATAGATGGTGCAGTGCATGTGAGTAAGCGCTGTGGCAGATCAGCAGGGAGGAAGGATGGTTCCAGTGGAGTTGTTGCTTGCCAAATTCTGGTCTGTGGAGAGCAGTGTCTACTTCTCACAGAGTGATTTGGCAATTTGCAATGTGCATGGCAGTAATAGGCTGCTTTTTCTCTGGATGAAGTGGAGAATTGCTGCTGCTTATCTGCCTGACATCAGAGTAAGTCAGACTCATGGCACCTGTGGTATTGGTATCAAAAAATTCTTCCTACATGGAACTGAAAATCTCAGGCTGAATTTCTTGGGGTATTTATACCACCATTCTTTAAAATAATCAAGGTGGCTGCTTGATCTGGTTTCTGGTTGATAAATTGATATACTAGATGAAAATTGTCAGTTTTCTGTTGTCTGCCCATAATCTTGAGAGCATAGATAGGTGCAAGGAAGATAAGTTGTTTGGGGTGTAAGACGTTATTAATCTACGGTAATCCCCCCCCCCCCCCGTATGCCTGCATAGTTACCTTTAAAAAATGACACATTTATAAGGCCTTCCCTCTCAATATAGGCTTCTGATGTCATTTTTTAATTTTAATAGGACAGGAAGATTATGACAGATTACGGCCCCTCAGCTATCCACAGACAGATGTGTTTCTGGTCTGTTTCTCAGTGGTCTCGCCATCTTCATTTGAAAATGTGAAAGAAAAGGTGAGTATGCTTTGACCCCCAAACTAGTTTTTGTCAGGCTTTGTAAAAAGTGTCCTGTGTTGTTGGATATCCTGATATTTGCATTATGACCATCACATTTTATCTTCTCTTCAGTGGGTACCTGAAATCACTCACCATTGTCCAAAGACTCCCTTTTTGCTTGTTGGGACCCAAATTGATCTCAGAGATGACCCTTCAACAATTGAGAAACTTGCCAAGAATAAGCAGAAGCCTATCACTCCTGAGACTGCTGAAAAGCTGGCACGGGACTTGAAGGCTGTCAAATATGTGGAATGCTCTGCACTCACACAGGTAAGGCTTCTCATTTGTGGTGTTCTGGACTATTTCTTTCATAGTAGAGTGGAATAGCTAAACATGCTCTTTGGCAAAGTGAGTTCTTTATGGTTCATTCTAGCTGCATGAGAAGAATTTAAATGTTTTTCACCTGAAGATACTAGAACTAGCTTCAAAAATTTATCAAGTATTTTGCACTTACTTTCTTGAGCATTTTTTACTGCAAACAAATTATTTTCC
The DNA here is from genome assembly GCF_965113315.1 of Podarcis vaucheri. Taxonomy (NCBI): domain Eukaryota; kingdom Metazoa; phylum Chordata; class Lepidosauria; order Squamata; family Lacertidae; genus Podarcis; species Podarcis vaucheri. Next base: position 71,608,196 of record NC_138765.1, on the reverse strand, counting down.
TTACACGTGATTATCATTGAGCATATAATAGAACAAACACAAATTTTGTCAGGATGGTTAATTGTTATGAAAAACGGCTAAATTATAGTCAAATAAAGCTGTGTATCTCATCACCGTGGGTTCTGATATTCTGTAAGGGTTCTAGGTGATAGTGTGAGTGATTCTATTGCAAGAACACTAATTAAAACAAGTGGACCGGTATGATTGACAATTCAAAACCAGTCCTATCTAACACATACAGAATTGAATGAGTTTTTCACCTGCCTTTAATGCACAGGGAACACCTATTAATAAAAATAAACTGATATCTGAGATAGCATACTTTACACCTAAATTTAATGCATGTATGTTGGTGAAACATTAGTGGTGTTATGGAACCGCAATAGTAATTATGCCTAATCAGTTAATTTTATGCATGAGAATCATGATGAACTTGCAAAATAGTAAATGGCTTAAGGTTTTGAGTTACTTTTTCCTGCATATTACTGGCACTGCAGCAAAACTACGACACCTTTTCAGAAATTAGGCTTTTTCAGGGAATTGTGACTTTCCACAAATCCCTTTCCCAAATCCCAACCAACACATAGTTGGACATGGAACTGTAATATCATCAAGCGTAGGGCTGGAAATATTTCTGCTTATAATTCTGTGAATAGCATTAGGGCTTTACCTAAGTTCTCATTATCACTTGGTGGTATACGCAAGTGGTGAAACACACTGTAGTTTTGAGCTGTGACCACCAGGCGCTCTCACCCATTGGTGCACCAGGCCCTTCTTTCTGAGATTTCATGGATTCTAACTAGAAATTCCAGCCAAAATCTTCCACATAATTCTTCCAAGTTAAGGCAACCTTTGCCAACCTGGTACTCACCAGTTGTTTTGGACTACAACTCCCATTCGGTTGATGGGAGTTGTAGTCCAGATATCTGGAGGGCTGCATATTGGTGATAGCTAAAGTAGGGAATCTCATTACTGTATGCTGTAGCCTGTAGTTGTCTCCAATGATAGTATCGCTTTTGGCCTTTTAAATGTTCATAAACCTATTTTAGGCAAGAATTTATAGAAAACATAGTGAATATAAAAAAACAACCTGTTTTTGTGAAATGGCTTTTCATAGGCTAGCCTGTCACAAATCTAAAACAAAGCTAACAAGCGTGTTAAGCTTGAGATTGTATTTAGAACTGTTGCCTTCACACTCATAATCCAGGATTAGCTAAATTGCTTTTCTGTATAAAGAACAAAGCAAGGGAGAAACTGCTGCTTTATGGTGTAATAGATTATACCATTACACTACTTTATTATTATTACTCTGATACTTGTGTAATGTAGCTGGCAAATGATTACAGCAGGCACTGGGATGCAGTCCCTGGTTGCAGGAAATCCCTTCTGTGGCTCTCCAGAGGATAGTCAGCTGAGCTTACTACATGCTTGGGTGATCATGTGGGCCTATTCCATGACGTCAAATCACTTAATCACTTACATCATTTTTTTCCACGAAACCTCTGTTCAGTGCAAGATTGTTTATCTAAAGCAGACAGATAAATGAAAAATGATCTGTTTGGGGGTGGGGTGTTTGTGCTGTTAAGATGTATATTTGCAGGACCTATTTCTTTCACTCTTTGGGCTATTGGTTGCATATAGCGCAGTAGATTTAGGCGAGTCCAGTGTCTTCAGTTTCAGTTGCAAATATTTATCTGTCAATTTGTGACAGTGGCAAATCTGTTACAGAGTTGCTGTTCCTTTTCTTAGAAATCCTGTTGCTGCAGATCATTGGTTTGTGCATTGATGTGTCTGTTGTAGACAGAAACGTTTGTTCACTTGGTGTTCAGAACACACAGTTGTCTAGAGCTCCCATTTCTGATTTCTTTTACCTGTCTTAGTGACCTCAGGGGCCATAATTGCTGTTGTTGACGCAGTAACTGGAGCATACCATTTTATAAGCTGGTGTGTGTTCATGCTGAAACCAGTGTTCGTGAGCTGCAATAATCCTTGCTTCCCTGGACTTTATGGCAACCCCAGAGAGGTGGTGTGGAATTGTCTTAACTCTTAACATGGTCGAGACAGTACTGATTTTTCCCATTCATTGAGAATTGCTGAAAGATTTGTTGATAGCCAGTCCTCCCAACTGCTTGTGAACATCACTTGAGCATACATTTACATGCATTAGGTTCTTCTACAGTTGGCAGAGCATGCTGTTAAACCAAGAAAGTGGGTGGTGAGTATTTTGCTACTCATGAGTAGCAATATGAAGTTGGAGAGCAGCAAATGAATTCCTGGGACATGCCACCCTATGAGGGTTCTAATCTCACCCATCGTTTGCTGTAATATCAGTAAGTTTTGAAATAACTAGAAGTTACATTTGGCCAAAAGTATTGCCTGTGGTGCTCTCCCTTCGTAATACTCTGTGTAGGTAGGTGTTGCTGCTGAAATGAACTTGACAGCAGCAGATGGCCACCCAGAGCAAGTGCCATCAGGGTGTGAAATGGGAGGGACTGCAGCTGAGCAGGGTGTACCCTTAGATAAGCAACTACCTTGTGATTTTCTTGGCAGTGGTGGCAGTGCCAGGAATGAGCCTTCCTGAGTAGGTTTTGTTTCATTTTGAGAGGGACATGCAACTTCGAGGTGTTCACTAACACAACTACTTTTCAGCTCTTCCCTTTAACTTACAAAGCACCTTTTGGAAAGAGATACGTTACAATATTTCACTCATAGGGTAAGAAAACATCTACAAGTATCCAGGTAGCATTCTTGCTAAGCCTCTGCTGTGCTTGTCTTGTTTCCTCTTTCCCTCAAAGATCTACTTTGTTACAAAGTAAATCTGCTTTGCTGACCACCTTTATCCTGAATGCTCTTTGTATCTGCTTGTGTGAGTGTGTGTGTGTTTGTGTCTCTCTCTCTCTAATCCTCTAACCTGGCTACTATTTTTTTCTCCTTCCCTCTGTCTTATAGAGAGGTCTGAAGAATGTGTTTGATGAGGCTATCCTAGCTGCCCTCGAGCCTCCGGAAACTCAACCCAAACGGAAATGCTGTATATTCTAAAACAGTTTCCTCTTTTTTTCCTTTCTTGTTGCTGCTTCCTCTGTCCTGCTGCTGTAGAAAGTTGGTTGAAAAACAAATAAAACCATCCTGATTGAAAGAAGCTGTGTCTTTACTTAACGTCTTAGAGCAAACTCTGTATTAGCTTTTGGATTGGAAACTGCTTATACAATTCGTTATGGCTATGGAACATGAACTGGACTCGCTTAAACCTTTTGCTTCTTGGGTTGCTGGATCTTTAATAGCTTTATAAGTTAGGTTGCTAAGGGACTGAAGGTCTATTTCAAAAGTTAAACTTGAGAGGAATAAGTGAAAACCTGGTTAAGAGTTTTTATATCTAAATGAGAAGTGATGTGCAATTCATTTTCTCTCTTGTGGCTCTGTTAACTGTATTTGCATGATGATTGTACCTGACATAGTGACCTGCAAGTGATGCTGAAATGGTGAAGGATTTTCTGGTTTTCCTCTGTGCAGTGGGGCTTGCTGTTGCTTTGGCTGTTTGTGCTGTAGTGGAGTATTTGTTGGTCCTCTAAGTGGGAGGGGAAGGAAGTTTGGTGTACCTGCTACTGCTTGACAGACGTCTTAACTTCTGTTTTCAGTGACACAGTATCACTTATTTTTACTCATTCTCAGAACTTGCAACTGTAAAATGTAAAGCTTCTTTAAAACAAAGTCATACCATTTGGCTTCTGTTGTCTGAAGGAAGGAAAAGACATACAATTGTAGTTCTTTACATTTCAAAATTAAAATTAGTTGTTTCTATAAATGCCTGATGAAGCATTATTCCTGTCTGCATTCATTTGCTTCAGTTTAACATTTATACACTATAGTACCTACCTGTTCATTTTCCCATTATTGAAGTCTACTACCATTCCTTGCTTCCAAGTCTACTTCTGCTGCTTCAGTAACACATGGTACGTCACACGGCTTGGCTGATTTTTGCCAAAGGATTCTCCATTCTTGCTTGCTTGCTAATCTAACCTGGGTGTCACTTGCCCCCTTTCCTTGGATCATTACTTCTTTTTCAACACAGGGGATAATGCATTGTCATTAGCATGTGAGTTGTAATATTACTTACACACACACACACATACACACAGTCCATGGGAATTGCTTTAGTACATGTACTTCATTTTTTGAAATATTGAGACTTGCTGAAAATATCCTCAGGCTGTTTTATGGGCTTAAATGTTGGGTGCTCTGTATTATTATTATGATTATTATCATTTAAAAAAACTGATAAACAAGGTTCAAACACTCGGAAAGGAATATTGCTTCACTGCAGGATCTTCATCTCTACTCAATCTTTAACTTTGACTTTGTGGGCTTTTTAAAACACGGTTTGCTTTTAATAACCCAGAAAATGAGACCGCCCCTTTCTCTTTGCCCCTTTTCAGAAAGGCCTAAAGAATGTATTTGACGAGGCGATATTGGCTGCCCTGGAGCCTCCGGAGCCGAAGAAGAGCCGCAGATGTGTGCTGCTATGAACATCCCTTCACGGCCCCCTTCTGCAAAGCTGGTGTTGATGTCATACTAAAAGCAATGTTGAAATCAAACTAAAGATTCAGATTTTCCCATTTGTTTTTGCAATAATGACAAATGTCGTGCACCCTCTTCCCATTCGCTCCCTGTGTGAGATGCAAATGTTAGTGCTCTTCCTCCAGTGCCCTTCAGTTAGTTGAATTTTTTTAAAATAATAATAATATTGTATTTCAGCAAACACTGATCAGTACTAGGGTTTTTTTTGTTTATTTACTGTTTAATTTCTTTGTTTTTAAAATTCAGGCATGCTTGTGGTGATTTTTCTCTGTAACAGACTAACTTTTAGGCTCTGGCCTCCAAGCCTTTCCCCATCATGCTAGGCTGGCGCTGCTTGGATTCTTTGATCTTCTGTGGCCAGCTTGCAGTCTAGGGGGAGCAGGTTTCAGTCCTTGGAACGTATTCTGGAAATGAGAATGTCCCAAAACTGGTGCTCCATTGAAGAGGGGTGTAGTTCATCCTGCACCTCCTCTGAAGTTGCCTTCGATCTGTTCCCTTTCTTTTCTCCAAGCAGGTCAGAAATTCCCATCTTGCCCTTTAAAACATGAAATGTGTAAACAAGTCTTTTGTTTATATGTTACGCCAAAAGCTTTTTTTTGGGTGTGTAACGCACACACACATCTACACAAACCCCACCCAACTTTGCCAATTACTAATTCTTTTGTAGTTAGTTTTCAAAACTTGACATTATTAGGCATTAATTGAAAGGGGAGAACTGCATCTTTTTAAAGTTAGTGCAGTCCATTGGATTTGCTAAACAACCAGCCTCTCTCTTGGCAAGCAGAGGCTTCTGATCAGCCACATGAGTGAGATTTTGAAACCCACTCACATGGCCTTTGCCTGCTGTAATGGAGGGTTGAAGCTAACCAGCTGACTATGCCGCAAAACGGTTTAGCATTCTCTTTGAAGAGGGGGAAGGAGACACGCCTCCATCAGGAGAAAATATGGATGGGAAAGATGTTCAATACGGCACCTTGGGGACCAGTAGAGGAATTACCTTAAAAGTGCATTGTGTGTCAGCAGCTCTTGCCTCCCCAGGTTGTTGCTTAGTATAACACACCATGTGAGGGTCTTTGACTCCAGTGTTAATAGGGATCTTACTAGAACTATACTCTGGCTTAATATTTCTCAGTCTTCCCAAATTCTAATTCTTATAGTCTCGTTAGTGTTGAACTGATGCTTTTTTCCATGTCTAAGTTCTTTGTATATGCATTTTTCAGATGTATTAAACATAAAGTATCTTCACAAGCCCGACTGAGAATACTTTTATTTTCCCTGAGTGATTTATGTCTAAAGAGTTGAACCCAGCTAAATATTACTCACTATAGACCCATTAGAATTAATGAACCTTAGCTCGTCATGTCTATTAACTTCAATGGGTCTCCTCTGAGTAGGACTGAGATTGGAGACAATTTATAGTCTGTGTGCCTTTTTAAAGAAATAAGCACACTTTCCCTCCCTGAACCTCTTCTTGAGCTATGAGTTCAGGACACCCCCCCTTATATATATAATTTTATTCAGGACTCACTTTTCAACAACTAGTTTAAAACTTCCCTCCATTCTCTGCTGACTGGAGGCTTCTTGGCCAGTTTTGAGATTTATTTTGCCTTGTAGGGAGGATTTTGGAGATTTTGTTTTTACTTTGTGCATTCCAGAACCCTGTAGCTTAGAAGAAAATGTCCATTGATTACTTTGTGCTTGTGGTTTGGATTTAATATCCAAATGTGGTGCCTTTCCTCAAAAGAGAAGTTTGTTCTCTTGTTGTAAAATAACGGCAAACAAATAAACCTTTTGGGATGTCCATGAATAACCTCTTGCACTGTGAGCCTCTAGCTATTAAAGCACGTCTCAAAGCCTAGTTGAAGTAAAACGTCTTCAAGAAATTCCTAGAGTAGTAGCACCCTGAGAATGGGTCACAAATGAAATGTGATTGTTGGCTTCTAGTGCCTACTATGTATTTTGTGGGTAGATTTTTTTTAGTGATCAGTTATTATGATGTACTTGGCTTACAGCAGTGTTCTTTATATTTTGGACAAGTCTTGGCATCTGTTCATTCAACCTGTGAGTTGATCATCCTCTGATACAGCAATTTCAATTCTGGATTTTTCATCTAAGTGTGCTCTGGTAGGGACCCTTGCTAGACCTGATGCTTTAGTCCAGAGGTGTATAACATCTGGCCTTCCAGGAGTTACTGGACCGGACTACATCTCCCACCCTCCCTGTCCATTAGTCCTGTTGGTAAGGGCTGATGGGAGTTGGCGTCCACCATCATTTGAAGGGCCCATAGGCTAGTCATCTGTGTCCTGTTTGGCCTTACTATTGTAGTTCAGTTTAAAGTATGTAACATTTAGCACTGCAAGATCCATACTTCATTTAGAGGCTGTTTTGCAAACAGGAATTGTTATTCAATAAGCAGAATGGAAAAGAGAGGCCGCTAAATGTTGCTTTTTTTGATTGGAGGATTTCCTGCCCTCGCTCCTGATTTTTGAGCCTTCATTGGGCATTGTCCACATGGTTTTTAAAAGTGATTTGAGACTTCATAGTTAAAAGGGAGCTGGAAAGGGCAACCTGCCATATTCCCTATTATACAGTTCTGGATGACAAAGTGATTGCTCTTTTTTGTGGGGGGCAAGCCTCTCCAACAACAAGTATAGCTAGTGTGTACATAATTGAACCATACACATATATACTCTGCAGGTCTGAATGAATTGCCAAATGGAAGGGTGTACCTACATGGACTTTCTTGAGTTTCTTGCCTTCAGCCCAGGCTGAAGAAAAGCAAGAGTTTTTCCTCAACCACCAATCAGCAAGGTGAAGAAAGAGCTATTGTTCTCTTTTGTGTGTATGTATGCAGTATCAGAATATTGCTAGGCATTCTTTCTTCTGTCATGACACTCTGTATTAGTACAGTTGTGTTTTGTCTTTCAGCTTGGGCTAGAGAGGCTTGGGGGGGGGTCCAGAAACTTTAAACTGCATTTAATTGCTGTCTGTCAGTGCACTTAAGGTAGCCTGCAGTTTAAAATACTGAAATAGGACAGAACAAATAAAACAGAATTTTCTCAGGCCACTAGTAGTCTCTTCAGCAGCTGATAAGTTCCTTGGCCTGTTTCTTCATCTGCAGCTCCCAGGAATTATTTGTGAAAAATGAAAAATTAACAGAACAGAAGGCAGCTGTGGTTTTTATATGCATACTCTGCTCTTCCCCCTCCTCCCTCTTGGAATCCTTTGGTCCCAGCTTGGGGAATAGGACCTGTGTGTTAGGTGAGACAAAGCCAGGTTTTCCTGAGCTGGTGTTTTTTACAGTGGTACCTCTGGTTACGAACTTAATTTGTTCCGGAGGTCTGTTCTTAACCCAAAACCATTCTTAACATGAGACGCGCTTTCGCTAATGGGGCCTCCTGCTGGCGCACAACTTCTGCTCGCATCCCAGGGCAAAGTTCGCAACCAGAAGCATCTACATCCGGGTTAGCGGAGCTTGTTACCTGAAGCGTTCATAAGGAGGACGGTATGTAACCCAAGGTTCAACTGCAGTTGTTGCCAGACTGCAACTCCTATCATCCATAACTATTGACCATGCTGGCTGGTGCTGATAAGAGTCCCAGTAACATTTTGTATTAAGTAGGTAGTACAAGAAGGTTTCCTGTAGAAAATGGAAGAGTTAACTCAATCTAAATAACAAAAAGAAGCACAAACTTTGAAAAAGAAATGCAAGATATTGGATGGCCCTGCAAGAGCTCCTGCCTTGCTTGGTAGGTTAAGAGTAGTTGCGGCATTCCTGGACTATAACCCCTGCACAAGATGTGATTGTATTGTACTAGTTGTTGGAAACTGTAGGAGAAGACAGTGCTGATGTGCTCAAGTCCTGTGGGCATCCAGATGTTTCTGGGCTGCAGCTCATAATTTCTGACCATTGATTGTGCTGGTTGGGACTGATGAGAGCATTAACAGCAGCTGGAGAATCACAGGTTCCTATCTCCAGAAGTAATGAAGGGCTTGCGGCATGAAATAATATTAACCCCTAGCCACTGGAACAGTTTCTGGAGAATACTGTGCACCCTTTAATTTAAAACTCATTCCCAGCATACAGCCTTTGTTGTGTACCAACCCATATATTCTGAGCTGCAGGACCCTTCAGAGCCAGATTGGTATACTTTCTGCAGGAATTTAGGATGGAACCAACCTCTGCGCATTTCTGAGGGGGGCCACTAGATGGTGAAAGTGGACTGCCTTTGCCAGCAATGCTGCTCTGTTGCTTCCCCGCCCCTTCCCAGAAAGAGGGAAGGCTTCTGTTACAAGATGTCCACAAGAGGCGTGACATATCCTAGCAATCTCCGGCTGGGGTTTGCATGCAGTCATTCATGTTTCCAGTGTCTCCGCGTTAAACTCAGTGCTGGCTGCATGGAGCGGACAAGCTGCTGAGCTGTTTACAAATGTGCTCCAAAGAGATCAACAGAGATTTCACTCAAAGAGCTGAGCAGCTGGGCCCAGGCGTGTTGAGGACCAGATTCTGTTCCAGAAAGTCTGCATGGTACAACTCATGTCCACATCCTACTGGTTCGTGCAGAGGTGTTGTCTCCTCTCTGATGGGCAAATGACTTTTTATTAGAGAGACAGCGGTGTCTCCAAGGTTGCAGGCTGCTCCATGGGCAGTTTGAGAATATCTGGAGAGCTACCTTGGACAGCTGCCCACACCGCAGTTCAGCATTCCAAGTTTCACCTCATCCTTCCTGTTTCTAGAGCTAGCGTCACCCGAACTTTCCCATTCGTCTTCCTTGAACGTTCATTTTGCCACTAGGAAAAGTAAACTAAGTTGAAGAGCAGGCTGTGGTTGTTTTTAATTTTCTCTTTTATAACCTGGGCTTTTAAACATCCTCTTGTCTAGCTGTCTCTGTTGAGTAAGATTGGTTTCTACGAGACAAGGCGGGGGTGTGGGTGAGGGGGCAAGTAACCTGTCAGTTTTTCTGCAGCTGTTTAAAACAATGGAAAAAGAGAAAGACTTGGAGAGTCTAAAGTCTTCCTCTGAAACCTGAAGTGTGTGACACTGGCTGTATGCACACCATACATTTAAAGCACGCACACACTGGAATCCTGGGAACTGTAGTTTGTTAAGGGTGCTGGGAATTGTAGCTCTTTGTGAGTTAAGATTCAGTTCCCAGGATTCCTTGTGGGGAGCTGTGCTTTAAATGGATGATGTGTATGCAGTCTGTTGCCACACCCAACGTACTTAGGTGTGTGGGCTGCCTTTCAGACCACCATGCAGTTAATGTAAAGTCTGTAGAGGTTTATAAATTGCATTTGGTTGACCTCTGATAAGACAGGATTTTATTACTCTCTCTGTGTGGGAGGGGGAACCTTTCTATGTAGGGCCACATTCCCTCCTCGGTGATCTGCCAGGGGACACCTATAAGCAGTGGGTCAGATGGGAGACAAAAGCAAATGGACCACATCCATCTCTGTTTTTCTCTTTGTGCCTTTCTCTTTCTCCCTCTCCTTTTCCACCCCATTTTTCTTCTTTGCCACCTATATGATATGAGGCTGAGGGCCACAGATTTCCCTTTCCTGTCCTTGCAGTAGGCGTGGGTAACCTTTGGCCCTTCAGATGTTACTGATCTACATTTGCCATAGCCAGGGACGATGGCAGTTTTAGCTCCCCATACTTCTGTTACTGCCCTGAACATGTTATTTATTTCTTTACAATTCACATTGCAAGTTCTGCAGCGCAATTCATGGGGCTGTCATACCACCGATGCACTTTGAGGGGAAGAGCAAGGCCAGCTAACTAAGATCTTGATGTTTCCATCCTATAAATCTCCCTGCGAGAGCCTTGTGGCTATAAACCCTGTCATGTGATCAAAACTATTTCCAGCAGGTGGAGTCCAGCTCTTTAGAACTGCTTCTTTGTTCTACACAGCCAGCCAAGATCCTCCTCTTTGGTGAGGAAACCTGTGCGGCAACTTTCCTTGATCTCAATTCGCCGGCCACTCACCCACCCTGTGCCTTGAGCAAGTAGATGAGTGGTCACCAACTCGGCACTTGTGGGGGCAGTGGGGCCCTTCTGCTGTTCTCATGAGGCCTGTGAAGTTTCTTCACTTCTTCCCCCATCACTGCCTTCTTAGCCATGAAGTGGTGATGGGTGGTTGCCTTTTTCTCCCTTGAAAAGCCCATAAAGGTGAAGTTGGAAGGTTGACTCTCATTCCTACTTCCTCTTTCAGCTCTGCTTTCCAAGGCTTGGGTTAATTCTCCTAGACTTTCCCCATATCTCTTGGGGAAATGTGTGTGCGCACATTTTAGTTTTTCTGTCTCGGACTGATCTGAGGGTGTGAAATGACCAGAGGAAGTGGTGCCCACAGCATCTCCAAATGTGCCCACTGGCCTAAAAAAATTGGCAACCCCTGAAGCACAGCCTTTATGGAACTCATGGGAAGCCCACACCACCTAAGTATGCATAGTTAGGAGAGGGGGAAAGAAATTTGTGTAGAAAGCAGTTCTGGCGAGTCACAACTCTGCTTACGAAACGCTCCTGAGCAGGACACCTTGCTTTGTTCGAGCAGCTCAGGGAGAGCTGGTGCTTTCCCACTCTCCAAGTGCTTCCTGGCCTTGGGTCCTCACGTTGCTGTGCTCTACTGCTCCTTCCCAGTCTGGAAGCTGGAAACGCCCTTGGAGCTCCCTCCCTTCTTCTCTCCCCCCCCCCCGCCGTTGTTGTTTCAGCTGTAAGTGTTAAAGCAGTGTTGGCCAGCACGCCTGGGTCTCTTGCCCACACAGGTGCTGTTTGCAGAGTATTTATATCATCTCAATGGAGCTCTTCGAAAGCTGGAGCTGTTTTGAAACCACAGCCACGGCCTTGCATCGCCCGTCCTTCCCTTCCACCTTTAGTCGTGACGGGGGGTGTATGTATCTGGGGCAGGGGAAGAGTTCTCCATACACAGGGCCTTGTTTCCTCCTCTGTCCTCTTCTTCCTTGACCCCAGGTCCTTGGAACACAGGCTGCCTTTCTGCCGGTTGCTGAGTGGACTCGCGTGTATGTTTTTGTGTGTGTGTGTGAGAGAGAGAGAGAGAAAGTGACTTGCTGGCCAGGCCGCTCTGCCCCTCCAAGGCCGCCTCTTAACCTGAAGAAGCCCTGAGTTATTTGTGTTGTTCTTGGCAAGACAGGCCTGGCCCTTCTCAAACACAGAGGTGAGTGTGCACAGAGGTGCCGAGTGGGAGCCAGCGCGTGCTGTTTGTGTTGGAGCTGCGGTGCAGGGAATTAGTTCAACTCCACTGCTAATTGCTCCTGAAGTGCAAGGCTCTGTCAAAACACACAATAAGCGTGCGAGAGATGGCGGGGGGGGGGGCTTAGCGGTGTGCTTTGTAAGCTATAGCAATTGCCGGGTTTCAAGTTGGGATGGTGGACGGTCAAAGCACTCTGGCCGCAGCCAGAAAACCCTCTTATAGGGGTCCCAGAGTTCAGTTTGGGGGGTCTATGGCCTGCCCACTTCATTGCTGCTTGGTTCACATGCAGCTTCTACCCTATGGCAGGTGCCATAGATTTGGAAGGGTCCCCAAGAATCGTCCAGGCCAACCCCCTACAATGCAGGAATGCCAGCTACAGAACCCCCGAGAGATGTCCATTTAATCTCTGTTTAAAAACCTCTGGTGAAGGAGAGTCTCCCGCCTTCCATCTTGCCCAGTATATACCCTTCTGTTAGCTGAGGGCTGGAGAAACCTAATCCCAGAGGGCAAATGTGGCCCCCTGAGACACTTTGTTTGGCCCTCAGGAATCAGCCCACGCTACACTCTCCCCATGCCCCATTCCTGCAGTCTCCCCCTACCCTCCTTGAAGCTGTGTTGTCTCCTTGAACTTCAACTCTTACTTACCTGGATGGATAAATTTCGATGCAGAAGAAACCTCTGACCATTACATAGCTGTAGTACAATGATAAGAGGCACAATCGTTGCACCACCATCTGTTGCCATGTGGCCCTTGAGAGGTTGCACACTAGCAAACTTGGCTCGGGGAAAAGTTCCCTACCCTGTTTTAGTGTATATCAGTTAGATGTTAGGTTGGCTATTCCAAGAGGCTTGAAAGCCATTCTTGCTGAATCTCTGTGGCTCTGAGTGATGGTATAGACTTGGGTGAACATCACCAGGACAGGGAGGTGTTTTAGATTGAACACTGTGAGCATGCTAGCTTGTCTTCTGCTGGTGCCTTGTAGGTTGAAGGGTGCCAAGATGGGACCATTTTAACCTGGCTGTCAAAGGCATCAGCTACAGAGTCCTTAAAATATATGTGCTTTTTTTTTAAAAAAAAAAAAATCCTTTTTGCAAATCGTAAAAGAAAGAGGAAAACAATACAAAGAGAATGACACGCATACCCTTCCTGGTCAGCTCACATTCACAATACATTTCAACGTCAGTACATCGGTCTCAGTTTACACATACAGATCAATAAAGATGGCATCCAAATATATGAAGCTGGTATTTATATGAAGTGCAGTCAAATTTAGCAAGGGTGTTGAGGTCACCAAGCCATTGCATTATTGACGGTGGATATTTATCCTTCCAGGCTTGGCATGTAGATCAGTATTGTCTGTACAAATGTTTCTCAACCTTGGGCCTCCACCTGTTTTTGGACTACAACTCCCATCATCCATGACCACTGCAGGCGCAAAGTTGAGAAACACTGGTCTATACATAGGTTTGCCATATTTCAAAAAGTAAATACCATCACATACACAGCCCCAAGTTGTTGAGCCTTTCGGAAACTCCCTCCAGATGACAATTCCGCCTCTGAAATACCAGTAATGTCTGGGAAAATCTGGACATATGGCAGCCCTGCTATACCATTAGTCTTCGACTGGTGGACCAGGACTTTCAACCGAGTCATGGCCTGATCTAAGGTATATCACAGCAGCAGCACTACCACCATATCAAATGGGGTGGGTGGGAGCTTTTAAAGCGCACATTCCTTGTGGGCCACTTTCCAGGGGCAACATGCCCATGGTGGATGGGGCCGGAGGCAAATGTTGGTGAAGCAGATAACTGAAGTCTTGCCTTTGTACTGTAAGCTAGTTCCTACTCACACACCTCTCAACCCTCCATCTAGGCAAGAGAGAGATACTGTCAGAGTTTGAGGTCATGTTCCAGCAAGCGAAAGCACTCGAGTGTGTGAAGCATGGCTGGTGAGATTTCAGCCTGGAGAGAGCCCCAGGGGCCAGAGAGAGAGAGAGAGAGAGAGAGAGAGAGAGAGAGAGAGAGAGAGAGAGAGATGGTTTCTGGCCCTGAAGTTCCCCACCCTTAATATAAATGTATGATTAAAAAAAGATCCATAGAATTGTAGAGTTGAAAGGGATCACGTGGGGCATCTAGTCCAACCTCCTGCAATGCAGGAATCTTCTGCCCAACATAGGGCTCGGACCCACAACCCTGAGATTAAGAGTCTCATGCTCTGCTAACTGAGCTGTCCGCCCAATCCAATTTTTAAGAGAGAAGTAAATGGGCCCCTAAACACAGGTTTGGATTAGAGGTGGGCCCAGGGGTCTGTATAAGCAAACTGTGACTGGCAGTGGCACCTCTAGGGTTTTGAGCAGGGGACATTTCCATCCACGCTGAGGACTGAACTTAGGACCTTCTGCTCACAAAGCAGATGCTCTCCCTCTGAGCTATGGCCCTGAGCTACAGAAGAATGATGCATGTGTAAACAAGCACAGCCTGTGCTCCTCCTCTTCTGTCGGGGCCTTGGAAATCAAGCTATAACTGATTGCCGTTTGGAAAAAGGAACAGGGAGAAAGCAGCCTTGACATGATCTTGGTCTCGAAATCAGGAGCGTAACTGACAAAACGCTTGTTTTTGGTCTTTATTAGCACCTCCTAAGCCATGGAGGGGTAGTTTGAACAGACCTTTTCTTGCTTTCTCTCTCTCTCTCTCTCTCTCTTTCTCTCTCTCTCTCTCTCTCTCTTTCCCTTCTCGGGTGTCTGTCTATACTCCTTTCTAGCAGATGGCAACCCGAGCTTGTGTGCTCTGTGCATGCATGCGCTGTAGATGTCTGTGCCTTGCATTGACATAACCAGGCAAAAGCTATGTTGCAAGGCTGGACAGGAGGATAATCTCAGCAGAGAGGGAGAGTTGGAGCAGGAAATCAGGTAGACTTAGAGAAACAATACACACTTGTCAGGGCATTGCTGATTAAGATAGCTTTACACGCGTTAAGTCTGTCAGAGCTGGGTGATTATAATGCTCTTTGAGGTGGAGAAATTTATTAAGGCAGCACTCGAGTAAAATGATCTGAGGCCTTTGCCACCAAGAAAGGAGAAAGAGAAAGAGAGAATAGGCTTTCCGTGCTTCGCCGTGGTGAAAAGCAGAGTTGAAATGCCAGATAAAAGTGTTTTATCTGAAAACCGAGAGGCAGGTGAAAGGGATAAAAATGACATAATTCTTGGAGCAACGCAATATGTTGGAATTACTGAAAGATCAGAGATGTAATTTGGAAGGTAATATTAGAGAGAGAGAAATGGTTGGTGTTAGATGAATGGAATAGAGGGAATAAGTAGCTTTCAGTGACTGCTTTTAATTTATATGGAGGCAATCAAGATTCATAGGGAAACCTTTGCTGGGTTAGCCTGAGGAAGGGTCATAGCTTAGTGGTTGAGCCTCTGCTTTGTATGCAGAAGGTCTCCAGTTCAATCCCCACCATTTCCAGGTAGGGCTGAGATAGAACCCTGCCTGAAGCTCTGGTGAGCTGCTGCCAGCCAGTGTAGACGATGCTGGGCTTAGAGGGACCAATAGTCTGACTTGGTTTAAAGCAGCAGCTTACGTTCCTGTGAAAGAGATGGGGACTTCCTTGATGTTTGTAGAGGTGACTACTGGTTGCATCTTTCTCAACCACAGATACAGGAAGCAAGCAGTTTCTGCAAGGCAGCACAGTTTTTCAACCACAGCTCGGAGGCAAAAGTCCTAGCAGCTTTTACTTCCTGCAGAAGCGTTTTCCTTTTGTAACACACAGGCTTTCCTGGGGCCAAAATGCTTTGCAAGTCCCAGGTAGTATGCTATTGGGAGAATAGAACACACACACACACACACACACACACACACACACACACACCCTCACTCCTGCAGAAATTCATAATGCTTCAATATGAGTTTGTAATTCATTGAAAAGGTTGGAGACAATGAGCTGGCAGCACATTTTAAACCCTCTGTTGCGACAACAAAGTTGTCCGCAAAGCTTGCAACATACCGTCCTCTCTCCCTACCCCCACCCCAAAGACGATGATGATAATTTGTCTGTGGGCCAAGATAGATGGGGAAATTGAGCAATGAGCAAGAAGACCTTGAACAGCTGTCAGAACGTACGTAAGATATTTGGGTAACTTTGAATTGACCACATGTTCCTTTGGAACAAAATACCTTTTTAGCTGCCCTTGTTGCACATGGATATTCAAGTGGGAAGCACTTTCCTGAAATCCTTGCGGAATTTCTGCTAGTTTTAGATAACGACCCTTTTACAGATGTCCTCATCTTATACCCCTGAGCTTATAATTAATCTGTCTCTGGCGTAATTCAAACTGTGGACAGTAAATATCTTTACATAGCCCTCCAGCAACATCTAATTCCTATTTAGAAAGGAATTGTCCTCCTTGCAGAATGGCATTGCTGGCAGTGCCTGTTATACTTAAGCTGGAAGGCCTGTCTGTGTTGCAAATCACAACATGCACATCTGTTCCTGTGGCAGGTGGATAAGCACTTGCCTTCGCATCCCACAAATCTCTTAAGGTTGACTGCTTGGGGATGGCAGCACTGGGGGCAAAGAACTGGCTGACGAGGAAATCTGGAAAAGGAAAGAGATGAAGCGAGAGACATGGTATTTCTCAGTTATCTGAAGGGGATGGAGCAGGCTTGTTCTCTGTGGCTCCAGAAAACAGGATTAGAACCACTGATGGGAACTACAGGGAGTTATATCTCAGTTAAATGTTAGGAGAAACGTCCTAGTGGCAAGTTCTGTCTGACAATGAGACAGGCTGCATCAGGAGGAAGGTTGGAAGGTTTCTCCTTCACTGGAGATGTTTAAGCAGAGACTTGATGGCTATTTGTCAGGCATGTTGTACTTGCTTCCTGCCTTGAGCCCATGGTTGTGCTGGATGACCTCTTAAGGTCCCAGCCAGTTATGTGATTCTCTGAGCACACTGCTTTTAAACAGGTGGAAGGTTCTATAAAGCGACTCGGACTTTTAAATCCAAGCTGAAGGCTCAGGGGCAAGAGTTGTGGGAAGGCCAAACCAACAGTAAGCTTCTAAAATTGAGCTCAGCATTTCAGTTTTGGTCAAATGCATCCCTTAAAGAGCTAAGGATTGTGCTCAACAAAGATCTAGTCAGAGCAGACTCGTCAAAATAGATGGACCTACATTAGAGATGCCCATTAATTCCGTTTTGTTTACTCTCGAGTAGGACTAGCACCGGATAAACCGAGCAGGTGCTCTTCCCCTGAACAGCTGCCCTTCCTTTTAACCCTGGTGGTAACAGTTAAAAATGCAAATAGACCCTACAAGCACTGGCAAGGCGCAGAAGGCGACTTGTTGAATATACTCCCTGCTAGGCCACCAGGTGGCATTATTCTAAGTCGAGAAACAGCGTAACTGGATCAGACTAGAGGCCTGTCACTGGACACTTAAAGAGCAGATGTTTGCACAGTGCAAGGGGGGGGTCTACCTAGGGTCACACGAACAACTGCCAGGACGGGGCAAGCATCTTCCCGACTGTTCTCAAGTACATGTCTGTTCGGGATAAACAGTGGAGTGTCCTTGTGGCTGTGCCCTGCCCTTTCCCTTGATTGGTCCATGCTGGAAAGGAATCTTTTCTTCCTGTTGCCCCAGGTTTTGCTCTGCTTTCTGCTGGTTGTTTTCCTTGCGCACTTAGAACATGCTGGGTGCCCCATGCGTCTTTGTTCCTTTTCCTTTCCCCTTTTGTTTATTCCTCGGCTGAGGACAACTCTGCGGAGGGGTAAAAGAGAAGTGTGTTTCTGTTTCTGTTTTGTTTTATTGCTCCGCCAGCAACTTAACTTATCGTGCATTGAGAACATCCTTCTTGTCAGTCCCGCGGGGCTTCCTGCCAGGCTCTCTCCCTTTCTTTTCAGGAGAGCTCGTCTCATTCTTGCTGTGATCGCTGACACTTTTGACGAGGCACCATGTGTGTAGAGACCCTCCTGGTGCCGGCAGTAACCCTGTCTCTTCCCATGGGCACTGGCGGGCTTTGAAAGAGGGTTGGACAGATTCATGGAGGATAAGGCTACTAGCCACAAAGTCTATGTTGTAAAGTTCCTACACTGCCAGAGGCAAGTCCAGCATCTAGTTTCTCATGGTCGCTAACCACTGTATGGTAGGATCAGAGGTCTGATTTTAGTATAAGTCAGCTGCTTGTTCGTTTACCCTTACATAGCGTATTTTTCGCTCCATAAGACACACTTTCTTCCTCCTAAAAAGTAAGGGGAAATGTCTGTGCGTCTTATGGAGCGAATGTGTGGCCCCTGGAGCTGAATTGCCCAGGGGCGAAAAGCAGATCATGCTTTTTTAGAAAGAGGGAAGGGGGTGTTGAAACAAAGCCACTGAGCAGCTGATTGGCAAGCGATCGGAAGGGAGATGAGGGACACTAGCGATAAAGGAGGCTGCCTGGGAGGGAGGAGGTAAAAGCACATGGATCCTCAGGATTTTTGCATTGGGTCACCCCAAATTCACCATCAGATCACATAATATGTCCGTGGCTACAGCCTGCACCAAAAAACACACGCATCCACTGTTTCGTGGGGCCGCAGTGGCGCAAAAACTTGGTTACAAAGCATGGATCCACATGGATCCTCAGGATTTTTGCATTGGGCTACCCTAAACTCACCGTCAAATCACATATCATGTCTGTGGCCACAACATAAACCACAAAAAAATCATACATCCACTGTTTTGTTCAGAATATTTTTTTTCTCGTTTTCCTCCTCTAAAAACTAGGTGTGTCTAATGGTCAGGTGCGTCTTATGGAGCGAAAAATATGGTACATTGAAATGCACTTGCCACTTCCCTGCCCGTTCACCCAGTTTAGAGAAATCTTTTTGGAGTTTGCTCGCTTTTTCTCTCTCTGGCTTGGCTGTTTCCCTCTGCCCTCTCTCCTTCCCAGCTGCTGGGAAAAGCAGCCAAGCTCAATCATCAGGAAATGACGGCATTTGGGCAGGGATGCGCTCCCTGCTTTCTCGAGGCAGCCATGCAGCCCTTGGATCTGCTACCATTGAGGGACGAGGGATTTTTCGGGATTCCAAATGAGGTTGGACTTCAGTGCCCATCAGCGTAGCCAGTGGTCAGGGATGATGGGAGTTATAGTGTAACAAACATCAAAAGTGTGCTGCATCGGCTGCCCCTGACATAAGCTGATTTGGGATCCCTACTGGACCACACCTAGGTGAAAAACGCAGCATTGACATTGCCGTCTCAAACAACGGTCAGCCTTGTACTCTAGAGGGTAGCCCAGGGATGGGAGACTGGGAGACCAGTGGGGTTCCAGATATTGCTGAACTACAACTCCCATCATCCCTGATTTGGTTATTCTGGCTGAGACTCATGGGAGCTATAGTCCAGCATAATCTGGAAGGCCACAGCTTCCACCTCTACCTGGAACAGAGGTGTTGCTTCTCCCACTGGTGGAATAGGGGAACCTCAGACCAGGCCCTTAGTCCTCTCTACCAGGCTGTCGGGACTCTTCTCAGTCCACACCTCTGTTCTCAGGCTGCGCCTCTCAATGACCCTGTTCCCTCCTTGAGTGCTTTTGGCTGGATTGTTTTCATGAACTGTGATAATCCCTCTTGTTTTCCAGGATGGAGAGATGTGTGTGTGTGTGTATGTGTGTGTGTGTGTGTGTGTGTGTGTGTGTGTGTATTTAGTAACCTCTGACTTTCACTATGCAAAGGCAAAAGTCATGCCTGATCCCTCACCCACTTTTGCATTTGACCCAACCCACCATGGTTCTTCAGTCCCCACAGATTGCCCATGAGGGAACATGGCCTCTGGTTGCAAAAAGTTGCCCGCCCCTAGGCTACAACCACAGGGACTAGCCCCATGCTTCTAGTGAAAATCTCAGATTTGGCAAACGGATATTCCAGCCTTTACTGAGCCTTTCTAAATGCTGAACATCTCCCTGTCCTTTCTCTTCCTGGCACAAGAGAAGCAAAAGAGTTCTACATTTAGCAAGGAATATAAGCTCAAATGAGCGGAACACATAATTGCCAGAATTACAGAAATCTCTCTCTCTCTCTCTCTAATGGGAAAGAACCACTAAAAAATGTGAGTCAGGCTACATGATGGAAATATTGCAGCCAATCATACAGTATAAAAACAAGGGAGACCAAGGTTCAAAAAACAAGAGTCAAAAGCACCATGTGGTTTGGAATAGTAGCATCCATAGTCTCGCACCAGCCCAGCTTCCAAGCAAAAATTTTGTGCCACGGGGGAAATGTACGAGGGAAGTGGTCAGCCTTGGCCTTCGCCTCTTCTGAGCTGCCAGTGGAGAGCAGAGCGCTGTGACAGCCAAAATGATTCAGAGAAGGGCAGACCCAAAATTGTCTGCGGCAATTTGACGTTGTTTCCCATTTGGAGGGGGGGGGGGAGAACGCCATCAAGGACAGTCCCAAAGGGGTTTGCGTTGAAACCCCTGCTAAAAGGAAGGTTTATTTCCTCCTTCCTGCCAGCGAGGTTCTTTGAAGCCCTCATATCAGGTGATTGACCGACAGACGGCCCCACCCACTTGCCCAGTGTGACCTGCAATACCTATTCCAATAAGGATCGGGTACGTAGAACCAATAAGGATCGAGTGCGTAGAATCGGGACGCGGGTGGTGCTGTGGGTTAAACCACAGAGCCTAGGACTTGCCGATCAGAAGGTCGGCGGTTTGAATCCCCGCGACGGGGTGAGCTCCCGTTGCTCGTTCCCTGCTCCTGCCAACCTAGCAGTTCGAAAGCACGTCAAAGTCCAAGTAGATAAATAGGTACTGCTCCGGCGGGAAGGTAAACGGTGTTTCCGTGCACTGCTCTGGTTTGCCAGAAGCGGCTTAGTCATGTTGGCCACATGACCTGGAAGCTGTACGCCGGCTCCCTCAGCCAATAAAGCAAGATGAGTGCCGCAACCCCAGAGTTGGTCACGACTGGACCTAATGGTCAGGGGTCCCTTTACCTTTTTATGTAGAACCAAAATGGTTCTCCACCCTGGATTAGGGGATGATTGGCCTACTGGAGTTGCCATTACTGCAGTGATGAGGAACCCCAGGCCTGGGGGGCCAAATGTTGTCTCCCCCCCGCCTGCATGCCCCTCCTTCTTCCTTACCTTGATGGGAGTGTAGAGATATGTATGTGTAGAAACTAGCCTACTGTACAAAGGTAAAAGTCACCTTCATTTTTGCCCTTGGACTATCCCCACCATAGCTATGTGCCCCAAGAAGGTTGCCCAGAAGAGAATGCGTCCGCCCAGCAGAAAAGCCCCCACCCCCCTGCTCTGCTGTGTAGTTATGGCTGGAAGTGAACCTTGACAAAACTGCAACCTCCATGAAAAGTAAAGTTTGGCCTCTGTGGGTATCAAATGTTTGCTGTTGCAAAGGCCACCTGGACCAAATGAAGAACAGAAGTTCCTTTTGGAAGATGTCCCTAGCTGGAGGATTGAACATGAAAATCATAAACAGTTATTAAGAATGGGGGTGTTTTTTTTGGGGGGGGTGAGTGGGATGCCTGCAAGTTCTATTACTGGGAGCAAGAAAATGAATTTGAAGCATTTAATTTACTTTGCATCGCTTAGGTTGCTTCTGAGTGTCACGTTTTCAAAGATGCTTCTTCCCACCCCCTGCTTTTTGGTTTCCTTCCAGAGAGGATTGACAGAGTTGCATAGGAAGCTGCGACCTATTTTTCTGTCCCTTCATTGTCTCTGCCCTGCATCAGGGAGTCATCTATGATTCTATGTGGCCCATCTCCAGATGTTGATGAACTACAGCATCTGTCACCCTTCTCCATTGGCCATAGTTGCTGAGGGCTGATGGGAGTTGGAGTCCAGCAATACCTGAAGGTTCCCCAGGTTCCCTAGCCTTGGCCTACTCTGATTGGCGGCAGCTGTCCATGGTCTCTCCCACTACCTACATGATCATTTATTACCGGAGCAGTGGGGGATTGAACCTGGGGCATGTATTCTGCTGCTAAACCATGACCCTTCCCCAGCTGGGGGGACCGTTGCTTGACAAATCAATCTGGTAATGTCCACGTGCCCAATCCTGCACTCAGCAAACCCACAGCAGTGGAGAATAGCCCTGCCATTATGCTCTTCCTGTCTGAGTTCCTGGAGGAGGAATCTTCTTGGTAATGAGGGACTTCTTGGTAGTGGCACCCACCCTGTGGAACATCCTTTCTGGCGGTTCCCTCCCTGTGAAAAGCCAAGTTACAGGGAACCAGGCAGAGGGCCTTCTCGGTAGTTGCACCCGCCCTGTGGAACACCCTCCCACCAGATGTCAAAGAGAACAACAACTACCAGACTTTTAGAAGACATCTGAAGGCAGCCCTGTTTAGGGAAGCTTTTCATGTTTAATAGACTATTTTAATATTCTGTTGGAAGCCGCCCAGAGTGGCTGGGGAAACCCAGGCAGATGGGCGGGGTATAAATAATATTATTATTATGTTGTTATTATTATTATTCCTCCCACCAGATGTCAAGGAGATAAGTACAACTTTTAGAAGACACCTGAAGGCAGCCCTGTATTGGGAAGTTCTGAATGTTTGATGCTTTATTACACTTTTATCTTTGTTGGAAGCCGCTCAGGGTGGCTGGGGCAACCCAAGCAGATGAGCGGGGTACAAATAATAAAATCTTTATTATTATCAAGCTAAACTTCCTGAATTGCTCAAGGCTCAGCCTGCATCTGGGTCCTTTGTGAACCTTTGGCTGGAATGGCTTTTTGTCAGCTGGACTCTGACCACTGTGTTTGTATCTGAACTGGAATCTGGAGTAGGAGGAAAGGAACTACACTTGATTCTGAACCAACAGCCTGTCCCTCAGTGATCCCTATAGCTCCAGGGAATTGGGATGGTTCTTTTTGTTTTGGGAACATAGGAAGCTTCCTTATACTGACTCAGACCATTGACTCAGGCCTAGCTCAGCGTTGTTAATGCCAGGGATTGAATTTGGGACCTTCTGCATACGAAGCCTATGTTCTGCCTCCGAGCTATGGCACACTTTGCTTCGCACGCAAAGGAAGACAGGTCTGCTGTTCTGCAGCTGCCTTGAGAGCTGCTGGAACTCCAAGGCCGGAGTTAACCTCCTACTAGGGTTAAGGAGGCTGCTAGTGATGGATGGCTTCGTTTATTCATAAGCAGGCCAGCCTTGGTCTAGAGCAGTAGATTGGGAAACTGAAACCCAGCTCATCACTCCCTGTTCCAGGCAGGCTACAGCACTCCACAGACTCTTCCAATTATCGCCAGCCAGCTGGAGCATCAGGAGAGCAGCCAGGGCCACCCAGAGCTTCCCAGCTGCCCCCTTATGTTGTGAGGCTGGTGCCTCAGCTCCATTCTGTGTGGTTGCTACCTCTTCCATTGCAGAACAATGCCAACAGCTGACGGGGGAGCCCATCCCACAATGTCATCTCTGGTAGTGCATTCCCAGGAAACCGCTCCATTGCCCTGCTTTCTGCTACCACCCATCACCATGAAAAATTCTCCAACGAAGACCACGGGTGGCTCAAGCCTCAGCCTTGTAGCCATCTTCTTTTTAAGTGGCTATGTGTGCAATACTTTGGCCACCTCATGAGAAGAGAAGACCCCCTGGAAAAGACCCTGATGCTGCGAAAGATTGAGGGCACAAGGAGAAGGGGACGACAGAGGACGAGATGGTTGGACAGTGTTCTCGAAGCTACCAACATGAGTTTGACCAAACTGCGGGAGCCAGTGGAAGACAGGACTGCCTGGCGTGCTCTGGTCCATGGGGTCACGAAGAGTCGGACATGACTAAACGAATAAACAACAACAACATGGTGTGCAAAGGCACCCACAAAATAGCATTTGGAGGGATGGCACCGAACCAAACCGGCCTCAAAGTTGATAGGACGAGAGACAAGGAGACCAACAGTAGAGGGAGCTAGCGCCAGTGACAGGTGGAGCTGACTGATTGCAATTTTGTCCCCATCCTTCTCATTAAGCTACACAAAGGCAGCGAGGAGGGGGAAGCTAACAGCCAGGGCCACCCCCTAAATTGGTTGTAAGAAAGCAGAGAGGTCTGTTGTGATGAATTACAATCCACCTTGGCATGAATGAACGTCAGAAGCTACTTTAGTCAGACCATTAGTACATCTAGCTCAGTATTGTTGACACTGTCTGACAGCAGCCCTCCTAGGTTTCAGGCACAAATTTATCCCATTCTTTCACTATCTTGCGTGAGAGTATTGGCCCATCTAGTTCAGTATAGTCTGCACTGACTGGCAGACACACTCTGGGGTTTGAGGCAGGAACCCCTCCCGGCCATTCCCAGAGACTGAAAAGCAGATGCTCTACAGGTAAGCTACAACCCTTCCCCAAATTTGCCTTTCAGATTGTTGAAAAAAGCAAGTTACGTTTTTGACTAGGGGGAGCTTTAGCAGCCTTCAGACCCATTGTACAGGTATTTAATCCTGTTGTTGTTGTTTTTAAGGAAGTCATTTGTAGTAGAGGCCACTGTGGCATCTTTTTCAGTGAGTGCTGTAAAGCCTGTTAGGTTTTTAAGAGGATGAAGGAAGAGGGAATAAGGGATCTTTGATGCAGGCTCTGTCAAGACTGAGGGGAGCCTCTTCCGCTCATGACTGAGGGAGTGGGGCTGCTGGTCTGAGTCAGGATGATGCTGCAGAGCCGAAAACATGAGGAGCAGGAGGGCCAGTGTCAACGCTGTTTCATGTCAAGAAAAACAAATCCCTCAGCTAATTTCACTTGGAACTCTTTTTTTTAACAGTCAACATAAATAAAAGAAAAAGCAAATCCTGGAGCAGGCTGACATTTACAAGGGTCACTCTTCAAGCGATGTGTCCAGGAACGCTAATCATACATGCTGATCTCGGTTGCCTTTCTTGGCTGTTGTCCTAGCTGGATCCGTGCGGGAAGCCTGACAAGTGTCCTGCTGGCAGCCACATCGCCGGACTCATCCCGTAAAGCGGGAGAGAGCGCCTCAACTTGAGGAGTTACATTCTCATACCCAGCCTGGCAGCAAGGTTTTGTGAGCAGGAAACGGAGGGCAGGACTGTCCCAAAAAAATGCCATTCCGTTGAATGGGGAAAGGGGTGGCATCCCGTTGAAACACCACTCTTCCTAAAGTTAGAAGCTGACTTCTACCCAGGCCAATGTTTCCCAAACTTGGGTCTCCAGCTGTTTTTGGACTACAATTCCCATCGTCCCTGACCACTGCTCTTGCTAGCTAGGGATGTTGGGAGTTGTAGTCCAGCTGGAGACCCAGGTTCGGGAAACACTGTGACCTAGCTCAATATCTAAGCCAGCCTTCCCCAACCTGGTGTTCTCCGGATTTTGTTCTGACTCCAACTCCCACAAGCCCCATGCTGATGGCAACTGGGTGTCCAAAAACATCTGGAGAACATCAGGCTTTGGAAAAGCTGGCCTGTGTTGACCGGCAGTGGCTCTCCACAGTTTCCAGGAGTCTTTCCTAGCTCTTAACTGGAGAGGCCAGGGATTGAACCTGGGATGTTGTATATGCCGAGCACATGCTTTGCATGAGGCAGTGATGGCCACCAACTTGGATGGCTTTAAAGGAGGATTAGACAAATTGATGGAGGAGAATAAGGTTATCAGTGGTGTTCTACCTCCACTGCCAGAGGCAATATGCCTCTGAATGCCAGTTGCCGAAAACTGCAAGTCGGGAGAGTTGCTGTGGAATTCAGGTCCTCCTTGGGACCTTCCCACTGGGCCACCTGGTTGGCCACTGTGAGAACAGGATGCTGGAGTATGATAAGCCTTTGACCTGATCCGTCAGCGGCTTCCCTACTGCTAGGGTGAATGAAGGGACATAAACCTTGTGGCTGTCCCTGACTTCAAGAGCATTAAGGATGCGTTGTCCTCATAAGAGCATTCAGCCATACATTTGGATTGGCGCTTAAACCGGAGATGTTCAGAATGTGGATTTTTTTTAAAGGAGGGCTAGCTTCTCCTTAGGGACGCGGGTGGCGCTGTGGGTTAAACCACAGAGCCTAGGACTTGCCGATCCTTCGGCAGTTCGAATCCCCGCGACAGGCTGAGCTCCCATTGCTCGGTTCCAGCTCCTGCCCACCTAGCAGTTCGAAAGCATATCAAAGTGCAAGTAGATAAATAGGTACTGCTCTGGCGGGAAGGTAAATGGTGTTTCCATTCGCTTCTCTGGTTGCCAGAAGCGGCTTAGTCATGCTGGCCACATGACCCAGAAGCTGTATTCCAGCTCCCTTGGCCAATAAAGCGAGATGAGCGCCGCAACCCCAGAGTCGTCCGCAACTGGACCTAACGGTCAAGGGTCCCTTTACCTTTACTTTCTCCTTCCGTGCCATGAATCACACAGGGCAAATTCCACAACATCTATCACTCACCTAGTGGCAAGTCTGCCGGAGGCCGAACGCCGGATGTATTCAACGGGTATCCAGACTTTTTTAAAAAGTGCACTAAGAAAGCATCATTTTCTAAAAGGCTGGCGATAATAGGGCAGGGATGATTTTCAGCCCCCTTCTTTGCACACCCGCAGAAAATAAGCAGAATTGGCTTCTGCCACAAGGCAAGAGAGTCTACAGGGAAGACTGTGGATGGGGCAGGACGTTGGGTCCAAAGCAAGCTTCTGCCTCCTTCTCCCTCCTGGCAGAGAGCGAGCAAAGGGGCCCATTCTGGGCAATCGGCTCGCTTACCAACAACTGAATTTGCTGCTGTGTCGTTCAGCGGCCAAAATATTCCAGCCGGACTTCATCTGGAGCTTGTTCCAGTGACCACAGCACTCCCCCACCACATCACTGCCACAGCAGAGACAGCCTTGAATGTGTGCCTGCATCCCCCCCTCCCTAACCTTTCCCCTCACTCTGTTAGGAAGAAGAAAAACGCGAGGCCCATAGAGCAAAAGAAAAAAGTGCTCTGCTCATCCACCAATCCTACAAACTGTCCCAGAATCAAGCAGCAGGAGGTTGGGTGGTGGTGCTTTTCATGGGACTTTGGCTGCCTTATTAAGCAAATGTCCCTGAGACAAATGGGCACAGAGGTCCCCTATTGTATAGCAGTGGCAGGTAGGAGACTTACTGTATGTCTCATCTCAGAAACAAGGCCCATCCACTCCAGTGGGATTGACTACTATGTACATATAGACCCAAAGAATTGCAGAGTTGGAAGGGACAATGAGGGTCATCTACCTCAACCCCCTGCAATGCAGAAATCTTTTGCCCACCGTGGGGCTCGAACCCATGACCGTCAGGTTAAGAGTCTTGTGCTCTACCAACTGAGCTGTCTCAGCTTGCCCTCTGTCATGTACTGACATCAGGTGGCTTGCGGAGAGTTACGGTTGTATCCAATGCTAGCCCTGTTCGGAGTGGAGCCATTGAAGTGAATGACCTGACTAGGGTTTAGGCTGCTCAGCAAAGATGGGAAAGCAGTGGCCCTTAAGATGTTGCTAGACTCCAACTCCCATCACCCTTGACTTTTGGCCATATTGGCTGGTGCCGATGGGAGTTGGGAGTCCAAAAACATCTGGAGGGGCCACAGATTCCCCCAGCCCTGCTTTAGATTTTCTGCTTCCACATGGATGCATTTTCAAGGTGGACCCTGATTTCTTCATCTACAACCAGATCTTCAATCTGGTAAGATTGGTCCTTACCGGTTCCTCTCTCCCTGTCCCACCAGAATCTCACTCCTACCTATTCATTTGTCCCATGTGGGTAGCAAATACCTTGTGCTGATCACTACCTGGTCTGTCTGAGGCATCTTTGTTTGCCTTTAATATGTACCAGGGAAAGAAAGCAATGAGCCTAGTTCCATAGTTCTGCTGTGGAAAGAACACTTTTGATTGATTGTGTGGGGCAGGGCTTACCTGCCCCCCCCATATTTTATTCAAGTTGGCACCCCTGACTGTAATAGTGGGGTCAGGTGGTGCCTCTGTGCATGTGCAAAGTACCCTCCCCACACTCTGCCCAGGCCCCACCCCACACTGGCTCTGTTCTATAACCTCATTAAAGGCAGTGTGTCCTTGAACTGTGATAAAACCTCTCTCTTGTAGAGGGCAGAGAGGGCATACAATCACACTTGCTTTTGCCACTCTCACCACTAGCACAAGACCCTGGAAGGCTGTCCACAAGGAGAATATAGCCCCAGACTGAAAATGGTTCCTCGCCCCTGGTCTAGGATCTACAACAGGTAAAGGGAAACCTTTGGCCGCACAGGTGTTTTGGATGAACTACAACTCCCATCACCCCTGGCCATAGCCCATGCTTGCTTGGGCTGATGGGAGTTGTAGTTCAGCAAAATCTGCATAGCCAAAGGATCCCTTCATGTGGTCTGAATACAGAGTCCTGGCTTAGATTAACCCCCACTCCCCCAGCCTTGGGGGTCGGGGTGGTGTGGGGGAGATAAGGAAGCTTATCTACAAGGCAGTGTTAGAAACTGAGATATCAAAGCTAGGAGCTTAATGGCACCTTACACCTAGGTTATGGGCGCAACAATGTCTAGGTGCACTTTTTTATAGCAAGAATACAAAGCTGAAAATGAATGAACTGCAGCCAAAATATTAGGTTCATTTTTCACATGGTCTGGTCCTTCCCCTGCCCACCCCCCCTAATATTCTTAAGAGGGTCTCTTCTCCAGTCTTCAGAGAGTAGCTGGAAGTGGGGAGGCAGGAGGCAGGAAAAGATCCTCCTTTCCTTCTACTTTGCAGTTTTAATCTGAAATCTTAGGCACAGTACAGCGCCCAGCGCTCAGAAATTGCTTGCGCTAATGAAATTCCCTGTCGCAAAGTGCGCCTAGAACAATGGGAGTTTTGAACAGTGCTACAAGGGCTTGTGATTTTTTTGGAAATTACTTTGGCAGAGAGAGAGAGAGACACACACAGGTCGTGAACCTCATTCTGCACAAACCTCACAGAAGTGACCCACAGTGATGCAAGAGTTCATTTTGACGAGACGTGTCCTGGAAGATGTCTTGGCAGTTTATTATGTGGGGAGATGCAGGAAGGAAGGGGGACGTTGCCCTTTAGGTGATCTGCCTCAGACGCCGCCCAACCCAACCCCAACGTCTTCCTGGTGGAAAAGCAGTTGCATCCAAAATCGTTCCATTATACCACATTTTCTTTCTTTTTTAATTGCCCCCCTCTCTTTCCAGTATCAGCCACTAGTCTCAAACATGCATCATTGCAAAGGGAGATTTGTTCCAGGCGTGACCTTTCCTTTCCGTTTTAGGTCTGTAGGTGGAGGCAGGAGGGTCTCCGGGTAATGCAGGTGGGGGGGCACACTTTTCCCCTCAGCACCATGGAGCAGAGCAAACCCCTGTCCTTCACCCCCGCTCCCCAAAGCCCGGAGGAAAGGTTTCTGGTTCTGGGCAATAAATACAGCAGGCCAAAGAGGACAATGACGATGTTGAAAAATAAAAAAGACAATCCCTATTGAAACTTTTAAATATTTTTCCTTAAAAAAAAATCTGTTTCCCTTTGAAGCGTCCCCCAAGCAGGGCAACCCCGAAGCGGTCTCTGGGCCCTGCTCTGGCCACGGAGTCTGCTCTGCCCACGTCACCGGCAGGTGTGCATCTCTGCCACGCGGTGGCACTGTTTACACTTGACAAAGCAACACCAGTGGAACTTGCAGCTGCAACGCTCCACCACCTCCACCTCGTCCGTGTGGAAGCCTCGGCCGCAGCACATCAGCTCGCAGCCGTCGATGGCCTTGGAAGTCTTGTTGCAGTGCCTGCCGCTGGTGCCCAGGACGCCGTTCCTCAAGTCGTGCTCGCAGAAGTCGGGGCTGGAGTCCAGGTAGACCAGGTCCTCGTCCGTGTGGGGCTTGAACTGGGAGTTCTTGGGGACTAGCACCTTGGTGGAGCCCACCTTCCGCTGCTCGACCTCTGTGGCCCCGTCAAACTTCTCCTTCAGCACGTTGCCCACCTTGCGGAAGGGGGGCATCGCCTTCCAGCAGGTCTTCACCTCGCACGAGCCGGACACGCCGTGGCACTTGCACTCCACCCGCATGTGGTTCAGGATGGCCTGGGTGGGGAAGGAGCAGAAATTCATTTACTTACAAACACGTTCCTTTCTTCCTTTCGTTCTTTAATCCCCCCCCCAATAGAACAAGACACGAACAACAAAGCGGCAAACTATGACAATGAGGACGTGCCTGACATTTGTGACATCTTATTCCAAGGCGGCATGGCTAGCCAGGGAAGCTGCATGCTGGGAGATTCAGGGCAGGTTCATTCAGCGAATGCTTCAATGGCAGAACCTGCTCCTGCAGGTGGCAGTGATGACCACCAGTTTGGATCAAGAGAGGATTAGACAAATTCATGGAGGGCAAGGCTAGCAATGGCTGCTAGCCACAATGTGCTGCAAGCCGCCCAGAGTGGCTAGGGAAACCCAGCCAGTTAGGCGGGTTATATATATTGAAATTATTACTATTATTAAATTGACTATCATCAACCTCCGCTGAATACCAGTTGCCGGGAGTCGCAGTTAGGTAGAATCCTGTTGTGCTCAGATCCTGCTTGCGGGATTCCTATCAAGGACACCTGGTTGGCCACTTTAAGAATAGGATGCCTGACTAGCTGGGCCTTTGGCTTGATCCAACAGGCTCTTCTTATGTTCTCAACTGTCTTTAATTGTTGTTGTTTTAAAAAAATTTTGAAACTGTTTTTATTGCTAATGGGTTTTTTTGTGTTTGTGTGAAATGGCTTCAAGACGTTTCATGGAAAGAGATTTGTAAATGGAATTACACAAACAGCAAACACTTTAGGATTTTGAGGCAGGTGACATCCACTACCCATATGTCAGTGGGAGTGGGATGGGGGAAGTACTTTTGTTCGGGGGGGGGGGGAGTGGGGAAACTCAACATGAAGCTTGTTTGTTCGTTTGAGGCCCAATTGCAGTGGCATACCCAACACACCGGTAGTGTCTGATTAATGAATTCAAGCAGACAATGTTCTGGATTAGAAAGGGCCACAACTTTATTGATTACAGATATCGGTGGATTTTTGGCTCAGGCATTGGGTGTATATCCGTTCCAGTCCCCCAGACACCCCAAGATCCTTCTTACAAAACCCAACCCTTAATGGTGGAGAAATGAAATATACCAAATGTACTGAGAGTAAAAGTTAGTCCACATCTGCTTATGCTTGTTCACGGAAAGACAGAAGACATGCCCCCCCAAAAAAACATGGCAGCTATTTTCGTTTCTTGCCAGTTTTGCAAGCTTTTTAAAATGTTGGATTGTTCACTTGGCCATGAGAGACATGGTAGGGCAACGCAGTCTTAACTGACCTGATGCCCTGCCGATGTGTTGGACTGCAATTCCCATCAGCCATTGCTGGCTGGAAAGAGAAGAGATGATGCAGACACAGAGGAGGGCAACGCAGAGTGCTCATTCCTCCTCTGTCATCCGAAAGTCTTGACCAGCTCTTTCCCACACATTCAAGTTTCTCTCTGCAGGTTTAAGGGCTAGAAACTTGTTCTCTTTCAAAAGCCAGCAAGCACAGGAAGCAGTGTGTGGCTGCCCCACACCCCGGGAAGCAAGATGCACAAGCCTTCTGCTCTTACCTTCCTCCCGGCTTCATTGTTATGAAGGTTCATGAGCGCCCTGCTGGAGGAAGCCCCTTTGCTCCTCTCCCTGACGTCAACGAAGGACTGAGAGAAGGCCACTCCGTAGGCAATGTTGTCGGAACAACCGGACCACTGGAAGCCTAGAGCAAGGAGGCGAAGGAAAACAAAGGGCAGCACTTACGTGGGGAGGACAGCATGACTCATTCCACAGTGCTGCAGCCCAATGGCAAGAGAGGGACTCCCTCCCTCTTTCTCCTCTGGGAGGCTACGGGGCAGGGGTGGGGGAACTCAAATGTGCCCCCCCAGGCCTCTATCTGGCCCTCAGGACTCCCCCAGGCAACATCTCCTGTCGTCAGGAGATGCCCCATAGAGGCCTTGCTCTGTGCACACCTTGATGCTTTTGCCTGTCTTGAATGTGTCCTTGAATTGTGACACTGCCCCTTGCATGCCAAGGGGTGATGGAAGTTGCAGTCCACCAACAGCTGGTGAACCAGGTTTGAGAAAAGCTCATCTATGCCAACAATGGCCTTCCAGATGACGATGATAATTTTATCATTTACCGTATTTTTCGCCCCATAGGACGCACTTTTCCCCCTCCAAAAATGAAGGGGAAATGTGTGTGCGTCCTATGGGGCGAATGCAGGCTTCCGCTGAAGCCTGGAGAGCGAGAGGGGTCGGTGCGCACTGACCCCTCTCGCTCTCCAGGCTTCAGGAAGCTCTCCGCAAGCCTGCGGAGCCCGACGAAAACTTCCTCTGGACTCCGCAGGTTTGCGGACAGTTGCCTGCAGCCCGAAGCTCGGGGAGTGCTGTGTTGCACACCCCGGGCTTCGGGCAGTTCTCCGCAAGCCTGCGGAGCCCGGCGCAACTTCCCGCTGGTTCCCTAGGCTTGTGGATAGCAGCCTGTTCTGGGGGCTGGGGTGGGGGAAGCTCGGGTTTCCCCCGCCCTAGCCCTGCGCCTGGGGGGGGGGAATATTTTTTTCCCTTTATTTCCTCCCCAAAAAACTAGGTGCGCCTTATGGGGCGAAAAATACAGTATATGCTGCCCATCTGACTGTGTTGCCCCAGCCACTATGTGTGGCTTCCAGCAAAATACAAAAATACAAAAAAAATCAAACATTAAAAACTTCCCTATTCAGGGTTGCCTTCAGATGTCTTCTAAAAGTCATATAGTTGTTTATCTCCTTGACATCTGACGGGAAGGCGTTCCCCACATGGCGGGCACCACTACCGAGAAGGGCCTCTACTTGGTTCGCTGTAACCTCACAGTGAGGGAACAGCCAGAAGGCCCTTGGAGATGGACCTCCATGTCTGGGCTGAACGATTGGGGTGGAGACCCTCCTTCAGGTATACTGGGCTGAGGCCATTTAGGGCTTTAAAGGTCAGCACCAACACTTTCAATTGTGCTTGGAAATGTATTGAGAGCCAACACAGGTCTTTTAGGACCAGTGTTATAGGGTCCTAGCTGCCGTATTCTGGATTACTTGTAGTTTCCGAGTCACCTTCAAAGGTAGAGCGCATTGCAGATATCCTGGAATTCCAACTCCCACCAGGTCTAGCCAGCATAGTCAGTGGTGAGGGCAGATGGGAGTTGTAGTCCAGTGACATCTGGAGCAGGGAAGTTGGAGAATTACAATGGAGGTGGCAACGGGGGCAGAAATTGCCAATGTTTGCTTATTTTGTCCCATATCCAGAAAGGAAATAAGTTGAGTGAACAATGGCCAGGATCTCCTGCTGCTGTTGCTTTCAGTCTGCAAAACGGCGCGTAATTGCCGTTCCTTTGCACATACAGGGATTGGGGTGGAGTAGCACAACAGCAACACCATTTACATAAGCAGTTACATAATATACGCAATTTGGGCACAGCAGACAACGCAACTTTGGGTGGAATGGAAACAGCTCTGCATGTGACAAACTTGGCGCAGAGCAGAAAACGTCCTGACGTCCCTGCTCTGGAGGGCTGTCGGCCGCCCAGCCCTTCAGTGGTCCTGCCTCCACCCCCTGAACTCCCACTCATGTACTTACCCTGAGGGCTGACCCCATGGACCGTGCGGTCGCACCCGCATTTGTCGAGTTCCCCGCTGCTGCATGCCCTCGTCACGGCAAAGGCAACACCAGCGGAGGAAATTGCATACACAAAGGCGGCCTCCCGCGTCCCTGGTGGAGAAAGCAGAGAAGAAGAATAGCATTGTGGCATTGGAAAGGGACCCAAGGTATCGTCTAGTCCAGGCTTCCTCAGACTCATCCCTCCAGATGTTTTGAGACTGCAATTCCCAACATCCCTGACCACCGGTCCTGCTAGCTAGGGATCATGGGAGCTGTAGGCCAAAAACATCTGGAGGGCTGAGTTTGAGGAAGCCTGATCTAGTTCAACCCCCAAAAGAGGCATGAGTTAGTGCATAACCTGTGCTTGGGTGAGTGGAACTCAGCAGTGTTTTAGGGGACAAACCTACATGTTGCACGGATCTGGCCAAATGGCTCATTGCTCTGCACAAGCCCTTCACCAACCTGCTGCCCTCCAGATGTGTCGTACTGATAGGAGCTGTAGACCAGAACATCTGGAGGACAGCAAGCTGGTGAAAGCTGTTTGTTCTGCACAAAACCTGCTTGTTTATCTGCTTATCTCTCTGCTTGCTGTTCATCTTTGCATTGCTGTTGTTGGGAGAAAGATCCACAGCCCCCTTCTGAAAACAAAACAAAGCATGGCGAGCAATGGAGATGCACAGAGATGCAGTCCGTGGGTAAAACTGAGGTTTATTTATTTACTTAACCTCAGTTTTACCCACGGACTGCATCTCTGTGCAAGGAAGACCATCTTCAGGTGAATCGCTCCTAAAAGCAATTGGCCCCTTAATGAACAAACAAACAACAACAACAAATTTTTACCCTGCACACTCTGGGTGGCTCCTAACAGAATATTAAAAACACAATAAAACATCAAACATTAAAAACTTCCATAAACAGGGCTTGCCATGGGCCCCAAATTCTTAGGAAGGCAAATAAAACAAAGTCAACAAATATCAGTATATGGCCAGCTTCTATTAATCATCCAATCACTTTGCTTTTATATCTTCGAAGGAGAGAAATGATGGTGGTAGAATTTTTTATTCCAACACTATAAAAAAAGTGAAACTCTGCACCTGCACACAAATTATTTAGCAACGAAGCAGCAGCCTCAAAATGCAGTTGTATTGTGGAATATTCGTATACAGAGGTTCCTCATTGGCAAAGGAAGTGAACTCTTTATTTCTGAGGCTCATAGTTCATTCATTAGTATTGCAGCATCCCTTGTGAATGAGGGGCAGCTGGGGCTCACCAACCTGGGAAGGTAGCTCACCTGGGAGAAGGGCAACTCTGATCTGAACCCACGCTGCCTTGTGGGATATCTTCGGGAGAAGAAAAAGCTACGGAATAAACCCGACACAAATCGGGAGTGGACTCCCTAAGATGGTTGGATGGCACCTTGTACGCCTCCTTCCGGCAACTCCTGCAGCCAAGCTGGTGCCAAACATATTGAACTGCTTTCCTTGGGACCACATTAGTGAGACCGAGGGGGGAGGGTCTTGTTGTCTGGGCAGCCCAGGACTTCCACGCTTGCACCCTGGGGAGGTCACTTCGATGTTGCTAACACAGCAGTTTGACTTCACCCAAAGAGGCGCACTCCATCGTCTCTACACCACAAGCCAGTGTGGTGTAGTGGTTAAGAGTGGTAGTCTCGTAATCTGGGGAACTGGGTTCGCGTCTCCGCTCCTCCACATGCAGCTGCTGGGTGACCTTGGGCCAGTCACACTTCTCTGAAGTCTCTCAGCCCCACTCACCTCACAGAGTGTTTGTTGTGGGGGAGGAAGGGAAAGGAGAATGTTAGCCGCTTTGAGACTCCTTCGGGTAGTGATAAAGCGGGATATCAAATCCAAACTCTTCTTCTTCTTCAAGACAGACGGATGTCAACAACAATACCTTGTGAGCTGCTTTTTCATGCTAGCCCCTTTTCGAACCCTAGGTCTGCTTTCACTCCCATCGACCCGGGGTAGGGGTGGGGCAATGCTTTGGGAAACAAGTGTTCTGACAGTTCCTAACTCTGTTCCTTGCTAACTCTTAAACCAGGGGCCAACAAACTTTTTCAGCCTGGTTCTGGTCCACTGTCCCTCAGACCTTGTGGTGGGCTGGACTATATTTTATTTTTTTGGGGGGGAATGAACAAATTCCTGTGCCCCACAAATAACCCAGAGATGCATTTTAAGTAAAAGGACACATTCTACTCATGTACAGTGGTACCTCGGGTTACATACGCTTCAGGTTACATACTCCGCTAACCCAGAAATAGTACCTCGGGTTAAGAACTTTGCTTCAGGATGAGAACAGAAATCGTGCTCCGGTGGCGCGGCAGCAGCAGGAGGCCCCATTAGCTAAAGTGGAGCTTCAGGTTAAGAACAGTTTCAGGTTAAGAACGGACCTCCGGAACGAATTAAGTACTTAACCCGAGGTACCACTGTAAAAACACACTGATTCCTGGACCGTCCACGGGCCGTATTGAGAAGGCGAATGGGCCGCATTCAGCCCCCGGGCCTTAGTTTGCCTACCCGTGTCTTAAACCTTTCCTTCTCTACCATGGTTCCAGACCCAGCCTGTATGCTTACTTGCTGAGTCAGTATTTGAACCCGTGCGGTTCCAATTAAAGTCTAGCAAGGAAAATTAAACACACACACCCCCGTCCGAAACTCCTCTCAGTAGAGTCCAAACTCCTCTCTAATACTCTTTCTGCTCTGCTCCCAGGCTGGGAACATCTACCAAGCCAGGCTGAGAACTCCTCTTATTGCTTTCTCTCTGAAACTCTGCAAAAGCAGGGGGTGGAGGAAGAGACGAAGAAGAGGTGAAGCTATGTTGGTGGCTGTGTGTGTTCTTCTCGCTACCTCCCCCCCTCGCCCCAGCCACCCTCATGTGGGTAGGTGCATGCGGGTGGAGCTAACGAAAGAGGAATATTGGTTTAGCAGTTCTCAATTATGTCTTGCAACACTCCGTCCCTGCCAAGGGGTGGTTAGACTGGAACAGACCCTTCTGTCTTGGAAGATCCTGGCACAGGCCCCACCGAGAGGCCTTTGCTCCATTCTCACAGCCCCAAACAGCCAGCAGGGAAGGACACAAATGCCCTTGAACACACACACACACACACACACACACACACACACACAAAATCCCAGAGCCTCAACAGGAGAGCGGGGTGTCTGGGAAGGGGGGTGGGTGCAGAGAAATAAAACGTCCCAGCGGTCAGGACGGCTCAGGAACCAGAGACTCAAAGCAACCGAGCGACCTCCGAGTTAATCGAGGTTAATAGCAGGCCTAGAGTCCGTGGGTTTCGCTCTGTGGCCGCCCGAGAGGGAGACGACTTCACTCGATGGTATTTCTGGCATTTCCAGGGCGAAACCTTTGCAAGCAAAATCTGCAGCCCTGCTCTGAAGACGGCCGGAGGAAAGTTAAATAAGGAGGCGCAGCGGTGGCGAGGATGGCAACCTGAGTGTGGGTGGGTAGCTGTAAGGTGGGGGGCAGTTCACAGAGAAGGGCAGAGGCCTCTGGGTTGTTTTTTGTGTTTGTGGTGTGTGTATATAACTGAGCACCTGAAGGATGCCCCCAAACCAATCCCAGACCTTAATCCTGGACATTTGAACCCTTGTACAAATTCATGGGAGGATGAACGGTCTGATTTGGTACCTATCAGCTGTGCCGGTGAAACAGAACCTCCACATCCAGGTGCAATCTACCTTGGAATCCAGAGTGCTGCAAACAAGCGACAGGAGGTGTCTGCCGCCTTTGTGCCCTGCTTGTGAGCCCCTTTCCCAGAGGACCCTGCTTGGCTGCTATATCTAGCGCACCTGAGCTATGAGACTCCTGAGCGGGGGTGGGAGGAGCGCTACCTTGTGGCCCTGCAATGTGTTGCTGGACTCCAATTCCCACTGGCCTCATTCAGCAGGGACAATGGCCGGAGATGCTTGGATATTAATCCTGCCTATCTTCATCTTTGTAATGCATAGGACTCCAGCAAAACTTTGCCAGAAGGAAAGAACAAATGCAGACAGCTGCTGGAGATGTGGAAGTAAAAATGCAAACTTAGTACATATCATGATTAACTGTCCGATGATAAGATCATCTTGGTGCGAGGTGAGGATATATATAGCAAGAGTAATAAAAAGAAATTATTTGGGGGATTTGAATTTAATTCTAAATTATATACCGAAAATGTGGGAGATTAAAAGGGGTAAAAAAAAATGGATGTACCGTGCCATGTTAGAAGCAAAGAAACTTGTTTTGATGAATTGGAAGAGCCGCAAAAAGATCCTATTGAGCACATGGATTGACAATATGGACAGACTAGTTACATATGAACGAATTGCATGGATCAATGGATCAATATGAAGAAATCTGGAAGGAATACTTAAGCGATAAGGTGGAAAGTGGTGGGAAGTAGGGGGAGGAGGTGGGGAAATATTGTCAGAAAGGTGTAGTTATAGGTATATCAGTACTCAAATCTGAATTGTTAAATTGTGTTATTAGTGTTATTGTGGTTTTTGTTGTATGTGGTTTTTGTGGCTGCTGTTTGTACTGAAAAAATGATTAAATAAATTTTTTAAAAAACCTTTGTAATGCATAATGCTGGGCTGGCCGGTTGGTTACATATCCTACGCATTGAATTGCATTATTTATTTATTTATTTTCAAAAAATGATTTTAACTGTGAATCACCACCTTGAAGGCCAGGGGGGGGGGGCGTGGCGCCACGCTTTGGCCCTGAAAGCCTTTATAGAAGTATGCCTCCCTGCAATACGTATAAACTTTCCCCCCAATCTTGCTATGTCCCAGATGTCTGCATCTTTCCTAATCAACCTGCTTCTTTAAAATAGGATAGCTGCTGCTTGAGTTAGACCATTGCTTAGGGCTGGGGGGTATCAGCTTTTCAACACTGCAGTGCATCACCAGTTTGGCGATCTCCACAATGTTGAAAAACAAGATGCATGGGCCTCTGCCCCAGACACAGCAGATGAAACTGCCCTAGTTCTCACCTCAAGCCAGTTTTACCCAGGCTTGTAGCCTGGGACAAATGCAGTTTGTTTGCACTGCTCAGCTGGAGGGAGGGAAGGTCCCCACCCCAGCTGAGATAGCCCCAGTGCTCTCTCTGCTTATGTGTGAGCTGCAAGAGCATCAGGGCTCCTTTAACTGCTCACTGTGAGGAGCAGCAACCGCATTCCCCCCCATTTAGCAGTTTCACAGAGCCCCCACCCTGCAGTTTGTGGGAACCAGCGCAGGGCTGGGGGCTCCTTTAACTGCTCAACTGAGCCAAGGGCAGCTGCACACTCCTCAGCTGAGCAGTTTAAAGATACAGAGGGAGGAACAAGCTGTATCAGCGCCTCACCGATACAGCTTGTTTCTCCCTCTCCGTCGTATGAGGGCAGAGTGTGATGGCGGTTTCACTCAGTGATATATCACTGCTGAAACTGCCGCCACTTCTGAGTCCCTCTGCTAGCAGCGCTGCTGGAGGAAGGAACTCTCGCAGACACTGTTAGCACAGGGAATTGGGAGAGGTGGTGATTTCCCCAGCAATATACAGTGGTACCTCGGGTTACATATGCTTCAGGTTACAGACTCTGCTAACCCAGAAATATTACCTCGGGTTAAGAACTTTGCTTCAGGATAAGAACAGAAATCGTGCTCCAGCAGCGTGGCAGCAGCGGGAGGCCCCATTAGCTAAAGTGGTGCTTCAGGTTAAGAACAGTTTCAGGTTAAGAACGGGCCTCCGGAACGAATTAAGTACTTAACCCGAGGTACCACTGTACTGCTGAGTGAAACCAACATCATGGTCTACTCCTCATACTGGTCCTGGACGATATATTGATGTATCGCCCAGGCCTACCATTGGTCCAGCTATTTCATATTTTCCACACTGACTGTCTGCCGCTCTCCAAGGTTTCTGGCAGGGGACATTTCCAGCCCTACCTGGAAACAACAGGGATTGGCCTCGGAGCCATTGCAAGCAAATCAGGTGCTTTTACAACTGTGCCATGGCCCTTCTATTAATAATAAGCCAAGACACCGGTCCTCGTGATTCTGAGAAAAGCTTGCTTAAATAGGGAGACACCTCACCCCAAGGCAGACCACCAGGCCCATCTAGCTCACCGATTTGCGACGGCTCTCCAGGGTTGTCAAACAGGGGTATCTCCCAGCCTGGGGACTGAACCCAGAACTTTCTGCATGCAAAGGGGAGGCTCTGTCACTGAGCTATGGCCCTCCCACTACCCAGGGAACCTTCTGCATGTGGCCCAACGCACCAAAAGGGGGGACAGGCCACCTCACCAAAAGGGGGGAAACCTCACCTTGTGTCACCACTTTCCCAAAGACTGGCAGGCTGTCCAGCATGGAGCAGTTCCAACGGCGGTTGCGGAACTGGAACTGGCACTCCTCAATGGCCAGCTGTGCCCCCCGGCGCACCGAGTCCATGACCTCCAAGTTCCTCTTGCACATCTGCACCTGCCGCTGGATCAGACCCTTCAGCTTCTCGCAGGTCTCTTCCTCAGAGATACTTCCCACAGAGGACAGCTTTGCCAAATATCTGCTAGGACGATATGGGGATGGGGAGAGAAGGGAGGAGGAACAAGGACAACAATGAAGTGAGCCGTGGATCCCGGTCACCTAACAGCCAACCCAGTAGCCAAGGACCATTGCAATTATTATTTTTTTTGCACTGAGCATGCAGGTTTTAAGAAATGCAAATAGCAGCAGGGGTGTAAAGATCATTTAACCCTTTCCTCCACTGCTGTGGCCCAACGGCTTTGCCTGCAGAAGGTCTCAGGTCTGATCCCTGGAATCACAGAATCACAGAACTGGAAGGGCACCCCAGGGGCCATCTAGCAGAACCCCCAGTAATCTTCATGGAGGAGTGGGATATATATACTCTGAAGCGGGGGCAGAGAACCTTTTCAGCTCCACGGGCTAGGAGCATATCAGGATCGGCCTCCTGAGGCCAAATTTGACAAGTGGGTAGGGCTGCTCAGCTGTCAATCAACTGATGCCCCAAATGACATCAGGTGCAAGGTGCTCTGAAGTCCTCAAGGTGTTTTTTTTTGTTTTTTTTTGCATGGAATCTTGCGAA
Organism: Podarcis vaucheri; assembly: GCF_965113315.1. NCBI lineage: Eukaryota > Metazoa > Chordata > Lepidosauria > Squamata > Lacertidae > Podarcis > Podarcis vaucheri. The sequence continues at coordinate 71,567,753 of NC_138765.1, read as the reverse complement.
ACTGAGCAGGATTCAAACCCCGGCCCATCAGGTGTTGAGCAAAAAAGGGGTTAAATCCTGATGTGTTGACTGCATGCCCCATCTGTTCCCTAAGGGGAAAAGGTGCACACATCCAATGCAGGGTTTAACCTCCCCCTCCTGCCCATCAGATGGCATCACAAACCAAGTCAGCTGATGGGCAGGCGAGGTTTGTGGTTTCTGACAAATGGCCTCAGGCTTTCCAAGATGGGCCCATGGGATGGAGGTACCCATCCTGCCAAAGGGAGTTCTAGCAATAATGATCAGAATCGCAACAGACAGGAGGGGTACATAACCATTGCTGCAATCCTGATGAAAATCCCTTATTTTACTTTCTTTGTGGGGAGAACCCCCCATTTCTCCCTTCCATATCTGTTGTGATTCTGATAATTATCATTATATCCTCTGCCTCATCTGATGCTCTTTTGCATCCCCCCCCAAAAAAACTTGCACGTTAAATGCAAAGGCACCCATAACGTCACGTCTGCTTTGGCCCCCAACTCTTGTCCAAACAACTTCATTCTCTTTAATATACCACCCATATTTTGCTCAAAGAGCTCCCCATGGTGGCTAGCCACATAAGATCATTCAACACTCTAGTAAAATACATTGGAAATACCCATGAAAAGAAAAAAGAAAAATCCACAAAACAGCAGCAGGAAAACGAAACAGCCGCCGTGGCTACTCCATCTCTGGTCCTGTCTCCAAACGCTTAGTGAAAAGAAACTGCCTCCACCAGCTTTGAAAAGGTTAAAATAAAAGTGAGTCACATACATCACGTTGCCTAAAGAATCCTAGGAACTGTAGTTTACCCCACACAGAGCTACAACCCCCAGCACTCTGATCAGACTACAGTTCCCAGAATTCTTTGGGGCAAATGAGGTGCTCTAAGTGTGCTTGAAATATATGGGGTGTGTGCAGCCATGCAGCCGGCTCACTTTTTGCTGCTTAGTGTGAAAGAACATAGGAAGCTGCCTTAGACGGAGTCATCCTGTTAGTCCATCTAGCCCAGTAATGCCTACACTGACTGGCAGTGGCATGCCAAGGTTTTGGGCAGGGGCCTCACCCAGCTCAGCTAGAGATGCCGGGGATTGAACCTGGGCTTCTTTGGCCTGCAAAGCAGGGCCGTGCCACTGAGAAACAGACTTTCCACACTGCAAATACATGCACGGTGGTACCTTGGTTCTCAAACGCCTTGGCTCCCAAATGCTGAAAACCCGGAAGTAAGTGTTCCAATTTTCAAATGTTTTTCAGAAGCCAAACGTCCGATGCGGCTGTCGGCTATTGTTTCTGGAGCGCCTGCACCAATCAGAAGCTGCGCCTCGGTTTTCGAATATTTCAAAAGTCAAATAGACTTCCAGAACCGATTAAGTTTTGCTCTTTTGCTTTTGCTATTTATTTTGCATTTTTGTTTTTGAGGCTTTTTCGGTTAATTTGTTTTTGTGACTGTGTGGAACCCAGTTTAGCTACTGATTGATTGATTGTGTGACTGCGGAAATGGATAAAAGCCCCCCCCCCCCATTCAAACAATGACTATCATCAGTACAGGTAAGAAATTTTTTTAATTTTCATTTTTTCATCTGCAATACTGTCTTATCTATTTTATAGTACAGTACATTGATTGCTTTCATTTTATGGATCAATGGTCTCGTTAGATAGTAAAACTGATGTCAAATTGCTGTTTTCAGGGTTGTTTTTAAAAGTCTGGAACAGATTACCACTGTATAGAAGTTGACTCAACCGGCAGCTAAATGCTGCCCCCAGGACTTGCAGTGAGGTAGCCTGCTCCACTGCACCCAGGCCAGCAGGCTAACAGGGAATAAAGGCCACACACCTCTGACTTCAGACACCAAGATGCTATTGCCTGTCCACTCCCTGCCAACACCCAGTGCTTGCATTTGCCTAACAGCAGGGCCGGCTCTCCATGGGGATGGGCACCTGACCAGTCACCCCAAAAGGATTTCATCAGCTCCCCACTTAAACCATTACTGTCACAAGAACGAAAGAGAAGTTCTAAAAGCAAAGATTACGATAACTACCCACCAAGGAAGCAGATCCCTGTGAAACCATGACAATTTCTTTTTGACAAATAAAAAGTTGCAAATTGTTTTATTGCATTTTCATTCTGCCATTCCTCCGCATGCCACTGAAAAAGCTCAAGCTGAAATACACAGTTCCTCCCATTTCGTCCTCACAACAATTCTGAGAGGTAGGCGAAGCCCTGAATGTATGACTGGCCCAGCGTCACCTTGGCTGGGCAAGCACTTGAACCCGGATCTCCCTGATGCTAGGATGACCTTTTGCTGATTAGGTCACCCTTGCCTCTCCCCCCTGGGTAACTGTTTCGCGGTACTGCCTGGAGAGGCCTGCCACAATCCTGCACCCTGCTTGCGTGGAAGTAAACCCCACTGAACTCAATGGGACTTACTTCTGAAGAGCTGTGAACAGGATTGCACCATGAGCCAGGAAGTGATGCACTTTGTGGATGTCAGGAATCTCCCCAGCAAATTGCCCTCGCTGCTCTGCTTCCTAATAAATGACTCTGTCATGAAATAAAAAAGGAAGACTGGCACCAACACCATGGCGTTCTTTTAATCTAGGGATGGGGAACCTCACATCTAGGATCCAAATGTGGCCCTACAAACCTCTGTCTGGCCCTTGAGAGTCTCCGCAGGCCACACCCTCTTGCAACCTTGCATTACACTCTTTTGGAGTGTTTTCTGCCTAGTTGGAAAGTGTCCTTCAACTCTCATAATGAAAATATCATCCCCCCCCACCAATCTTCTCCGTCCCTCTTTCTCCCCCCTCTCTTTGCTCCCAATGTCTATGACAATAGTGTCTCATACTGAATGTATACAAACTGAAAGAAAGACACTATGGTTTGAAAGTGGAGACGCAATACAGTGGTACCTCGGGTTAAGTACTTAATTCGTTCCGGAGGTCCGTTCTTAATCTGAAACTGTTTTTAACCTGAAGCGCCCCTTTAGCTAATGGGGCCTCCCGCTGCCGTCGTGCCGCCGGAGCACGATTTCTGTTCTTATCCTGAAGCAAAGTTCTTAACCCGAGGTAATATTTCTGGGTTAGCAGAGTCTGTAACCTGAAGCGTATGTAACCCGAGGTACCACTGTATGTACTTTCTCTTGTTTATTTGTTTGTTTGGTACCACAAATCTTTAATAAAAAAATAATGCTTATTGCTTCCCTGGATCGAGAGGAGGAGTGTGTGTAGAAACTAGCTTAGGTAAAGGTAAAGGGACCATTAGGTCCAGTCACGGACGACTCTGGGGTTGTGGCGCTCATCTCGCTCTATAGGCTGAGGGAGCTAGCGTACAGCTTCCGGGTCATGTGGCCAGCATGGCTAAGCTGCTTCTGGCGAACCAGAGCAGTGCACAGAAATGCCGTTTACCTTCCTGCAGGAGTGGTAGCTATTTATCTACTTGCACTTTGACGTGCTTTTGAACTGCTAGGTTGGCAGGAGCTGGGACCGAACAACGGGAGCTCACCCCGTTGCAGGGATTTGAACCTTCTGATCAGCAAGTCCTAGGCTCTGAGGTTTAACCCACAGCGCCACCGCGTCCCTTAGAAACTAGCTTAGTGTACAGAATAATATTTGCATCCATGGCTCCACCCACTTTGGGCCTCTGCTCCTGCCCACCACTGACTTGTGGCCCTTGAAAGGTTGTGCAGAAAGGGTTGTGGCCCCCGGGCTGAGAAAGGCACCTCAGCCGTTGGCTAGTCAACCCAGTTCACGGGCTTCGTTTTACAAAGCAGAAATAGACCCAAGCTTCCTACTTCCTCTTGCCACGGGATAGTGGCCTGACTCAACTCGAGTTCAAAAAGCTGTTGCAAGAGCTGGATGCTTTTGCAAACACATCACCCAGCTTTGAGCACTGGCCCATCACTATTCAAGAGCTTCTTTTGCTGGTCTTGCCAGCTCCCCTTGTACTTCACCTCTTTGGGTGCTAGAGGGCGCAAGGATCCCTTCCCCGACATCCTGCAGGCCCCAGAAGTCAAGAGGTGTAGCGTTTATGTTCTACCCCAAAGCATGCAAAAGAAATTGTATCTGCACGACACACTCCTGTCCTAGAATGCCATTCCTTAGCATCGCACACTATTCCAAACTGTGCCGCTTTCAGCACTCTGCTGGTTAGGAAGAAATTCAATTCCTTCCACATTTAAAAGCGAAGCTACTGAATTTACACTTTCTGAAACAACACACAAAGAAATGCACACTTATAAATGCACACACCTCCAGACTTTGCAGTGCAGTTCTCCAGCCAGGTAATGAATGCAAAATATATATAGGCAACAGTTAAGTGTGCGTAAAAATGCATATGTTAGTGAAAACGGCATTGGAAAATGCATTGGGCCGCATTCAGCTAAACTGGTGCACTAGTAGAAGCCACAGCAAGGGTTCTTGCTAGTGCGGTGGGGACTTCCCCCCTCCCCTCTCCTCCCCCCACATATCCCCCCAGATCTGCTCTGGAGAGTTAGGAGAAGCCCCAGAACCGCACACAAGGGATTGTTCTGCCTGGCAAGCACAAATACTTGTGCTAATGGAACAACCAGAGGACTATGACACTCAATTCCTCCCATTACATTAGGGGAAATTGCTTTGCAAAACACGTGTATAATTACTCAAGCTTGCATGCAAACATGTGTCCGTTAGGAGGAATCCGAACTGAGCTGTTGACAATTTTTTTGTGAGGACCTCCCCCCCCCCCCGGTCTTTTAATCGCAATCCAGCGTGGAAACATAAAGAATGGAACTTAGCAGCGGAGAATGGGACCTGAAACAGAGAGATTTCACTTATTCCCTAGCTGCTACTGTACACAAGATGTACACATGGGCTTGGAGGTATTCCCTCCTCTCCCTGCCTCCCACCCCCCACCCCCTCAGCCTGGGAGCCTGCTGCTCCCGAGCTCAACAGCTGTCCTTTGTCTCTCCAGAATGGAGAGGGATAGGACTTGCCCTGTCAGGGCTGAGGAGTCACAGTGTATCCAAGGGCTATTAGGAGAAGCCAAAGTGGTGGAGAGCCGGCCAAAGTCAGCAGAGCAAAGGACACTGGCTGCCAGCGCTGGCTGCCACAACCCTCCCTCAGCACGGGCAGCGTTCTGATCACCAGAGGCTCCCTCAAAACCACTTCCCTCCTGAAGGCCAGGCTGAGCTTTTCCTGGCTCCCTGTTCTCTTCACAGAGTCAGGCCTTTCAACCACTGGGCAAGCCAGGAGCAGCTCAAGATTTGGGCAGAAAAATAGAAGGCCCCATATAGTGTGAGGCCCAAGTTACTCGAGAGGCTGCCTTGCTCCTTACAGACCCAGGAGGTGACAGGGGAGAGTCCCTCCTTCGTCCCCTCTGCCACCCCCCCACCCAAGACTGGAAGCCCGCCCAAAGCAGGGCTTTCATTGTGGTTGCCCCCGTATCTCTGATGAGATACGACATGCAGAAGCATTTCAAGACATATTTGTTTGTTCTTTTCAGCAGGCTTTTCCAGGTGGGTGGAAAGGTATTTTCTGTGGTTTGTGCTGATTTTTTAACCAGCCTTTCAATTTGGTTTTTTTTTTGGGGGGGGGGCAATGTTTCCTTAAGGATTTGTAGATGATTTCATGGTGTTTGTGTGGAAGTTGCTTTGAGCCTCATGTAGAAGACTCCTTAAGCTAGTTTATTAATGAGAAGAAAGCTGATTGTCAACAATGCTTGCGTCCATCTGGCACCGTGAGGTTGGCACAGACTGGCAGTGGTCCTCTGGTATTTCAAGCAAAGGACATTCCCAGCCCTGCCTAGAGATGGCCATTGGGGATTGACCCAAGCTCCTTATTCCTGCAAAGCAGATGCCCTTTACCACAGGGTCCCAGCCCCAATTGAAGCCTTTTGCAGACTAACCCACTGGGGACTGGGCACATCCTGTGGGGTCCCTGAGGCCCCAACCACCTACAAATCTCTCTCTCCTCTCTTCCAAGCCAAGCTGGGTGGTGGGGGAAGCAGCCTAAGGAAAGGCCTCTTCCATGTTTGGTTGTGAGAAGAAGCAACTTGGGATGGAATGGGACTAAGCCAGAAGAAGCCTTCAATTGGCAGAGAGCTCAGTCCATCCACCCATCGACACCTCCTGCGCCTTCTGTCTGCCTGACCTGTTTGCTTTAAAAATAAAAATAAAAGTAACTCTTGGGAACCGTTGCTCTTCCTCTTGCAGCCAAACATGGAACAGAGGAATCTGCCTTATATTGAGCCCAGACCACTGGTCCATCTAGCTCTCAGTATCACTCACTGGTTGGTGTCTCTCCAGAATTCCAGACTGGGATTTCTCCCAGTCCTACCTGCAGATGTTGGGGGTTGAAGTTGGGACCTTCTAGACTCGTAGAGTTGGAAGGGATCCTGAGGTCCAATCCCCTGCAATGCAGGTGTCCCTTACGGGGATCGAACCTGCAACCTTGGCATTATCAGCACCACACTCTAACCAGCCGAGCCATTCAGATGCTGCATCCACAGCTCTTCCTCAAACATGCTATGGATTCTCCCCATTCCAAAGCCCACCACCAAACAGTAGCTGTTCTCTGCTGGCTCCAACTATACTCTGAACTGTGCATGGCCCACCCTAGAAATATCTCCATTCCTCGCTCTTGGTGACAGCTTTGTTGACTGTTCCGTAGCCGTAATGCCCACCAGAAGCTGAAGGGGCAGCAGCATTCCATGCACTTCTGACTTCCCTTTCCATAGGGTCCATATCAATCTTCCTGGCTGTCGGAGGCATCAGAAATTTGTCAATTTCACATAAGAATCTGGTGGCCTCTTTTAAGGTGAACATACGGACCAGCCATGCTGAGCCCGTTGCGCACTCTCGAGTTCATCATTACTTACTCCAACTGGCAACAGTTCTCCATGGTCTCAGGTCACCTGCTGCTTGGTCCTTTTAAAAAACTGAGCCTGAAAGACCTTCCTTCTCCAAGTTACAGCGTCTCCAGATGGAGCAGCTTTGATGGGGGCAGGCATGCTTTTCAGTGATATAACTCATTTTTTTCTTGCAAAGGGGTTTCTTTCTTTTTTTGCTGGATATTAGGGATGAAGGAGAAATTCAATTCAGTTTGATATATATATACTTTTGAATTACAGTCATACCTTGGAAGTCGAACAGAATCTATTACGGAAGTCTGTTTGACTTCCAAAACATTCGAAAACCAAAGTGCGGCTTCTGATTGGCTGCAAGAAGCTCCTGCAGCCAATCGGAAGCCGAGGAAAGCCCTGTCGGACATTCGGCTTCCAAAAATAGTTCGCAAACTGGAACAGTCACTTCCAGGTTTCGGGAGCCAAGCTGTTCAAAAACCAAGGTACGACTGCATTATGGATCCACATAGATTAATAAGCAATAGCAAAAATTCAATAATATGCCCAACTAAAGGCAGGCATGGGAAACAAAAACGTATCAAATAATAACACCCCATCTAAAATCATGACAACTGTATTTCTCTAGATGACATAGGGAGGGAATTCAGTTTGCATTTAAAGGCAAACATCTCTAATTTGCACTTTCTGAAATAACACGCAAAGTGTCCCTTGAAACCCACACTTCTCGGGATTTTGCAAGGCAGCTCCCCAGTCCCAAGCAGTGTGTACACAAAAACACCTACTATGGTAATGTGTGCCTATAGAGGCCTATATTCATGGGGGGAAACACATTGCATTAGGAGAAATTGCTTTGCAATTAGGCAAAATTGCGCACAAAAAAATTGCGTCTCTCAGCAGAAATTCGCACTGTAATGCCGGTGTTTTCTCACAGTTTTAAAAAAATGCAAACAGAGATGGAAATGTGGAAAACTGACCTTAAGAGTGGGGGAAATGAGAAAGAGAAAGAAGTCAAAGTGGACAGTTTTGCCCATCCATACTATATATGCACCATCAGCAAGCAGTCACAAGACTGGACCTTTGGAATGCCAAAACCTGGCTCACGGCTCTTTCGGCAGTCCTTTTCTGCCCATGACCAACCTGTTGGAAATCCCAGATGCCCCCTATTGCCCAGATGGGGAACTGCAGCCTTCTAGACATAGTTGGACTAGCCAGCATGGCCAATGTATGACCAAAGATGCTGGAAATTGTAGGCCAAATGACACCTAGTGTGCCATGGATCCCCACCCCCCACTAGATGTCCTACACCCTCTGCAGTCCCTTTCCCAAGACCATGTTGCAAGCAGCATAAGATATTCCCAGTGGCAGCAGTAAGAGCTGCCAGGGAAGCATGAGAGAATTCCAGTTGGCAAAGGACGAGAGCGCCCGTTCAAAGGCTCAAGATATTTCCCAGATCTTTCCAGATGATGGGAGCATCCGAAACTCAAGCGGAGGAGGAGCCCTTTCAAACGTTTCCAAAACAGATTCTCCCGATAAGAACCTTCCCAAACAAACACTTATTGCGGCTCCAGAGGATGAAAATGAAGATAAGGCGTGTGGTTTCAGCGATAGAGTGGAGCGTCATGGCATCGGCTCTAGAAATACTGCTGCCAGATGTTGCTCCTTGCAGCTCTCACACCAGTCCCAGGGCCTCTCCTGGACTCCGCAAAAATGTCTTAAATAGGTGCCCCAGAGACTCTAATGATATCCCAGTCGCGGACCTAAATAGCCTTACGTTTAACTCATCTGGTCACCATAGATGACCAAGGATTCTCTGAAGGCATAGTGTATATTGAGCATGGAAACCAGCCTTGTAAATTTAACCTGCAAAAGTTACTAGCCCATAACCCACCCACCCCTTTTATTGATTTATTAACAAGTGCAAAAATAACAAAGAACCCAAAATTTAAACTACAAAGCGCCATCGCCTGGAAGGATGAAAGTACAAAGATCCAGCACAGCTCCTATGGGAGAATAAACTCATACAAAACTTCCCTTTACAAATATAAAAAATAAAAGTATTATCCATTATTATTGAGAATAAAGTTTCTATGTAGTTAGAGAAGGTTCTGTATAGGCTTAGAAGAGCTGGACATCTAAGCCATATTCATTAGCTTCAGCGGGACTACTCTGAGTAAGACTAGCATTTCCCGCAACCCTTAAAACCCATTGCACAAACTTTTAAATATAAATATCCATGCTGTTGACATGATCTACGAGTTTTATGACATTTATATGCCCTCATCTTAGCCAAAAGGGCTCTCAGAGCAGCTTGCAGAAATCAGTTCTCTCAGGCTGACAATTTAAAAAGACACAGCACACAAGGAAAAAGGAATGGAAGGGAGGAGGAAGCAAGGAAGCGTTGGCCCAAGTTCTTAAAGTTACAGTTCTTACAACACAAGACTTCACACTGCAAGTACTTATTTATATAATTTAAATGAGTGCCATTGTTTTTTGCAGCTATTCCCGTATAAATATAAAGCAACTGTTGTGTGAATGGTCCAGTATAATTTTTACTGTTTTGATGACATGTTGCAGAATGCACCCGCAAAAACAAAGCCCAGTATGAAGAGACTCACAAATCAATCCCCCCTGAAGTATTTCCCCTTTGAATGAAAAACAAGCAGTGCAGCGAGAATTACAGCGGACTTAAGTCTTAGGGTAGACCCATTGCAATTGGTGAACCTAAGTTAGAACCACAGAACTGTAAAGTTGGGTCCATGCAATGCAGGTTAGTTATGACCACTGATTTCAGTGGGTCTACTCTGAGTTAAAAAAAAAGAAAGAGGGGCGTGGGTGGCGCTGTGATCTAAACCACCGGGCCTAGGACTTGCCCATCAGAAGGTCAGCGGTTTGAATCCCCGTGATGGGGTGAGCTCCCGTTGCTCAGCCCCAGCTCCTGCCAACTTAGCAGTTTGAAAGCACGTCAAAGTGCAAGTAGCTAAATAGGTACCACTCTGGCAGGAAGGTAAACAGTGTTTCCATGCGCTGCTCTGGTTCACCAGAAGTGGCTTAGTCATGCTGGCCACATGACCCGGAAGCTGTACGCCGGCTCCCTCGACCAATAAAGCAAGATGAGCGCTGCAACCCCAGAGTTGTCTGCGACTGGACCTAACGGTCAGGGGTCCCTTTACCTTTACTCTGGGTAACCCTAGCACCAGATGCAACTCTGAGTTCCTTGCATGTTCTAGAAACAAGCGTAACCTGCAGTGAGCTTTCAGCCATGTGGCAAAAGTAATGTAAGGGGGTGGAGAATAGCTTTTGCAGGTCAGTTAAGATCTGGTGCTTATGCAGGTAGGAGCAGTTAAAGTAGGATTGTGTGGTGGGGAGGGAGAAGAGAGGAGAAATAAATTGCAGAGAAAAGAAGAGAGATTTTCAGGGGAACATTGTTTTGAGAGCAAAGTCGGTTAGTTCCCTCTAGGCCGAATTCGCTCACGCCAATGGGGGGGGGGGGAAAGAATGCGAGCAGCGACACGTCCTGTGAGCTTTTCGCTGTCTGACAGCTTGACAGGTTCTCCTCCCTTTCTTTACGGACAACAAACAAAATAAATGTTCTGCGGCTTCTCAGGTTTAGGAGAGTCCAAACAGAGAGAGGGAGGGAGAGAGAGAAAGCATCCCTTTCGCCGTTGGAAGCCAACTGCTGGGGCACGTGTCTTGGCACAGAACTGAACGGGAGCGTTCTCACTCAGGTTTCCGTCTCGCGCAGGTTTCCATCTGTGCAGGGCAGGCCTGGCACCAGCACCCAGCAGCACTTGAGGGGACCCCAAGCCAGTCCCTCAGCAGGAATCGCCAGCACCGACGCCTATTCTAGGCATCTTGCTTGGCAGTGGTAACGGCGGCAGCCAGCCATTTAATTTCCCCACAATGGCCTAGAGCAACAACAATGCATCAGGCACACCAGGGCATTGTGGGAAATTAAAATGGCGGCCCTCGGGGGCCAAGGGCTCCCTCAAACCTGGGGCAAGCCCTAGCAGCTATTTAATTTCCCCACATGACCTAGAGCAACAACAATGGATCAGGCACACCAGGGCATTGTGGGAAATTTAAATGGTGGCCTTCAGGGGCCAAGGGCTCCCTCAAACCTGGGGCCAGCCCTAGCAAATGCCCAAGTCTCCTCTAGATTCCACTGCCTTTAACACTAATCTCCTGAGTCACCCTCTCTTGACTCGAAGCTGGTTATCTCACTCATTCCTTCTATCCCAACTTTCCTTCAAGGAAATGGTGTGCATGGCTCTCCCTGCTTTGATCCTCGCATCAACCCCCAAGCCCAAGCAACTGGCTCACGTTCTGCCAATGAGCTATGTGGAGGAGTGGGGATTTGAACCCAGTTCTCTCCAGTTATAGCCCCACACTCTTAACCACTCTGCCAATCTTTCCACCCAGTCTGGTGCCCTCCTTCAGATGCTTTGGACTGCAGCTCCCAGCATCTCTGACCGTGGGCCATACTGGCTGATGGAAGTTGCAGCTCAAAACATCTGAAGGACATCAAGCCAGAGAAAGTTGCACTATGTGGTAATGCCTTGTTCAGGGTTATTGTAAGGTCTATGAGATCATCAGAGGGCAGGACCCAGAAACCAATGGATTCAAATGACAAGAAAGGAGATTCTGGCTAAACATTAGGAAGAACCTTCTGACCATAAGAGCTGCTTGACAGTGGAATAGACTTTCTCGGAAGGTGGTAGACTCTCCTTCCATGGAGTTTTTAAAGCAGAGGTTGGTTGACCATCTGCCAGGGACTCTTTAGCCGTGATTCCTGCATTGCAGAGGGTTGGACTAAGATGGCCCTTGGGTTCCCTTCCAACCCAACAATTCCACGATTCTGTTTGTCAAGAACAGGCATAGGCAAACTCGGCCCTCCAGATGTTTTGAGACTACAACTCCCATCGTCCCTGACCACTGGCTAGGGATGATGGGAGTTGTAGTCCCAAAACATCTGCCTATGCCTGGTCAAGAAACTATGGGATCGATATGGATTGTGGCTAACATGGTGTGGACGAGGCTTCAAAAGCTAGCAAATTGAGCACACTGGATATGGAGTATGTGGTTCGTGGACGTGACCTGATTCTGCCACCACCATTTGCAACTTTGCACAGCACAGTGGGGGGCACAGCTGTACGAATCCTCAACACAGGATCTGGTCACGTGGCACAATAAATCTATTGATTTATTGGTTTGCTTGTTGCTTGTGCTTGTTACAGGGAACCAGGCAGAGGGCCGTCTCAGTAGTGGCGCCCGCCCTGTGGAACGCCCTCCCATCAGATGTCAAGGAAATAAACAACTATCTGACTTTTAGAAGACATCTGAAGGCAGCCCTGTTTAGGGAAGTTTTTAATGTTTGATGTTCTATCGTGTTTTTCATATTCTCTTGGGAGCCACCTGGAGTGGTTGGGGAAACCCAGCCAGAAGAGTGGGATATAAATTTTAAAAATATTATTATGTGGCACAAGACTCCATGGGCATGCTTTTGAATCAAGAAGCTTGGATGGTGAATGAGGCCCTCATCCACCACGAAAGATTTACTCTGCCCAAAGCATCTTAAGACACTGCTCAGCCACTGCTATTCCAAAGAGCGACTCCGACATGCTTGGGTTACTCATTATCAGACCAGAAAAACGCCAAGAGGCTCCCCCACAGACAGAAACATCTCATCAGTTTAAACAGAAACCCAGAGTCCCATTTACATTCACAACTCCGAGCTTCTCTTTGCAACCATCGTAATTTAATACCTAAAAGGTAATCTCAGTCCCATATATATTAGTCACTGCATTCTAGGAGACAACTTCTGCAGATACATTTTTATCAGGAAGACCGTTCCATACGATATAGGAACGGGGCCTTCAGTGTGGTGGCCCCCATCTCTTGGGACACCTGTTAAATATTAGATGGATGATGTCTCTATTCTCTTTTCGGCACCTGCTAAAGACCTTCCTCATTCAAGAAGACTTTCAAGAAGATATTTTGATCCTAATCCACATCTGTACTGGAACTGTTTTTAATTGTATTTTTATGTGGGACTCTTTCTTTCTTTCTCTTTCTTTCTTTCTTTCTTTTAGTTGTTTGATTGTATTGTTTTATTAGTGATGTGTATGCCACCCTGGGCTCCTTTGGGAGGAAGGGAGAGATATAAATTTAATGAAGAAGCAAACAAACTCTAAAGCGCTCTCAAAATCAAGGGTGGTTGGGTGACCACAGGCAGTTCATAATCATAATTATAAATCCAAAATATTGGCAAGCAGTTGCTATTAAGCTGCTTCAGTAGGAGCTTCCACATGCAAGTGTGGACTAGGACCTGGGTTAGACTCCCCACTCAGCCATGAATCTCACTGGGTGGTGTTGGGTCAGTCGCTGGCCTCTCAACCTAACCCACCTTACAGGGTCGTTGTGGGAATCAATCGAGGAGTGGGACAAACCTAAATGAAATATACTCTGGGGCAGAAGACAGATTGGGAGCTACTGCTTCGTGACTTGCCACAGAATGGTGATTTCTTCTTCCTAAACCTTCATATCAGACAAACATTACGTAAACATGTCATCAGTGGAGGTTTGCGTCATAATGCACAGGACTGCGTTATTTTGCAAACAAGAAAGAAAGTGCAGCCTTTCAGTACAGGTTTCGTGAAATGCAGGGATGACAAAAGTCTAAAAATTTATAAAGGACATAAAAACCCCTTTTGAATTCCAACTATTTGCTCAAGGTGATAAAAAGAATGACAAATATGAAATTGGTCTCTTGAAATGAAATGGGTGTAAAAGGGCTGGGAGTTCAGGTCAGTTCAGGTACTGAAACAACTTCTGAGGCTCAAAATGTGCTCCAACGAAGCACTCAGCTCTTTAATTCTAACTACATGTCTTTTGCACGTGGCTCCAGGTGGTTCTGGTAAAATAAAAAAATTCAAACCAAACCATTTCCCACAACTCTGAAATCTACCCACCTCTGCTTAAAGGACTGACTCGGTCACGAGACAGGTCTAAGCCCTGAGGTGCTTACATATAGATCTGGGGCTTGACAGAGAGAGCACTAAACCCATTAGAATTAAATGGCATCAAATGCAGCTTTCGGAACTGCACTTTTAAAAATGATTGCCTAGCAGCCCTTAGCGCAGAGAGGCAATCTGTAAACCTCAAAATATCAAGGGAAAAAACAAAAAATATCAGGGGTGTTTCCTTTGACTCAATTGCACCCGCCAAGCTGTGTGTTCCTGGAACGCCGCCAAAATCCAGGTTGCTGGTTTGCTAGGTGAGTCGGCGGCGGGGGGTGCTGCCTGCCAGCTAACCTCTGATCATCGAGCGAGACCTCTTCTCCGCTTGGAGTTCCCGCCAAGCCAGGGCTGCAGAGAAGTTGCTGCCAACTCCGAAGAGGAGCCCTGCCTACTCCCAGCTAAGCCCAAGAGCTTCTGCTGGGAGGAGAAAAGGATCCCTTAAACCCACTCTTGTTTTTCTTGCAACACTAAAATTAGCTGCTTGCAGGACTCAACAGAGGGGGAAAATTCCTGTAGAGTTAAGTGGTAGCTTTTCTCCGGCTTTACCCTGCTGGAGCCTGCCTCCCCCTGCTCCCTGCTTCCCAGGTCATTTGCCCTACCAGTATAACCAGACTATTGTCTACATAGGGGAGGGGGAATCATTTTTTTCAAAAAAAGCCTCTTCGTCACCTATGGGTGCTGAAAAGACAGTGCATCAGAGAACAGCTACAAATATGTTGCAAGCCCGTGCTATTCAAACAACAACAGCCCACAGTTCAGTGTTAGGGCATCTGCTTTGCATGCCGAAGGTCCTACATTCAATTCCTAGCATCTACAGGTAAGGATTGCCCCATGCCTGAGAGCTGAGATAGAGTCAGTGTAAATGGTAAAGGTAAAGGGGCCCCTGACCATTAGGTTCAGTCTCGGACGACTCTAGGGTTGCAGCACTCATCTCGCTTTATTGGCCGAGGGAGCCGGCGTACAGCTTCCGGGTCGTGGCCAGCATGACGAAGCCGCTTCTGGTGAACCAGAGCAGCGCACGGAAATGCCGTTTACCTTCCCGCTGGAGTGGTACCTATGTATCTACTTGCACTTTGACGTGTTTTCAAACTGCTAGGTTGGCAAGAGCAGGGACCAAGCAACGGGAGCTCACCCCATTGCGGAGATTTGAACCGCTGACCTTCTGATTGGCAAGCCCTAGGCTCTGTGGTTTAACCCACAGTGCCACCCGTGTCCCTAGAGTCAGTGTAGACAGTGCTAAACTAGCTGGATGTTTGTTTGATGCAGTCCAAGGCAGCTTACTTTGTTCTTATGTCTTAACCCCAGTTCTAAGCAGAACCGCATGGCTCTACGCTTAAATAAAATTGCAATCCCACACCAAGAGAAGCTGAATTGCGACACTCTTCTTAAAGTTGGTAGAGCATGAGACTCTTAATCTCAGGGTTGTGGGTTCGAGCCCCACATTGGGCCAAAGATTGCTGGGGGCTGGACTATATGACACTTGTGGTCCCTTCCAACTATATGCTTCAAACTGGGTCCAAACCCCTACTCAGCTGGGAAGCAAGCTCTCTGTTGTTTCAGACAGGCACTGCCTCTGTAGTCTCTTGGGCACCTGTTGAAGACAGGCTTGTTCTTTCAACAAGCCTTCTGAAGGGGAGGTTTTAAAAATATATCCCAATGTATATGCATTTTTAGGACTGTTTTTATATATGCAATTCTTGCATTTCATAGGAAGCGATTCATAAATCGTAGAGTTGGATGGGCCACCGATGGGCATCAAGTCCAGCCCCCTGCAATGCAGGAATCTCAACTAGATCACACATGAGAGATGGCCATCCAACCTCTGCTTAAAAACCTCTGAGGAAGGAGAGTCCACAACCACCTGGGGGAGAACATCCCACTGTTGAACAGCTCTTACTTTCAGAAAGTTCTTCCTGATGTTTAGTCAAAATTTCCTTTTTTTGTTACTTGAAGCCATTGGTTCAAGCCTACCCTCCAGAGCAGGAGAAAACAAGCTTGCTCCATCTTCTATGAGACAGCCCTTCAGATATTTGAAGATGGCTATCACATCTCCCTCTTTTCCAGGCTAAACATACCCAACTCCCTCAACTGAGTCACCTTGATCGCTCTCCTCTGTACAAGTTCCAGCTTCTCAATACCCTTCTTAAATTTTGGCACCCAGAACTGGACATAGTATTCCAGGTGTGGTCTGACCAAGGCAGAACAGAGTGGGACTGTTGCTTCCCTTGATCTGGACAATAGATGGATGAAAATTAAAACAGAAATGGAACCATAAGAACAGCCTGGGTTCTGGATCATCCCATTGACCTATCTCACTGCAGCCTATCAGGTGCCACGACGGGGAGCCAGAAGCCCATTCTATTCCCCTTGCAGTACAACGAGGGGAGCTGGCTGCCCAGGTAACAATGTTTTCCGAGCATGCCCAGGCCAGAAAAACATTGCACAAACCTGCTGTCCCTCCTCTGCAGACACTGTATCTCCCATACAGACAGTCCTCGGGCCATCTGTGTAAGAAAAACATTTACACAAAAACATCCAATCCGCTTAGCAACCGAAGAGCTGCTGCCTGGGCTCTTCTCTAAAGTCAAGTCTTTGCCCCCAGGGTTGCTTCGCCACACACGCACTCTCGTAAAAAATAAGAGGCGAGGTGGTGGCACCACACCCTCGACCCAGCCCGAGGTGCCACAAACCCCTGTCCTGCGGTGCCCTTTCCAAGGCCAGGGAGGAACCAGAATGGGTGGCAAGCACCTCTCCGGAATAAGACAGTAACGGCCCTGCAGGATTGAGCCAGTGGCCCATCTAAGTCCAGCATACTTCTCTCACAGTGGCCAACCAGATACCTCAAGCCAGACCCAAGGGCAGCAGCAGCAACTCTCTCCACCTGCAATTCCCAGAAGCTCATATTCAGAAGCACCCTACCCTGTCTCTGGGTAGTACCCTGCCTTGTGGGTAGTAGCCATTGATAATCTTACCCTTCAGGATCCAATTTGGTGGCCATCCCTGCCACTTGTGGGAGCCGAGATTTTTGGCTGTGCATCTTCTCGACTGTACAAATCAATTGCCCAGAACAAGGGGGCGGGGAATCCTTTTTGCTCCGCCGAGCAAGCCAACTGCGACAGATGGGACAACCCACCTGTCAATCATATGTCCTTATTGACATGTCCTGCCCCAACCTGGTCAAACTCTAGTGCACAGGGTTCCTGCTGTAGCTCTGGATTTCTGCCATCAAGCAGTCTGTTTAACTTACAAGGCTGCTCTCCCCCCGAAAAAACAACAACAAAACCCTCTATATTGGTGGGGGAAGGCTCAAGACGTCTTTGGCTTTTCCACCTCTGTCCCCCAAAAGCCATTCCTTGAAATCACTGTAGAACTGAGCTTGAGTTCAAATTTTGCCTCAGCTATGACATCATCAGGTGGCCTCAAAGCAGGAGCCGTCACGGCAGTTCCTCCAGATTTTGCTGAGACACAAACCTCATCACCTCTCACCTCTGCCTGTGCCGGTTGGGGCTGACGGGAGCAACATCTGGAGGGTGCCACGTTGGCTACTCCTGTCTTAAAGCAAGCCAGTCTCTCTGCCCACCCTCTGCTGCCTATTTGTAACAGGGCAAGGACAAAACTGGTCCACCTTACAAAGTCGTCGTTGGAACTGGAGCAAGAAAACAGACACAAAGTGCTGTAAGCTTTCGAAACTGCTCTTCAGAATGCTATGCATTAAAAAATTATTAGCAATAACCCAGGAGGTGGGAAGGGGTGTGTGGGTGTGCTATTACATTCATACATATATATACCTCCAAGGACATTCTGGTGCAAAGGATTAATAAAGGCACAGAAGAAATATTCAGTTCAACCTCACTGGTTTTTAATGATGCTTGACCTCTCTGCTGCTCTTATCAGGGTTTCTCTTTAACTTTGCTTGGCTCCTACCGTCTTCATATTTACTGGCGATTTTATCTGATGTTGTGTGTGCATATGGATGTGTGTGTGTGTGTGTGTGTGCACGTGTGCGCACGTACCCCTTGCTTTCATTTTCCATGGCTTATTGTATTTTTGCAATTCCAGCGGCAAAGCTGCCTCAAAGCAATTTTGCAAAACAAGCAAGCAAGCAAGCAAACAAAAAGGTGGGGTCCATTTATGTATTCAGTTGTCAGATTTCTCTGCAGCCCCCTTCACCGTAAGGTCCCAGGGGTGGGTTTCAGCAACACAATCGTACAATTAAAAACATTTTCTGAAAGAGCAAAACACAGCTTATATACAATTACAGAAAAATGTTTTAACAACAATTCCATGCAACAGCAGCATAGTATAGAATTAGCCAAAATGGAAGCAGCCGAGTCTCGTAACAGTAACTTAACTACCAAAGACCATAGTAAAGAATTTGGTTATAATTAGAGAAGGGTGAATATTAATTCTGTAAAGGTTTCGCTAACGCTGAACTTGTCTGGGGAGGCCTTTTCTCTCATTCCCACCACCCTCAAAGGCACATTTGGTGAGGACACAAGAGAGGGCTGTACCTACATTAAAAACTAAGATTTATGATGGCAGCTATCTGGAGCATATGTCCTCATATGCAATGCTATCCCCAGCTGGCATGCATATATGCATACAGGTAAAGAGATAAAAATTGAGCTGAAAGCATTCTTCTTCTTCTTTATTATTATTATTATTATTATTATTATTATTATTATTATTATTATTCTACGAAGAAGAAGGTGGTATGCACCTCATTTCCATCCGGTTCCACAGCTTACCATTTCCTCCTTATGTGCCCATTCTCTACACCTGAAAACTGAGGCAAGCATGACATCTTTCTCATTATTGGACTGTAGCTCACAAAAGCTTCTGAGCATCATAGATTTGTTGGGTTTAAGGTATCGCCAAGTCCCTGTGTTGCATTTATGAACTAGCAGAGGATGCGGTTTCAGAGTATTCAGTTTGCCTAATTATTCTGCTTTAGCTTCATCCCAAATTAGAGTTTAGTGTACATTGCAGACTGTGTAAATTTGGTAACAGAACCAAATTCTCTTATTTCAAGGTTTGAGCAGCATATAATGAAGGCACTCTTTCAGAAGATATTAGGTGGGGGATAATGATTGTTGAGGAGAATTTCTTAAAGTCAGATCTGTTTAGAAAATGAGTTTGATATAAACAGGTGCTGAGTACAAGCCCCTCTACACCTGAGTCAGGATTTACCAATAGAAAGGATGGATACAAGTAAAAACTTTAAAATATGGATATATATATATATGTATGTTTCAGCATGTAATATTTCAGAGGAATATAATCTCTTACTCAGAAATTGAAAGGGATTCCATCTCTTTGGTGTGAACACATCTATGTTCTCTATTGTGTTCAGGAATATCTCAGCATACATGAGCAATTAAGAGAAGCAAGAGAATTTGAGAAGTTAATAATGAAAAACAACAAACATGGATTTGCAAAGACGTTATCGGCTGCTTGTCAAACATGATACAGAGCCAGAACGAATTAGGAAATATAGGGTGAACTGGGCTTAGGGTTCCCACTAAGGTTTTTTTTGGGGGGGTGTGTGTGCGGAAGGCATAAGGAGAAGGGAACGACAGAGAAAGAGATGGTTGGACAGTGTTCTCGAAGCTACCAGCATGAGTTTGACCAAACTGCGGGAGGCAGTGGAAGACAGGAGTGCCTGGCGTGCTCTGGTCCATGGGGGCACGAAGAGTCGGACACGACTAAACGACTAAACAACAATAACAATGCATAAAATCATTAAGAATTACTCCCCCCACAAAAATAGGAAAGGGGGGGATATATGTATTTTTCTATGTGTGGTTGGAGTATGAGGGTTTTTTTTTTTTTAAAAGGAGAAAAATAATATATTTGCAGATTGTGGCCAACTAAGCTGTACTCAGAGTAGACCCATATCAATTGCTGCGTTGTGTCCCACCCTAGTCCTACTCAGAGTAGATCCATTAAAGTACATGAACATGACTAAAGTTGTCATTTTCAGCGGCTCTCCTCCAAGCAGGACTATAGTGGGATACAACCCTAAAAATTTTAAGATGAGAAATAGCCCTAAATGCAGTGCTATACTTACTCCCAGTACTTATTGTTAGGAGCTGCCCAGAGTGGCTGGGGCAACCCAGTCAGATGGACAGCAAACAAACAAACAAACAAACAAACAAACAAACAAACAAACAGGGAATGTGATCTGATAGGGGTTCAAATATGGCCTGTGAAGCTCCAACCACATCTGCCTGCCCCACACCCTAAATACTATTACTACTACTAATACTTCTAATACTAATAATTAAGGGGCATGACTAACTTAGGTCCATTCATTCCAATGGTTTGTTTCTGAGCAGGACTCAGTCAGACACAGCCCAAAACCAGGATAATTTCATGGCTAAATGAATTATATTTCTTAAATATCACAATAAATGTTGGTTACTGTTAAGTTGTGGGTGAACTTATCAGACGACACAGCGATTCTTCAAACAGCTCTTGTTTATTCACAGGCTAGAACAGAACTGAACTGAAGGGTTCAGCCAGCCTGCTTATATAGAGCTCCAGAACAACGTAATTGTAACAACTTTCTGTAACTATCCAATCACTGAACGTTACTTTTGATCCCTTATTTGCATATGTGGACCTGAACTATCTACAGTATCCCCCTGCTGGCCCAGGGTGAGAACTTCAGTACATAACAGTTACTGCCAAACGTACAACATGGGTTTGCAATGTTCAATTAGATCAGTTCAGGATATGCATGATGTATTAAAATTAATTGGGGTGCTTGGATAATACAATGACATATATTGAAATACCATATTGATATACGATTGTCACCTGGAACTATTTATTTTTTTCAACAGCACATTGGATATTAATCCAGACCATTGTATGAATAGCTTTGTGAATTTTTCATAACTGTATCCGCTTTTGTAATACTGGTAGAATTACCTTTTTTGCACTTCTTTTCTTGTACTCTTAATATTTCCAGGATGTTACATATAACATGCACACACACACACACACACACACACACACACACACACACATATATATATATATTTGCTTTTTTAAAAAAAGTAAGTATTGATCAGGTAGAGAGCCTATCCTTGGCTATCATTGAGTTCCTAGACTTGCTGAAAGCAGTTTCCAAGTAATAATAATAATAAAAATTTTATTTATACCCCCACCCATCTAGCTGGGTTTCCCCAGCCACTCTGGGCAGCTGCCAACAAAATACTAAAATACAATAATTCATCAAATATTAAAAGCTTCCCTAAACAGGGCTGCCTTCAGATGCCTTCTAAAAGTCTGAGAGTTGTTTATTTCCTTGACATCTGATGGGAGGGAGTTCCAGAGGGTGGGTGCCACCACCAAGAAGGCCCTCTTCCTGGTTCCCTGTAACTTCACTTCTCACAGTGAGGGAACCGCCAGAAGGCCCTCGGCGCTGGACCTCAGTGTCCGGGCTGGATGATGGGGGTGGAGGCACTCCTTCAGCTATACTGGACCGAGGTCGTTTAGGGCTTTAAAGGTCAGCACCAGCACTCTGAATTGTGCCTGGAAACGTACTGGGAGCCAATGTAGGTCTTTCAGGACCGGTGTTATGTGGTCTCGGCGGCCACTCCCAGTCACCAGTCTAGCTGCCGCATTCTGGATTAGTTGTAGTTTCCGGGTCACCTTCAAAGGTTGGCCCACGTTGAGTGCATTGCAGTAGTCCAAGTGAGCGATAACCAGAGCATGCACCACTCTGGTGAGACAGTCTGCAGGCAGGTAGGGTCTCAGCCTGTGTACCAGATGGAGCTGATAGACAGCTGCGCTGGACACAAAATTGACCTGCGTCTCCATGGACAGCTGTGAGTCCAAAATGACTCTGGTTGATAGTAATCAAGGCAGCCGCTTATGCATTGCTCTCTCCCTCCCAAGGAAAGAGATTTGCACAAAATGTGCATGTGCTGATGTTAGGTGTGCAATTTAGAAACAATTGCTACCATTAAAATAGAAATGCAACACACCTTCCCACACTGAGGAAGACTGGGACGGTGTGTCTGGCATGTCTGACTGCAACCGCTACTATGCTATAAGATCCACTATCCTGTAATATTACATATGAGCCTGTTCTACTGATGAAGCCTAGGATGGCAAAACAAGGCTAATATTCCGGAAATCCTTGTCTTAGTCTCTGTGAAAGGATTCTGTAGAACTATAACAACGCTTCATGTGGATTATTGGACAGATGGAATAGATACTTTTACATGCATGGACCTTATGCATGAACTGACTAGAGAATGAACTGATCCACTGGGTTTTCTGCTTTTTTCATTGAACTCTATGAGACTTCCATTGAAATCTACAATTTGATACAATGAATAGTATACCTTATTTATTCAAAAGTACAGCTGGTTGCGTCTTGTGTGTTTATTGGGTCTGCTCTCCAGGCACTAACTATGGATAAGCGGCCTCAAGGCTCTTCCCATTCTCCCATAAGCTGAACTATGGAACTCACTGCCACAAGATGGGCTGTCACATGGGGGATGGAGGAAGCTTGTTTTGTCCTGCTTTGGAGGGTCGGGCGCAAATCAATGGCTTCCAGTTACAGGAAAGGAAATTATTATTTTTTAGGCAAGCTTCTTAAGGTTTAATGCTTTATTATGTTTTTGTATGTGCTGGAAGCCACCCAGAGTGGCTGGGGCAACACAGTCAGATGGGTCAAGTACAAATAATAATAATAATAATAATAATAATAATAATAATAATAATAATGTATTACTATTGTTGTTGTTGTTATCATTATTCCTACTAATCATCAGGAACAACCTTATGACACAAAGACCTGCTTGACAGTGGAATGGACTCCTTTTTAAGCAAAGGTTCGGTAGTCATGGACGTTTTAGCCGAGATCGTGTTGTAGGGGTTGGTCTAGATGACCCCTGGAGTCACCTCCAACCCTACAATTCTATGATTACTATGGAATTCATGGAGACAAAGGCTTGCAGTGGCTATTAGCCATGATGGCCAAGTTCTACCTCCGCTTTCAGAGGTATTATTCCTCTGGTGACCAGTTGCTGGCAATCAGAAGTGGGCAGAGTCCTGCTGGACTTAGGGCCCACCTGGAAGAATGGGATCCACTGGCCTGATCCAGTGGGCCTCTTCTTATGTCTCTAGGGTAAAGGTAAAGCGACCCCTGACCATTAGGTCCAGTCACGGATGACTCTGGGGTTGCAGCGCTCATCCCGCTTTATTGGCCGAGGGAGCCGGCGTACAGCATCCGGGTCATGTGGCCAGCATGACTAAGCCACTTCTGGCGAACCAGAGCAGCGCACAGAAATGCCGTTTACCTTCCCGCCGGAGTGGTACCTATTTATCTACTTGCACTTTGACGTGCTTTCAAACTGCTAGGTTGGCAGGAGGTAGGACCGAACAACAGGAGCTCATGCCGTTGCGGGGATTCGAACCGCTGATCTTCTGATCGGGGAAGTCCTAGGCTCTGCAGTTTAACCCACAGTGCCACCTGTGTCCCTTCTTATGTCTCTAGCACTGAGGAAAAGCGAAACGCATGGCTGCGCATAACGTGCCATTGGCACCGAGAATCTGACAGAACGTTCCCTTCTATATTTGATTTCTCCAAAATGCCACGGAGTGCGAGTTCCTACAGGCTTTATTTTTACTTTACTTTTTTTTAAGGGCTTGTGGGACATGGGGAGCAGGAAGGTGGGAGGGGGGAGGTAAAGAAAGAAAAACCAAAGAAACACCCTCTTGTCTTATGAAACGCTTTCCGAGCTTAACCACTAATCCGGCAGGTTTTCTGAAAAAGGGAGACTCCACCAAGCTGCCTGGGGAGACAGCAAACACCTCCCCCGCCATGCTAAAGCAACAGAGAATGCCACACACACCTGGGCATGCAGCAGGCAGGATCTGGGCCAAGCGAAGGCCCCACCCCACCGTTGAGGGGACCCCAGGTGACCCACACAGGCCTATCGCAGCTCAGAATGGGACAGCAGCGAAGCAAAAGTGGGGGAAGAGAGAGGGGAAAAATGCTGCAAGACCAGATTCATTCCAGCACGGAAGCCATCCAAGCATTTGATATCTCCTGAAAGTCGTCTAACTCTATGTTCGCTGCCCCTCTGGCAGTCTCTCAAGTCCTCCTAGATATGGATTAGAAGGGTGGGTTGGGGGAAAGCTCTCCATCTCATAAGCCAAAAATGTAATAAAAGCTGCCACCTGTGGTCTTCTCATCTTGTAGCCTTCAAGACCTCTACTTGACCAGAAAGGTCTGATGTTTCCATCCCTTGCCTCTCGAGGTGAAAGGACTATAGGTAGGACGGACATTGGGGGACAAGTTCCAGGGACTGGATTGGAGAGTCTCTGTGTCAATCAGAGAAGAGGGTGGGGAGAAAACCGGAATTAGTTGTCTGTCCCTGACTCTGGCGCCACCTACTGTTGGCCTCCTTGCCCTCTGCCGCACCAGCCCCAATGGGCACCAGCTGCCATTGAGCGGTCAAGATGCCTTCCAGCTTGGAGGAGACAGGTCTGAATTTCAGCTCATTTTTAGATGAACCATTCCTAGCAAAGTTGAAGGGAGGCCTGTCAGGAGTGCCTCACAGGGACTAGCACCTTAATACCATGTGGAAGAACAGAGCAAGAGGCTCCCAGCTGAAATGAGAGAGGGTTCCTTTTTAGTATTAAAGGGTGTGCCATTTAGTTTCAGACAGAAGCATAACTGTTAACGTTTCCCTTTTTTAAAGGGAAATTACTTTATTCCGAATAGGATTCCTCGCAAGAAAAGGGAAAAGTTGACAGCTATGGAGAGAGGTGCCTCCTTTCCAAGGAGGCCATTCAGAGGAAATCTCATTCCCTTCAATTTCAAGACAAACCTATTTGCGTGTTCGGAAACATAGCCATCCTTTGAAATTCCCGCTTCTTCGAATTTTGCAAGGCAATTCTCCAGCCCATCAATGAGTACCAAAAAAAAGCATGTAACAGTGTAACGTGTGCACAAAGGCACACATAATAGAATATTAGAACTGTAGGGTTGGAAGGGACCCCTAGGATCATCTAGTCTAACCCCCTGCAATGCAAGAATATCTTTCTGAAAAGGACATACCAAAAATGCATTCCCTATTAGGGCGGGATTTCTTTGTAAACATGAGTACAGTGCAACCTTGGTTCTCAGATGGCTTAGTTTGCAAACAAATTGGCTCCCAAATGCCAAAAAAGTAAGTGTTCCAGTTTTTGAACGTTTTTCAGAAGCTGAACGTCCGACGCAGCGTCCGCTTGAGTGCAGGAAGCTCCTGCAGCCAATCGGAAGCTGCACCTTGGTTTTCAAACGGTTTCAGGAGTCGAATAGACTTCCAGAATGGATTAAGTTCAAGAACCAAGGTTCCACTGTATATTAGGCAAAATTGCTCACCCCAAAATGCACGTTAGGAAAAATTCGTACTCTAATGCTGACAAATTTTCACGAGGCCTTGTTTGTCAGTTCCAAACCGATGTGGAAAACTCTGCTTAAGATGGGGGTTGGGGGTGGGGAAGAAATGAGAAAATTAAACAGACAGAAATGCCCATCCCTGGAGTGCAGACGGCAGGCCACGAGAAGAAAAACCCAACGCAGGCTTAACACCCTCCGTCACTACCTGCCGACACAGATCTGCCACACTCAGGAGCAAGAGACAGAAGCCCTCTGGCGCATTTTCCTCCAGCTCGCACCCAGAACGAGTCGCAACAGTTTCACGCTTGTCTCCAGTAATGCATATGGTATGTGGTCCCCCCCCCATCTCCCTTTGCCCTGAGGCTAGAGTTTATCTCCAGGTTAGGCAGTGGAAGTCTAATGGCAAGGAGAAGGCAGTCCATTTAATCGCATCCCACCCAGTTGGCTAAACTCTCTCTCTGCTTATATTCCAAGGATAAAAAGGTAAGAAGACCTAGGCTGTTGGATCAGACCAATGGCCCATCTATTCCAACACTCTGTTCTCAGAAAGACCAATCAGGCGCCTCTGGGAATCCTATCGAAAAGGATATTGTAGAGTTGGAAGACGTTTGGAAAAGGGCAAGCAAGATGACCAAGGGTGTGGGGAGTGACACCCCCATCAAGAAGAAAGGTTGCAGCTTTTGTGACTTTTTAGGTTGGAGAAAGGGGGAGTAAGAGTATGGTGCTGATAATGCCAAGGCTGAAGGTTCAGTCCCCTTATGGGACAGCTGCAGATTCCTTGGACTAGATCTGGGTTTCCCAAACTTAGGTCTCCAGCTGTTTTTGGACTATAACTCCTACCGTCCTAAGGTAACAGCAGCAGCGGTCAGGGATGATGGGAATTGTAGTCCAAAAACAGCTGGAGACCCAAGTTTGGGAAACCCTGGACTAGGATAATCTGCAGAGTCCCTTCTAGCTTTACAATTCTATGATTCAAAGAGGTGACGGATAGAAGTTTATAAAATTATACATGTGGCATGGAGAAAGTGGATAGAGAAAAGGTCCTTCTTCCACACAGGCAACGTTAGAACTTGTGGCCCTCCAACGAAACTGAATGGTGGACAATTCCAGACAGGTAAAATAATGTCCTTCATGTAATGCAACTATGGAACTCCCTGCAAGGAGGTCCCAAGGACAACTGAACTCTCACCACTTGCAACTCCCAGCAAGTGGAATTTGGTTTTTGAAAATGACTGGCTGGTAGCCACCGTTAGCCCTATCCTCTGTGACTTTGCGTGATCTCCTTTTAAGCCCATCCAATTTTGCCACCATCACTACTACTGGGGCAACACAGCAGTTGTGTGTGGTAAAAGTAAATTCATCACCATCATCTTATAGGAGTGCAGTAAGAGAACAAGAAGAGCCCTGCTAGATCTGGATTCTATTCCAACTTCCTCCTATTTCATTGGTGTAGTATAAACACTGACAACTGGGAAGCACTGGCCTGCGAGCACTCCAGTTGGAGAACAGCCTTTACCAAAGGTGTCATGGGCTTTAAAGACACTCAAACTCAGAATGCAAGGGAGAAACGTGCTAGGAGGAAGGAACGCTTGGCAAATCCACACCGTGATCAGCTCCCACCTGGAAACCAATGTCCCCACTGTGGAAGGATGTGTGGATCCAGAATTGGCCTCCACAGCCACTTACGGACTCATTGTTAAAACCGTGTTTATGGAAGACAATCTTACTCGGCTACGAGTGATCGCCAAAGAAGAAAGATTTCATTGGCCAACCAGAGGTCTATGGGAAGCTCACAAGCAACAGCACACCCTCTCCACTTGCGATTCCCAGCCACTAGTATTCATGTGAGGACAGGAAGCTTTCTCATACAGAGTCAGATTATTGGGCTGCCTAGTTCAGTATTGTCTGCTGTGACCGGCAGTGCTTCTCCAGAGTCTCAGACAGGGGACCCTGCCAGCCCCGCCTGGAGATGTCAGCCACCAAACCTGGGACCTTCCTTGTAGCTCAGTCAGTAAAGCACGAGACTCTTAATCTCAGGGCTGTGGGTTTGAGTCCCAGTTTGGGCAAAAGATTCTTGCATTGGACTAGATGAGCCTTGTAGTCCCTCTTCCAGCTCTACAGTTCTGCATTCCAAGGAAGATGCTCTACCATGGAGCTATGGCCCTTCTCCAAAAGTTACACAAACCTCCTGCTTGCCACAGCCCTGGCATCTCATCCACAGCCTGCTGTAAATATGTAGGGATGCCAATCCCTAAACAGTCTCGGCCCAGTATACCTGAAGGAGCATCTCCACCCCCATCATTCTGCCTGGACACTGAGGTCCAGTGCCGAGGGACTTCTGGCGGCTCCCTCACTGCGAGAAGCAAAGCTACACGGAACCAGGCAGAGGGCCTTCTTGGTAGTGGCACCCTTCCTATGGAACACCCTTCCATTAGATGTCAAAGAGATAAACAAATACCTGACATTTAGAAGACATCTGAAGGCAGCCCTGTTCAGGGAAGTTTTTAATGTGTGACTTTTGATGTATTTTTAATCAAGCCGCCCAGAGTGGCTGGGGAAACCCAGCCAGATGGGCGGGGTACAAATAATAAATTATTATTATATTGTAATTATTATTATAATAATAATAATCTCAGGGATCTCAGAGGCTGTCTTCCACTGCGTCAGTTCTAAGCTCGGTACTGTCTGTACTTCCTGGCAGGGGTTCCCCGGGATTTCGGGAAGGGGTGCTGGAGGTGTCGCAGCAGATGTGCCATCTCCATGGAGCGAGCTCCTATCTTGCCTCTTCCTGGCAGGCAGCACTGCTCAGCTCCCTCCACGCACAGCTGTAGCCCCCACGCGGCCAGCTGGATTTAAAAGGAACAGGCTCGGCAGGAACTCTGGATGCTGATAAATAAGCAAGGTTCCCCCCCCGTCCATTCCCACCCCTTCTGAAGGACAAGCTCAAAGAACTGCGCCTGGTGAGTCTCTCTCTCTCTCTCTCTCTCTCTCTCTCTCTCTCTCTCTCTCTCTCTCTCACACACACACACACACACACACACACACTTTGGGGACTCCCAGTTGAGGGTCACCGTCAGAAGGACATCAAAAGGACAGCTGTGCTGGGATGCCCAGACTTAAGAGAGGCCGTCCTTGCCTCCAAAAACCGGCCCCGGAGACACCTTTCAATGAGGGCTCGTAGGATAGTTTGTCCTGCTTTATTCATTTCATTTTATTTACTTATTTATTAGCTTTAGGTACTGCCCCCCTCCCCATCATAAGATCTCAGGGCAGCTCACGGAATAAAATAACACAGGATAAAAACAAGTAAATAACTAAAGGCACAAAAGCAAAACCTCCCCTTCCAACAGGCCTGGCTAGGGAAGCCTTTTAATGTGTACTGTTTTATTATGTTTTTATATGTGTTAGAAGCTGCCCAGAGTGGCTGGGGCAAGCCGGTCAGATAGGCAGGGTACATATAATAAAATCTATCTATCTATCCAGCTCCGTTTTTTTCCAAAAAATGTTTAGGGGTACTCCCATTTTGACTCAAGAAAAACCACCATTTTACAGTTCAAATCGGGAAAAATAAATACAGTAAATGGATAAAAGTACAAAGATTCACAAAATGTTTAGGGGTATGCGTACCCCTGCGTCTCTCCAGAAAAAGCACTGTATCTATCTCTCTATCATCTATCTATCTATCTATCTATCTATCTATCTATCTATCTATCTATCTATCTATCAATTGCCTGCTAAAGGCCTTGCTGAAGAGGAAATGTTTTTCCCTGGCACCTAAAAATATAAAATGAAGGCTGCCGGTGAACCTCCCCAGGAAGACCATGCCACAAATGGGGAGCCACTACAGAAAAGGCTCGTTCTCGTGTTGCCACCCTCTGGACCTCACGTAGAGAAGGCGCACAAAGAAGGGCCTCAGAGGATGAACACAGAGTCCAGGATGGTTTATATGCGGAGAGGTGGTCCTTCGGTCCTGAGCCATTTAAATCATTGCTTCGACTTTGCAATTCCTGGCTAGACCATAATAATAACAACAGCAGCAACAACAACAATTTATTTGTACCTCACCCATCTGGCTGGGTTTCCCCAGCCACTCTGGGTGGCTTCTAACAAAGATTAAAAATACATTAAAATGTCACACATTAAAAACTTCCCTGAACAGGGCTGCCTTCAGATGTCTTCTAAATGTCAGGTTGACATCTGGTGGGAGGGCGTTCCACAGGGCGGGTGCCACTACTGAGAAGGCCCTCTGCCTGGTTCCCTGTAGCTTTGATTCTCGCAGTGAGGGAACCGCCAGAAGGCTCTTGGGGTCCCTTTCCAACACTACAGTTCTATGATTATATTATATTATATTTTATACCCCACTTTCCCCCACAGATGAAAGGCTCTTCCAGACTGGTGGGGCAGGAGCTGCAGGTACATTCTGGAGCACGCCATTGATGCAACAATAGTGCATTACTAAGGGATTCACGATGGACTGTCCACACACCCTTTCCCTTTGTTAACTGCTCTGTGTTACTCCCTCTGCCCCCGTGCTGTCTGGAGCACAACACAACAAAAGCGGGCCAAAAACAAAAATCAAATGAACTGGAAAGTTTTATGGCATGAAAAAGGACAGGATCTCAGCAGGGCACACACATGCTGGAAAATGAAGCAACACATCTGCCCCGCAAACCTCTTGCAGGTGCAAAAACAGTATTGACAGCAGGATCGTGTAAAACAGCCCTGACACCATCATTACAAATTCTCGTGACTGCATGATGAAAAGGATGTCTGGAGGGCCCCAAAAGCTGTCCCCCCCCCAAAGCAGACCATTTAAAACAATAAAATAAAAATAAGGGAGGGAAAGAGAAATCGTCGGGATCCCAGAATACAGTGGTGACCAGTAAAATGGTCTTTACATCCTGCTGGACCCAAGCTGTGGTTGTCCTGTATAGAAGTTGCACAGAATTAATGTTTAACCTCATGTACAAGATCTCAAAGACTTGTACATTAGAACAGGAGTGGAGAACCTCAGTCCAGAAGTTAAATGAGGCCCTCCAGGCCTCTCTATCTGGCCCTGGGGGCAGTGGCGTAGCGTGGGGGGTGCAGGGGGGTCGGCCGCACCGGCCACAACATCGGGGGGGGGGGCGCTCGCACTCGCAGTGCTAAAATCAGTGCTAAAATCCACAGGTTAGGGGGCGCAAATTACTTGCCTTGCCCCGGGTGCTGACAACTCACGCTACGCCACTGCCTGGGGGCTCTCTCCAGGCCACACCCCTCACTAGTCATTCTTCATCTCCTCCCAGAGTGTTTTTGCCTGGCTGGAATGTGTCCCTGAGCTCTGATAACATCTCTCACTGGCCTGGATGGTGCATAGAGAGGGGTGTGTCAGCGTGTGGAGAAACTAGCCTTTTGCACAAAGGTCACGTTTGCATTGATCGCTCTGCCCACGTTTGCATCTGCCCCCCCCCCAGGAAGGTTGCCCCAAAGGGACTGCAGCCCTTGAAGTGAAAAACAAATAATTAAAATTCCTCTCCCTTAGACATCTGGAAGGTGGCAGAGAGGCCACAGACAGGCACCCACTCATCCCCTCGCATAGAGGGAACCTGGAATATGACCTGAAGCAGGTGAGCAAGGTTTCAGAGCCGACAGTGGCTGACCACCCAGCTGATGCTGTAGCTGCGGATTTCCTGCACTGGCAGGGGGTCAGGCTAGATGGCCTCTGGGGCACCCTGACTCTTTGATTCCACAGTCCCAGGGCAGATAAAATGACCACAAGGAGATCTGTATAGTTTATGGTGCAGGCCTGTACAAAGCAAGCCCCACACAGTTCTGTGGGGCATACTCAGCACACTGGCTGGGGATGATGGGCACCAGGTTGGCGAAGGGAACATCTACTGACCAAGGCTGGGTCCAACCCAGTACTTATCAGCTGTCTTTCTGCTTGACTAATTGCTCAAGCCTATACAGTGGTACCTCGGGCTAAGAACTTAATTTGTTCTGGAGGTCCGTTCTTAACCTGAAACTGTTGCTGCCGTGTGATTTCTGTTCTCATCCTGAAGCAAAGTTCTTAACCCAAGGTACTGTTTTTGGATTAGAAGAGTCTGTAACCTGAAACATCTGTAACCTGAGGTACCACTGTATGTGCTTCCTCAGAAATAAACACTGTGCTCGATAGGACTTACTCCCAAGTAAGCTTGGAGTGGGTCCTACAGCTTAGGCTGCCTTTCATTAGAAGGCAGCCCCATTGATAAAGGCAGTACCTATAGATAAGATTAGAAGTGAATCACACACATTTTCTTAGAAATCCCTGAACAACAAGCCTGTTTGGAAAGGTTGATATTTTTATACCTATATTATAGACAAAAGAATGAGACTGAGAGGGTGGCTTTCCTTAGAAGCTTCCCCCAACACTAGTGAATTCACCAATAGGCAAAACCCTTTGTGGATGCGGGAGTGGGGGGGGGGGAGGCGGGAAGAAATCACACAATCTGATATAAATAAAAGTGGCAGTATTCAGAATCTGGTAGAAAATTCCAATGTAATTCAGGATCCAAAGGAGCCATATTTGGACAGCAGAATTTGAAAGGTAGATTCTCGCATGAAACTGCTGAATTATAACTCACCAAGAAGCTCAGCACTATTCATTTGGGTCTGAATAAAGATAATGTTTCCCTGTATCACTGAAGATCTTAACGCAATTATCTTAGCCGTGCTGAGTGAATCATCACTGGTTTGCTGCTGCAAGGGGTAACTGCGCATATTTCACATACATTTAAGCACCAGCTCAATTATCACCAACTGCACTTTTTTGTTTGTTGGTTTTGCATCTCATTGCCTTTCAGCTATCACCTAATTCAATTATCACCAACTGTACTTGTCTGGATCTCATTGCCAATCATCTCCCACCTTACATTCCACTCCTTTCTTTGTGGCCTGCCCTACCTCCAGCTGCCAGCTGAGATTTCACTTCATCCACCTGACAGCATGGACTTCTTAAAGTCCACAAAAGCTTCTGCCACAATACATACATTGCATAGGCGCAAACTCCTAGGGACTGAGGTCCCTCCAACCCCCCCAAAAAAATATTTGAGAGGGCTGGGCTCCCCCAAAGGTGATGGGCGTTGCCATTCAAATGGTGAGTGTGCACCATGTCTTGTGATCGATTATGTGCTTACCTGCCTCTTCCAATATTTTATTCAAGTCGGCACCCCTGTAAATTTCTTAGTCTGTAAAGTGGTGCTGTGGTCTAAACCACTGAGCCTAGGGCTTGCCAATCAGAAGGTAGGTGGTTCGAATCCCTGTGATGGGGTGAGCTCCCGTTGCTCAGTCCCTGCTCCTGCCAACCTAGCAGTTCAAAAGCACGTTAAAGTGCAAGTAGATAAATAGGTACTGCTCCAGTGGGAAGGTAAACGGCATTTCTGTGCGCTGCTCTGGTTTCCCAACAAGCGGCTTACTCATGCTGGCCACATGACCCGGAAAGTCTGTCTGCGGACAAACGTCGGCTCCCTCAGCCAATAAAGCGAGATGAGTGCCGCAACCCCAGAGTTGTTCGCAACTGGACTTAACTGTCAGGGGTCCTTTACCTTTTTAAAGTGACACAGGGCTCCTTGATCTTTTGCCTGCAACAGACTACCACAGGTGCCCCTCTAGAAATAGTAGATTCATGTCAAAGTGACTATACGGCCACCAGCTCAGCTTTAAGAGTGGATCAGACAAATTCAAGACCATCAGCGGCTTCAGCTGTTTCTGAATACCATTTGCGGGGGAGCAACAGCAGAAGAGAACAAGGGCCATCATGTCCTGCCCAGAATCACCTGGTTGGCAACTGTGGGAAGAGAAGATGAGCCAAGCTGGATCAGGCCAGAGGCCTGCCATAGCCCAGAGTTCTCACAGGAGCCAGCCATATACCTATGGGAAACCCCCCCCACAAGCAGATCCTACTGCAACAGAATTCAGGTACAGATGTGTTCTGCCTCTGACAGTGGAGGAAGACCGTAGACTTCATAGCTAGTAGCTAGTGATAGCCGTCTCCTCTGTGAACTTGTCAAATCCTCTTTTAAGGAGGATAGTTACCTTTTGTGGGAGCAACTTTATGTTCTGAGAAACTGGCACAGACAGGCCTTTGGTCTCATACAGCGGGATGGTTCTGGTTCTTCTTATCTTTTTTTACTGAATAGGAGATGCTCTGTTCATTCCTCCACCTCCTAGCAGCTTCGATACACCAGTCAAATTGCATTTAGTTCATCCAAAGTGAGGTCAAATCCCTGCCACGAGTGCTACCATGGAGAAAGCCAACTTTGCCCATACATGGGAACAGGAAGCTGCCTTATACCCAGTTGGACCCTGGTCCAATATTCTCTCCATTGGTCACCAGCAGTTTTCCAGAGTTTCAGATGAAGGAGAGTTCCAGTCCTAGCAGGAGATGCTGGGGATCAAACCTGGGACCTTCTGCATGCAAACAGATGCTCTAATCGCTGAGCTACAGCCCTGTGCTTGTATGGATCACACCAATTGTGACTGTGGAACAGTGGCGTAGCGTGGGTTGTCAGCACCCGGGGCAAGGCAAGTAATTTGTGCCCCCTAATCTGTGGATTTTAGCAGGGGGCAGAGAGTTGCGAGTGCGAGCGCCCCCCCCAGATGTTGCGCCTGGTGCACCCGGCCCCCCTTCACCCCCACGCTACGCCACTGCTGTGGAAGGGTGATGGGGAGAAATAGGGGGCCTTGGTTAATCCCTGCTCAGAAAATTTCAGAACACCACTGTCCTAAACACATATCCACTCAAACTGTTTGTAGCTCTGCTTCAAAGGATACTGAAGAGTCCTTGAACTTGACTTCTCATGCCTTGCTCTCAAACATAGAGGTGTAATCACTGCTATTTGAGACTCTAAGGGGCTAGCATGAGGGAAGTACACTCAGAAAGCACACATGTCACACAGAATGCACATGTTAAACATTCACAGTTAACACACCTGGCTGGCGCATGTTGGGACTGATAGGATGGAAAGGAGGGAGCCCAACAGTAGGTGGCGCCAGAGCCAACAGCAGGCAAAATGAATTCATTCTAGTTTTGTCCCCATCCTTTCCCCCTGCTGAGTTCTGCAAGGGCAACACTGAGATTAAGGAGGAGAGGGAAGCTGACAGTCAGGTCCACCTCTTGGACTGCTTGTAGGTCAGATGGCAGGCAGGCAGAGTCGTGTGAAATCACAGCGCTTCAACTCTCAGGGCCAACCCCATCCCCATGCAGCCTTGCAGCAGGCATGCGCACAACAACAAATGCAGATTGGATTGTTTGCTTTAAAAGCCATGGGTTGGTGCTGGTAAGAAAAAACAGCTGCAGGGGGTTAGGGCTTGGGGAGGAAGGAGGAGGTATCTAGGACTAGTTGTAACACCAAAAAAACTCCTGCAACAAATGCAAAAATGGCACTTGCGAACTTGCAGCAGTTGCACAAAGAGCCACCTTCCTGCAGGTGCCTTATTTAGCACCACAGGGAAATTCAGCCAAGGCCCCTTGTGCAAAATGTATTGCAAGGAAATGGCTTGTTGAGAAGCTGTGGTGGGGAGAGGGGTGCTTTAACCCTTTCTCACCCGCTTCTTCATTTGCTCTGAATTGCTCACACACAGTCCTCTACGAAGATGGCAAAGGCATGTTTTTTTTTGGGGGGGGGGCTCTGTAGGGAGGCAAGAGCACCGGGGAGGCAGTTTGGAAAAGACATGAAGCAGGCAGCAAGTGAGGAAAAGGGTTAACTGCACACACATAGGCTGCCTTTGCATTCTAAATTCACACACCCGTTTTTTTCTTAGAAAAAGCAGCCTCCAGGCATCTCTTACAAGTGTAGCTCCACCCTAAGCTGGTCACAAATCTACAAGTCAAAGAAGCCATGCATTATCATCACTATTTGGAGAAGGACCATGCCTCAGTGGAAGACAGTGCATCTGCTTGGCATGCACAGTCCACTCCCTAATATCTCCAGGTAGGGCTGGGGCTGTCCCCTGCCTGAAACCCTGGAGAGCTGCTGCCAGTCAGTGTGGACAACACTGGCTAGATGGACCAATGGATCTGACTCAAGATAAGGCAGATCCCAAGGTTTCTATGTTGGAAGGGAAGGGTGGTAGAGCACCTGCCTTGCATACAGAAGATCCCAGTTCAATTCCCGGCATCTTCAAGTAGGGCTGGGGATGTCCCCTGCCTGAAACTCCGGAGAGCTGCTGCCAGTCAGTGTCAACAACATTGGCTAGATGGACCAACAGTCTGACTCTGCCTAAAACAGCTCCCTACGTTTCCATTATGAAGGAGATTTGACATCTCTACTCCACCTTTTCCCTGCACTGAAAATCAAACATAAGGCGTCTTGAAAATAAAAACAGTGGTACCTCGGGTTACAGACGCTTCAGGTTACAGGCGCTTCAGGTTACAGACTCCACTAACCCAGAAATAGTACCTCGGGTTAAGAACTTTGCTTCAGGATGAGAACAGAAATCACACACTGGCAGCGCAGTGGCAGTGGGAGGCCCCATTAGCTAAAGTGGTGCTTCAGGTTAAGAACAGTTTCAGGTTAAGAACGGACCTCCGGAACGAATTAAGTACTTAACCCGAGGTACCACTGTAAGACAAAATACAGTAAGACAAAATACACAGCATTTCTCCACCCCCCAACCCCACAGCAGCCTAAAAATGTCATCACTAAGGCTCAAATTAAAAGAATGTAAAGCTTTAACAAGCATTTGGTGAGACATACCTCTCCTGGGTTGGCGAAGGGCTCTTCTGCTGTGTACTGCATAGCTGAGATAGCTCACCTGGTAGAGCATTAGACTCTTAACCTCAGGGTTGTGGGTTTGAGCCCCACATTGGGCAAAAGATTGGGCATTGCATGGGGTTGGACTACATATGACCCTAATGGTCCCTTCCAACTCTACCATTCTATGTCCTGTATATTATGCCTCAGAATCAAATAAGCAAAAATAACAAGATCCCACTTACAACTTTAGAAAGAGGAAAAGATTATTTCTTCCACTCAGTGGCGTAGCGTGGGTTCTCAGCACCCGGGGCAAGGCAAGTAATTTGCGCCCCCTAACCCGTGGATTTTAGCACTCGAGTCTCTTCCGCGCCCCCCCAGATGTTGCGCCAGGTGCGGCAGGCCCCCCCTCCACCCCCCACGCTACGCCACTGCTCCCACCACAAGTCTTCAGGACAGCCATCCGAAGGCTGGCGTGAGGAGAAGGTCTCTCCACCCCACCGCCAGGCTTCGGAGGAGGTCCGAGGACAGTGGGGTTCCTGCTTCCTCGAGGAGGGCCGGCCAAACGCGCCCCCCCCAAAATGTTGCGCCCGGTGCGGCCGGCACCCCTGGCACCCCCCACGCTACGCCACTGCTTCCACTTGTGTAGGTCACAACCAAGTTTAGAACAAGCATGGCTGCTGGATCAGGCCAATGGCTATCTAAGTCCAGCATTCTGTTCTCCCAGTGGCCCACCTGAGCAGGACAGCAACTCACCCCACTTGCAATTCCCAAAAAATGGTATTCAGAAGAATACTGCCTCTGGCTGTGGAGGTACAGCCTACCCATTGTGGCTAGGAGCCATCAATAGCTTTATCCTCCGCACATTTGTCTTTGAAAGCCACCCAAGTTATTTGCCATCTTGGATTCTTCAAGTTAATCATCAACCCAAATCAGCAATCTATGGTTAATTATGCAT
This sequence comes from Podarcis vaucheri, assembly GCF_965113315.1. Taxonomy (NCBI): domain Eukaryota; kingdom Metazoa; phylum Chordata; class Lepidosauria; order Squamata; family Lacertidae; genus Podarcis; species Podarcis vaucheri. The sequence goes on along the minus strand of NC_138765.1, from coordinate 71,530,798 downwards.
GGTAAACCACAAGCTGGATAAAGCATGCAAGCCAAACATTTTTGATGCTATTTCTCTCACTGCAAATAGATTCACCCTGCCTCTGCCCAGATCAGGGAGAAAACCAGAAGCCTTAACAGGTGCCCCTCCCCAAATAGAACCCCCATCCTGATAAATGTCTTTTGTCCATTTCTGTGGCTTCTGGGATTTCACCCTTCTTCTGTGCCCACCCACTCTTAAAGCATGAGGTCTAGAAACTTGACTGATGCATTTTAAACGAAATGTAATATTTGAGCCATGTGCACACGGTGAATGGGGTGCAGAACCATCACATTCCTACAGCTCTACAAAACAGATAGGCCTACGGTGCAGTTTAAAGTCCCGCAATTGCTTGCCTCAAAACAGGCACCAACCCCCAAAGAAATCAGACTTGTTCACAGCTTTAAATCGGACCATTGCTAAAGCAGCTTTGAATGTCGCAGGTAGCCAAGAGTTTTTAACTAGGTAGGAAAACCCTTCCATCTGGAGAACACCAGAGATTGGTAGTGACAGGCGACAATCCCATTCTTCAGTTATCTACTGCAATGCCACAAGGAGGTTAGCAAAGAGTGGCATTGGGAGATAGGAGAATTTCACAGCTCCCTCTCTTTAGATCTGTTGCAAAGACACACACTACGAGTCCAGCTACTTTTGGATGGGGTAGCAGATGCTGTTGCAAGCAGCCCAAGAACAGAAAAGCTCAATCCAATGAACTGAGCCAAGTTGACTCAAAGGGCCAAAAAGGGGTCTCCCTCAAAGGACATACAACAGGGCCCTTAGACATGGCCCTTGCAAACTACCAGACACCCTAGCTTCTTGCTTGGCTTCTCTTGAACGCTACAGAGTGTGTCAGCACATAAAAAGAACAAGCTGGTGGCTCATCTAGTCCCTCAATGTGCTATCACAGAAGCCAATCAGAAGCCCATGGGAAGCCAGCGAGCACGACCCAACCACAACAGCACTCTCCTCACCTGCGACTCCTAGGCAACACTGCTTCTGGCAGTGGCAACAGAATATTTTTCTTAGATTACATTTTGCCGGATGAGCAAGCACAACAAGGCACCCTTCTGGAACCCAGACGTATGAATCAAGCTGCGCAGAACCTCCGAATTCTTCAGTGTTGCATCAGCACTGGCTTCCAAGTGGGATTTGCTTCTATCGACAGGGAGCGACTTTAGCAAAACTTGAGCATCGTGGGTGTTCGGCGGCAAAATACTAACAGGCTAAGTGAGGAGTTAACTGCACAGACTCCGAAAGCTTGAGAGATGTACATTTGTGCGAACAAACAGCACAACCCTTGCAGTATACACAAGCCCCAGGAACTGTCTGCTATTCCTCTCCCCGGCACCCAATTTTCTGCAAGCCTGGAACCACATCAAGGTCCTTCCCCCTTCCACAAGAAGTGGTATTGTCCACAATAAAGTGAACAAGAGTTAACACACTCTGAACAACATTTAGAAAGACTCAGAGGACAGAATGGGTAGCAGAATTCACGTTTGGGTTAAGCAAAAATTGGAAGTACAACAGGTGGCCATCAAATTCACAATCTTATCAGCCCTGGTGCCCAGCTATTAAACCAACTGAAAACAAAATAAAACCTTATTTTGCAAAAGTTTTTAACTGAATTGGCTTTAAAAGCAGAGGTCTTCACTTCTAGTCCTTGCTCATTTTTACTTAAAAAATAAAAGTTACAATGGATTTTATTGCATTTAGAGATTATAAAGTTCACTCAGAGAGATTGCAGAGCAATCACTGTTTTATCAAGGCTAATAATATTAACTTAATTTTAAAGGGTGTGTGTGTGTGTCAGATTTTCCCATGAAACCACACCCTCTGTTCCGAAAACTGCTCTACAATAAGTTCTCATTTTGTTGCACTCTGGCTAACATACATCAGGTTATTTCATGCCACAATGATCCCTCAAGGTAGGCCAACCTGAAAAAAATCACACCAGCATTTCAAGTCAGGCCCTCTGTCTGCTGCCCATGTTCCAGGAGTCAAAGACCATCAATTAAATAAAATAACACAAATCAGCTTCTGGGGCTAATGTGCTCACAGCACCGTAAGCCCTATAGAATTCAGTGGGAATTCTTCTGTCGCACTGAATTCAATGGGGCTTACTCCCAGGAAAGTGACCAGAGGATTCTAGCCTGGGAGACCTACAGCCTTGACACGCCTTGGAGCTTCAGTGAAGGGGTTCTGACGGGCAAGAACCCCGATGTTGGGATAGGGAACGTCACAGAGAGGGGGGGGGGAAACAACCACAGCAAGACTGCCCTTGAGCGTGTGCAGAAGGCGCCCACGCAGCCTCCCGGTGGAGGTCTAGGATTGGATCTCTAGGCTGCTTCGAGTCCCGAAATACTATTGCCTACAAAAGGACGACTTTTTAAACTAAACGTGCGTTTGCAACTAAGAGCAGCGCGCCTCGCTCGCCTCGCTCGCCAACCCTGGCTCCTCGAAGGGACGGAGCGCGCACCAGATAATTCCCAGAAAGAGACCCCGTCCAGGCAGCAGGGTCTGATGAGGTAGGCAAATGGGACCTGCTCGGGGTCCCAATCCCCCTTCCCGAGCAGGACGAAGCCAGGCAACACGACCAGGGAGGAAGAGGGAACCCCGACAGCTCCGTCTCCGCCGCTGCCCGCAGACTGGCTGGCTCAGCGAGGCTGGCGCTTGCTCCGGCTGCCGGCACCTGCTGCAAGCGAGGGCGGCGTCGGCAGCTCCCGGCGGCCCCTAGCTCTCCTCGGCCGGCGAGTCGGGCTCGGCTTCTCCTCCGCCTTCCCTCCCACCCCGTCGCGGCGCCCGCACTCACAGCCAGTTGCTGGCGTTGGCCGAGAAGGCGGCGAGGATCAGCAGCAGCAGCGAGCGCAGGAAGTAGCGCGGGCTCATCCTGGACGGCGCGGCCGGGCGGGCGAGCGAGCGCGGACGGCGGGGCAGCGGGAGGCAGGGCCGGCGTGGGGCCGGCGGCGTCGGGCCGCAGCGCAGCCGGACCCGCGGCCGCCCGGGCTCAGGTGCTGCTGCTGCCGCGGCCGCCCGGCGCTCCGACCCGACGGCTCGAGCAGCAGGGCGCAGCCGGGGCTGATGCGCCGGCGGCAGCTGCGGAGCCGGACTGTCAGCTCGGTCGGGAGCTCCCGGGATGGAGCGGCGGGCGGGCGGGGCGCGGCCCCAGGAGGCGGCTCTCGGGGCGGGACCGGGACACCCCTGAGGCGGAGCGCGCGGCGCCCGGGAGCCGCCTCGCCTGCTGCCGTCCGCGTCCCGGGCCGGCCCAGCGCGGCCCGAGGGGGCTTACTCGGGAGTAAAGCGGCGCGGAGCCCACGCGCGGGCTACTCCCGAGTAAGAGAGCGGGCGTCCGGGGAGGCGATCTTCCCCGAGCAAGTCTGAATTATGTCTTTTTCCAAAGCACATTTCTCTTCTTTCTCGTTCTCTTTCCCTGCAACCGGAGCTCTTCTGGGTTATTCTGGAAATGCACTAAGCATTCTGCACTAGCTCGGAGAAGCCCTCTTCCTTTTATTTCACCGCGTGTGTTTTCTCAAAGGGGAAGTGCTTGCCTGAAGCCTCTCCCATCAATCTGCCTTGGAAGTCCAAACTTCCTGGATGTGGATGCAGGGACTTCTTAGCCTGGGGAATAGGGCACTCTGTGCATGATCAGAGGTGCCTGGGTGTTCTTGCTTTTGTTTGCTTCCTACGGTTATAGAGCTGACAGCTCTGGCAGGGAACACAGCTTTAAAGGATGAGCTAGGGGGATGGCTAAAGAGCAATGGTCTGCTTGCTATGTGAGCTCATTTATGAAATGCTGTGGGTTAAACCACAGAGCCTAGGACTTGCCGATCAGAAGGTCGGCGGTTCGAATCCCCATGACGGGGTGAGCTCCCTGCTCCTGCCAACCTAGCAGTTCGAAAGCACGCCCAAAAGTGCAAGTAGATAAATAGGTACTGCTCCGGCGGGAAGGTAAATGGCGTTTCCATGCGCTACTCTGGTTCACCAGAAGCGGCTTAGTCATGCTGGCCATGTGACCCGGAAGCTGTACACCGGCTCCCTTGGCCAATAAAGCGAGATGAGCGCTGCAACTCCAGAGTCGGTCACGACTGGACCTAATGGTCGGGGTCCCTTTACCTTTACCTAACTGTTTCTTAAGGGATTGGGACATAAACTGTACTGTACTACCTTCTCAGCTGTGAAATGTGTTTGGTGTAGAGCTCCGCCCACACAACCCCCTCCTTCCTTTTAAAGGTCAAGTTTCCAGCCCTCAAGGCCACAGAGAGAGAGGTTGAAAGTCTGCAGGCCCTATTGCCAGGGGAAACCTCAGCTGCACAGGGGTGGGGCTGAGCAGGTGAGAGTTCAGGGACAGCTGCAGCTCTCCCCTTCCCCTGGATTAGCAGAACCAGCAATTTATACAAAACAAGCAGAATTCCGCTAAACTGGGTATATAGCCGAAGGTAGAACAAGGAAAACTGGCATGGGCTGAAACGACGGGCAGGCCTTGACCTGTCCTACAGTGGTGGTTCTTTCTGCTTTTCAGACTTTTAAAAATCCATGCAGAGAAGGCCTGCATTCCTTCCATTGTCTCCTTGCCCAGAGAGAGTAGCTGCAGTAGATCAGTAAGAGAGAGAGAGAGAGAGAGAGAGAGAGAGTGTAAGAGAGAGAGAGAGAGAAGCTTCCAATACTTGTTTTAAAGCCCGTTGGCTTTCCCCAAATGCTTTAGCATGGGCTTGCACTAGTAATAGGATGGGAAACCGCTGGATGTCCACGGACTCCAGCTACCATCTTGCCTGATCCTTGGCCATGCTGGCTGGGGCTGATGGGAGCTGTAGTCCGGCAACACCTGCAGGGACACAGGCTCCCCCCCCCCCCGCGGTGTTATTTTGGTAGAAGAAGGGTCATTGGAAAAGATGTACCATATAAGCTGCTTTGTGCTGAGTGAGAACATTCGTCTATCTAGCTCAGCATCGTCTGCACCAGGAATCATCAATGTGGTGCCCGTGGGCACAATGCCACCCATAAAGACTTTCATTGGTCTCCCTGGGCAGGTCCCCCAGATGCTGAGCTGCTTCTCCTACTCCTCCTCCTCCTTTTTCTTTTTTTCTTCTTCTTAAAAGGTCCACAGGGCACTTAGAAGCATAGAATGGTAGAGCTGGAAGGGACCCTAAGAGCCATCAAGTCCAACCCCCTTCAATGCAGGAATCACAGCTAAAGAATACATGCCCCCCCTCCCCAAACTCTGCTTCAAAACTTCCCAGTGAAGAAGAGGCCACCACCTTCCTAGGGAGCCCATTATCATCTCAAGTAGCTCTTTCTTAGAAACAATGTTATGGGCCGAAATGCGCAGGTGGTTTCCTTGAAATGATGGTGTGATGTGGGCATGTTGTATATTTTTCCTGATGCTGTTGTTATTAGGCAGCAAAAGCATAAGTCTCTCTCTCTCTCTCTCATCAATAAAAAGAGCCCGGCTGCTAAAACAGCCATTGGCTCTGGCGCCACCTACTGTCAGGCTCCCTGTCTTCCACCCTACCAACCCTGTTTTCCTTGGTATGTGTGTGTGACTTCTTATGCTGCTGCTTTTGTAGTGGCTTTTGCTGCTCCCCTCCTCCCTGGAAGGCCAAACATGGGCAGGTGGGCACCCCTCCCAATCAGCAATATTATTGTTATTGTTGTTATTATTATTATCATCACCTGGGCTTAAAAAAATCTTCTTCTTCCTCCAACGAGCCAGCAGTTATGGTTTATGTGGAGTCCTCACATTTCACCCTCACAACAACCCTGTAGAGTAGGTGAGATTAGGAGGCAGTGGGTTGTATCCAACAGCAGTCCTTTTTGGAGTAGATCCATTGAAATTAATTGACCTAGACAACTTATTCCTGTTAATTTCGCTTTGGAGCTAAGGAAAGAATCCACACATGTGATCCACACACCCACATTTCCCCCTTAGCTGTCTGGTCAAAGTCCAGTGCCTTTTACATACTGACCCCTAAGAAATCCATGTTCGATAGCTGAGATGTAGCAGACTACTATTTCCAAGGGAAGACTTGGAATAGACTGCCAGTGAAGAGCAGAGGTGATTTTGAGGTCTTAGGCTATTAGCAGTTGCTCGACTAGCCACTAGAGGGAGACATGATCACATATAACTTAAGACTTGAGCACCATCCCCCTTTGGGGCTGGGCCTGAATATCTCCCACCCCCCATCCCAAGGTTAGAGAGCTGGACCCCCACAACCATTGTTTCTGGAACAGGCTGACGTTTAAGTCGGCCAGTGCTGCAGCAACTCATGATTCCTCATCTTGTTTTGGAGATATGGAAGGCTGGTCTCACTGGTCTGGAGATGTGGAAAGCTTCTTGCTATGTCTGGATAGGGTTCTGAAGGCCTTTGAGGAAAGGTGGTCTTCCCCATTCCGACTGATGGCAATGGGTGGGGGCAGACCACCACGCTTTGACATGACTAGATTTGGAAACTGCTAAGTGGGACGCGGGTGGCGCTGTGGGTAAAAGCCTCAGCGCCTAGGGCTTGCCGATCGAAAGGTCGGTGGTTCGAATCCCCGCGGCGGGGTGCGCTCCCGCTGCTCGGTCCCTGCGCCTGCCAACCTAGCAGTTCGAAAGCACCCCCGGGTGCAAGTAGATAAATAGGTACCGCTTACCAGCGGGAAGGTAAACGGCGTTCCGTGTGCTGCGCTGGCTCGCCAGATGCAGCTTTGTCACGCTGGCCACGTGACCCGGAAGTGTCTCCGGACAGCGCTGGCCCCCGGCCTCTTGAGTGAGATGGGCGCACAAACCCCAGAGTCTGTCAAGACTGGCCCGTTCGGGCAGGGGTACCTTTACCTTTACCTTTAAGTATCCCAAGTCCATGTTAAAAAGAAGAAGTGGGTCTACCTGGATGGTCCTCCTACCCCATTTAAACTGTTTTCAGAATCTAAGACAGGCTTCCTCAACCTCTGCCCTCCAGATGTTTTGAGACTACAATTCCCATCATCCCTGACCATTGGTCCTGCTAGCTAGGGATCATGGGAGCTGTAGGCCAAAAACATCTGGAGGGCCGAGGTTGAGGATGCCTGATCTAAGACCACCTTCAGCTTGATCTCCCCTGGTCCAATCTTCCCAGCTGCCTGCATCCTAACCAACAAGCACATCTGCCTAGAGTGGCATAGGAATGACTCTCTACATACCATGGTGTAGTGGTTAAGAGCGGTAGACTCGTAATCTGGGGAACCGGGTTCATGTCTCCGCTCCTCCACATGCAGCTGCTGGGTGACCTTGGGCTAGTCACACTTCTCTGAAGTCTCTCAGCCTCACTCACCTCACAAAGTGTTTGTTGTGGGGGAGGAAGGGAAAGGAGATTGTTAGCTGCTTTGAGACTCCTTAGGGTAGTGATAAAGCGGGATATCAAATCCAAACCCTTCTTCTTCTCCTCCCTGCTGGATCGTCTGCTTTCCACTGCGGTGCCGGCATTGGCATAGAGGTACCAAGGGGCTGGACATAGGGAGGCTGAGGGCCAACTTGTGCCTTGTAAGGAAGATGCCACAGTGTGAATTTGGATGGTCATCTGACAGGGATTCTTTAGCTGTGATTCCTGCATTGATGACCCTTGGGGTGCTTGTCAAATAATGCCTGGTCCCCATGAAATGGGAGAACTGAACACAGAGAGCGCTTCCAGACTCTCAGTGTTTTTGAGCAGGATTCAGTCACATCCAGGCAAATTCAATCAAAGCACAATCAGTTCTGATTGGGGGCTCTTTTGAAACAAATCCGCTTCCTTTGCAATATGGAAAATGCTGGGATCATCTATTCTCCCCAGAAACAAATGAGGATGAATACTCATTAAGCAAGTTGCCTGGATCCGGAAACATTTATTATGTTATTGTTATACCATTCTTCTTGGCTTTGTTATCAGAATCTATTTATTTATTATTCAAGGAGAAGCAATGCATATAACTGTGGGCAGGGGATTGCAAGAGGGTGAATTGAAAGACGAGTTATTGTATATTAAAAAGAATTTAGCAGGGTGGTGGTAGTGGAATCAAATAAACTATTGGTACCAAAACTGGTATTGACCTACCTTAAAGGGTTTTTTGCAAGGAATACTCAAGTGAGCACAAGTTAGGGTTGGGTGCTGTGCTGTGTAGCCGGTTACCACATTTGAAACCAGAAGCAATCTCTGCTTATCCTCAGGCCTTTCTGGTGGGTTGAGAGTCACTCAAGTCTGGTTCGCTTGAGGCTGACCCAGAATTTATGATTAACCCAATAGCCAAACTTTGTGCAAGGCTCTGGGATCAGGGGAGATCAGAGCAGAGATACATTTCAGTATATAGCAGTAATAATAATAATAATAATAATAATAATAATAATAATAATAATAATAGCAACAGTGATGATGATGGGCTGGGTTCAAAGCACCACATTTATGCTGATGGCATTTTTCTTATTATTTGCTTCTTCCTGTTGTTACTCATGTCCAACCTGTTTTGGACATTGCGACAGAATTGTGAACCAAAACGGAATATAAGAACATAAGAAGTGTCCAGCTGGATCAGGCCAGAGGCTCATCTTGTCCCAGTGGGACACCTGCAAACAGAACCCGAAAATAGATCTCATTTTGGGCCTTTCTCTCCCTCCTGCATTGCAGTTACACTGACTGTTGCTCATGGTCCCTTTTCAGGGGTGTGTGTGTGTGTGTGTGTGTGTGTGTGTGTGTGTGCGCGCGCTAGGGCTTATTCCCCTGTCAGCAGTTTTCAAGTGTTATCAGACTGCAATCTATCTTTTCATCTCCACTCTAACTCTGTTGTGAAGGCTTCTGAGTTGTTCACCTTGGAGCAAATAACACCCACTTCTTCCTTTTGATGTTGCGAAGGCTCTGCATATGGTGTTCAGGCTATTTCTCATCTCCATGATGCCCATATTCCTTTTATCGACTGGCAGAGGGCCTTGTAGGTAGTGGCACCTTTCCTGTGGAACACCCTCCCATCAGATGTCAAGGAGATAGGTAACTGTACAACTTTTGAAAGACATCTGAAGGCAGCCTATTCACCACTGAGCCAGTTTTCTTCCATTGCCAGATATGGGCTTTAGATCAGCAAATGGAACCTGCTTAGTTTTGCTGTAGCCTGATTATTATTGGCTTGTGGTAACCTGGAGGTAGGTTTCTTCATTAGTGGCCCCGGTGTTGCATAATGCTCTTCCTGCTGAAATAAGGGGTGCCCCATCCGTATTGGTATCCTGCCAGCTACTGATGACACAATGGTTTAGACAAGTATTTCCCCCCATCTCCAGACTTGAATCAGCAGCTTTGATTTACTGTTTCGTTACGCTGTTTTAATGACATTGTCATATTGCAGGTTGAATCCAACGCCAGCTCGGAGTAGAGCCATTGAACTTATTTGATTGTGACTACCTTGGGTCCATTAATTTCAGGATGGACTTCGTTGGATACAATCCATTATATTTGAATTACGCATGTTTTAACACAGTTGTTTTACTACGCATTTAAATTACTGGGAGAGTCTTCTTTTAAAAAATTGTTATTCTTGTCATTTTTCTGTTCACTTTTGTTTGTGAGATGCCTTGGCATTTCTTCCTGAAATGACAGTATATTCTTCTTGAAATGAAAGATTATTATTAATTTGTGGTTTCCAGACCTGGTTGCTAAGGTGGCCATGTGATTACTTTACAGAGGACGATCTTCCATTTGATGGTGTCTTCTCTTTGAAGCGAATAGCAAACACCCTCAAGCCAAGCAGGAAATAGACTGTTCCCTTGGTTAACTTTGGGCTGCCTTCCTCGCTTAAGATTTTAGTTCTTCCTCTGGAGACCTTGAGAAGAAGACTTGAGCTGCAACCCCATGCAGGCTTTCTAGGGCACCCTTCCTCAACCTGGTACCCACCAGATATTTGGAATACAGCTCCCCTCAGCCCTCATCAACATGGCCAATGGTCAGCATTGACGGGAGTTGTAGGCTAAACATCTGGTGGGCACCACCTTGGAGAAGGCTGCTCAATGACACAAGTTCCAATGAGATCAGTCTGAGTTATTTCTTAATAAACATGTGGACAGGATTCTGCATTTCATGCAGAAGTTCCCAATCTTCAGCACCTTCAGGGAGAGCTAAGAGAGGTTCCCTTCCTGAGACCCCCAGGAGATGCTGTCAGTCAGAGCAGGCAGTACTGAAGCAGATAGACAAATAGCCTGAGGGGAGGAGCCATAGCTCAGGGGAAGAGCTCCTGCTTTGCACGTGGAAGGTCTCAGGTTCAGTCCCTGGCATCTCCAGGTAGGGCTGGGAGGGACTCCTGCAGAGCTGCTGCCTGCCCGTGTAGGCAAAACTGAGCTAGATGGATCGCACAGTGTAAAGCGGCTTTCTATGTGAAGGATTGTGCAGCAGAACTCTGAAACTTCGGGCCAAACCTTGAGATGTGGCAACAGCCAGCACAGCCTACAAGCCTTGTGCGTTGCTGCCGTGTGATGAGGCCTTCACGGGAGAGAGCGAGAGCCCAGAAAGCTGACGAGAGTGATTCTGTTTCCTCCTCCTCTCCACCCCCTTTTTGCTTCAACCCAGGCTATTTCTGGAGCCTTTTATAGCTGCAATTTGTTTATGAATACAGTAAACAGTCAGTGCGGCCCAGGCAGATGCAAACACACCCGCATCCCAGGCAGAGAGGCGAGTTGGGCCTGGGCCACTCGGAGAGGAGAGCACAGCTGGCAGACGGTCGGAGGGTGCCCTTTCCAGAGGTTACAGATGTGCGCTGGACGTTTGTGGGGATTTATTGTTTCTAACAAGAGGCATTGGTTTATTCCTGAGGTAAGCTGTATAAATAGGAGGAGGGGGAGACGATGTTTCCTGTTCCAGCGCAAATGGGAAAGTGGCCTATGAGCACTGCTGCATCAGCTATAAAGCAGCAGTGGCTGGCGCCCATTAGGACCGGAGAGCAGGGAGGTCCAACAATAGGTGGCGCCAGAGCCAATGACAGGTGGAGGCATGGCACTGTAGTATTTATTTTACTGTACAGTGGTACCTCAGGTTAAGTACTTAATTCGTTCCGGAGGTCCGTTCTTAACCTGAAACTGTTCTTAACCTGAAGCATCACTTTAGCTAATGGGGCCTCCTGCTGCTGCTGCGCCGCTGGAGCACAATTTCTGTTCTTATCCTGAAGCAAAGTTCTTAACCTGAAGCACTATTTCTGGGGTAGCGGAGTCTGTAACCTGAAGCGTATGTAACCTGAGGTACCACTGTATTTATTTATTGGATTTATATCTCAGTTTTCCTCCCCCTCCAAGGAGGTCAAAGGATGCATCTGTGGTTCTCCCCTTCCTCATTTAATCCCCACAACAACCCTTAGAGGTAGGTTAGGCTGAGAGGCAGTAACTGGCCCAAGGCCACACAACCAGTGTGTTTCCTGGCTGTGTGGTGATTCAAACCCTGATCTCCTAGGTCCTAATTTGACTCTTTATAACCCCTACACCACACTGGCTCTCTTGTGTCAGAAAATATGAATTGGGTAGGTTTACATCAGCAGTGCCATCTTGAATAAAATGTGTGTGTGTGTGGGGAGAGTTAGTAAGCCCCGCCCTGCATAATCAATCACAAGATTGATTTGAATGGCAATGCCTATCAGTCTCTGTCTCAGTCCGATGATTGTTTTAATAATATGAATGTTTTAAGTCTTTTTTATCAATTCAATATATATATTTTTTAATTGTCAAATCATTCTGTGTACATTGTGGCAGCCTTTGGCTATGTGCAATAAAACTGACTGAGACTGGGCAATGCCTATCAACTTTGGGCCCTCTCAAATATTTTATCGTTGGGGAGGGGGAGGGAAGGGACCTAGGAGTTGGCTCCTATGGTTTGCATTGACATTTTATCCCACAGTTCCCCTGCTCCCCTCCAGTTCCTACTAGCAATGAGTCTCTGAGCCGAATGTGTGCACTGGATGCATAAGGGAATAATAATAATAATAATAATAATAATAATAATAATAATAATAATAATAATATATTATTTATACCCTGCCCATCTGGCTGGGCCTTCCCAGCCACTCTGGGCAGCTTCCAACAAAATATTAAAATACCGTAATGCATCAAACATTAAAAGCTTCCCTAAACAGGGCTGCCTTCCGATGTCTGCTAAAAGTCTGGTTGTTGTTGTTCTCTTTGACATCTGGTGGGAGGGCATTCCAAAGGGCGGGTGGCACCACCGAGAAGGCCCTCTGCCTGGTTCCCTGTAACTTGGCTTCTCGCAGTGAGGGAACCACCAGAAGGCCCTCGGCGCTGGACCTCAGTGTCCAGGTAGAACAATGGGGGTGGAGACGCTCCTTCAGATATACTGGACTGAGCCATAAGAAGAAACTGGCTTCTCACAATGGTCAACCGGAAGCCCCAGTTTGGAAGCCCACCAGCAGGACCCCAGATCTCTGTCCACCTGCAATTCCCAGCCACTGGTATCCAGAGTCGTAAAACCTCTGACAGCGGAGATATAGCTTAGCCACCGTGGCTGGCGGCCATTGACAGCCTTCCCCTTCATGGAATTTACCTAATCCCCATCAAAGAAAACCGCAGTTGTTAACCTAAGAAGAGCTGGCTTGATAAGGCCAATGGCCCATTGAGTTCAGCATCCTGTTTCCACAGTGGCCAACCAGATGCCTGTGGGAAGCCCTTGAGCAAGACGCGAGCGCAAGGGTAACACTTCGATACTTAAAGCGGAGTGGAGGCATTTGCGTATTTGTGTGCGACGTCTTTCCCTCCGGCCGGCCTTTCCCTTCATCTTCTCTCCTCTTGTTTTGCAACCAACATCCACGGAATAACAGCAGCAGCAGCAGCAGGATGCTGGAGAGCCAATTTCCTTTCCCCCGCTGGGGTCCGTTATCATTCATTTGCGCTCTGAAAGCGAAGGAGCGGCGAGGAGAGAGAAAGGGAGAAAGAGAGCAAACACCCCACAGAGTATTTCAAGCCCAGCACAATATATGGCTTTGTTTTGGAAGGGTTTCTTCGCATAAACCATCTCCTGCGAGGCTTCCTAAGAACAAACAAAAGAGCAGAGAAAGAGAGGGAGAGACCCCTTTAGCTGAGTTGTTGGAATGATTGAGGGTCTGGTCCAGAGCAATTCAAGAGCTCTCTTGAGAGGGCAAGGTGCCAAGAGGGGGTGGGATGGAGGATCTCCCACCCTTTGCCAAGGGTAAAGGACACAGACGGGTGTCTCTGGATAAAGGGAGGGCCACCATTCATTGGTGGAACTGCCCATTGGGGATGGACTGCAAGGACTGATTGATTGGAAGCCAAGCGAATGCTGAAATGGAAGTCTAAGGAGGGGCAAAGTGAGGATGGGGGAATCCTATGTTGAAAGCGGGAGGCTGATCATTGGGCAGGTCAACCTAAGACAGGGCAAGGAGGCATGGTTTTTAACCAGGTGGTGGCTGAATGTGGCCCTTCACACCTCTCAATCTGGCCCCCAGAATTCCCCCTGGGCTGCAACCCACCCACAGTAGTCCTTCTTTGCATCCTCCTTGAGCTCCAAGGAGATTCTTCATTGTGCCATCGCAGACCCGAAGGAAATAAAACGAACCACAGAGCAAGTAGAATCTTGTGTAATACATAAACGGTATAAAATACCAGGAATGTCGGAAGCCTGTCTAAAATAAGATATGCAACACGATATAGAAATTAATAGCCGGTCAGTTGCAAATAAAAAAATTAGAACCAAATTAAAAATGGCAATGTATGAGAACAGCAACTGGGCAGGGCAGATTTAATCAAGCAGCGATTTCCTCTCGAAAGAGAAATCTAGCCACGGTCTCTGTTAATAATTTGTTTGAATTTGCGGAAAGGTAGGCCAGGTTGCATTCAGAAGTCCTACCTGGAAATTCTGAGAGAATAGGAGTTGCCAGTCCAATTCAGTTTCTTTGTAAAGCGAAAAGCACATGAGCCAAAGGTTCTATAACCCCCTCTGCATGCGGAGGCAGGCTGTACCCTACAATTGGGCATCTGATACAGCAGAGGGCAAACAATTAAACCTAGTTTCAGTGAAAATCCAATTGCATTCAGGAATAACTGAATTCTCCAAGTATCTCACATGGCTTACTGGCAGATGTGGGGTACGGGGGGGGGGGAGAGGAAAAATGCAGCGCCAGGAACAAACCTTCCAGTACAAGGATATGCAATACTGAATATCAGTGTTCTTAATCCGACAAGCGAGAGCGGATTTCTCCTGGAGATAAGCCAGAGCAAGGAAAGAGTTTATGGATAAAGCTAGATATTGCAGTTTGTTGATAAGGGGCTTCTACTACCCCCTGCCATACTGATCCTGTTGGAGGAGCTACAGTAGAATAATAGAATTGTAGAGTTGGAAGGGATCATCAGGGTCATCTAGCCCAACCCCCTGCAATGCAGGAATCTTTGTTCCCAATGTGGGACTTGAACCCACAGCCTTGAGGTTAAGAGTCTCGTGCTCTACCATGTTTTTGCCTTGCTGCCAAGGAGCCCTTGAATTCTGACAATGCCTCTTGCTTGCCTAGATGGAGAGGGGATGTGGGTAGAATCTTGCCTACTGAACAAAGGTCAGTCTAGCTCAGTAGTATTGTCTGCACTGACTGGCAGCAGTGCTCCAGGTTTTCAGATGGGCGGCTTTCCCAAACCTACCTGGAGATGGAACTTAGGGAAGTGATCTGATGCTTTTCCATTGGACATGAGAAAGTGTTCTCCTTCCCAGGAACTCTGACAAAATATGGCAGAGCAGAGGAGTTGGTTGTGGTACTCCAAACATAACCAGACATGGTGTTCAGAGAGCTTCCAGCTCAGACCTAGTTAGTGTTCACTGCTGAAGCCTAGAAAGGTCCCCAAAATTTCCAATCAGGGACCACTGGGTTCTATCTCCACTGTTAGAGGATACCAGTTGTTGGGAATCATAGCTGGAGAGAGTTGCTGTTGCACTTAAGTCTTTCTTAGAATCATAGAGTTTTAGAGTTAGGGTCCTGTGGGTCATCTAGCCCAACCCCCTGCAATGCAGGCTTCCCAGAGGCACCTTGTTGACCACAGGGAGAACGGGGATGCTGGCCCAGATGCAGGTGGCACTGTGGTCTAACTCACTGAGCCTCTTGGCCTTGCTGATCGGAAGGTTGGCGGTTCAAATCCCTGTGACGGGGTGAGCTCCTGTTGCTCTGTCCCAGCTCCTGCCAACCTAGCAGTTCCAAAGCACACTAGTGCAAGTAGATAAATAGGTACCACTGTGGCGGGAGGGTAAATGGTGTTTCCGTGTGCTCTGGTTTCCGTCATGGTGTCCCATTGCGCCAGAAGCGGTTTAGTCATGCTGGCCACATGACCCGGAAAGCTGTCTGTGGACAAACGCCGGCTCCCTCAGCCTGAAAGCGAGATGAGCGCCTCAACCCCATAGTTGCCTTTGACTGGACTTAACCGTCCAGGGGTCCTTTACCTGCCTCTGATCTGATCTGGTAGGGCTCTTCTCGGGTAACTAAGCCCTGTTCTTAGGCTTACAATCTGAAAGGCGCAACAGAAAATTAAGGAACACGGCTCATAGCATGACACAAAAGGAAAAGCGATTGGGAGGCAGGAGAGAACGCCTCAACATTAGCTCTGTCTCGCTGATCTACTGTGGGAGCCTTTTTTTTTTTTTTGGCTGAAAAAAGTCATTCAAATAAATAAGCAAATGGGAGAGGGAGAGGATGCCCCATGTGTCCCCCCCCCCAATTCATTCATTTTAGCTGGATCTGGCAGCAACAGACCAGTTAACCAACAATCATTGGGATCCTCACAAAACTTATCTGTTCAGAGTTCATCCTGGCAAAATGATGGCCGTTAAACCAGTTTCAAAACAGTTTGGGTTTGTGGGTGGTGTGGACACACCTAGGAAGCTTGGGTTTTTGTTTTTGTTTTTGTCAGGGTCTGCAGCAGCTGGCTAGAAGCGAGAGGAGACAAGGGACCAAAGACATAGGAGGACATTCCTAAACATGTTGAGGATCATTAAACAACAACAACAACAACAACCACAGGGTAGATTTGGACGCCCTGCAGCTTCAGGTAGTCCATTGCTTTCCTTGGCCCCCTGGACAAGCATGCAAGAGAGGAATCTCTTTCTAGATGGCATTGCCACCGGCAGCCTGGCACTCTGATCCACCCCCCCTCGTTGTTTTAGAAGCCACCTGGAATTCCACCCCCCTGCCCCCCAAATATATTTAATCAACCCCTGCTCCACGCCTCCTGAAAGCATCTTCCAAGGCGGTTATGAATCTGAAATCCTGTTAGTCTTGAATTAATTGCCTTTTCTCGCAGGGCAGTGGCCTGGAACTGTCTGCCGAGGCCAGTAATCATTAACCGGAGGGGGTGAGCCCTGCTAAAAAGGCTCGTGCTGTGCTTGGCTTCGGAAAACTAGTGTCTCTGCTCCCCACAGCTCCCCCCACCCCACACCTCCCTGGGCTTTCTCTGCGCTGACTTTCTTCCCCCATACATCAGCCAATCTTTTATCTAGGAAGGGTCAGAGGGCTGCTCAACTAGATTTATTTATTTTTAACCACAAAGAAAGGATAACAAAATTGGGCTCATCACGCTCATTCAGAACAAATGCGACTGCCCCAGTCCTCTCTTCATAATACTCTCCACAAGACCTGCTTCACACCTGAAGTATTTTTAGCTTGGCTGGGATGTTTCCTCGAACTCTGAACTCCACTTGCCTGGGCAGAGAGGGGAGTATGTGTCAGCATGTATAGAAGCTTTCCTAATATTCATATGTAACATTTGTGGCTCTGACCATTTTTATTTATGATTTTTACTTCATGAAATCTATGTACCACTTGATTGTAGGGGGGGGGAAGCCTCAAAGCGGTTTACAAAATAATAATAATAATGATGATAATAATCACAGTCCTTAATCTAAGAGGTGCAGAAAGTCAAACCACAACAGAATAGGCTAAAACAACCTATAACTCCTACAAACCTTTGAAGCGTTTGAATAGATTTGTCTATTACTGAAAAGTGTAAAGTGAAGAATGCAGCCTGCCTGATATCAATTGGCAGGGAGTGCCAAAGGGCCCAGAGCTGCCACACTTAAATGGCCCAACAAAATGGAAGCAAAACTGCACCATCAATAGGCAGCAAAATTCTCAGTGTCAATCAAGTGCCTGGGAGAAGATACCAGTTTTTGCCTGGCACTGAAAGGATGTTAATGATGGTGCCAATCAGACCTCACTGAGGAGAGCATTCCACAAACAGGGAGCCACCACTGAAAAGGCCCTTCTCTCCTTTGTCGCTACCTCTGAACTTCCTGGGGTGGAGGACCTAGAGGACACCCTTAGATTAATTCATAACTGTCAGAGTGGCAGACCAGAGCCTGGGAGACCAAGGGTGAAATATTCAGCAATGAAGCTTGACTTGGGCCTAACCTCTTACCCTAACCCACCTCACAGGGTTGTTGTGGGGATTAAACAATGAGAGGGTGAACCATGTACGTCACCTTGAGCTCCTTGGAGAAAAAGGATGGGATAAAAATGCAACAAATAAAAAAACCTTTAAATAAATGAACTTTTTTTTTTTAAAAAAGAAGTCTGAATTTAAACAACCCTGGAAAATGGTGGAGTGCAAGAACATTCTCTCTGTGCCCCTGCCCACGCTTCTGTCTAGCTGGTGAGAACCCAGTAGGGCTTTGGGCAGTGGTGGCTGTTGCCCGTTGGGACTGGTTGTGCGGAAGGAGAGGAGGCCAACAGTAGGTGGCGCCAGAGCCAATGACAGACAGAACTGATTGATTCTAGTTTTGCCTCTCCACCCCCACCCCAAGTTCTGCAAGGTGCATCACTGAGTCTAAGGAGGAGGAAGCTGATTGGCAGTGCCACCCCATGGATTGGTTGTAAGGGGGCAGGCAGGTGAGGCCAGGCTGAGGTTGGCGTGGGGCTTTAATGTGATTGTAAGTCTCTCTCTCTCTCTCTCTCTCTCTCTCTCTCTCTCTCTCTCGTTGTTCATCTATGCGTAGGTCTCCAATTGAGCATCATTTACAAATCTCCCTAGCAGAACCTGGATGCAATCTGTCCATTCGAGATTTTTGTTTGTTTGTGTGCTGCTTTACACAGAGACAGAGATCTAAACGACTTGCAGGGGCTGAAAGCATAGATTGGCAGGCCAGCTTCTAAATGAACAGAAGCTGGATACAGTGGTACCTCGGGTTAAGAACTTAATTCGTTCCTGAGGTCCGTTCTTAACCTGAAACTGTTCTTAACCTGAAGCACCACTTTAGCCAATGGGGCCTCCTGCTGCCACCGTGCGGCCGGAACACGATTTCTGTTCTCATCCTGAAGCAAAGTTCTTAACCCAAGGTACTATTTCTGGGTTAGCAGAGTCTGTAACCTGAAGTGTCTGTAACCTGAAGCGTATGTAACCCGTGGTACCACTGTAAATGCTTTTATTTTCTGCATCCGCCTTTGCCAACCTAATCCTTGAAGCTGGGGAGTGCTAGTATTGCAACAACCCCTCACCCTGACAGGAATGCTCAAGTGTAAGATGGTCTGTGTGTAGCGTAGCGTGGCTTAGCGTGGCGTAGTGTGGTGTAGTGTGTAGTGTAGTGGTGTAGTGGTTAAGAGCGGTAGACTCGTAATCTGGTGAACCGGGTTCGCTTCCCCGCTCCTCCACATGCAGCTGCTGGGTGACCTTGGGCTAGTCACACTTCTCTGAAGTCTCTCAGCCTCACTCACCTCACAGAGTGTTTGTTGTGGGGGAGGAAGGGAAAGGAGATTGTTAGCCGCTTTGAGACTCCTTCGGGTAGTGATAAAGCAGGATATCAAATCCAAACTCTCCTCTCTTCTAGATGATCTGGACTTCAGCTGCCATAATCACTGACTGTTGGCCTTTGACCTAGGTGTCTGTCTGCCCAAAGCCATTCATCAAAACCCCTGCAGCATGGCAGTTAAGAAAGTGACACTGTTTGACTTTTGCCTTGCCCAGGACATTGTTAGAAGGCCTTTAGCTGGGATTCCTGCAAGGCAGAGGGTTGGACTAGATGACCCAAGGGGTCCCTTCCAACTCTGCAGTTCTATGATTTTAACATGATGTCCCTGCAGACCCTCCAAGTGTCCCTATTTCCCAGGGACAGTCCTGGATTTACAGAAGCCTTCACGGTCTCTGATTTGACCCCAAAATGTCCTTGTTTTCCTTTGGACATCCCTATTTTCACTGGAGGGTATGGCAGGATGTGACCCCTGAGCCAAGGAGATAAGTAACTACACAACCGTTAGAACATGGGTAGGCAAACTAAGGCCCAGGGGCTGAATCTGGCCCAGTCGTCTTCTAAATCTAGCCCACAGACGATCCGGGAATCAGCGTGCTTTTACATGAGTAGAATGTGTGATTTTATTTAAAACGCATCTCTGGATTATTTGTGGGGCATAGGAATTCGTTCATTTCCCCCCCTTCAAAATATAGTCTGCCCCGCCCCACAAGGTCTGAGGGACAGTGGACCGGCTCCCTGCTGAAAAAGTTTGCTGACCCCTGCTTTAGAAGACATCTAAAGGCAGCCTTGCATAGGGAAGTTTTAAAATGTTTAATGTTTTATTATGTTTTTATATACATTGGAAACTGTCCAGGGTGGCTGGGGCAAGGATAACAACAACAACAACAACAACAACAACAACAACAACTTATTTATACCCTGTCCATCTGGCTAGGTTTCCCCAGCCACTCTGGGCGTCTCCTAACAGAATATGAAAAACACGATAAAACATCAAACATTCCCTAAACAGGACTGCCTTCAGATGTCTTCTAAAAGTCAGATAGTTATTTATTTCCTTGACATCTGGTGGGAGAGCGTTCCACAAGGTGGGCGCCGCCACCGAGAAGGCCCTCTGCCTGGTTCCCTGTAACCTCACTTCTCACAGTGAGGGAACCGCCAGAAGGCCCTCGGTGCTGGACCTCAGTGTCCGGGCTGAACACTGGGGGTGGAGACTGGAGACGCTCCTTAAGGTATACTGGGCTCAGGATAGAAATATAATAATAATAATAATAATAATAATAATAATAATAATAATAGAATAGAAGTCCCTATTTTCATTGGAGAAATGTTGGAGGGTATGGACACGGCTGGACTTTGGCTCCCGCCCCCCCAAACCATTGGCCCTGCTTGCTGGTATGGATGGTAGCAGCAATCCAACATCATTCTCTCATGTTCCTGGACTTTGCCTTTGGGGGTTAACTTAAGGTTACCAGACGTCCCCATTTCCCGGGGACAGTCCCTGGATTTACAAATCAGTTCTCTGACAAAATCCATCTATTTAGTAGGAAGTTGAAAAATGTCCCTGGATTCATTGAAAAAAAATCTGGTAACCTTAGCTTAACTGTGATTACAGTCATACCTCGGGTTAAATGTGCTTCAGGTTGAGCGTTTTCAAGTTACGTTCTGCAGCCACCCAGAAGTAACGGAGCGCGTTACTTCCGGGTTTCACCACTTGCGCATGCGCAGGCGCTCAAAATGACATCATGCGCCTGCGTGCAAGCGGCAAAACGCGACCTGCACACGCACAGATGCACAGTAGCGTCTTACGTTTTACTCAGGATGCCAATGGGGCTCCAGAACGGATCCCGTTCGCATCCAGAGGTACCACTGTATTTAAAAGAGGTAGGGAGATTGATGGGGGAACAGGGGGTTCAAACCTGCAACCAGGTAAAATCCGAGGATCATGCTGTGGCGGGAGATGAGGAAGGCACTGAATTAAAATGCAGCTTGTGGCTCCAGCTTTTGTTGTTGTTGTTGTTAAAAACCCCCACCCATTAATAAATCTTGTTTCAGGTCTGTGTGTGACAGAAAGGCACCATGGCCTGTATGAGCTCCATGACTGGGGAAGGGTGGAGGGGAAGGACGGACCCTTGGGCGACGCACGCCAGTTTGCCCAGCCTCTCTGGCGGGATTAAGCGGGATCCCTCCTCACAACTGTGGCTCGGTGGGCAGCATGAAACAGGAACTTCGACTTCCCAGACAAAAAGTTATTTTGGTAGCGCTGCGTAAACCTTTCCCCCTTTGGAAAATGTGACACGCTCTGATCCCCGCTTTTGTATTTGCTCACCAAACACTAATTAAGGCATGTAATGAAGACAGGGGCGTCCATTAATAAAGAATAATTATGGAGTGGGATTAGGCAGCTTATCGGAAACAGGTGGCGGCGAGGAGCCCGTCTGCTTGTTGCGCAGGGGAAGCATGAGCTAACCTTCTCCCACTTGTCCGGGGACCGGGGGGCTAATCCTGGGAACAAGGCCCCACCTTTCGCCGGTCCCCAGAACAGCCTTCCCTTTTGTCAGCTGTTCCTTTCCTTTGATACTTGACTTGGTGCGGTCGCAGAAACGCTGAGAGCCCTGCTAATGAATTGCCCGGGAACCAGCCAGCCAACAATTGCCTTTCTCCCCTCCCTCTTGCCTCTGTCTATTCTCCGGTCGTAATCCCACAGGCAGAAAGCCTTGTGTGCATTTCCCCCTTTCCTATATAGATATATATATAGAGAGAGATTTGTTAAACAACAATCAAAAAGCGCAAACGTAACAAAAAGAGAAAAACACACACACACTAAAGAAATCAAAGATGGAATCCGTAAGGGTCGCAACCTGAAAAAGGACAAAAGTACAAAGATCTAGCACAGCCCAAGGGATAATGAAGTGTTAACTCATACAAAGATCCGCTTTACAAATAAGAAAGATTTATAAAAGTATTCTCCACCTGTGGGTTTCGTTATTATTGAGAATAAAGGTTCTGTATAGTCTGAAATGAGCCAGGAATTTGCATATATACCAATGGCAGTGAGTGAAGAAATGAAATCATGCCCGAGATGTGTTAAGGTTGCTGTATTTCAAAACTGTTTCAGACTGCTGTATTCCAGCTATATCCAGGAAATTCCGGATGTATGGCAACCCTAAATATGTATGTATATGTGTATGTGTGTGTGTGTATTGTTCAACCTCTGCTTTTTCGATACTTTTAAATCATGAGATAATCTTTTTCAAGAAGGGCAATCTGCCAAACCCTTTCAAACCCTGCTCTAGTTATCTCCCGCTTGGACTACTGCAATGCGCTCTATGTGGGGCTACCTTTGAAGGTGACCCGGAAACAGCAATTAATCCAGAACGCGGCAGCTAGACTGGTGACTGGGAGTGGCCGCCGGGACCACATAACACCAGTCCTGAGAGATCTGCATTGGCTCCCAGTACGTTTCCAAGCACAATTCAAAGTGTTGGTGCTGACCTTTAAAGCCCTAAACGGCCTCAGTCCTGTATACCTGAAGGAGCATCTTCACCCTCATCGTTCAGCCCGGACACTGAGATCCAGCGCTGAGGGCCTTCTGGCGGTTCCCTCATTGTGAGAAGTGAGGTTACAGGGAACCAGACAGAGGTAGTGGCGCCCACCCTCCCTTCAGATGTGAGGGAAATAAGCAGCTATCCTACCTTTAAAAGACATCTGAAGGCAGCCCTGTTTAGGGAAGTTTTTAATATTTAATGCTGTATTGTTTTTGACACTTGATTGGGAGCTGCCCAGAGTGGCTGGGGAAACTCAGCCAGATGGGTGGGGTATAAATAATAAATTATTATTATTATTATTATTATTATTATTATTATTATTATTAAATGCCCCATACAGCATTTTCAACTTGTTAATTGCAAATGATGGAAACAACAGAAGCTGAAAGGATGGGACTGTCTTCCTTATGGGAGTCATACAGGCCTTTGTAAAAAACCCATTTTTGCAATGGTGTCGAGTAACCTAAACACAGCCATCCATTGAAACCTGTGCTTCTGCAAATTTTGCAGTGTGCTTCACCAGCCAAGCAATGCTTGCATCAAAGTTTACAGTTAAGTGGTATACAATTCTGCTTGGCAATTTTAAAAATACAATTAATAATGGACGAATATGTATGGTTGGGTATGAAACCCAGAGGAACCGAGCCTCTGAAATGATCCTTGCCCTGATTCTCATCCATCCATAAAAAGTTTTGCAGGAGGGCGATTTGTGGCAACACAGAGAAAATTGCTTGATCCAAGTGGTAAATTGCTGCATGCTAACAGATTGTCACAAGGAGACAGACACACTGCAGAGGGATTTAAAACACCTCTGTGCCTGACCCTAAGCCCTTGTCGAACAGTTGCATCCCACACAGTGCCAGATTATCAAATAGGCAGAGGAGGCACTGGCCTATGGGCCCCACGCCTTTTAGGGGCCCCATGACAACGGATCAAAATACAGTGGTACCTCGGGTTACAGACGCTTCAGGTTACAGGCGCTTCAGGTTACAGACTCTGCTAATTCAGAAATAGTACCTTGGGTTAAGAACTTTGCTTCAGGATGAGAACAGAAATCACGCAGTGGCAGCGGGAGGCCCCATTAGCTAAAGCGGTGCTTCAGTTTAAGAACAGGTTCAGGTTAATAACGGACCTCTGGAACGAATTAAGTTCTTAACCCGAGGTACCACTGTAATATCAATTTGCTCTTGAGAGAAAATGACAATCAAGCTTTCTTAGTTTGATGCTATCCCACTAAAGCACACACACAGATTTTAAGTGCCTAGGAGCCTCCACAGGTCTGAATCCAGCACTGGCTGCACACCCCGGCCACTTGTATTAAGCAATTCATACCCCTTTTGCCTCTAATGCACATGAAGATCCAGGATCCACCTTTAAGAAAGGTCAGCCTTCTTATATGGAAAGATGATTGGAGACTTCATTGCATTGCATCCTGTTGTGAGCTAGTGTGGGCACAGAATCATAGAACTGTAGAGACGGAAGGGACCACTTGAGTTATCTAGTCTAACCCCTCTGCAATTCAGGATTTTTTTTGCCCAACCTTCCTTCCTCTCTCTCTCTCTCTCTCTCTCTCTCTCTCTCTCTCTCTCTCTCTCTCTCTCTCTCATTTCATTTCTTCTAGATATAATAGTATTGTTTTGTGTAAGCTTTAATAAAAATTCCAGGGGCAGGGAGGGGAAGGAATCCTTTGCCCAATGTGGGGCTTGAACCCACAACACTGAGATTAAGAGTCTCATGCTCTACTGACTGAGCTATCGCTTTGTTGGTGTAATGCTTAGGGTGCTTAGAGGACCTGTGGGAGACCAGGCTTCCAATCCCCACTCAGCCATGAAGCTCACTGGGTGACCTTGGGACAGTCACTGCCTCTTAGCCTAAACTGCCTCACAGGGTTGTTGTGGGGATGAAATGAGGAAGGGGAGGAGCCATGGAGGCCACCTTGAGCTCCTGGGAGGAAAAGGTGGGACAGAAATGCCATGAATCAAGAATGCTTTGGTGAGACCTGTTTGCAAACAGAGAAGCTGAGCCCCCATCAATTTAAAGTCCCATGAATTCTCCCAAAGCAGCGACATACCTTGGGGACCTTTCAAAGGCTCCTCCTTGCCAGCACCAGCTGTGAATCCCAGGCTCCCACCCCCTGACTCTCAAGCTGTTTCTCTGCAGAGCCATGAGCCTTTAAATCTGCCAAAACTCTTGGAGATGGCACTGTCTCAGTACCTGTTAAAGCAGGCATGGGGGAAACCTGTGGCCCTTGAGATGCTGTTGGACTCCAACCCCTATCACTCCCAGCCAACATGGCCAGTTCCCTGGGTGCCTGGGAGTTGTAGTACAGCAATGTCTGGTTCGTTACAGGTTCCCTAAAGGCAAAGGTAAAGGGACCCCTGACCATTAGGTCCAGCCGCGGACAACTCTGGGGTTGCGGTGCTGATCTCCATTTATTGGCCGAGGTAGCCGGCGTACAGCTTCTGGGTCATTTGGCTAGCATGACTAAGCCGCTTCTGGCGACCCAGAGCAGCGCATAGAAACACCGTTTACCTTCCCGCCGGAGTGGTACCTATTTATCTACTTGCACTTCGAACTGCTTGGTTGGCAGGAGCAGGGACTGAGCAACGGGAGCTCACCCCATCATGGGGATTCGAACCTCTGACCTTCTGATTGTCAAGTCCTAGTCTCTGTGGTTTAACCCACAGCACCACCCGTGTCCCTACAGGTTCCCTACCTCTGTGTAAAAGAGACGTACCTCATGCTTAGCTGTTAGGAGTGCATCTTCCCCTAAGCATAATACATCAAATCAGCCATTGCCAACCTGATGTTCTGGAGTACAACTCCCAACAGGGCTGCTGGGAGTTGTAGTCCAAAACATTTGGAGGGCATCAGCTTGGCAAAGGCTGTACTGAGTGATTATTTCTTTTCTTTCCATGGGAAAGGGGAGCACACAGCCCCCAAGGATGACAGCTAACACAGCTTCTCACTGTTCTGCAGACGAAACTGAATTATGACACAACTGAGTCCAGGTCCCACTTTGGATCCCACCACCTAAGTTTCCTTGGAGCCAAAGTCTTTCTCCTCTGTTTTCTTCCTCCCACAAAGTGCCTTGATCTTCCTGCCAAGAGATGCGGGGTGAACAGCTGTCTGACAACGGTCAGCGCAGGGTTGTGGCCATGAGCTGAATGCTGTTCTCGAGACCTGAAAGGCTTTATCTGGGGGGGTGGAGGAGGCATGCCTGCCCCACCTCGTTGCAAGAAGCAGGGTGATAGATCCCCCTCACTTGTCCATTCCACCAGCACCCCCTGCCAATATAGGATGCAGAGTTGCATAATTTTTGCATGCATCAATTGAAAGGCATAGCTTTGGGTTTTGAAATAACGACTCTCATTTAAATCAAGAGTGGGAGACTTTTTCTGGCTGGCAGTTCTTATCCTTATTGTTCTACCCCTGGAGGGCCAATCTTGACAGGTGGAGGAGGCTGTTCAACATTTCGAGGTGGGAGTTACTCCCATTCCTACCTGTAGAGGCGAGAGACTGAAGCTGGGACCTTCCATATTCAAAGCTTAAGCTCTTTCTAATACTCAGATGTCCTTCAGCTTTTGCACTTCCCCAGATCTTGTGATTTTGATCTATCTATCTATCTATCTATCTATCTATCTATCTATCTATCTATCATCTATCTATCTATCTATCTATCTATCTATCTATCTATCTATCTATCATCTATCTATCTATCTATCTATCATCTATCTATCTA
Organism: Podarcis vaucheri; assembly: GCF_965113315.1. NCBI lineage: Eukaryota > Metazoa > Chordata > Lepidosauria > Squamata > Lacertidae > Podarcis > Podarcis vaucheri. Next base: position 71,504,798 of record NC_138765.1, on the reverse strand, counting down.
TGAAAAAAACCAAAATGCATATAAAAATGCATATTTTAGCATAAAGTATATACAAAACCACAGTCTTTTTACACACTTAAGACTGAAAGAACATGGACTAGAAAGAGACTAATTAATTCATCCATAGCTCATGCCCATATCACAGAATCATAGAAGAAATGGAAGAGATTTTGAGGGTCATTTAGTCCAACCCTCTGAAATGCAGGAATCTCAGCTAAAGCATCCAATACAGATGGCCATTCAACCATTCCAAGGGAGTCCAACAGCTTTACCAGAAAGTTCTTCCTGATGTTTAGTTAGAATCTTCTTTCTTGTAATGTGAAGCCATTGGTTTGGGTCCTACCCTCTGGAACAGGAGAAAACAAGCTTGCTTCATCTTCCATGTGGCATCCGTGCTTTTCATGCTCCAGGACATGGATCTCTTCACAAGTGTACATATAATGCTACTCCTCCCCCCTTTCTATTTGATTTATTCCCTTTGAACAGCTTATATCCCTGAATTTCTACATTGCAATCATGAGTCTTAACTCACCAAGTTTCAGTGATGCCTACTATGTCATATTTGCCACCCTGACTTAAGAGCTCAGATTCATCTTGCTTGTTTCTCATACTCTGTGCATTTGTATAGACACAACTGAAGCCATGAGCCATTCCTTCCAGCTGCTTCCTTCTTGTAGTTTCCTGCCCTTCAGCGGGTTTCTGTAACACCACCTCAGTTTCCTGTGCATTGATGAAGCTATTCTCCTCAGTACCATGTGCTCCCCATCATCTGGATTTACTTTAAAACACTCCTAATCAGGTTCACAGGACTCTTAGCAAATACATTTGTGCCAACCACTGTGACTACATGGTGTCAGAAGTGGTAAAGATAGTGTCATTACATAGTTTAGTCACTAGGTGGCTGTGGATCTAGCTATATCTGGGCGGAGTCAAGAGTTGCCTGTTCTGTTCCGGTTGGTGAGATCCAGACTCCTGAGTGTTATATCCTCTTCCATGACAAAATCACCCATAACTGAGGGTCTGGGCGACAAACTCTGCATTAGCAACAAAGGCTAGAGCATTTCGGTCTTCCTATATCTGCAGATCCCATTTCCAGGGAGAGTTCCAGAGCCCTCAGCCCACCCTCTGCAATTCCTTGGAGAAAGAAAAAGCAAAATTTGGAGAAGTGGCTATGTTTCAGTTTGCACATTGTTTCCCTAAGTGTGAATTGGGAGAATTCTCCTTTCAACCTAAACTGAGGGTTCACCCACATTGACCTGTAGCCCTGAGCTTTCTAGGTACAGGTGTGCACTTTCCTGGTCCATGTCTCTCCCCCCCTTTTTTTTAGTCCTACCACTTTCCCCAGGAAAACCTACTCCTTAATGCTGAATAAGAAACAAAGGCAATTTGGTCCTGTCCCCCCCCCATGGATTGCCATTTGCTCCAATTCAGCAGTAATGAGTGGTTTTTTGCGGGGAAAGTGCCAGGACACAGACACAAAAAAAGCACTTGGACACAGAGCTTTAAAGCGAGGACCTGTGCCTAGACACTCAGCACAAAAGAAAGTCTGGATGAGTCCTGAATCGAATTCCCTCTGCCCCATCTCATGTAGAAATAAATGCACACACATATACATTTCTCAGGAAACTTTCCCTTCTGCATCCTTTCTGAAATCTTTGCTACATGAGCCCTGGAATAAATTTAGCAAGGCCACTTAAGCTCTTGCCTTCTGGATCCGAATTTGGATAATTATTTCGCACTGGATGAATGGCATTTGTGTAGAGTGCTTCCGGCGTCCCTCTGCTCCCTTGCCTGGTCTCCTACCCCCTTCCGATATCTCTTCTAGAGAGAAAGCATTGACAATGGCAGCTGGGAGAACTGTTAGAACCCAAAACTAAGATTTTGTCAAAGATGTATAACTTGCTGTTGAAATGGAATACTCAGGATGAAACGGTGAAATCTGCTATGATTAAATGGGCACAAGATGTTGGACATAACATAATGATGGCTGACTGGGAACAGTTATGGACCACAGGTATGAAGTTTACGGCATGCAATGCCTTAAGAGAGAATATTATGAAAATGGTATACAGGTGGTACATGACCCCAGTCAAGCTTGCAAAAATCTATCATTTGCCCGATAATAAATGTTGGAAATGTAAAGAAACTGAAGGTACATTCTTTCACCTTTGGTGGACGTGCCCAAGGATTAAGGCTTTCTGGGAGATGATATATAATGAACTGAAAAAGGTATTTAAATATACCTTCTTGAAGAAACCAGAGGCCTTTCTCCTGGGCATAGTCGGCCAATTGGTGCCAAAGAAGGACAGAACTTTCTTTATGTATGCCACAACAGCAGCAAGAATACTCATTGCAAAGTATTGGAAGACACAAGATCTACCCACCCTGGAAGAATGGCAGATGAAGGTGATGGACTACATGGAACTGGCGGAAATGACTGGCAGAATCCGAGACCAGGGAGAAGAGTCGGTGGAAGAAGATTGGAAGAAATTTAAAGACTATCTACAGAAATATTGTAAAATTAATGAATGTTAGAATGATGTTGGATAGAAATTAAGTGGTTTTCAGCTGTAATACTATAAGGGAATATGAAAAATGGATTATTAATAGGCAAAAATTTAACGTTACAATATTTTAAGATCTATGATTAGAATAAACAAAGAGGGTAAGGATTTGCTGAACCAACATACTGAACTGGAATACAAAAAGGGGAGGTGTGAGGAGGTCCGGGAAATAAGCTAATGAAAAATAAGTAATGGAAAGAATGAGTTGTTTTTAACCATTTTTATTTTGTATTTTTGTATTATTTTGTATTTTTACTTTGTAATACTTTGAAAAATTTAATTAATATCTTATAAAAAAAAGACAATGGCAGCTGGGGAACATTCCCCTATGCCCCCCGCTACCCTGCCTAGAAGCGGCAGAGGACAAGGGAGCTTGATCTGCCCTCTTTTTAATGGATCAGGGGATCTGTGGCATCCTTGGGTGGGTGGGCTGGATGCGTCGTATCCATGTGTTCACAGTGGGTTGGGTGGGGGAAGGCGATGCTCGGGTTTTGATTCAGCCTAACAGGATTACCTGCTAATCTGGCACTTTGCTTTCGCTGCACCAATGATATTGTTGAGAAAAGGCTTCTCTAAAACCACTCCTAATCCAACCCACCCAGCAGGGACCCTCATCCTCCTTTCAGGCCCTGTCCTTTGGAATGCAAAAGGCTTGCAAATGCTTTTGATGCTCACCCAGGAGCTACATGACATAGAATGGAGCTGAGTTCGTCCGAGGTCAGCCAGGGCAGAGTCTTCTGGGAGCAATGCGGCTTCACGGTGATATCCCTACTAGCCCGACGGCCACAATGGCTTGCGGGGAACCCCCACTGGAGTGGGACGCTGCCTGAAGCAAGAACATTGGATAGCAGCCGGTGGGCTAAGTATCAGTTGCTTTTGTGTTTCACGGAAATGGCCGGTGAGTGAGGATTTTCTTCCAAATCTCTCCTCTTTTTATGCCTCTTGGTTTTCAGGGGCAACCAGCTTTGAGGTTGTTGTTGTTTAATTAAATAAATCATTATTTCTTTAGCTGGAATCATTCTTTCTGTGTGTGATGTTCAGATTGTAAGCGCCAATCAAAAATCATTTTTATTTGATTTTACAAATATGAATTTATAACCATACCAAATGCACATCCATGTAATGAGATTACTCTGGATCTCGGGACTCCCCCCTCCCCATCCCCTCCACGGGTCCTGTTGTCAACATTTTCAACTGCATATTATTTCATAATCTACGTTTTATGTCTATCCATATTGTCCATAGTATTTCTTACATTGCAAGTGAGATGAAAACCCTGCCGCTGTTTTCATCTGCTTACAGTGGTCTCCTAAATAAATTATAAACCTTTCCCATTCTTTCTTAAATTTATTGCCTTCTTGGTCCCTGAGTTTTCCAGTCAGATTTGCCATTTCAGCATAATCTAACAGTTTAGTTTGCCATTCCTCTCTGGTAGGGACTCTTTCTTTTTTCCACCTCTGGGTTAGTAGCATCCACGCTGCTGCGGTCGCATACATAAAGAGTTTTTTTCTGTTCCTTTGGAATGTTGTAAGTGCCAATCCATATGTAGTTAAAACAAGAAGGTGATGTCAGGAAGCTTTGGATAGGTGGGAGGAAATCCATGGTTTTTGTTTTTGTTTTAAGAAATATATTGAGAAAACAAATCCCAAAGAGTGGAAGACCTTCAAAATAGCCTCTGTGATTATGGCCACAGAATGCAGCTTGACTGTTGTGTGGTGGTAATGAGAAATGGTGGGAAGGGGGAACCTTGTGGCGTGATGGAATCCTGAACCCTATGCTGCAACTTCTTATTGCATGGCTGACTTGTTTCTCATGTATCTTGATTTCACATCCAGTTCACATTTAAAGGCAGCTCTGTCAAATTTGCACTTTCTGACATGATACGAGAACTGAAAATCCACACTTTTCTGAATTTCTCTAACCGGGGTATGCATGCATATATTAGGTAAAAGTCTGCCTAAAAATGAAATGAGAAGAAATGGGTCTCGAAGATGTACACACCCATGAAATCTGCATACAAAATTTTCCATGAATATGCTGAGCAGGATTTTTTCTTTTTTTAATTGCTTCCAAAATGTGGGGAACTGAATTTAAGACTAGAAAAATGAGAAACGGAGAGAACTGAGAGTGACAAATCCTTACGTCCCTACTTGGGAGTCTTGCACAGCTGGGAAAGCCTTCCCCAACCTGGTGCCCTTCACATGCCATTCCACAATCCCAAACCAGCATGATCATTGGTCAGGGGTGCCAACTTAAATAAAATAAAATACGGGGAGGAGGAAACCCAGGTAAGCCCCATCCCACATAACTGATCACAAGATGTGGCACACACACGCCATTTGAATGGCAATGCCTGTCAACTTTGGGGGCGTCCTGGTCCCCTCAAATATTTTATGGGGGAGTGAACAGAACTCAGCCCGTAGTAGCTGGCTCTTATGATCAATGGTCAAGGATGAGGTCCAGTGTAGTTTTCCACATTTGCAGAAGGCTACTACAGGGGATTGCAAATAAACTGACAAATGTTCAGAGGTTGGAAGTAAGGCTAAAATCGTGCCTACTAAAGGTGGAAAGGGTATCTTAAGATGGTGCTTAGGCAACTATTATATATGATTATATACAAAGTGCTACACTTATAACTATGCAGGCGGTGCTTCCAGACAACCTGTTTATTGAGCATTCATCCTTATTTATTTATTTTGGTGGAGGTTAGATGACATTGTGTTGATTAATGGGCATGACTAAATAGGGTATATTAGTTTCAATGGGCCTACTCTGGGTAAATCTGAGCTGGGGACTTCTCATCGTCTTAATGTAGAATATTATTTTTTGCAATAATTTTCCACTTAATGTATTTATCTATTTTGAAAGAGAGCTGGGGCAACAGCCAAGAAAGGGGAAAATCTATTCATTTAGGTTCCCTCTCAGTTGCTCATTTTTTCCAACCTTACATTCCAATCTCCACATTGGTTTGCATTTCTTTTCCTTTCTTTTTTAATGTCCTCATGAAAATCCAACCCTGAATTTGTGTGAATTTCTCCTATCACATACAATTTTGCAAATCAATTTCCCCTAATAGGATGCTTCTTTGTATTCACTTACGGTGTGCATTTGGAACGCACATTTCACTCCAGAATGTGCAACTTTATACGCATTTTACTTGGCTTGCAAAATTCAGAAAGCTGCAAATTTCAAAGGACTGCTTTGGTACACCTATTTCTTGGGGAAGTCTGAATTGGAGAGGTTTGCCTTTAAATGCAAAGTGAATTGAACCTATCTCCCCCCATCCCTAGCTAGGATCCATGGGCTATCTCCAACACACATACTACTCAGAGCAGACCCACTGAAGTGCACGGACACAACTAACTCAGGTCCATTAATTTCAGTGGGTCTCCTCTGAGCTGGAGACAACCCTAGATTCTTAGCTTATGAAATGTAAATCCTTTTAGAAAAAATAGGTGTGTGGGGTGTGTGTGTTTGACACCATCTAAGCAAACACAGACACACATTCACACTACAGCTCCCTCCGGTGTTTTCTTGGGGACGTTCATTCTGGTACATTCAAGGCCGGTCTTCTCCTTGAGAGGACTTCCTCCCACCCTCTGAACCAGGCCCTTTCTGCCTCCAGATTTATGAGGGGATGAGGCTGCTCATCCTGTTATGGTTGCCGCTGCCAGAGTCGGCCGAAGCGAGAGGAATTCTGCTCCCACACAGAAATGTTTTCGAAACCTGGTTCTTGGCTCCCTGCAGAGAGTCTGGCAGGGAGATGGTTCGGCTCTGTTGTCACAGGAAATGCTGATCAAAGCTGTCGCTTGTTTTCCAACATCCTCTGTTATCTCTTGGCTGGCTTCTTTGCTGTGGAAGACACTTCGAGGGAGCTGTTTTCAAAGAAGAAACCTGGAGTGATACAAAAGGCAATGTGGCCATTCTCACCTGGGGATGGGAAGAGATGTCCGATGTGGTTCATGTTTCAAAAGCGGACCTTCCTCATTTGCCCTTTCAGGGGGGGGGAGACCTCCAGGGAATGACGAACAGCCATCTTTCGCAATCCTGCAAAAGTTGCAAGGCATTTCTCCTGCCAAGCCACATGTGCAAAGTTGCATCTGCTAGAGTGCCATGTGCACACAAGTGCAAATAGTAAAGGCAGGATACAAAATTGCATGACAGTCAGACCTTGGGATACGAACGCTGCGGGTTGCACGTTTTTGGGTTGTGGACCACGCCGAACCCGGAAGTACCAGAATGGGTTACTTCCGGGTTTTGGCGCTCGTGCATGCGCAGAAGCACAAAATGACATCACACGCATGCGCAGAAGTGCCGAATAGCGTCACGCATGTGCGCAGACACAGCGCTTCAGGCTGTGAATGTTGCGGGTTGCAAACCTGCCTCCCGCACGGATCACGTTCGCAACCAGAGGTATGACTGTATACCAGGGGAAATTGCTTTGCAAGGAAGCGCAAATGAGGCAAAATTGCATACAAAGCTGTGTCTATTTGCACAGCTTGTCAAATTGCTACCAGGCCAAGTTCAAGGTTCTACTATTAGTATATAGAGCTCTTAACATCTTGGGGGGCAGTTTACCTGTGAGACCATCTGACCTCATAGAGGCCCACTCAACTGCTTGGATCCACAAAACTGCACTGTTAGAGGTGCTACATAATACGTGTTCTGCATTAATAAGAAATCAATCTTTTAGTGTGGCAGCACCTACACTTTGAAACTCCCTGCCTATTGATGTTATGCAAGCACCTTTACTGTACTCTTTTTGGTGCCTTTGTTTAGATAAGCCTACCCAGATTCATGAGAATGCTGTGTGCGTTTTAATCTGGGTTTTTTTTTGGGGGGGGGGGTTCATTGCTAATTTAATATATATATTTCAACATTTTAAATGGTTGTTTTGAACTGTTTTAACCCATAAACTGCTTTTGAGGTTTTTTTTACATTCAAGTAGTGTATGAATTGTATGAAATATATAAATATATTTGGAGAAACTCACACTAAAATAGTGATGAATTCATGAGGGTTTGTTTTCTTTTCTTTTAATATCACTGACTAATTTAATATCATTTCACTAATGTGAAAATGTGGAGAACTGAATTGAACACTGGAAAAATGCGAAACTGAGAGAAACTGCAACTGATACACAAACCCCTCCGTAGTCACAAGTGGGCAAAAGTGACAATACCACAAATTATTTAGCTTTTCCCAGCCGTTTATAAACTGCTTAACATCATAGTTTTGAAGCAGAAAATTATCCTTTTTTTTTAAAGGAAAAGAAAGTTTCTAGTTCTCATGACACCTACACAATCTGTGATGAGGCAACCATCTCGTGGTGTATGGTGAGCTATTAGGGGTTCACTATATCTCTTGGTTTGCTTGTCTTGTGCTTTCTCGCGGGCCAGAGAGTGTGGCTATATTCACCTAGGACCTAGAAGATGCTTCTCTGAAGCATCTTCTTCTTCCTATCCTTCTTCCTCTGTTGCAATGGTCCTGTTACCACCACCTACTGGCAACAGCATGAGCATACTGTACTCACGGCCCTGAGGTAATTTTCTATCTGCTTTAGTATTTTAGATTTTGTATGTTTTAAAGCAGGCTTGCAACTCTCCCTCAGTTTTGCTGTTTTATCTTCTGCAAACTGCATTGAGGTTTCTTACAATCAAAGCCGTGCATAATTTTTAACAAACAAACTTACTCTCTGACGCCATACCTCTTTCCTCAAGCCATTTGAACCTGCATTTCTTTAGGGCCAGAGAGGACCTTATTGGCTCCTAATGTCACCTGAACCCGATGGGCCTGAAACTGCGGTACACCCGCTGGTCGTCTTTGGGATTGTGCTGGAGTCCAGCAGAGGTCAGGTTGCTGGTCGGCTCGGCCTGAGGAGTCACATGTGTGGCATCTGTGGGCAAGAGTTGCTGGTTCAGTTGCAAAGCCTCTCCCTCAAAGGAGATGTAAACCAAAAAGGCAGCGTAGAAAAGGGCTTCGGGGACAGGTTCTCCAGAAGGAAAGACCCACCTCCTGGAAGGACCCCCGCCCCATGCACTATAATCCAATTTGCAGCAGCCCTGTCTTCCGTTGCATCTGGCCAGCTTGAGCCACATCGACCCAGGACTGGTCCTACCGTTAGGTAGAATGAGGTGAAAGCCTTAGGTGGCAGATGACGAAAGGCATAGAGCAATACAGTGGTACCTCGGGTTAAGAACGCAATTCATTCTGGAGGTCTGTTCTTAACCTGAAACTGTTCTTAACCTGAGGTACCACTTTAGCTAATGGGGCCTCCTGCTGTCGCCGTGTGATTTCTGTTCTCATCCTGAAGCAAAGTTCTTAAACCGAGCTACTATTTCTGGGTTAGCGGAGTCTGTAACCTGAAGCGTCTGTAACCAAAAGCGTCTGTAACCCGAGGTACTATGTAGTTTGTTTGTTTCTTTATTTACAGTGGTACCTCGGGTTACATACGCTTCAGGTTACAGACTCCGCTGACCCAGAAATAGTACCTCGGGTTAAGAACTTTGCTTCAGGATGAGAACAGAAATCGTGCATGGCGGCAGCGGGAGGCCCCATTAGCTAAAGTGGTGCTTCAGGTTAAGAACAGTTTCAGGTTAATCACGGACCTCCGGAACGAATTAAGTTCTTAACCTGAGGTTCCACTATATTGCATTTATATACACCGCTCAAGGTGGTGGATCTTTTCCTCCCCAGTTCATCCTGACAAACAACCCTGTGAGGTTGGATTAGCTGAGAGATAGTGGCTGGCCCAAGGTCATAGCCCAGCACCCGAACCCTTACACCATGATGTTGGGGGACCTGGTGTCATCTGGCACAGTGGGAAAATAATCCCCAATGGTATTCTCCAGGTAGGGCTGGGGGGATACACCCTACTCAAAACCCTGGACGGCCTCTGCCGGTCTGTGCTGGCAGTACTGAGCGAGATGGGCCAGTGGCCTGCCTCATTTCAAGGCACTCCTCGATTCTGCCAGCCCCGTGTTCCATCTCTTTGAGCTCCAAATGGAAACAGCTGCAGGCAGGGCCCTCCCCACAGCTTTCCTCGTCCCCACGCCCTGCGCCTCACCCTTTCTATTCCTGGGCCTCCTTTGCTGCGACTTGTTCAGGTGAAGGGAGCAGAAATGCTGCAGGTAACATTCCTGGCTTCAAATATTTGTGTAACGTAGCTGTGGGTGGAGGAAGAGTATTGGGGGGGTGGGGGAGAGAAATACCTCTCTGACTAATTCCGTACAAATAGGCTAATATGCTAAGGAATGCTATTATATGAACAGAGCGTAAAAAAAACAACACAGCGGCTATCGGAATGTCTGTTCCACTTTGGACAGGCAGGCTGCAAACTTGCAGGTAAGCTGCAAAAGGTGATCAGGTGCAGGGAGTCCTGGGAGGCAGGTGAGCAGCGCTTCCAAAATGCCCCCGGAAACAGCGAGGTTGCAAAGAGGAGCTTTCCCAAGGTTTGCACCCCTGTTTAGAAAGCATGGGACAAGGCAAATCCAAGTCAAATAGACCTGCGGTGAAGCACATTGGATCTGTAGGCTTACGTCTGCCATGAGACTATTCAGGTGAACTACAGACATCTCTCCTGCCTCTGCCACCATACAAGTCCAGACGATCAGCTGATAGCCAGAGCTTCAGGGCACAGCGCCCTGCAAAACATCTGGTGCCATTGTGAGGATGGTTGAATGGCAAGTGGGGAGCCCTGCCCATTTGTCAGATTTGACCCACGGTGTGTAGGGGAGGCATGGGTCCAGTTCCCCACCCCTAACTTAGATCCCAGCAGCTGTGCCTCTTTAAATGACCCACGCTCAGTTTAATATTTGTCACTACAGTGTTCAGTGTGGTGCTTAGGGCTGCAAAGATAGCTCTGAAATTTAGTGGAAAGCGACTTTTTTATCTGCCCCTTTATCCATTAGCAATGGACTCAACTTAATGACAAGGCAACAATGGACTCTGTTAGCTGGGTTTCCCCCTGGATTCTGGGTTAAAAAAAACAACAACCCTGGGGCCATCTGGGACATGAGGTGGCCTGGATTTCAAGGCTCTCGAGCTTTCGTAGATCTTTGAGACAAAAATTTGCAGCCAGTGTTCTATTAGGGCAAATGGGCATTGCCCTACCAATTTCTGTTTGCCCCACCTGCCTGCCTTCTTATTTACAACCACTCATTTGCCTCTCTCCTTCCTTCCCCTTAGTATCAGTGTTGCCCTTGTGGAACTCAGCAGAGAAGAGGAGGATGGGACAAAATCAACATTAGTCGGCTCTGCCTGTCATTCGCTCTGGCGCCACCTACTGCTGGGCTCCTTGCCTTCTGCCCTACCAGTCGCAACGGGCATACCAGCTACTATTGATCTGTAGCAGCATTTTGCCCTGTGGTTTAGTGCAGGGATGGGGCAAAACTGTGACCTTCCAGATGTTGTGCAACTCACGGCCAGCTCTACCATTGGGCAGAGTGAGGAGCTGATTTTGGATGTTATGGAAGGGCAGCCAATTGTTAGCGATTTCATTTGTTACTGACCTATGTTTACTGCTAATAAGAGAGGCTTGTGGGATTTTTCTGTCTCAGGTCTCAAGCCATACCCCCTACTGTCCCTGCCTTGCACCTTACCTGAGTATTTTGGCTTGGCTGGAGCGTTCCCTTGAACTGGGATAATACCCCTTGTTTGCCTGGGTGGAGGATGAGGTCGGGGGTTTGTAGAAACCAACCTACTGTACAGAATAAAAAATTCCATCCATTGCTCCACCCACTTTTGGCCTCTGACCCCGCCCACCACTGACTAGCACATCCAAAAGGGAATGCCAGCCCAGCTTAGACTGAGGAGCTGAGCTGGAGTCTCCAGTTTTATACCGACAGGAGCCAACCCTATTGGCCCTTTGTGCCACCTGACATCCCCAGAGCCACTCATTGCAGTAATGCCTTCTAAGTGCTTTGATGGCACCCGAGCAAGGTGGATGACAGGTCAGTAGCTCCCTCTACTGGTGAGTTTTCACAGTAATGCAGTAAAGAGATTCTCATCCACACTTATCTTTGCTCCACATTTTTAGGCATAGGTCCACTCTTTAAAGGTCCCTTCTGCTTCCTCCATGAAAACCTGCTCTTTACCATTGAATTGGAGCAAACAGCCATCCACGGAAAATCTGAATTGCCATTTGGTCCAGTTCAAGAGTGGGTTTTCCTGGGGAAAGCAGTGGCGGGGAAAATGCTCAGACGCGGACTGAGATAATATGGACCTGTGCCTGGAAAGTACAGGGCAAATGTGGATGAGCCCTCAAATCTCTGATTTGAGATTGATTTAGCCAGGCAAATGGCAAGCAAATGGCAAGCAAATGGTAAGCAAATGGTAAGCCATCTGTGACATGGTGGCATGCCCCAAAGAAAAACTGTATCTGCCATGGATATTGACTTAATTTGGTGCTGATAAGGATTCGTTCAATACCATGTGGTTCAAAAGATTGTATCTATTGCTAGCCCTACTCAAAGTAGCCCTGTTGGAATTTATTAGTGCGGCGACTAACTTAAGCCCGTCAATTTCAGTGGGCCAACTCTAAACGAAGCATTTAAGCCCACCTGAAATTTGCACACTCCCCTGTCTTGAACATCTATGAGCAGTTTTTGTTCCAAGATTCCTACATCCCCTCAGTTCCATGCCAAACCATATGCTTAAAGCACTATGCTATCCCTTCAAAAAGTCAGGGCTTTCCCCACAGAATTCTGGGAGCTGTAGTTTGAGAAGGGTGCTGAGAGTTGCTAGGAGACCCCTATTCCCCTCCCAGAGCTGCAATTCCCAGAGTAGTCAACCCCTCTTGGGATAGGTTGGTCTGTAGATCACGAGACTATTGATCTTAAGGTTGTGGGTTCAAGCCCCAAGTTGGGCAAAAGATTTCTGCATTGCAGGAGGTTGGATTGGTGACCCTCGCACCCTTAACAAGCTACAGCTCCCGGAATTCTTTAGGGGGTGCCATGACTGCTTTAAGTGGCATCAAGGGCCTTTAAATGTGTGGTGCAAATGTGGCCATCGTTCCATTTTGTTGGTTCTTTGGTGATGCTTCCCCAATATTGTGGCGATATTGCCACTTGGAAACACACTTTAGCACAATAACCCACTCCCCAAAGGAAAACTTGCGGTATTAAAAGTTACTGAATTTCAGAAAGGGCAAACACCAGTTGGAAACGAAGCAGTACGTCTGCCCTGAACCCAGGGCTTTTTTTTTTTTTAAGCTGGAAATTACCGGAACCCAATTTGGCACTTCTCAGGTGGGCGCCATTGCCATTATAAGAGAACAAGTGAGATGAGATCTGGCACCTCTTTTTTCTAGGAAAATAGCACTGCCTGAACCTTATGAGGAACAGCTAAGGGAGCTGGGCATGTTTAGCCTGGAGAAGAGGAGGTTAAGGGGTGATATGATAGCCATGTTCAAATATATAAAAGGATGTCACATAGAGGAGGGAAAAAGGTTGTTTTCTGCTGCTCCAGAGAAGCGGACACGGAGCAATGGATCCAAACTACAAGAAAGAAGATTCCACCTAAACATTAGGAAGAACTTCCTGACAGTAAGAGCTGTTCGACAGTGGAATTTGCTGCCAAGGAGTGTGGTGGAGTCTCCTACTTTGGAGGTCTTTAAGCAGAGGCTTGACAACCATAGGTCAGGAGTGCTCTGATGGTGTTTCCTGCTTGGCAGGGGGTTGGACTCGATGGCCCTTGTGGTCTCTTCCAACTCTATGATTCTAGGATTCTAACCTTTTGCAGGTGCAAACAGTATTGAAAGCCAGTTATCTTTTAGTCACCCCTGGTACCATCACGGAGAGCGCAGATAATTGCAAACACATGATAAAAAATGATGTCTGGAGAAGAAGAAGCCCTATGGCTTTCTTGCTGCTGGATACCCACCTCCCAAAGATGTGTGCTGGCAGCTGAGGAGTCTGGACCTGCTCCATGACCAGCTTATTCTTCTTGCAGGCGCTCCTAAGCTGCTGAAGAGATAACTGGTGGGGCCGAAATTCCAGGAAGCCTGAACATTTTTAAAACATAGATCTCATTCACGGTTTCTGTAACCTGAGAGCCAGCCCTGGAGCCAGCCGGGATTAGCAAAAGTAGTTTAGCTTCACCTGCCTCGCCCGGCTTGCGGAAGAGCCGGTGGGCCGCTCTCCCCCTGACGCGGCTGGCTGGGCGAGGGAGAAGTGAGGTGGAGCGAGTGCGGATGCCGACATGGGTAGAGGCAGCAGGCGCACCTGCGGAAGGGCAAACCCCCTGATAAGTTGAGCGTTGGCAGCACCATACTCGTCCCAGTTGCCACCAACATTCATTTGCCCTTCTTCCCCTGCCAGATAAATACAGTGGTACCTCAGGTTACATACGCTACAGACTCCGCTAACCTAGAAATAGCGCTTCAGGTTAAGAACTTTGCTTCAGGATGAGAACAGAAATTGTGCTCCAGCAGCGCGGTGGCAGCAGGAGGCCCCATTAGCTAAAGTGGTGCTTCAGGTTAAGAACAGTTTCAGGTTAAGAATGGACCTCCGGAATGAATTAAGTACTTAACCCGAGGTACCACTGTATTGGCTTTTTAAGGTAGCAGTTGAGGCTACAGGTGAGCAAACCTGTTCCTTTTGGGTTCTCATTCTTTCAGACTTCAGTTCCGTTCTAAACATTTCCAGCTGGCAATTTGGGAGGGGGAAAGTCCTCGTAAAAATTAGGCAGCTTTTTACATAAGAAGAGTGTCGCTGCATCAGGCCAATGGGCCATCTCGTCCAGCGTCCTGTTCTCACACTGGCCAACCAGATACTTCTGGGAAGCCAACAACCAGGACCCAAGTACAAGAGTCCCTCTCCCTTCTTGTGGTTTCCAGAAACTGGGATTCAGGAGGACTGTTGCCTTGAAACGTGGAGACACAGCAAAGCCAACATGGCCATTAGCGCTTGATAGACCTCTCCTCCAAGAATTTGTCCAATCCTCTTCTAAAGGCATCCAACTTGGTGTCCATCACTGCCTTCTGTGGGAGAGAGTTCCACAGTTTAACGCTGAAAAAGAACTTTCTTTTTTCTTTTAAAATATTTTTTATTAAAGATTTTTGTTTTTTGTTTGCAAAAGCACATGCATTGTCTCTTTTTTCAGGTTGTGTTTTCTACAGATCAGTTACATTTGTTGTGAGACATTAGTGTTCTATGCAGTGTAAGGTCGGGAAGAAAAGAGGTGGAGGGGAGAAGGGATATATATATGTATACACACACACACACACACACACACACACACAGTGGTACCTTGGGTTAAGTACTTAATTTGTTCCGGAGGTCCGTTCTTAACCTGAAACTGTTCTTAACCTGAAGCACCACTTTAGCTAATGGGGCCTCCTGCTGCTGCCGCGCCGCCAGAGCCCAATTTCTGTTCTTATCCTGAAGCAAAGTTCTTAACCTGAAGCACTATTTCTGGGTTAGCGGAGTGTGTAACCTGAAGCATATGTAACCTGAAGCATATGTAACCCAAGGTACCACTGTATATATTTATATATCCCCCATCTTGAATCTTCTAACATTCAGCTTTGTTGAATGTCCATGAATTCTAGTGTTATATATTTTAGAGGAAATTTCTCCTAACACGTTTTTGCATGTGAGTTTGCCTTATATGCTCAATTTTTTTTTTTTGCAATGTGATTTCCTCTAATATAATGCATTGCCATATGCTGTTTTCGCTATGTGCATTATTTCATACACAGCTTTTAGTACACATTGCACAAAGCTGGAAGCCTGCCTTGCAAAATTTGGAGAAACATGAATTCCGAAGGGTGGCTGTGGTTTGGTTTGCAAGCTGTTTTATGAAGAGCAAAATTAGGTAGGTTTATCTTCAAATGAATCCAATTTCCTCCCCATCCATAAGTGGTGGCCTGGGGTTACCCTTTTGCAAATAATTGTGGGTTTTGTTTTGTTGTTGTAAGAGATAGCTGACAACCTGTGGTTTTAAATTTTCAAGCAGTGTTTGTTGCAAAGAAATAATGGTTGCGTGGCGCATTTATTTATTTTTAATGGATCCAAACTACAAGAAAGAAGATTCCACCTAAACATTAGGAAGAACTTCCTGACAGTAAGAGCTGTTCGACAGTGGAATTTGCTGCCAAGGAGTGTGGTGGAGTCTCCTACTTTGGAGGTCTTTAAGCAGAGGCTTGACAACCATATGTCAGGAGTGCTCTGATGGTGTTTCCTGCTTGGCAGGGGGTTGGACTCGATGGCCCTTGTGGTCTCTTCCAACTCTATGATTCTATGATTCTATGATTCTATGATTCTAATGAAATTGGGGTATGCAGGAATTTGTGTGATCTAATGAATGAATAAATACAATTATTCTTTGTATAACCTGTCTTTCCTCCAAGCAGCTCGAAGCAGCTTCCATGGTTCTCCTCCACCTCTCCATTTTATTCTCACAACAACACTGTGAGGTAGCTTAGGCTGTGATTGGCCCTAGAAGGAATGTAGCTTGGGAAGCACATGCTAGAGCATGTGAAATAGTGGTTTGGGATTCCATCCTCAGCATCTCTTGGTAGGGCTGGAATTCTCTGAAATCCTGGAGAGCTGCTGCCAGGAGAAAAACACTGGGCTAGATGGACCAGCAGCCTGACTCAGTATGAGGGAACTTCCTGTATACCTGAGAGACAGTGATTGACTCAAAGGCCACCCACCAAGCTTCATGGCTGAGTGGGGACCCTTCCCTCTTTTAAAATTTTATTTATTGATACACCACACTGTCTCTTGACATGTCAAGTAGGAGGGCGGGGATGGTTTTTGCTGTCTCAGATGATGGAGAGTCACTGCCAGTTAAGGGAGACAAGAACTGGGCTAGATGGGACATTGGCCGAGATGACTGGCAGAATCCGTGATCAGGGAAAAGAGACGGCAGAAGAGGAATGGAAGAAATTTAAAATTTATCTTAAGGACCATTATAAACTTGATGAATGCTAGAATGTCGAGGTTTTCAGAAAGAAAGGGTTACAGTGATATAAGATTAGATTAAAGAAAAGATTAAGATGACAGAGGTTGGAAAGAAATATTTAGAAGTTGTTAAAAAACTATGGACATTGGGATGCAGAAAGGGGAGGTATGGGGAAGTCCGAGAAGATAGGTTTATGAAAAAATTGTTATGAAACTATACGTGTGTGTGTTTGTTTTAAAAAAAACTTTGTAAAACCAATAAAAATTTTATATATATAAAAAAAGAACTGGGCTAGATGGACCAGTGGTCTGACTTTGCATAAAAATGGCCATTTATTTGCATAAAACAGGAAGTGACATCACATTGAATGTGTGTGGAGGGAAAGGGAGTGGGAGACATAGATCTAAGGGATGTTTTAGAGGGACACACAGATCTGGACTTCCATTAACACACTGAAATGCTGTACTGAAGGAAAGGCCTCCTAGGGCTTGCCGATCAGAAGGTCGGTGGTTTGAATCCCCATGACGGGGTGAGCTCCCGTTGTTCTGTCCCAGCTTCTGCCAACCTAGCAGTTCGAAAGCATGAAGTGCTTCTCCGGCAGGAAGGTAAACAGCGTTTCCGTGCACTGCTCTGGTTCGCCAGAAGTGGCTTAGTCATGCTGGCCAAATGACCCGGAAGCTGTACGCCAGCTCCCTTGGCCAGTAAAGCGAGATGAGCACCGTAACCCCAGAGTCGTCTACAACTGGACCTAATGTTCAGGGGTCCCTTTACCTTTACCTATGAAAAAGTGAGAAGCTAGTCACTGCCTCCCAGACTAACTTTCCTGACTGGGTTGTTGTTGGGATTAAATGAAGAGAATCATGTGTACCACCCTAGATCTTTGGAGAAAAGGCTATGCTATAAATGCACCAAACAATTGTTCACTTCAAGAACCAATATGTAAACTGAAAACACAGCCGCCGTGTGAAATTCACACGTCTCTGAATTTTGTGACGCCAAGTTCTCCAACACAGTTCCAATGTGTAGGAAACAAAAACACAAATCTATGGGGTATGCATAAAAGTATACCCTTGGCACACAAAAGTGCATGGTAATAGGTGAAGCTGCTTGCAAAAATATGTATATTTGGCAATATTATCACTAAAAGGCTGGCGAATTTTCATGAGGATTTTTTTTTTAAAAAAAGAACGATAAACACAAATTGTTGTGGAATTTTGAGAACTGTCATTCTTAAAAGGAGGAATGGAGAGATCCTGTAACTGGCAGCTCCAATTCACCCCCCCCCCTAAGCTGGCAAAAAGAGCTAAAATGGTCTTCCCCGAGGGAAGACAAGTGATCCAGTCCGGCAGACTCATCTCCTTCCCCACACAGTGATCCCAGACTCTTAAGGGAGACTCCTTATCCTAGAAAGAGACCAGCCCTAGAGAAATCCGAAGCCGAGCTGGATCAATAACACTCGTGGAGAGACGAAATACCAGCCCCAGCCCATTCCATACCAAGGAGATTCCAGCCTCTGGAAATGAGCAGAAGAGCCCAGAGGCTTGGACCAGCCAGCGACACACATGTCAGATTGTAGAGCTGACATGTGGCAAAAGGGCAGAGCGAGGAAGAAGGGGGGACGGGCTCTTCTTCCAGGTAGTGTAAAAATCAGCCTATAAATTTATTTTAAAAGTACAAATTAACTTGGTAGCCTATGACATTCGAAACCCTGACTTTACAGCCTACAGATGTTTGGGTGGACATTTCTTTACAGGTTTTTAAAGAATATGGACAGGTTTTCTGCACACAGGGGGTTTGACGGTTGGGGTGCTCCCTAATACCTTTTCTGAGTTTCCAGTACACAAGGCTACAAAATGCAAGCAATGAGTATCATATAAAGCTAGGAGCTTTATATACCTGTTTAGGGAAGTTTTTAATGTTTGAAGTTCTATTCTGTTTTTAATGTTCTGTTGAAAGCTGCCCAGAGTGTCTGGGGAAACCCAGCCAGATGGGCGGGGTAGAAATACATTATTATTATTGCTGTTGTTGTTGTTACTATTATCATTATTATTTCCCATGATATGGGAGGGTGATTCCAAGACCCTTCTGTGACAAAGGCCTAAAACAGAGATAGAGATGCTCAGGCTCACAGATGGAATGTGGTCTTCGAGGGTTCCTGATCTGGCCCTCAGGACTCTCCCCGGGCCACAACTCTCCCAGGCCTTGCTCTGAGTCTCATCAAGCACCTTTGCCTGTCTGGAATGAGATGCTGGGCTACGATGAGTTCAAATGAAGCCCACAGCATGCAGGTAAGATGCCTCCTCCATCGCCCCACCCACTTCCCCCTTTTGCCACACCCACATTTGCCCCAGCCACGCCTCCTCAGAAGGTGGCCCCACATGGAAATGCAACCCTTTGGCCGGAAAATGTCCCCCACCCCTGACACAACTACTACTCTGTGCGCAGAGATGCTTGAGGAATTTGATCTTCGAGACATTCCAGTGTGAAGTCACTGGATCTGCACCTCCCAGATTAATGAAGGGATTGGAATTTGGCCTTTTTACATTTCCTGAATGTTCCATCACGGTTCTTGGCTCAAAAATACATTATCAAAATGCAATAAAAACATTTTTTTTTTGGGGGGGGAGCTATATGCATTTTAATATGTATCTTAAATGCATAACTAAATGTGAAATGTTGGGCATATCTATATCTATATCTATATCTATATCTATATCTATATCTATATCTATATCTATATCTATATCTATATCTATCCCTTCCTTCCTTCCTTCCTTCCTTCCTTCCTTCCTTCCTTCCTTCCTTCCTTCCTTCCTTCCGTGTGGAAACAGTATGGAATGGACTTATGGTTGAACAGGTGTGCAAGATGCAGAAACCATTGACAGAGGGCCTCATCCCTCTCTACATACAAAATAATGAGCCTGCTCACTGCATTTCTCTCTAAGTCACAGGTCCTGCTTCACATCTTTCTCTAGTCTTTCTGCCTGGCTTGAAAGAGTCCTTGAACTCTGATGATGCTTCTTGCTTGCCTAGATCGAGAGATGTTTGTAGAAATTAGCCTACTGTAGGAAGGTAACATTTACAGTGGTACCTTGGTTCTCAAACTTAATCCGTTCTGGTAGTCCATTCCAAAATCAAAGCGTTCCAAAACCAAAGCGCTCTTTTCCATAGAAAGTAATGCAAAACAGATTAATCTGTTCCAGACTTTTAAAACAGCAATTTAACATGAATTTTTACTATCTAATGAGACCATTGATCCGTAAAATGAAAGCAATTATCAATGTGCTGTACTATAAAATAGGTAAGACAGTATTGTAGATGATAAAAATTAAAATTAATTGTTTTTCTTACTTGCACTGATGATAGTCACTGTTTGGATGGGGGGCTTTTATCCATTTCCACAGTCTCACAATCAATCAATCAATCAATCAATCAATCACTAGCTGAACTGGGTTCCACGCAGTCACAAAAACAAATTAACTAAAAAAGCCTCAAAAACAAAAATGCAAAATAAGTAGCAAAACTAAAAGCTCCAAACTTAATCAGTTCCGGAAGTTCATTTGACTTTTGAAATGTTTGAAAACCAAGGCTCTACAAATAAATATTTTGGCAAATCAAAAAAATAAAATAAATAGGGCAGTTCAGAAATCAGATTGTAAAAACAGATCCTGATATGTATATTGGACAATCCATGGACAATTTGCACCAAACTGTAGCAGTTATTTTTCCACAAGGGCTGACACTGATGCTGAAATCCAGCATTGCCTAAGTTCTGTGAGCGCGGCTTTCTCCTAATTGAAATGCAGAGTGTTTGAGGAATGGGACATTCGCAGGGAAACCAAAATGCTTGTTTAAAAAGCTATTGTGCTACCAACCTTACTGTATGCTTGTGAAACATGGACCACTTATAAACGCCATCTCCAACTCCTCGAAAGATTCCATCAATGGTGTCTCTGAAAATTTTTACACATCACTTGGGAAGACAGGCAATCTAATGCCAGTGTACTGGAGGAAGCAAAGATCACCAGTGTTGAAGCAATGATTCTTCAACATCAACTTCACTGGAAGTTGTTTGGATGCCTGATTATTGTCTTCCAAAGCAACTACTTTATTCCCAACTTAAGAATGGAAAGCATAATGCTGGTGGTCAACAAAAGAGGTTTAAAGATTCTCTCAAAGCAAATCTAAAAAAATGTAGTATAAACACCAACAATTGGGAAACACTTGCCTGCGAGCACTCCAGTTGGAGAACAGCCTTTACCAAAGGTGTCATGGGCTTTGAAGACACTCAAATTCAGGACGCAAGAAAGAAACATGCTAAGAGGAAGGCATGCTTGGCAAATCCACACCATGATCTACTCCCACCCGGAAACCAATGTCCCCATTGTGGAAGGACATGTGGATCCAGAATTGGCCTCCACAGTCACATGGACTCATTGTTAAAACCGTGTTTATGGAAGACAATCTTACTTGGCTATGAGTGCTCATCAAAGAAGAAGAAGAAGAAGCCTCTGAATCACAGTTGCTGGGAATCACAAGTGGGGAGAGCATTTTTGTGCTCGGATCCTGCTTGCAGGCTTTCCATGGGCACCTGGTTGCCCAATGTGAGACAAGGATGCTGAACTAGATGTGCCACGAACCTGATCCAGCAAGGGCCCCTCTTATGTTTTTGTGTATATGTTCCAATGACTAACAACAAAAAAGGCACCTGCTGCTTAATCACTGCATTCAGAGTAGGGTCTCTGGTGATAATCTAATGGATGTTGAGGTTTACATAGGGGAAAGTATCCAAGTGTTTGAACATCAGCTGTATTGATCGTCTTTGCAACCAAGGCATTCTAGATTGATCCAGGAAAGGCAAATCAGTTTCAGAAATCCCAATGTTAAATTCAATTCTACACACTTCTGTGTGTATCTTTTTTTTTTAAGTCCTCACAAAAAAAAAACCACCAGCATTTTGGTGCAAAATTCTCCTAATGTGCACATTTTTTGGTATGCGATTTTGCCCAATGTGGGCAAAATTTCTCCCAAAACAATGTTGTATTTTTTACTAATCTAGGTACTTTTAATGCGTGCTTTGCTCTAATATGCACACTTGCCTGAAATAGAATGTGGCCTCCAGGCTGAAAAACGATCCTCACTCCTATATTAGAAAGCAACTTATTCTACACCATCCCACTCAGTCAATGAAGTCAGTGTGTGAGGACTTCCCGGCTGTGCCACAGAGGTCCACCCTGTGCCACAGAGGTCCACCCTGTGATAAGGCAAGGGCCTTTTCTGTGGTGGCTTCTTCTCTATGGAACCAACTCCCCTCTGAGTTGCAGCAGGCACTGACAATGGAAACCTTTTGCCACTTTCTGAAATCCCAGCTTTCTTCCCAAGTCTTTGCTAGCACTTCTTAATTTGCTCTGGTGGTGGTTGGTTTTCCCCCAGGGAACATCATTATCATATATGTGTGCTTGCTATATTCTGATTTCATTTTGTATGCTGCTTTGTTATTAAACTGAAAAGGGGCATAGCAAGAAGTCTAAATAAATAAACCATCCATTTTTTTATTGCTTTTGAAAGCAATTTCCAAAAAAACGAGCAACATACAAGGAGGATAACAAAATTACTCAGAATAAATAAATAAATAAATAAATAAATAAATAAGATCTTATTAATTGAAACATATTATATGAGTGTATAATCCTAATAAAACAAATAGGGGGGAAATGGATTTTTTGGATTTAAAACAAATATAGATGCCAAATAAAGACTGAACGAAGTGATAACAAATGTTGCCATTGGTAAAAATATTGTGTTTCTAGAGATCAACTTGATAAGCGTTCTGACAAAAATGGGAATGAGTTCTAACAAAGTGGAACAAGAAGCCAGCTGTTAAAGGTGCAAGAGACCTGCCTACACTAGTTCACAGACCAACCTTTCAACTGAATGCAAAGGGACAGCCTTATCCAAGTAGCAGGAGCCCAATGATCAAGCCCACAATTAGAACTTGAACTCAGAACCTCCTGGCAGCTTCTTCCTCAAAACTGCAAAACCAGGAAGGCTGGCTACACGTCACCATAAAAAAGGAACTCATATGTAGGGGACAAGACACAAGATGACTTATATCTCGGCTCAGTTGGGTGGCCAGGTGCTTGGCTGCAGCTCAGCGGCAGAACATCTGCTGGCATGCAGAAGGCTCCATTCCCCCGGCACCACCAATTCAAAGGATCAGACAATGTATGGCAGGAAAGACCTCTTTCTCCTGGAGACCTTGAGAAACAGAGAAGACAGGATGTGGACCATAGCAACTTAGGCTTGGGAATTTAAATCTGGAAAATCCAAACATGCCTTTTAAGTTTAGACAGATGGCACATCTGCTAAGGGGGCTTCTGGAAGCATCTGGGTGGCCACGGTGAGAACAGGATGGTCTAATTCAACGGGGCTGTTCTTATGTTCTTAGGGTGAAGATGTGATGACTCTAGCCCTTGACAGTCCTTTCCCTTTTCCTAAATGTGACGGAACTGCTGGCCCTCCCTGGACCAGAGCTTCATGAGAACAGGAGGAGAGCTTGCAAGATCAGTCCAGTGGCCTGTACAGACCAGCATCCTCTTCTCACAGTGGCCAACCAGATGTCTCAGGGAAAAACCAGCAAGCAGGACCTGAGTGGAAGAGCAACCCTCTCCTTTCAAAGGAGCTACAGTGGTACCTCGGGTTAAGAACTTAATTCGTTCTGGAGGTCCATTCTTAACCTGAAACTGTTCTTAACCTGAGGTACCAACTTTAGCTAATGGAGACTCCCACAGCTGCCACGCCACTGCCACGTGAGTTCTGTTCTCATCCTGAAGCAAAGTTCTTAACCTGAAGCACTATTTCTGGGTTAGTGGAGCCTGTAACCTGAAGTGTCTGTGACCTGAAACGTCTGTAACCCGAGGTACCAGTGTATTGTGGTGTAGTGGTTTGATTGTCGGGCTAGGACCTGGGAGACCAGGGTTCAAAAACCCACTCGGCCATGAAGGTCACTGGGTGGCCTTGGGCCAGTCCCTGTCTCTCAGCTTAACCTACTTTACAGGGCTGCTGTGGGGATCAAAGGAGGAGGGGGAAGAAGCCGGTACGCCGCCTCAAACTCATGGGGGAAAAGGTGGGATATAAACTGCTCTAGCCCTAAAGACTCCAACATGGGAAACTGATTATTCATGCACCTCCCAAACAAGCTGGAACTGACATAAATGCATCACAGAGGGTTGGACTAGACAACCCTTTGAGCCCTTTCCAACTTGTGAATTCTACGATTGGTTCTCCAATCCCTTCCATTTTACCCCCCCCCCAACAACAACCCCATTGGGTAGGTCAGGCCGAGATCTCGCAGGCAACTGACACTGGGTTGCCCCAATGTGTTTTGTGGCTGAACTGAGGATTTGAACCCAGATCTCCCCCCTGTCCTAGTCCGACGCTCTAACCAAGCCTTTGCTGCCCCAGACGTGCTCCAGGAACAGCTGTCGTCGGGCTGTCCACAGCTATTTTGGGCACCACAGGGGACAAGGGAGGGTGAGCGCTCCAGCCAAGGAACCCGGGGCTGGGCAAGAGGTAATCCCTGCCGCTACCGGGGTAAAAGTTCACTCGAAATGGGTCGCTCGCTGTGTGCTGTATTAGCTCGGACACGCTCTTGTGGTGTTGTTGTTTTTGTTGTTGTTGGTTCCACCCCACCCCCTTCCTCCTCTCCTTGCTTTCTTTTCCTTTTCCTCCCATGAGAGAATTCCGGCCCAGCTCCTGCCTTGCATTCACTTCATATTTTGGAGCATTTTCTCTCAAAATCCCGCTGACAGATGAAGAGCAGGGAGAGAGCCAGAT
Organism: Podarcis vaucheri; assembly: GCF_965113315.1. Classification (NCBI taxonomy): domain Eukaryota; kingdom Metazoa; phylum Chordata; class Lepidosauria; order Squamata; family Lacertidae; genus Podarcis; species Podarcis vaucheri. The sequence goes on along the minus strand of NC_138765.1, from coordinate 71,480,490 downwards.
TCCCATGGAACAATAGCTCTTTGGAGAGGGACTCTGTGCCCAGCTTGGCCCTGGAGGGGGGGGCTGCCCGGGGGCACTGACAGCAGGAACCTTCCTGGTCTTCGGCCAAGGCACAGGTGCTGGCGACAGGACGAGCCTTCTGGTCAGAGCCCGGCCTGCTTTATAACCCTGGCATCGTGCCAGCCGGCAGCTCGGAGCGTTAACCTGTTGTGTGCTGCAGAAGTTCGTCCCCCCCTTCTTCTCTCTATTCCCCCAACCACCAGCAGCCCCGTGGGGCTTCGGGGAAGCCGCCCGCAGCTGTCAAAGCAGAGAGAGGAGGATGCCACACAGGGCCGGAAGGAGAGAGCAATTCAGCCCCTCGGATGGAGCGGAGCTCAGCTGCAAACGGGGGTGCCCGTCAGCTGAGGGTAACTGAGGACAAAAGTGGAACCTTGAAGAAAAGGGGGAGGTGAGATCAAGCAGACGATGCATCGTATCTCGGTAGAACCTCCATGTTTAGAGGGAGTCTACCCCTGAATACCAGTTGCTGGGGAACAATAGCAGGAGAGGGCTATTCTGTCTATGGTGGCGTCCAGCTAATTCCTGCATTACAGGGGGTTGGACTAGATGACCCTTGGGGTCCCAACTCTGAGAGCAAATTCTACAAGCATGTCCTACTCAGAGCTGACCCAGAGGTGTTTTTTTTTTTTTTGAGGGGGACTGAGTTCCCTTACCTTAAAAAATTAAATTATTGATTTATTTTTGTTTTTGTTTTTGGGGAGGGAACGGATGCCTGAGTCAAAGAACCACCCATATAGTCGTACCTTGGTTGGTTGACGAACGCCATGCGACTCAAATGTTTTGGCTCCCGAATGCCATGAACTCGGAAGTAAGTGTTCCGGTTTGCAAAAGTTATTTGGGACCCAAATGTCCGATGGGGCTTTCGTGGCTTCCAATTGAATGCAGGAAGCTCCTGCAGCCAATCGGAAGCTGTGCCTTGGTTTTCGAACGGCTTTGGGAGTCGAATGGACTTCTGAAATGGATTCTGTTCCTAAGTTAGGGGATGGGTTGTGGCCCCATGGGAGAGCATCTGTTCTGTGTGCGAAAGGTCCCAGCTTCAACCCTTGGCGTCTCCAAATAGAGCATGAGCTATAAGGCAGTTCCCTTGTCACGTCCACCAACTTTGTTTTAAGGATCAGCCCTGTGGGAGGTGGTGGTGATGGGACAATCTCATTGCTGCCAAGCACTGCAAGCGATGTCGGGTGGAGGGTTGTGAGCTGCATGCCGGAGTGCAGCTAGAGCTGGTGGGAGGAATCACACACTTAGCCGTCCCCTTCCTGCTCATGTAAATTTCACCCCCACCTACAGCCCCACAAGCAGCTGTTTTGTGGGCCGAGGGGAGTGCAACTTCCATAGAATCTCAGACTTGTAGAGTGGGAAGGGATCCAAAGGGTCATCCAATCCAATCACAGCAGGGCAGGGTGGGTAGGGTGGTGCCCGGGGAACACACACACATCAGCATCTTGGGCATTGCCCTCTCCATCACATTCAGTGGTGTAGCGTGGGTTGCCAGTGCCCGGGGCAAGGCAAGTACACTTGACACTGCCCACTAGGCTGGAATGAAGGAGCAATAGCTCAGCAACCTACCTGAGCGGCAGCTGCAGTGCCCTGTGACCGCCAAGCATGGTGGAGAGTAGGATGCGGAATTGGTTGGGAACAGGTATCTTTCTAAAGCCTGTGCCAAGGGTGCCCTAGCAACCTGTCATTGCACAAATCCACTCCTTAGTCTGCCCATGTGAACATTGGGAGTTTTCCCGTGTGAGGGGAAGGGCACACTATTTTATATTTATTATTACTACTTTTTTATCCTTTTGAAATTTTGCACCCCTAAGAATTTTGCACCCTTCATAGATCACTGCCTTGTTGCAGCGAAGGGGCTTGAATAACTCAGAGAACCTATCAGCTATGCTGTGCAGGTCCACCCAAGATGGACAGGTCATAGCTGAGAGTTTAGGTTAAGTGTGAACCACCTGGAGAAGGAACCGGCGATCCACTCCAGTATCCCTGCCAAGAAAGCTCCATGGACAATAACAGGCATATAAAAGGACAGGAATGCCTAGTGTTCTCTGGTCCATGGAGTCACGAAGAGTTGGACATGACTAATCAACTAACAACAACAACAAGAATTTTGCAACTGCCCCTGTGGCCCCCGCCCCCGGTACGATCACATTTGCACCTCTCCAAAAACCTTGCCAAAGAGTTTGGTGAGGTTGTGGGGTGGACCACCAATGTGAGTTGCATGCAACGTCTCAGAGAACTGCGTGTGGCTTGCTGGGCTGCAGGTTAGCCACCAAAAGATGGAATCCTTGACTCAGAACAGAAAGCCCAAGAACCAGATTTGAGCCACAATTTGCCCTAGCCTGCCTCACAGGGCTGTTGTGATCCAATGGGATAATTCACAGAGAGGCAGAAGCATGACCAATAAATAAAAGGGGGAAGAAGTCATGATTCCCTAGCCGAGGAATGTTCTCCCCCCGCATTTCCCTCTGGCTGGTCCATCCAGAATGGAGCGCAATGGTCTATCCCTGAAACTGAAACCGTTCACCATCGAAAAGCTAAGAATCTTGAACCGCCACCAAGAGGTGGGAGGCGGGGGACCGCTCTGTGCACACATCTGATGGGCCCAGGCTGTTTGGCAGTTGTGCAAATCCACGGATCGGCCACCCAGCGGCCTTGCACGATCTCTGCTGTGCTCTGGATTCACCAGCCCCTGCTGTGGCAGAAAGATATTTTCGGTGCCCTCTGCGGGAAGGTGCGAGTCTGACGGCCGTGACCGTGTGACGTTGCCTGTCTCTCCCCATGCCTGAAGGGAGAAGTCATGTTCCAGACACTCATGCCCAGCCGGGATCAGAGAACAGCTGGCCACCGAAATCTCCAGCTGGTTTTGGGGGTGTGTGTTGTGGGGGTGGCGGTGTTACGTTCTGCATAACAGGAACCTCAGCAGTTGGGCTGGCTTGGGAGAGCTGTGAGGCACTGTGGGCATGAAAAGAAACAAGAGACAGAGAGTGGAAGAGAGAAAGAGAGCATAAAATTGGTGCATGGGCAAATTAGAAGCCTGGGTGCTTGGCTGCTTTTGCTGCCAGCCATTGGCCAACAGAGGTCAATAGTGGGTGGGCAACAAAAACCAGGACATCCAAGTTGGTAGGGGAAGAAGAGAAAGCCTTTTTGGCTCAATGTGTGGGGAGGATTTCTGCCTCGGCCGATGCTCAGGATGGCAGCACATTCCCTCAGAAGAAACGGTGCAACATTTGAAGCATTCTTCAGTGCACTCCCACTGCTGGTTTGGGAAACAGTGTAAGCACGATGATAGCTGCAATCAAGATCTGTCTTGCCATTTCTTGCAAAATTCTGCATTTAGATGCATTTTGCCCCCCAAAGCTCAAATGAGAACTGAGGAAAAAGAATGACTTAGCTGCCTTTTAAGCTGGTAATGTGCACACAGCCTTAGTTTATGGGGTGGGGTGGGGAAATGGACTGGCAGAGAGGGAAAGGTTTATAAAATTAAAAATAGGTGAAGAAGGAGCTTCTCCCCTTTCCTTCACTTTGGCAAGCAAATCAAGATGAAAGCTAAATATTGGATTGTAGAAACATGACTGTGGGGAAAAAGTTAAAGGGAAATATTCTTTTGAATTATGTACCTACTATATGGAATTTGACAACTGGAAAATGTAAATGGATTCTTTGCGCTCTTACTATGGCCAGAAGGCTGATGTTGATGCGCTGGAAAGAGAAATCTATGGCCCTCTTTAGTCAATGGATGGAAGATACGACAAAGCTTTCAACTTATGAATGGATTGCTTACAGATGTAGACCTTGCTTGGACCAGTGTGATGATATTTGGAATGCTTTTATATATATATATATATATATATATATATATATATATATATATATATGGCAGGTTCTAAATAACCTTATATGTATTTGGATAATAATAGGACATACACCTACGTATTAGACAAGCATATATGAAATTGTAGTTGTTTGTATGTATAGTGATATCATATACTTTTCCTTCCTTTTTTCTCTTTATGCACTTTTATTTTTATTTTATTTTGTTCAATTGAAATATCCCCCCCCCCAAAAAAAAGTAATGAGAAGAAGCTGAAAACTGAATAAACAGTTCTATGGAAGAAATCCCAAATTGTAACTCCAAGTCGCTGGGTACTTACAGAGTTGCTGCCACCTGCCACCAGGTAAAGAAGCTAGGGTTCTTTTTATGGGAGTAGGGGAATTGACATAGGAGGACACACCTGCGAGGGACCTTCCAAACCAGGAGCCAATCCTACTTGTAAGTAGATCCACTCTAACCTCACTTCCAGCTAAGCTGCGTTGCAGAGCAGCAGGAATTCCATAGGCTGAACAGTGTTAACCAAACAGCATCCCCATCTAGACCAGTTTTTCTCAAACTTGGGTCCCCAGCTGTTGTCGGACTACGACTCCCATCACCCCTAGCTGGCAGGACCAGTGGTCAGGGATGATGGGAGTTGTAGTCCAATGACGTCTGGAGACCCAAGTTTGAGAACATCGGCCTGGATTCTCCGTGCATGAAACTGTCTCAAAGCAGCAATTTCTCACGTTGTTATTCTTATGGGTATCTTTGTTTGCGTTACGTCGTTCCTTTTCTGCTTTGAGAATGCTTTACAGTGTGGAGATGTGCGTGTGTGCGTGACACAGTGTAAATATGTCTTTTCAGTCACCTCAGGTTAAGAACTTAATTCGTTCTGGAGGTCTGTTCTTAACCTGAAACTGTTCTTAACCTGAAGCACCACTTTAGCTAATGGGGCCTCCCGCTGCTGCTGCACCGCTGCGGCGTGATTTCTGTTCTCATCCTGAAGCAAAGTTCTTAACCTGAGGTACTATTTCTGGGTTAGCGGAGACTGTAACCTGAAGTGTCTGTAACCCGAGGTACCACTGTAATTGAAAGCATGAAATGCTGATGTCACATGTAGACTCCCCCCTTCATCCCGCGTTGGAGGGTCACTTTCTATCATGCACGAACCCTCCCTGTGCCAGTTCCTCCCCCCCCCACTATGCCACACACATCTGCAGCTAGCTGAAACTGACATGCTTGTCCGCTCAGCTCCAAGTCACTCCCAAGGGTGCCTCCCCTCCCTCCCTCTCTGCTCAGGCCCTCGAGGGGCTATTTCTGGCTCCCCCCGTGCACCTGTAGGGCCACCGGTGCCACAGACGAGAAACCTGAGCCAGCAAAATGACAAGGCACCTTCCAGCTCCCCGGGCGACAGAGGAGAGATTCCCTGCTCTGCCCAGACCCCCTAGGGAGCCCAGTGGGGTCGGGTGTCAGGAGCGGGCTCCTCTTACAGGGGGCTGAATCTCAGCAATGCGGCTCTGGAGCAGCAGGGCAACCAGGGGACGGTGCCAAGCTCCCCGCTTGCTCGGGCCTGGAAAGAGGAATGTCAGCTTGCCTGCACCCAGGCAACCGAGTGGGCCCTGGCAGGAACGTCTAGCCTGATTGCAGTGGGAGGTGGGGGGTTGTACTGGGGCGTCAGATGCAGGGATGGGGGAGACATTTGATCCAGTTCGCATTTAAAGGCAAACTTGCCTGATTCATGCTTTCCAAAAGAAATCCACAAACCGAAACACCCGCCGCCTTTCACAACCCACACTTCTCTGAATTTTGCAACACAGGTCTTCAGGCAAGTAATGTGTACAGAGAGAAAAAACACACCCAGCAGGGTAAAACACACCTCTAAATGGAGATATTGTGTATATTTGTCAGAACTGCTTGCAAAAAGAGGGCCGATCTGGAGAAATCCACATTGCAATGTTGACAGATTTTCATCAGGATTTCAAAGCAAATGAATTGCAAATCATTGCAATATTGCAGAGAACTGAATTTAAGATCAGGAGGAAAAAACAAGGAACTGAGAGGACAGAAATGGACAGATTCACTCATCCTTAATCGGAGGTGACTATCCTGACTTGAAACGGCAACTCTCCGGGTCCGAGAGAGAACTAATTCTCCCTTGTGTCATCCACATTCTCTGCAGGGTCCTGGTTCTTTGTGGCATTGTGAGGATTATAGCAACTTAATCATAGAATCGTAGAACTGTAGAGTTGGAAGGGACCCTGAGGATCATCTAGTTCAACGCCCTGCAGTGCAGGAATATGCAGCTGTCCCATACAGGGATAGAACCTGCAACCTTGGCATTATCGGCACCATGCTCTTACCAACTGAGCTATCCAGGCTTTTAAAAAAAAATTAAAACAAATTCTGCAAAAGTTGTAATCCTGCCAAATGTCATGTTAACATTAAGGCCATCTGTTGTGTGTTCAGTGCAAGGGATTCTGGGTAGAGCTGACCTAAGTATGTACCACAGGGGTTCCCCTCTCTTTGGTACTTGGGACTCTTTCCAGGCCACACCCCTTCTCAAGCCACACCCCTTCTCCATCCTCTAGTGCAGCCTTTCTCAACCTGTGGGTCCCCAGACATTGTTGGACTACAACTCCCATCACCCCTAGCTAGCAAAGCCAGAGCTCAAGGATGATGGGAGTTGTAGTCCAATAATGTCTGGGGACCCACAGGTTGAGAACCACTGCTCTAGCGATTTTGCCTGGCTGGAATATACATATCTTTGAACACTGGTAATAACTCTTGCTTGTCTGGATGGAGGAGGCCAAGAGGGGTGTGTGAGCACGTACAGGAACTTGCCTGCCACGTGTCAATGATGTAGATGGGGTGATTATTTGACATTAATTACTCCATCCACATCACTGACACAGGGCTCCTAAAAAGGTTACTTAGGCTGAAAAATATTCCCCACTCCTGTGAAAAGGGATGGCCCAAATTGGAGCAGGCTCTAGTCATGGAGCCTGACCTTTAGGATCAGAGTGGTAGGCCCTGAACATCAGTTCCTGGGAATCGTATGTGGGAAGAATGTTTTGGTCAGATCTCGCTTCTCAAAGTGGCACCTGGCTGGTTTCAGTGGGAAAAGGATGGCAGACTAGAAGGACAAACCGGCAGCAAGTAAAGGACACACTCTGGGGTTGTCATGGTGTTTCCAGAGCCAAAACTGGCCATCACTGGAGCCTGTGCAGGTTCATTTCCTGGTAGCAGGGTTTGTTCCCTGCAGTGTCATTCAGAGGAGACACGGCTGGACCAGATGGACCCATTTCCTTGAATAGTCTGAGGGTTGTGTTATGCAGCCACTGGATTCTGATGTGCTTTGGTAGAGGGAGGGGATGATACAGCATGGCAGAGAAGGAGCTTTTGTCCCCACCTTCTCCAGTTTCCCACCAAATTCCCAGACAAGCACAGATCAGAAGAAAGCTTGAAGGTGCTCATCTTGCAGGGTCCGGCAACAGCAGCAGTTTCTCTCTATTTGCTAGAAGTGTTTCTGGATTATCAAAGATGCAGGCGTACTTCTGTCGCCATGTAGCATATCCTGTGGCATCTGGGAAGAGTACTCACTGTGTGTGAAAACCTTGGGATGGGTCTGCCCTCATAGCAGGAAGCCGAAGGGGTTAGGAAAACGTCAATAGCCGCATTTGTTTGTGAACAACAGATCAACAACTCAGCAGCTAGGAGATGCTATATAGGCTCCAATTAGTTCCCACTGAGCTTGGAAGGAACCACACCCCGGGAAGGGAGTCTCTGTTACAGACCAGGCAGGTCTCATAAAGAGACAGGCCACATTCACCAAAGGGGAAGCACAATTTTTGTCAATTCCTCTTTCCCCCCACTTTCAGACCCCTGGAAAGCATTTCTGGAGGGCTGTGGGAACTTCTGGAGCAACACTGGAAGTGGTGTCACTGGGGACCAGATGGCAAACAGGGAATCAACAAAAATCAACCCTCTCAACTTCTTCTCCAGTTTGGATCAAAGTCTCACCCATGAATGGAAGAAGTAGTTGATGGTGGCTGTTGGGGCTAGACAGAAAGCAGGAGTAGGTGGGTGATGATTTAAAGATGGTATTTAACACCAGATAAGCTAGCCAAAATGTATAAAACTAAGTCAAGTTGGAAGTGCAAAATGTCAGAAGGAACATTTTTTGATATGTGGTGGACTTGGAAAAAAGGTAAGGGTTATTGGGAAATGATATATAATGAGATTGAAAATATGTTTAAGTTGATGATTTCCAAGAAACCCAAATCTTTTCTTTTGGGAATGATAGATAATGATGTTCCAAAAGAGCTAGTCAAATTATTTATGTACACAACAACAGCAGGAGAAATATTGGACGCCCAAAGATGGAAAGAAGGAGAGGTTCCAAAAAGGAAGACTGGCTTTGGAAAATGATGGAGGGTGCGGAACCTGCAGGATTAACAGCAAAAAATAGAGACCAAAATGACGAGAAATTCCTTGAGGACTGGAAACTTCTTTTGAGTATTTAAATAACTATTCTAGCGATACGAAAATGTGAGCAGGACTTGAAATATGAGCAACAGCCTGAATTATTAAGATAAACCAGTTAAATTGAATGCATTGAATAATACAGGCAAAATATGCAGTATTTAAAGGTACATATGGAAACCATGGGGGGACGCGGGTGGCGCTGTGGGTAAAACCTCAGTGCCTAGGACTTGCCGATCGTATGGTCGGCGGTTCAAATCCCCATGGCGGGGTGAGCTCCCATTTTTCGGTCCCAGCTCCTGCCCACCTAGCAGTTCGAAAGCACCCTTAAGTGCAAGTAGATAAATAGGTACCGCTTTATAGTGGGAAGGTAAACGGCGTTTCCGTGTGCTGCTCTGGTGCCGGTTCGCCGGAGCAGCTTCGTCACGCTGGCCACGTGACCCGGAAGTGTCTACGGACAGCGCTGGCTCCCGGCCTCTAGAGTGAGATGAGCGCACAACCCTAGAGTCTGTCAAGACTGGCCCTTACGGGCAGGAGTACCTTTATCTTTACCTTTATGGAAACCATGGAAGGGGAGGGCAGGAAGTCAATGGACAAAATAAATCATGGTTTATGTTAAGAGCCGTAACTTTTTTTTTCTTTGCAAAAAAATAATAAATAAATGTTGTTGTTGGTTTTTTCTTTTTTTTAAAGAGTAAGTAGCACCAGAACCAGTAACAAGTAGAGCCAATAAGTCATTCTTGTTGTGCCCCATCCTCCCCCTACTGAGTTCTGCAAGGGTAGCACTGAGGCAGAGGAGGAGGCTGGTGGAAGGCAGGGACTGGAATATTTATAAGTAAGGAGGTATGCTGGCTGGGGACAGGCTGAGGTTGGTGGGGCAGCCTCCACTGGCGAGGTGTGATGTAGGCTTGTGTGAGGCCCATCAGACGAGGGCACTTAAGCCTGGCTGGAGGAGTGGTCACGCTGTTTCTCCAACAGTCCAGCTCGGAGCACAAGTCCACACCCACCAACATTTCTCTGATGAAAACAGGGACACCCGTAATTTTACTACTTATACCGCATACATCTTGCAGGGTTGCCCCAACCAATCTGGGCGGCTTCCAACATACATAAAAACACAATAAAACATTTATCATTCAAAAACCTTCCCTATACAGAATTGCCTTCAGATGACTCAGGGGTCAGAGAACTCCGTACCCTCCAACATTTCTCCAATGAATATAGGGACATCCTAAAGTAAAGCAGTACATTCCAGGATCAAATCAGAAACTGGGATGGCTTCTTTAAATCAGGGATGTCCCTGGAAAATAGGGACACTTGGAGAGTCTGCAAGTCTGGGGAGGGGATGCCAACTACTTGCCCCCCGGAAATGTGTTTGGTGCAACTTAGGAACTACTGTACATGTGTGCTTTGTCAATAAGGAATTAATCATCATCATCATCATCATCATCATCATCATCATATTTATACCCTGCCCATCCAGCCACTCTGGGCGACTTCCAACACATAGAAAAACTTAAGAAAACATTCAAAACTTCCTGACACAGGGATGCCTTCAGATGTCTTCTAAAAGTTGGCTAGTACTTTATGTCCTTGATATCTGAAGGGAGGGCGTTCCACAGGGAGAGCACCACTGCTGAGAAGGCCCTTTGCCTGCAGGGGACCGTTAATTGAGGTGTGGGAAAGATATAAAAATATATTAGAACCCAAAACACCACACTGGTTATCACCCCTTGAACTAATCAGCAGGAAAACTACCAACATGGGAGGAAACTGGGCAACATATAATCAGTTAGTGACTAAAGTAGATGGGAAATGGAGAACCAAACCTTACGAGCAGATAAAAGAATATGTTTACGATTGGCTTAACCACCAGCAGGTTAATCAGATGCTTAGTAAGGATATCAAAGAAAGAGGCTACGCAGATAAAGATTCGAAATTCCAAATGGAAATAATAAACAGTAAGGTGAAAAATATATCTAAAACGTATAGGATGCTCCTTGACTGGAATCTAGGGGATGAGGAAATTAAATCAGTAATGATTCGCTGGGCAAAAGACATAGGTCACAGCATACAATATGAGGATTGGGAAAGATTATGGAGTGATGGGTTGAATTTTACAGCGTGTACCGCGATAAAAGAAAATGTCATGAAGATGTTCTATAGGTGGCATCTAACACCTATGAAACTTTCAAAAATGTATAAGGTAAACAACAAGTGTTGGAGGTGTAAAGAGGCAGAGGGTTCCTTCTACCACATGTGGTGGGAGTGTGGAAAGGTAAAACAATTTTGGGAGAAGGTATACACAGAATTGAAAAAGATATTAAAGTACACGTTCATAAAGAGACCAGAAATCTTTCTACTAGGGATATTGCAACAACAGATAAAGAAGGAGGATTGTAGATTGGTATATTATGCAGTCACGGCTGCAAGGATCTTAATAGCCCAGAGGTGGAAACAGCAGGAAACCCCAACGGTGGAGGAGTGGAGATCTAAATTATCAGAATATGCAGAACTCGATAAACTAACGGGGAAAATCAGATACTTAAAAGACCAAGTGTTCATCAAGGACTGGGGAAAGTACGTTGATTATCTGGAAGTTATTAGTGAGGGACAAATAACGCTAGAGGGATTTAGAGATGTACTGTGACAGACTATGGTTATTGTGTAAGGAAAATAGAGAACAAAATCGGACACAACGACAATAAGAACGAGGAAACGTGTAACTTTATTTATGTATTTTGTATGATTCGCGGCTAAGTTGAAGGAAGTCCTCAAAGAAACAACCAAGTTATAGGAGAACTATGAAAATAAGAAAACTTGTGTATTTTTTCTATTTAATCCGTTTGTAATTTTTTTTTTCTTTCTCCTTTTTCTTTTCTTTACTATGTTTTGCTTTATCTATGCGCATGTCTGTTTTTATTTTCTTTATGGAAAGAATAATAAAAAGAATTTGAAAAAAAAAAAGAGAGAAGGCCCTCTGCCTGGTTCCCTGTAACTTGGCTTCTTGCAGTGAGGGAACCGCCAGAAGGGCCTCGGAGCTGGACCTCAGTGTTCGGGCAGAAAGATGGGGGTGGAGACGCTCCTTCAGGTATACTGGGCCAAGGCCGTTTAGGGCTTTAAAGGTCAGAACCAACACTTTGAATTGTGCTTAGAAACGTACTGGGAGTTGGTGAAGACTGGTGGCAGGTGGTTTAGGTCTGGTGTTATATGGTCCTGGTGGCCACCCCCAGTCACCAGTCGGTGCCCGCATTCAGGTTTAGTTGTCATTTCCGAGTCACCTGCCAACGATTTGTTCTCCTTGGACTGGGTGTGCTCAGGACAATCTGGCCTCTGGGACTCTTCCCCGGCTGTAGCTCTCCCCAGCAATGCTTTTGACCTTTCTTGAGGGGTGGGTTGCTGTTGTTTGCCTGGCTGCAATGCATCATTGAACTCTGCAGGTCCCCTCCCTACATCAAGTTTCACCTGGGAGCATCCCTTTGACCCAGAGGAAGCATGAAAATGCTGCTGTAAGAGCCTACCTCCCCTGTCAGAGGCATTATGCCTCAAGATACCAGATGCTGGGGAGAATCTGGGAAGAATAGCTATAGCACACAGGTCCTGCTTTGGGGCTACTCATAATGGGCCTCTGATTGGCCCCTGTAAAAACGGGATCCTCTAGCTTCATCCAGCAGGGCTGTTCTTACTTCTAAACCCCAGATCTCTCTTTTAAATCTTGTTTGTAGTTTATTGATAATTTTAATTATTTCCCCCAAAATGTTCTAAGTAGTTCTTGGTGCTTTTTTTTCTTTTCTAAAAAAATGTTTAGGGGTACTCCCAAAGAAAATCACCATTTTATAGTTCAGATGAGGAAAACTAAACACAGTAAATGGACAAAAGTACAAAGATTCACAAAACATTTAGGGTTATGCGTACCCCTGTTTCCCCCCCAGAGAAAAAGCACTTCTTGTTCTTAACTGTTTTTAAGTGATCATTTTATTGTTTTATTCTTATTGTAAACTGCTTTGAGGTTTTCTTGCAATCAAGCCGTATATAAACCATGTGAAATAAAATGAATACATAAATCAATCACCCTTCCCCAATGGCTGTGCTGAGCTGGGACTGATGGGAATTGTAGTTTAAGGCATCTGAAAAATACTGCCCTACAGACTCCTTCTTTTAGTTCCTCCATCCGAGGTTGGTCCTGGGAAGGTGGGTGGCCGCCTGACCAGACCCTGGAGGCACTAATTTCTCAGTGAGAGAGGGAATTCCCTGTCAAGCCAGAACTGACCTCCCCCCCCCCCTCTCTCCACCCCTGCCTTTTGCAGAGACGGGATTAGACACAAGACAATTCAGAGGTGCTTTCCCCCTCTCCCTCAGCCCCAAGCCCCATTGGCTGGCTTGTGGGATGCGATTACCGCAGGCGCCTTTGGAAGGCAGCGGAGCGCTGGTCAGACACCTGCCTCTGGCTGCCAAGTGCCTAAGAGAGCAGCCAGGCTATTGTCTGCGATGCTATTTGATCTAAGAGGCCCAAAGCCCTCCTGCTGTGGCTCCGGTTACTCACACCGCCTGCTTGGAATGAGACCAGCCTCTGCCTGCTGCTGTAGGTTATTCCACACATTGAGGAGTAGGTAGCTTGGTCTGGCACCCTTCGAGGGAGGGGGCATGCTTACAGGTGCCTCAAAGGGGCTATGACTCAATGGTGGAGCCTCTGTTCTGCATGCAAAAGGTCCCAGGTTCAATCCCCAGTATTTCCAGGGAAGACTGGGATTGCCCCTTATCTGGAATGCTGGAGAGCTGCTGCTGGTCAGTGTAGACAGTACTGAACTAGATGGACAAGTGGTCAGACATGGGAGAAGGCAGCTTCCTATGACCTAAGGCAGAGGTTTTTGGACTACAACTCCCATCGCTGGTCTTGCTAGCTAGGGAAGATGGGAGTTGTAGTCCAAAAACCGCTGGAGACCCAAGTTTGGGAAACACCATCCTAAGGGAAGGGTTATTTCTCAGTGGTTGAGCATCTGCTTGCATGCAGAAGGTCTCAGGTTCAGTCTTGGTAGAGCTGAGACTGACTTCTGGTCTGAAATCCTAGAGAGCTGCTGGCGGTCAGTGCAGAGAGTGCTAAGCTAGATGGTCTGCCTTGCTACAAAACAACTTCCTATGCTCAATTTGAGCCAAAGTTCTAACCTTGGAGCTTGTTTCTTGTTGCCTCATTTCAACCATGGAAGAGGCAAGCAAAGCTAAGAAGCTCAGTGACGTATCTGCAAAGTCTTTTGCAAATGTCAAAGATGGGCAGTGCGCCGTCCCATGGGCTCAAATTAAGTTTGACTTGTTTTCGTGTGGCAATGAAAGGAGAAGCCTCAAAAATCCTTTCACCACTCAAATCCCGAGTGCACGATGTGAAACAGGAGTGAGAAACTGCAGGCCAAATCCTGCCACACACAAGCCTCTATGTCTAGTCCTTAGGACTCTCCTCAGCTCCACCTCTTCTCACCAGGCCACCTATTTCACCAACCTAGGCAGAATCTTAAAAAGCAGAGACCTCACCTTGCCAACAAAGGGCTGTATAGTTAAAACTATGGTTTCCCCAATAGTGATGAATGGAAGTGAGAGCTGAACCATAAAGAAGGCTGATCGCCGAAGAATTGATGCTTTTGAATTATGGTGCTGGAGGAGACTCTTGAGAGTCCCATGGACTGCAAGAAGATCAAACCTCTCCATTCTTAAGGAAATCAGCCCTTAGTGCTCACTGGAAGGACAGATCGTGAAGCTGAGGCTCCAATACTTTGGCCACCTCATGAGAAGAGAAGACTCTCTGGAAAAGACCCTGATGTTGGGAAAGATTGAGGGCACAAGGAGAAGGGGACGACAGAGGACAAGATGGTTGGACAGGGTTCTCACAGCTACCAGCATGAGTTTGACTAAACTGCGGGAGGCAGTGGAAGACAGGAGTGCCTGGTGTGCTCTGTTCCATGGGGTCACAAAGAGTCGGATATGATTAAACAACTAAACAACGACAACATCTTCACAGCCTCATTGAGAGCTTCAGCCTGGTCAGGATGTGTCCTTGAATTCTTAGAATGCCTCTTGTTTACCTGGATGGAGGGTAGAGAAGGGTGTGTGAGAGACCATTCATAGAAACTAGCCTATTGGACAAAAGCAAAATGAGAATCTGTTGTCCCACCAACTGCTGGCTCTGGCCTCACCCCCCCCCCCACTGGCATGTGGCTCCCGCTAGAGATGCACTGAAAATCTCCCCCCCCATGTTAACCCAGAATTTGACAGTTGAGCACTTCAAGTTGGGTGGTGCTCCTCGATTATTAAATGCTCAGTGCCATTGCATGTCATGTATCAAATGTTTTCAAGTCATCCTGATGGGGCAAATATTATTTCAGAAGTCCTGAATGTGAGACACAATGTGGGTGGAAAGAAAAAGTACTTCTTCTGTTAGATTGATTATTCCTTAACATTTATATTTCCTTTCCTACTTAAAGCTCCAATTGTGCAAGTATTCAGGTTCACATAAGCTTGAATGGTTAAGTTATACCCCTGTGGACATCTCTGGCTATCACCGTTTGTGGCTTCTACAAAAGCGCTGGTCTTAAAGCTCCCGAGCTCAGATTCTCTTTGCTGGTTTCCTTGCATTGTAATTAAATCCTTCAAATTTAAATCTTCAGCCCAGACTTTCAAAGATTAAATTCCTTTCCACGACCTTACTTTCTCTCCTAAGTTTTAAACTCCCTTGTTCAGCTCCTCGGTTTAATTCCTTAGGTGTTCAAAGGCTTTCGTTTAAGTTTTGATGCTTTTGAAGTCACATCCCAAAGAATCGGGCAAGGGGAGAGACACCAGCCCACAGCCTCTATTGAAGGCGGTAACCATAGCAACAGCATCTGAGCCCCTCCTGGAGTGATCAAATGGATGGCCGGTCCTTTTGTAAAAAAGCCAGCCCAATATTGAGCAGTAGAGACTGGGAAAATGGCAAAATGCACCCCATCCCACTGCCAATATAAATGTCAGTTGCTACCTCCAGCTATAAAGCTGGGGAAAGTTTGATTCAGTTCACATTGCAAGACAGGCTTGCCTCTACAACCAAATAATACACACATAAACACACATAGCATTTATTTTTCAATTTCATTTATTGCATTTAACCCACCCTTTTCTTGAAGGAGCTCCAAGTGGCAAACATGGTCCTCCCCCTCTTCATTTAAGGGGAGAACCATGGCCAACTGGGGAATTTGAACCCTGTACTCCCAGGTCCTAGTCCAACCCTCTAATCCAGCAGTTCTCAACCTGTGGGTCCCCAGATGTTGTTGGACTACAACTCCCATCATCCCTAAGCTCTGGCCTTGCTAGCTGGGGGTGATGGGAGTTGTAGTTCAATATCTGGGGACCCACAGGTTGAGAAAGGCTGCTCTAATCATTATCCCACACTGTAAGATCAAAAGGCACCTACTAGGTTGCAAAAATGAAATTTACCTGCAAAAATGGCTACAGGATGAGAAAGGCGGTCTAAAATGATGATGATGAATGTTTAAAATAAATATGCAAACTGATGAAGAAATGTGGTGAACTGGAAAAAGACTGGGGGTGCGGGGGATGAGAAACTGAAATGGTCCAGTTTTGGTCATCCCTACATCCCACTCAGTTTCCAAAATTCATTCATTCATTCATTATTTTTATTTAAATGACTCAAGTAGAACCAGTGTAGGTCAGGCACAGAGCCTGGAGGAATCAGACAGCTCATGGCTGGGGCCTGACAGAATCTGAGTTTTACTGGCTGTGTGAACCTCAGCACCAGTTTCTGAAGAGAACATGGGTTTGTAGGCTAGTCCAACTCCGAGCAGACCCACTAAAGATATTTAT
Source organism: Podarcis vaucheri (assembly GCF_965113315.1). NCBI lineage: Eukaryota > Metazoa > Chordata > Lepidosauria > Squamata > Lacertidae > Podarcis > Podarcis vaucheri. The sequence continues at coordinate 71,464,295 of NC_138765.1, read as the reverse complement.
TATTTATTTATTCATTGCATTTATAGCCCACCCTTTTCTTCCAAGGAGTTCGTGATGGTGTACACCATCATCTCCCCTCCTCATTTAATCCCTGCAAACAACCCTGTAAGAAAGGTTAGGTCGAGAGGCAGTGAATGTACCAAGGTCACCCAGTGAGTTTCATGGCTGATTGGGGATTTGAGCCCTCTTCTCTGCCAATTCCTAGTCCAATGCTCTATCTGCTACACCACACTGCCTTTCAAGTGAGCGAACAAGACTGACTAAGGTCCCCTCATTTCAATGTGTCTATGCTGAGCTGAGCTTAATCAGAGATAACCCTAAAGTCACATTCACACCGTACATTTAAAGCACAATGATACCACATTAAACAGTCATGGCTTCCCCCAAGGAATTCTGGAAACTGTAGGTTGTTGACGGTGCTGAGAGTTGTTAGGTGTTTCTGATGCCTCTCACACAGCTATAGTTTCCTAGAGTGGTTTGACGTTCAATCCCTCTTCATAGGGAGCTTTGGCAATTGAAGGAAATAGAGATCTCCTCACAACTCTCAGTGCCCAGGATTAAACAGCCATGACTGTTTAAAGTTGCATCACAGTGGTGTAAATGTGGCACAAATTTCAGGTTTAGGATTGACCACAATGCAACCTCTGTGGCCAGAGGACTTGATATCATAGAATCTTAAAAGTTGTGATGCACATTTGAGGTCACCAACATGACGCCCTTCGGTGAAGGTTCTGCAAGGGACAATGCCAGCGCAGCATCCCTGAGAGATGCCCACCTTGCTTCTGCTTAAATATCTCCGGCAAGGGAGATCCCACTGCCTCCGGAGGCTGGCTATTCCACTCTCAAATAGCTCTTGCCATTAGGAAATTCCTCCTAATGCTTAGCCAAATTCTGCTTCCCTTGCAAGTTCTATCCAGGAGTGCTAGTCCTTCCCCCTGGGGCAACAGAGGTCAAATCTGCTCCATTTCCTCCTTGATAGGCCTTCATAAATTTGCCTTGCCTTCCCAGGCTAGCCATCAGCTAAGCTTCCCTCTAAGCCAGTGGTGTCCAAATTTTTTCCCAAAGAGGGCCAGATTTCAGGAAGTGAAGGGCCGTGAGGGCCGACCAAAGGGCCAACCAAAATTGTTAACCTTTTTTTTTTAGGGTTGAAGTTGTTGAGGTTTTTTTAGGTTTTTACATCAGGAGATACATCGCCCCAGAAATTAAACCTACCAGTGGGCCATATTCGGCCCCTGAAACAGACTTTGGACATTCCTGCACTAAGCCCTAGTTGGAGTAGACCCACTGAAATTAGTGGTATCAGGTTAGCCATATTCATCAATGTCAGTGAGCCTACTCTGAGTAGGACTAACATTAGATGCAACCCACCGTCTCTTCCCCAAGCACAAAATGCTTGCACAGTACAGTTGTGGACATACTGAATCACACACACACACACACCTGCCTCTAAAAAGTGGGCAGGAGGGTATTGTGGTCACTGTGCTCGCAATTCCCACCATACGAGATGTCCCAAGTGGTGATAAACAACAGAGGCGGGAAAGGCCCTGGTGTTGAATGTTCCATTCCCCGACAACAAGCCCTCTCTGGTATTTTCTTTATTTCCTAACAAGAATTCCAAGATCTTGGGAAATAAAAGCTAACTGTACATTAACAACCGCAAATACCCCTTGACAATCCTTGACAAGAACTTCCACCCAGTCTGCCACCACAGCTGGAGCATTCCTCAAAGTTGCCAACCTCAAATATTTCCAAAACATGAGTCAACACCCTTCTACATCGCTCCCGAAGTTGGCTGAGATAACAAGGGACACAGAACCAGAGAACATCCGCTGTGCTCCTGTGTCTCTCAGGGTCACAGACAGCTGTGCCCAGATGCAAGTCGGGGGGGGGGGTTGTCCTGTATGGATCAGGCAGGAGAACATATCGATTCATCATCCAAAACAAAGGTTGAACTCTCTTGCATGCAGAAGACCAGGGCCGTCTTACCCATAGATGCTAGGGGTGCGGGGCACCCGGGTGCCCGGGTCTCAGGGGCACCAAACCGAGAGTCCAGGGCCCAAGAGTTGAGTCTGGGGAAGAGCCTGCCAGTCGGTCAGAACACCACAGTGGGCTCTTCTGCTGCGGGTGGCTCTGCACTGCAAGTTTGGGGGTGACCGAGCCAGCGAGATGCTGAGGTGGGCAGCTGGCTCCACCCTCCTGGGCACCTGGGACTGGGCAACCTGGGGAGGGGGCACTGGGCACTCTCTGCCTAACTTACCTCACAGGGTTGTTGTGAAGTTTAAGGAAGGAAGGGAAAGGGAAGGACTGCTTATGCCACCTTCCTTGAGTTCCTTAGACGAAAGGTATAAATGCAATTAAACGAACAAAATCCAGGAGATTACACACACACACACACACACACACACACACACACACACATCCCTCTCCACCCTTCATCCATATTATTGTACTTCAAGGAGGCATCCCACCCAGGCAAAACGGCTTGAGGACGTGTGGAGCAAGGACTGTGATGGGTGTAGAACTATAGAACTCACTCCCACAAGCATTGGGGATGGTCAACAATTTTGAAGGCTTTAAAAAGAGGATTGGGCAAATTCATGGAAGACAAGGCTATCCATGGTTGCTGCCCATGACAACACATTGAGAGGCAGTAATGCTTCTGAATACCAGTTGCTAGGAATCAAAATTGGAGAGAGTGTTGTGCTCAGGCCCTGCTTGTGTGCTTTTCAGAGTTTGGCCACTGTGAGAACAGGATGCTGGACTAGATGGGCCACTGGCCTGATCCAGCACACTCTCCTTGTGTCCAGTTAGCGAGGCCTGGAGAGCTTCAGATCGCCCACTACCCAGATGTTTCCCAACATTGGTGGAGACAATACCAAACAGGCAGCTTTCTGAAGCACTATCCAATGAGTTGAACCCGGGTTCTCCTGCATGCAAAGCAGGGACTTTCTCCTGGAGATGCCTCCCTGCTCACATTTGGGCCACACAACTGGTTTCTGCATCACTTTTATTCCCATCCCTAGAAAATGAAACAGAGAAGGACCTTTCTGCTTTCCAGAAACCCTTTGTCAGCCACATTGAATTCATTATGCTCAATTCAACTTGGGCTGATCCAGGGAACTTTCAGCCCAGCCCATATCCATAACCGTATGAATTCATAGGGAAGGGCTCATGTTTTGTTTTTGTTTTTGGAACCACAATTAGCATACAGGGATTGAGTGAGGGAGAAAGCAATAATCTCTTTGGGGATTGGGCAGAGTATGGAGGTCCTGGGTTGCCCAGACGACAAGACCCCCCTCTCGGCCTTGCTGATATGATCCAAAGGAAAGCAGAACAATATGTTTAGCACCAGCTTGGCTGCAGGAGTTTCTAGAAGGAGGCGTACAAGGCGCCATCCAACCATCTTAGGGAGTCCAATCCGGATTGGTGTCCTTAGCCTCTTCTCCCAAAGATGTCCCACAAAGCAGCATGTGCACAAACAGCCTATTGAACCCACTATTGGTGAACAGCCATGGAATTAACTGCCCTTAATTTGGGAGGGGGAAGCCCCCCCATACACTTAGAAGCAGCCCTGGAACCCCTGCAGGAGACAGGATATGCCTGAGGTGGTGGCTTTGGGTGGAAACTCCCAGTCTGGCAGCCTAGCGTGCCTTTCTCTGTTCCCAAGAACGAGGCGTTCCTTCTGGCTTTTCATCACTTGGCAACAGGTGAAGTCAGAGAGAAGCTGTTGGCTGATGCCGCCGCCCCAGAGTCCTGCACAGATGCATGTGGCTTGGGAAGCAAGGAATGGGAATCAGAGGGAGCTGCCTGATAACCGAGTCAGGCCGTTGCTCCACCTAGCTCAGTACTGTCTACACTGGCCGGCAGCAGCAGCAGCAGGATTTCTCAGCCATACCAGGGAATGCTGGTATTTGGACTTGGGACCTTCTGCACGCAGGGACTCTTGTGGATTTGTCCATCCATGGAAAAGCTCAAGAATCTCGGTCTGTTAAACAGTTTCCACTAGTCTCCCCTGCTGGCCAGGAAAACCCTCCTGAAATTCTTGCAGGACACCACTCAACTGGAGCCAGGGCCTTTTCAGTGCTGGCCCCGACTTAGTGGAACGCTCTGTCACAAGAGACTAGGGCCCTGCGGGACTTGACATCTTTCCGCAGGGCCTGCAAGACAGAGCTGTTCCACCTGGCCTTTGGTTTGGACTCAGTCTGACCCTTATATTTCCCTCCCCTTATGGTTTTGATCTATGGGCTACTTTTAAAACGAGGCTGCATTTTAAATTGCATTTTAACCTGTATTTTAAATTGGATTTTTTTTCTATTATGTTTTGACTGTAATTTTACTTGTGTTAGCCGCCCTGAGCCAAGCTCTGGCCGGGGAGGGCGGAGTATAAATAAAATTATTATTATTATTATTATTATTATTATTATTATTATTATTATTATTATTATTTCCTTCCCAATTATTTCGCAAAGCCCACATTTCGGGTGCTCCAGCTAAACATGAGCAGACCCTTCTCTCCCTCTCTCTTCCTCTGTGTCTCCAATGTGGAAATGTGGAGAATGGAATTTAAGATTGGGGAAAAATGAGCAACCAAAATCGAAAGCTTTGCCCATCCCCTGGCCTCATTGAAGGGGACACATGGCATCGTTCATCCGCCCTTGCCATTTACAAGCACCTGTTCCTTGCACCCTTCCTCTGATGCAAACTCTCAGCACCCTTCACAAATGACGGTGCCAATGATTCCTTGAGAGAAGCCTTGACTGCTAGAGCGACAGAAGAGTGTTTTAAATGAATGGTGCACAGGACTGGCCTGCCAAGGAGGCACATTGAGACAGTGGCTCCAGGCTCTGAACAGCTAGGAGGGGTGGCGGATCCATCCTCTGAGAAGCACACCCTTCACCACCTCTTGTGGTTGTCGGCTGCCTCTGATGACGATGCCCACCTGCCTGCCCACCACCTGCTCCTCTCTGGCCTCGTTTTCACCCCCTAGGCCACCTCAGGTGTGGGGGGGAGGGGGCTATGGAAAAGGAGGGATGCAAGGGCATCAGTTTTGCCTCAGGTGGCAAAAGATCCTGGGTTGTCCCTGATGGCGTGGATGTGAATTTGAAGACATTGAGGAATGGAGTATTCTGGAAAAGGGCCGGCTCGAACTCTAAACAGAAGCACTCCACACTGCAACTTTTTGTTGCAGACAATGCACAGGGCTGAAGCTTATCAGGAATCCTGGTACAAATCCCTGATTGCTCTTCCAAGACTCGCCTCGCCCTGTTGAGCTGCCTATTTATAGATCTGGAACAGAGCTACTTGTTTTCTTTGGGATAAAATAGAAAGCCTGTCCGGACCCTCCCTGTCGCTGGGAGGGTAGGTGAGGTCTGTATCTTTCCTTTCCAGGGAGGGCACCCCTATAGACACACACAAAGGGGGGGGGAGGGCTAAGGCACTCTGCAATCTGTTGTCTTTATTGTTTCTTTGCTTGTTTTTCTTTGATGTGGAAAGCCTTCATAAACTGCTCTTGGAAATGAAAAGATGGGGGACCAGGATGGAGGATCTTTAATCATGCAGGATGTGCTAAGAGGCTGGGAAGGGAAGAGGAAAGGAAGAAGAGCAGAGTATATCTGTGGGCATCTGTGCTCAGAGGCTGGCCCAAAGGAGGGTGTGGCAATCAAGGAAGACATCGAGGAACCATGAGATGGGAACAAAAATGTTCTACTCTCTTGTTCTCTACTATCTATCTAGTCCAGTGTTTCCCAACCTTTTTTGGGCAAAGGCACACTTGTTTCATGAAAAAAATCTCGAGGCACACCACCATTACAGCCCCGTGACGTCAGCGCGCAGCGTCACGCTGGGAGGGACATGAATTGCTAGCAAATTACATAATCACCTCCTTGAGGGCTGGCTCATCTTCTCCGAAGGCAGAACCCCATTAATTAACAGCACAGACTCACACCATAGCCAAGACGAGGGGGGGAAACCTCAGTCATGCACAGTCATGCACATGTGGGGACTAAATGAGGACGAAGACCGGGCAGAGAGCAGGCTTCAAATCACCCCACCTGGCCAGGACAATCCCTGGGTGCTCCCTTGGGCCACTCGCCTGACCCACCTCGCAGGGCTGTTGTTGCGAGGATAACACGGGGAGAACCACGCGCGCCCCCGGGAGCTCCTTGGAGGAGAAAGTGGGCAATGAATGCAATGCACGAAATATATGAGAGGCGACCAGGTTTTGCAGGTGAGGGGCCCCCGCCAGCCTCCGCTTCCAACACCCGGCGCAACGACGCCGAAGTTTCCCCCAGGCTCGGCTCGGGGAGCAGCGCTGCTCCCCCCGGCTCCCCTTCGCCCTCCCGGCTCTCTCTGCCGCCCACTGGGGCCCCCCCTCACCTGCCAAGTCCGGAGCGCCGGTGGAAGTTGCATGCATGCATGCAGGGCGCCGCGTTGCCATTGCATTGCACTGCACTCCATGCAACGCCTGCACGCATGCATTGCCTTGCACGCCCGCCAAGGGGTCTCCCCATGGTCCGATGCGTCCCCTCTGGCGCGGATGCAGCATTGCAAAAATAACCCCCCCCCGACGCAGCACTACCTGGGGGGCAGCCTCCGCCTCCGCCGCTCCGCCTCCGCGGGGATCCCCGGGCTCCATCCTGCCGCCCGATCTCCGCGGGGGCGCAGGCAGGCTGTGCGGGGTCTGCGCGTAAGAGCCCCTGCCCGCCTGGCCGCCACCGCTGCGCTCATTCCATGGCCGGGAGAAGAGCGCTTCAAACAAAACGCCCGGCCCACCAGGCCACGCTGGGAAACGTAGTTTGCGCACCCCGCGCGGGCGCGGAGCCCAAGGGCGAGGGGGAGAGGCCGGGTGCAGGGATGGAGGGACGGGTGGGCGAGCGAGTGAGTGAGTGGCAGCCGCCAAGCCTTGGCTGAGAGCCAGGAAGGGCCTCCCCGGAGGAGGAGGAGGAGGAGGAGGAGGAGGGAGGCACAGAGAGGGAGGGAGGGAGGGAGGGAGGGAACCCCAGGGGTCATCTAGTGACGGCGCCCCAATCGAAAATTTGACTTTTTTAAAAAAAAATCTTTCGATTTTTTTAATTTTTCCCGCGGCACACCAGGCAACATCTCGCGGCACACTAGTGTGCCGCGGAACAGTGGTTGGGAAACACTGATCTAGTTTAACCTTTCAGGGCACCCAGTTAAAGCACACAGCCTGGAATACGGAGAAATCCCTGGTGCAGTCATAATTTGCTGAGTTGAATGCATTGTAGAGATCTTAGAATCATGGAACTGTGAAGTTGGAAGGGACCCCAAGGGTCATTCCTGAAATGCAGGAATATACAACAGCATTATGATACCAGTGGGTTCCTAAGAATCCCAGGATGGCGTTCACCTTTTCCACAGCTGCTGCCACACACCAGGTCGACAACTTTATTGAGCTCTCGGCTAAGGTCCCAAGGACCCATTCCTGCTCAGTCACCATTGTTTTAGACCAGGGGTCAGCAAACTTTTTCAGTAGGGGGCTGGTCCACTGTCTCTCAGACCTTGTGGGCAGCCAGACTATATTTTGGGGAAAAAATAATGAACAAATTCCCAAGCCCCACAAATAGCCCAGAGATGCATTTTAAATAAAAGAACACATTCTACTCATGGCAAAACACCAGGCAGGCCCCACAAATAACCCAGAGGTGCATTTTAAATAAAAGAACACATTCCACTTATGTAAAAACATGCTGATTCCTGGACTGTCCGCGGGCCGTATTTAGAAGGCGATTGGGCCAGATCCAGCCCCCGGGCCTTAGTTTGCCTACCCATGTTTTAGACCCCCATGAAAGTATACATGAAATTACGAGGAGAGAGAGAGAGAGAGAGAGAGAGAGATTGCTCCAATATGCATGACTTTACACTTCTTTACACTGCTTACATTGAATTGCATTTGCCATTTTTTTCTGCCCACTGCCCCTGTCTGGAGAAATCCTTTTGCAGCAATATGCAATCCTTTTGTTGTTGTTGTTTTTTGTTTAAACCACCCTGAAGAATTGGATATTACAGCAAACATGCCTTCCTCATGGCTCACCCCTAACTCTAGATCGCTTATGAACATGTTAAAAAGCACAGGTCCCAAAAGTGATCAGTGGGAGATTCCACTTTCTACATCCTCTCGTTGGGAGAACAGTCCATTCATTCCTGCTTTCTGCTTCTTGTTTCTTAACTGCAAGAGGACCGCTCCTCTCGTTCCATGATTGTTCATCTTGCTCAGGAGTCTTTGGCGACAGCTCTGTCTAGGTGTTGATCAACTGTGTGTCTGGATACAGTGGTGGCCGGTGCTCACTGAGAATGGTAGGTCAGAAGGCAGGGAGTCCAACAGGAGGTGGAAACAGAGCCAATGACAGGTAGGGCCAAATTATTCTACTTTTGTCCTCATCCATTTCCCTGCTGAGTTGTTCACTGAGACTAAGGAGGTGGAATCTGACAGCCAGTACCACCCTCTGGTCTGAATGTAAGCCAGTAGGTGGGGGAAGTTCGAAGTTGATGGGCAAGTGCCACATTGGCCCCAATTGACCAGCTTCCACTGTTTGTGTGTGTGTGTGGGGGGGGGGAGAGAGAGAGAGAGAGAGAGAGAGAAAGAAAGAAAGAAAGAAAGAAAGAAAGAAAGAAAGAAAGAAAGAAAGAAAGAAAGAAAGAGAGTGCTTCTAGTAAAGGTAAACGGACCCCTGATCATTAGGTCCAGTTGTGACCGACTCTGGGGTTGCGGCGCTCATCTCGCTTTATTGGCCGAGGGAGCCGGCGTACAGCTTCTGGGTCATGTGGCCAGCATGACTAAGCCGCTTTCTGGCGAACCAGAGCAGTGCACGGAAACGCCATTTACCTTCCTGCCGGAGCGGTACCTATTTATCTACTTGCACTTTGACGTGCTTTCGAACTCCTAGGTTGGCAGGAGCAGGAGCAGGGACCGAGCAATGGGAGCTCACCCCATCACGGGGATTTGAACCGCCGACCTTCTGATCAGCAAGTCCTAGGCTCTGTAGTTTAACTCACAGTGCCACCCACATCTTCCCCCTGAATAGCCTGTCACTATTCTGGGGGTGGGAGTGTGATCCTGTTAATTCTCCTGGATTTCTCAGCAGCTTTCAATACCATCAGCTGCTGCATCCTTCTCGGTTATTTGTGAGGCAGGAACTAGAGACTTGTGTTCTTCGCTGGGTTGCCATTTCCAGAAGCCGATGCTGGGGGACCATTGCTCTGCCTGGTGGCAGGTGTGTTTAAGGATTCCATCACAGCCCCCACCCCATCCCATTTAACATCTACACAAAACCAGTCATCTGAGGATACGTGTTGAAGTGTCACCAGCAAACTGGCAAATGGGACCAGCACTCAAATGCTGCAGCTCAGTGATTCAGCCAGCCAGCCTTGCCTTCCACCACAAAACTCCATCCCCATCCCAACCAGTTTGCCTAACTCCTTCCCCCAAAAGTTAGGAGCCAATTCCTAGGAGCTGAGATCCCTTTGCCCCCAATAAATTATTTGAGGGGGCTGGGCCCCCCAAAAGTTGATAGGCATTGCCATTCAAATGGTGTGTGTCTGTCACATCATGTAATGGGGGCTTATCTGCCCCACAATATTTTATTCAAGCTGGCACCCTTGTCTCATGGCCACCGAACACAATGAGTCTTGCTTTTTGTGGTGTTCATGTCTTAGGATCCTCCCAATTCTCTCTCTACCTACCTACCTACAAACCTTGGTGTTCCCCTGATGCTGATGCTGCTACTTCCCTACTGCGGTGGGTGATACCATTTTGGCTGCATAATCCATTGTCCCTCACCTCTGAACATTGGAAATAGAGGGAACACACCCGACTCAGTTTCTCCCTCGGAAGAAGCTGGAGCAGTTTTGAACTGGTGTTTTTGGGAAGGGGTGGTGGCAAGGGCTTCAGGGAAAGATCCTTGGCGTGAGACTAAAGATGCTTCAAGTTCTCTGCAATGCCCTTGCAAAATGTTGGGGAGGGATGGATCAGGCAGCGCAGGCTGCAGTTCCCTGGGTGGGGTTTCCAGCTGATGTTGTAGCCTGGGCTCTCCCTCAGTTCCCAGGCAGGCGGTGCTGTGGCAGCTGCGGTCTCCCTCCTGGCTATCAGCTCATGGCGATAAAACAGGCTTCCTGTTTGGGAAGAAGCTTTCTCTTTATCATCTGTGAAAGAGATTCGGGACTAAACAACGGCACTGCCCTGCTGCAAAAGGGCCCTCTGCTCTGCCTCCCACATTATGCTAACTTGATTGCGGTGGGATGATTAATAACAAATCTTGCAGGGGGTGTGGTGGGATTCCTTGACAGTAACCGACCAGAATTGTGGAAACAGAGATCTAACCTTGTTGGGCAACCATTTACCAAGCTATCTATTTTCTGCAGTTCATGTCTGCCTCTTTCTTTCTTTCTTTCTTTCTTTCTTTCTTTCTTTCTTTCTTTCTTTCTTTCTTTCTTTCTTTCTTTCTTTCTTTCTTTCTTTCTTTCTTTCTTTCTTTCCTTCCTTCCTTCCTTCCTTCCTTCCTTCCTTCCTTCCTTCCTTCCTCTTTCCTTCTTTCATTCCTTCTTTCCTCCCTCCCTCCCTCCCTCCCTCTTTTCTTTCTCCTTTTATATTCTTTCTCTCCCTCTCCTACCCTGAAATCCTAGAGAGCTGCTGCTAGTCAATATTGAGCCAGATAAACAAATGCTCTGTCTTGGAATAAAAGTGTTTCCTGTCCATGGTTTCAGATGGGTCCTTTCCATCATGCAGCTGAGATGCCAGGGATCAAATCTTGCATGCACAGCTGGGTCTCTCTGCCACTAAGCGTAGGGCTGCACAGGAGAACAGATCTGACTGTGTCTCACTGAAGCATCCATATCTGCCAATTGGGCTGGCCACCCTTCTTCTGGAGGGGTCACCTCTGGAGGCACGGTTTCCTCCACGGTGGCTCCAGTAGCCTCTTTGGCATAAATGAAGTGGCCCATCACACCAGTTCTGGCTACCCTATCTCTTTCTTCTTCACTTTTCCTCTTCCTTTTCAATGCTTTGGTCCAGCTCACAGTTGTTGATGCCTTTGGGAATCCTCTGGAGCCTCTCTCTCTCTTTTTTTGCACGGGAAAAATACCTGAATATGTTGACAAAACACCATTCAGTTGCAGGAGCCCTGCAGAGGAAATGGCAGATTCATATGAGGGAATGCTGGCACATCTCATGGGGCTTTGGTAAGGCCAAGGTCGGGGCATGGGAATCAGACATTAACATTACATAAGCATTTGCCTCTCCCTTGCAACGGAGATTGAGAGGGAGAGAATGATTCACTCTTCCAAAGGAAGGCTTCTATTTTATTCTTTATCTGGCACAATCCTCGTCACATCTATTCAGAGGCAAGGCTCACTGAATTCAATGGTCTTACTCCCAGGTAAGTGTTTATTTACGGCTGTAGCCTAAATCACATTTGCTTTATACACCCCCTACCCCACCCAAAGAAAGTTAATTAATCTAGCTCAGTTGGTAGAGCATGAGATTCTTAATCTCAGGGTCATCGGTTAGAGCCCCACCTTGGGCAAACGATCCCTGCATTGCAGGGGTTGAACTAGACGACCCTTGTGGTTCCTTCCAATTCTACAATTCTTTGATTCTATGAATGGGGGTTAGATTACTGGATAGCTGTATTTCCATTGTGACTCTCTCTCTCTCTCTCTCTCTCTCTCTCTCTCTCTCTGTGTGTGTGTGTAATAATGGATCATTGCCTGCATTGTTGGATTCACCTTGGGGGCATGGATTTGTAGGTTGCCATGTGGAGTTCCTGAACCTCACAATTCACCACCACTATTTATCTGTGACTATAGTAGCTATATGGAAACTTCATGTTTAGATTCAGGATGTCAGTGGGGAGCAACAGTAGGACAGGGCGATCAACTCCACAAACTCCTCTGACTGGCCACTCTGGGAACCAGGTACTAGACTAGATGAGCCTTTGGATGGATCCATAAATGGTGCAGCCTGGGAGCAGGCCATGTGGCTGGGGAAAGTCTTGAGGGCCAGACAAAGAGTCCTGGAGGGCTCCTGGGCCTGAGGTTCTCCAGTCCTGTTTTACACCCACAAATTCCTAATAAGACAAAGGAAAAGGCACTTAGGAATCTAGGAATTAGGTGTGGCATAATGGTTAGTGTTGGGCTAGGATCTGGGAGACCAGGGTTTGAATCCCCACTCAGCCAGGAAGCTCACTGGGTGACCTCACCATGTCTTAGTCAGTGTGGTATAGTGGTTAAGAGTGGCAGGCTCGTAATCTGGTGAACCGGGTTTGCGTCCCCGCTCCTCCACATGCAGCTGCTGGGTGACCTTGGGCTAGTCACACTTCTTTGAAGTCTCTCAGCCTCACTCACCTCACAGAGTGTTTGTTGTGGGGGAGGAAGGGAAAGGAGAATGCTAGCTGCTTTGAGACTCCTTCGGGTAGTGATAAAGCGGGATATAAAATCCAAACTCTTAGTCTAAGCTACCTCGCAGGGTTGTTGAGAGGATGAAATGGGGATGTACACCACCTTGAGCTCCTTGGAAGATAAAGGTGGTATATAAAAGTAAATCATCATCATCATGAGTCAGACCATTGGTCCATCTAGCTGGAGATGTTGGGAGTTGAATCTGGGACCTTCTCTACCATATGGTATATTCTACCATATAGAAATAAAGCAAAAGAAGGGGTGCAATGAGTCTGATGTTGGTCCATCTAGCTCACTACTGTCCGCAATGATTGGCAACAGCTCTCCAGAGTTTTAGACCAGCGGGCCATGCCTGATTTGTTTAAGAAAAGATAGCTGTCACTGAGTTTGCTTATTTCCTGGCCTTGCGATGCTCTCTGCAAAGCTGTAAGCAGCTGATGACTCTCTGCCTCTTCCCCTCCCTCTTCCCCTCCCTCTGAAGGCCGGGTACAAGCATCTCACTGGGAGGTGTCAGAGAGTGATGGAGAAGGAGCTCACAGCAAAGCAGCTTACAGCCGGGCAACAGGATCCAAACAAACCCACGGAGCAAGTTCCAAATGATGCATAGCTGGGTGGGGGGAAAGAGAAAAGTCATCGTGACCCTCCTTCTTCTGGAGTGAGATTGACAGGTGTAGGCAAGGCTGTTCCAGGTGGAAGTGTAAGGGATGGATCCATGAATTCAGAGCAATACAGTGGGTTCTATCAATCCAAAGAGAGACACTTCCTCCATTCCAATGCTCATTGACTAACAGCACAATCCTAACCATTGGGGCATTGGTCTAATCCAGCAGGACAACTCTTACGTTCTAATTCACAATAGTCTCTTTCAGAGGCTTGGAAAGATGGTTTGACAAAAGCACAGAGGATACAGCTACCAAGAGCTACTAGCCATGATAACTGTGTTTTACCTGTACCAGTTGCTGGGTACCAGTAAGGAGACTGTGGTTGTGCTCAGGTTTCCCACATGTATCTGGTTGGCCACTGGCCTTTTCCCACTGGGCTCCACTTACATTCTTACATATTGGAGAAGTTTGCAGCTTTCCCCCTGAAAAGAACTGGACATTTGCATCTACGAGAGTGCATCTATGGGAGTGTGCAACCCATGGGTGCATCCATGTGACTCACAGACCCCAAAGTGGTCCAGTCCATGTGAATTTGTTGGAAGTGACCCCAAAACTCTTGTTGGCTCCCTGAACCAGCTTATGGATTTTCCTGGGAATAATATTTTTTAAAAAATAATAATTGGGATGGTCAGTTTTGATGTCATCTATACCGCCATGGGAATAGGTTGTACATGCACCCACAAAAGGCAAATGTCACATCTGAAGACTTTGGAAGACAGAGAACAGAGCTAAAATAATTGCAGGAGTCACTGTGTGCATGGGGAGGGGGGATTTGTAGCCTCCCCAGAGGAGGTCAGATTTGATCCCCTCGCCGTCACCCTGTATCGCCTGGAGGGAAAGAGAAACCCTCTGTTACCGGCTGCAAGAACCATGGTGGTGGCAGTAGGGGCGTTCCTCCCCTCTGAGTGGGGTTTTGCAGAGGGGCCTGCCAGAGAGCAGAGAAAGGGGGCACCACCATAGGGACAGGGACAAGTGAGAGGGTGGGGGTGAAAGCAGACGCGGCACCTGTAATAACAAGCTCCGGGCACTGGGCCTGACAGCAGGACGCAGGCCGAGCTGGAGTTACAGCTCCCCAGGGGGGTCTTGGTGGCTGAATGCCCAGGAAACACCTCCAAAATTCAGCTGCCCAACCCTCCTCCCCTTCCTCAAGTGGAGACAAGCAGAGGTCAGTCCAACCCTGCTCACCCCCCCTTGCATACAACTGATGCAGGGATTTCCAGTCAAAAAGGCTCGAGTTCTGCCTACATAACTTTGCGGCTGTCTCATATACCACATCCCCTGCCACTGCGCCCAGCCCATCACCGGAGATGTCTGCACGCTGTAGTTCTGTTGCAGCAGAAAAGAGGCAGCCCATGTAATACTACCAAATGCTTCTTTTGACCATCTCAACTTTTATTTAAAACATGTACACGGAGTCATGTTTCTGGCCCTCATGGGGCCAAACTAATATTAACATGACACATAATTAGCAATTGCCATACTTGTTTTTGTTCTTTGTTAAATAGCAGGCGTGGGAGCCTAAGCTAAGGATCAGGACCGCAGCATGAGGGGAGAGGAAATGTAACCCCATGCTGAGGCCCCATTCTAGAAATTTGGTTCGCACCACATTTTAAAATGAACGTACCTAACCCGCACAAACCAAAAAGCAGCTAGCCATTGCAATTCGCACCACCCTGAATTTTGCACTGCAGTTCTTCAGCCAGGTAAGGTGTAGAAAACTGCATCTACCAAGTCTGAAAATTATATGCAGGGATTCAACTATTCTATAAAGAGCATGCATATAATGATGGTGATATTAATAGCATCAACAACTCATTGGGTTGTAGCCAATGTCAGTCCTACTCAGAGTAGATCCATTGGAATTAGTGGATATGGTTAATGTAAGTGCTCCCCCTTCCAATGCATCTACTTTGAGTAGAGCTTAGCTGGATACAGCTCAGTGCCTCAAAGCACCAATAGATTGTGGGGCATTGCTGGAAACCAGATTGTTCAGAGTGCTGGACAAGGGGTGGGTGGGTGGGGAAACCTTAAGGATGGGGTTAAGGCAGGCATCAGCTGTGGACCTGCCAGGATGGTGTGGCCCTGGTAATGCCCTTAGGACATCAAGCACTAGTGCCAGTTGTGGTAGTGCACTCAAGTGTCCAAGCACTCATTTGGGGTACATGACCACATTCATGCACAGCTGACAGCTTCCTAAAGAGCAGCCCTAGTGAGTCGTGATCCCTGAGCAAATTAGTGTTTCAGACAGAAGCCTTTCTTGGCCTCTTCTTGAGATGGCAGGGATTGAACCCAGGATCTTCTGCATGTAAAGCAAGTGCACTACCTTTTCCATATCAGAGCATAGGAAATTGCCTTATATTGAACAAGACCATTGGTCAACCTAGTGTGGTATTGTCTATGTTATCTGGGAGAGGATCTCCAAGGATCTTTCCCTGACCTACCTGGAAACACCGGGACCTGAATCCAGGAACTTCTGCATGCAAAGCAAGTGCCCTGCCACTGAGCAACATCCCTTCCCTACAAAGAATGGGAGGCATGTGATGTGACCGTCCTTGCTATAACTGGTCAGTGTCTACATGGGAGGCCAGCTGGGAACCTTAAATGTAAGAGATTGTGCAGTTGTTGCAATTACATAAGACACAACTGAAAAAAAGCAACGTTTCCAATATGGCATGCAGCTGGCTCCTAGAGATCCAAATCTCCTGTTTGTGTATCTGAGAGGGGGAGGATCCCTGAGTCTGGGAAAGGCGAGCTTCCTAATTTATAGCTCAGCATCTTCTTTTGATCTTGATTACTCCTTTGTCTTTGGGAGTGCCTCGTCATAACCAGGCAAGTCAATGGGAGGATGGGATCTATTTCAGGGCTTGCTGAACTTCTGGGCTCTGTCTGTTTCCTGTGTCTCTTTTGAAGTTCCTCCTGGCTTTAACCTGCTTTTTAAAGAAATGTTACAATTCCAGAGCCTCCCACTGTTTCTCGACATCACGAGACAATCCATCATGAGTTAGCCAAACAAGCCAGGCCAGGTGAAACCACCCACAGTGGTCTACAAGCCCAGTCCCTCAAATTATGCACATTCTGCAGAGTCTTCCCTCTCCACTTGCCCCTCCCCGCTTCCTCTACACAAATTCAGGCTTACTGCTTCACAAGGGAAAGACTTAACTGATGCAGGTTTGGCACATCTTTATTATGCAATGCATTGCAAGCGTGGAAATTTGATATACAGAGGCTTCTCTATCTTGCCCTTGAAACTCTCCCCAGGTCACACATCCCATACTACCTGTGCTTTGCACCCACCTTGGGTGATTTTGCCTGGCTGGAACATGTCCTTAAACTCTGATAATGCCCCTTGCTTGCCTGGATGGTGAACAGGGAGGAGTGTCTGTAGAAACTAGCCTGTTGTACAATGGTAAAATTTACATTAATGGCTTGGCTTACTTTTGCCCCTGACCCTGCACACAACTGGGATATGGCCCCTAGAAAGTGACTTAGAAGGAAATGCGGCCCTCAAGCTGAAAATGGTTCTCCATCCCTGCTATACATCTTTTTCTATACAGTAGGAAGCTGCCATCCATCCCTGACTGCTTACATCCATCCTGTTTTTTAGACAATATTATGTCTTCAAGTGGCTCCCATCAATATATCTCTACTATATAATAGTAAGAAAGATTGTCATCATGCTGCAGTTTGCATGGCTGCCAGTAGGCGGCTATACCAATTGCAGTGCAATGACAGGCCAGCTGGCAGGCAAGAGAGTAGGCAGTGCAGGTTGTGGGCAGCTCAGGTGAGCTGCTGAGGAAGGAGTGACATTCAAAGGAGCGTAGAGTGACACTGGAGTGACATTTAAAGGAGAGTGGGAGGTACTTCAGAGAGCATTTTGGGAAACTGTGACTAAACTCCACCAGCTAAACTTTAGGAAAAATGTTCTGACAATAAGAGCTGTTGGGCAATGGAATGGACAGCCTCAGAAGGCTGTGGACTCCGTCACTGAAGCAGAGGTTGGATAGCCACCTGTCAGGGATTCTTTAGTTGTGATTCCTGCAATACAGGGAGTTGAACTAGGTGACTATTTGGGTCCCTTCCAACTCTACAATTCTATGATTCACCCCTCCATTAAGCCTGTAGCAAGCTGTGAAGGGCAGGTGTTTGGGGACAAGCTGGGGGACAAGCTGGGGGAGATCGAGTGAGTGAGGGATGGGTGGGTTGGTCAGGTATGAAGGAAGGGGATGGGGGGAAAGGGATAAGGAGTTGGCAAGTGGAGCCAGCACGGGTGGCGGCTCCTGGTAATGAAAAAGTAAGTCAGAATGAAAAGAACGAAGAAATCAAAGGCAAGAGGAGTAGAGGGGAAAGGCAGAAGAGAGAGAACAGTCTGACAGTGCCAGAAAATATAGAGGTGGGGGATAAATTCAGTTCACTCAACGTTTTGATGTGACTCTGCTTCATTTGTATTTCCTGAAACAATAAGTGAATCAAAATGCAACCATCCTGAGAAATTCACATTTCTCTGAATTTTGTGACTCATTAATTCCAGCAAAACTAAAAACTGTAAAGAAATGCATGTATACATAACAAAAGTATGCATGGAAATGTGTAGATCAGTGATATAATGTGCAGACTCACATTGTGTTTGGGGTGTAGATCAGGCAAGTTTATGTACAAAACTGTGTATGTTATTCGGAGAGAGGTGCACTAAAATACCAATGGTATTCTCATGAAGACCTTTGTCTTGGTTTTCTTAAATTGGGCTAGTCTAATTGGACTCCTGGGACGTGGTTGGTGCTGTCGTCTAAACCATAGAGCCTAGGGCTTGCTGAACAGAAGGCTGGCGGTTTGAATCCCCGCGATGAGGTGAGCTCCTGTTGCTCGGTCCCTGATCCTGCCAACCTAGCAGTTCAAAAGCATGTCAAAGTGCAAGTAGATAAATAGGTACTGCTCTGGCAGGAAGGTAAACGGCATTTCCGTGCGCTGCTCTGGTTCACCAGAAGCAACTTAGTCATGCTGGCCACATGACCCGGAAGCTATCTGTAGACAAACGCCGGCTCCCTCGGCCTGTAAAGCGAGATGAGTGCTACAACCCCAAAGTCGTCTGTGGCTGGACTTTACTGTCAGGAGCCATTTACATTTTTACCTATTGCATTATGGAACTGTGGCATTTAGACTAATATACCACCCATGCCAGCTCCCTTGGCCTGTAAAGTGAGATGAGTGCCACAACCCCAGAGTTGTCCGTGACTGGACCTAACGGTCAGGGGTACCTTTACCTTTACCTAATGGAAGGAATTGTGCAGAAACTCCTTTTTGTGTGAGAAATACTTGTTCATAATTGCCATTCATTTGTTCAAGAGGCTTCTTTGATTCTGCTTAATATTCCCTTCCACAGGACAAATAATGGACCAGGGTGTCTTTTGAATAGTGGAGAAAAAGGACCCCACTCTGTCTGGTTATTGATTAGAAATGGATACTGCTTGTTTATTGCATGGGTCTACAAATTATCTACAGGTTGTTTCGAATTGGCTTGATTTGGCTTGCGTATTTGGTTGAATTCTGTGCCCATCCCTTGCTTTTGACTCCAAGTGACTGGAAGCCATTTTGCCTTATATGGAGGGAGGCAGGCAAGAACTCTTGAACTCTTGTTGCATCGTTATGATGGAAAGGAGAACCTCAGGCAAATGAAATACCTCTTAAGCCACCTCTCTCTCTGTTTTTTTTAATTCCTTAAAAGGGGGGGTGGAGAGAGAGAGAGGACTACAGGCAGCCGTTCTGCTTGTAAACCAGCCAAGAATAATTTGTGGCAGGAAAGTTTGAGCATTTGTAAAAATAAGTGTTTTTTTTCCTCCCTCTCGAAAACACACCATGCGACAGCACTTGAGAGTGTTTGAGCATGAACCTAAACAGAATTAGACATTTTGAAAGCAAACTAACCCCCAGTGGCCCCGGCACGTGGCATTTCTGGAATCGGAGGGCTCGTTCCCACCACCGCCACCATCGCCAGGGCTTTGCCTTATTAATCACACTCTGAAACCGTGGCAGACATTTGCTGATTTGCTTTTCTTGCTAGGGTGTTGGTGAACATGCCCTACACTGAGATGCCCTACACTGAGTCAAACGAATTGATCCACCAGTTGGTTCACATTCCTTAGCATTGTCTACACCAGTGGGTCTCCAGCTGTTTTTGAACTACAATTCCCATCATCCCTGATCACTGGTCCTGCTAGCTATGGGTGATGGGATTTGTTGTCCAACAGCAGCTGAAACGCTGGTCTACACTGACAGACAGAGGCTCTCCAGGTTTTCAGACAGGGATGTTCCTAACCCTACCTGGTATAAAAAAGGTAAAGGACCCCTGACAGTTAAGTCCAGTCGCAGACAACTCTGGGATTGCAGGACTCATCTTGCTTTACAGGCTGAGGGAGCCAGCGTTTGTCCACAGACAGTTTTTCCAGGTCATGTGGCCAGCATGACTAAGCCTCTTCTGGTGCAATGGAGCACCGAAACCAGAGCAGAGCATGGAAACTCTGTTTACCTTCCCGCCGGAGCATTACCTATTTATCTACTTGCACTGGGATGTTTTTGAACTGCTGGGTTGACAGGAGCTGGGACTGAACAATGGGAGCTCACCCTGTTACGGGGATTCGAACCACGACCTTCTGATTGGCAAGCCCAAGAGGCTCAGTGGTTTAGACCACAGCGCCACCCGTGTCCCTTTACCTGGTATGATGGAGGCTCTCCAGGTTTTCAGACAGGGATGTTCCTAACCCTACCTGGTATAGGAATGGTTTAAATGCATGATGTGCCTCTGATTTCAAAACAAGCACTGTCTACCCCTATTGTTTTCTCAGGGTTTTGAGTGCATCTACCCTGTATCTCTCTGTGTGTCTCCATTGTTACATTTATACCTCCACCTTTCCTCCCAAGGTGGCACACGCAGTTCCCCCTCCCCATTTTATCCTCACAACAACACTGTGAGGTAGGTTCTGCTGAGAGAAAGTAACCAGCTGAAGGTCCCTCAGTGAGCCTTCATGGGGATTTGAACCCTCGTATTCCAGGTCCTCGTCAAATCCTCTAGCCACACTGGCTCTAACCATCACATTAAGATAAACCTGGTTGAAATCTGCTTTGCTTCTTAGGCTTTGTGGGAGCGTTGAGGATCCTTGCTGGATGTCCAAAGCCCCTTTGTGGTGTTACAGTTCCATACAATTATTGGTATGTCAAAGGAACTGTTTTGAAACAGTTTTAAATCCTCAAAGTCAGAGGCAATAAGTCTTCTGAGTTCCAATTGTTGGGAACCACAGGAGGGGAGAGTCATGGTTTCCCTCAAGCTTCTGGGAGGTCAGTGTGAGAACAGGATGCCGGATTAGATGGGCCTGATCCAGCAGACTCATCTTCGTTTGTTAGGTTCTAAGAGGGGCATTCTTGGTTCTTCTACTACCCCCAAATTAATCTCATACTAAAAGCTGGGGTAGAAGGACACACTGCCCACCTCTGGAGCTGCCCGGTTCCACCAGGGAACAGCTGCAATTCTTCTCCACTCCTGGCAAAGTTGGACACTCCCCACCCTTGGAGATTTCTCTTCTCACCAGGACACAACTATAAACACCAAGACAAAAAGCAAGGCAAGGCGCAGGAGGGGTCTCCCACTGTCAGAATTCCCCAAGGCAATGGCATTCCATGTTGAGAAACGGTGACTGCCACACACACACACACAAAAAAAAATCAAGTCATTTCTCCCCCAGAAACTCCAGGACAATGGGCAGTAGGAAGGTGGCTGTCATTATCAGACTGTAAGATCTGATGTTTATTATTTTATTTATTGCATTTCCGCATCACTTTTTCTTCCAAGGAACTCAAAGCATGGTTCTCCCCTTCCTTGTTTCAGCCCCTCAACAACTCTGTGAGGAAGGTTAGGCTGAGGGGCAATGACTGACTCATGATCAGCAAGCTACACCACGCTGACTCTCATAAACAGCTTCAAATAACTTATTTATTTATTTATTTATTATTTTTATATCCCACCCACAGGTTTCCTCATCTCCATATTACCCTCACAACAACCCTGTGAGATAGGTCAGACTGGGAGATGGCGACTGGCCCAAGGTCACCCAGTGAGCATATTGATGGCTGAGTGGGGATTCGAACCATGGTATCCCAGGTCCTAGTCCAGCACCCTAACCACTCCATCACACTGCTGTTGCTCATGAGACCTCAGCTCTCAGTGCTATTGAGAGGTAAGCCAGGAATGCCACAAATGGGCATCCTTTTCATTTGCTCCTCTTTGGTTTCATTATGGGGTGGGGGGTGGGGAGAAAATTAATCAAATCAGTCACAACTTGTATGGACAGAACTAGCGGATATTGCCTGTAACTGAATGGAGCATATA
Source organism: Podarcis vaucheri (assembly GCF_965113315.1). Classification (NCBI taxonomy): domain Eukaryota; kingdom Metazoa; phylum Chordata; class Lepidosauria; order Squamata; family Lacertidae; genus Podarcis; species Podarcis vaucheri. The sequence continues at coordinate 71,442,848 of NC_138765.1, read as the reverse complement.
TTCTGCAGCTTTTAATAGCAAAGGGTATCCCTGCTTTTGTTTCTGAGTTGTAGGAGGGCATTGATGTACTCAAGGAACTGTCCAAGATCAATTAAGCAAGAAGATTGTATTGGGAAACTTATTGCCTTCAAGCTGATGTTGGGCTTCCATAAGCCCTGGCCAGGATTGCTGATAGTTAGGGATGATGTGAATTGTAGTCCGGCAATGTCTGAAGGTTCATGGGTTTCCCATCCTTGACTTAATGACAAGTTATCCATTGGGATTTTACTTCTTATGACAGGGGTTGTGGCCTCTGTGGGACCAATGGCACTCCTAAAGTCTTTCCTTGGAAACCCTAAAACCTCTAAGCACTCCCTCCCACCTCATTGACCCCTTGACTATGAGTGTAATTACGTTTTTCTGCCTTGAAATGCCCATAGTGCCAAAGGAGGAAGTTGGAAGTGTGGCACTCTTTCCCACTTCCTCTTTCAGCTCTATGGTTTTCAAGGATCTGATGAGGTCTAGTGGACCTAACTTTTATGCTACATCCCTTGGAAAAGCAAAATGTTTATGTGTATGCTCCCTCTTTCTGCTTTTCTGGGGGATGGGCTGAGTTGGGCTAAAGAGGTGACAAGAAGAAGTGGTGTCCATGACACTTCTTCAAAGATCCAAATATGCCCATGCGCCAAACAAAGTTGTCAACTCCTGTTGTTGTAAATGACTATTCACTCACACTATTCTCTGAAATGATAGCAACTTTTTTGTGGGGGGGAGGGAATGTTATCATGGGATAAAGTTTCCAAAAATATGACCAGCCAGTAAACATTCTAGATGGGTGGTAGCCTTATGCAGACCAAGGCAACATTTTATGCATTGTCTGCCGATTCGGCAGAAACCCTCTTCAAATTTTGGTGGTCAGGAGGGAGGCCCCAGGGGCACAGACTCTGGCAGTACTGAAAGCAGTTTGGAGGTCAGATTGTGGGAAGGAGGAACTGAGATAGAGGTGAAATATTTGGGAAATTGTGGTTAAGTTCATGGAACTGTCTCGAGCACATAGCGCCATCTAGCCTTGGAAGGCAGAAATGTGCTACATTGTACGGATTGCTGCTTGGGATGTGGTCTTGGACCTCAGAATTAGATGGTAAGAAGGCGGAACAGGAAGGGGGGCTGACCCGAAGCTTTTCGCTGCCTGAGGCGGAAGAGCAAATGATGCCTTCAGACCCCCTCAGCAAATCAGGGCAAATAAAAGTTCTTTTAGAACATGAAACAGAAAATCCCATAACCAATGCTCCTTCTCCCAAGCTGTGGAAATAATAAAATAAATATAAATTTGTTCCTTTCCCATGGCATGGAGAGCCAGATGCATGGAAGTGGCTTCCTTGCTTTACCAGTGGCAGGGCCGGCCCCTCATCCACTTTCAATCCAGTTTAATGGTAACAGCAGCCAAGCAAGCAGGGCCATGAGAACTGCAGTCTGTGGTGGTGAGCAAGGGAGAACTTCTAGGGCAGGCATAGGCAAACTCGGCCCTCCAGATGTTTTGGGACTACAACTCCCATGATCCCTAGCTAACAGGACCAGTGGTCAGGGATTATGGGAATTGTAGTCCCAAAACATCCAAAAATATCTTAGAGGGTACAATATTCAATTTAACCTGCATGTAGGAGTTAACATATGAGCAGCAGATAATATAAAGTAAAGGAAGATTTGAGAGCAAAACGGGTGGAATATCAGGCTATGCAGATGACCAAGGTTCACTTAGAATGCCATGGGGAAATGGACTGGGAAGTCCTAGGAAAAGGGATAAATGACGGATATTGTATGACGTGTGTATAAAAGTTGTAAAAAAACACAACGCATTAAAAAAATTAAAAAGGGAACAGAAATGTTCCAATGGTTTCTCAACAGTAGGGACTGCCATTAGCGATGGCAATGGGTGCATCTGCTGTCTTCTTTTTGTTTTGGGATTAAGGAAATGGGGAATGGGGCAGGGTGTGGATAAGACAGAGATCCCAGAAAATTCCCTAGAAAAATGGGGATTTTTTGGAGACATTTTGACTCAGCAGTCATTCAAACAGAAGGAATTTCCTCCGACAATCAGTAGTTAACTTGTGGGATCCAATGTGAAGATGGTCAGTTCCTGGTACGAAGCTGTACCTAACGTTAGAAATCCTCAGAGTAGACCCATTGAAATTAATGGGCATGGCTACCAGCATGAGTTTGACCAAGCTGTGGGAGGCAGTGGAAGACAGGAGTGCCTGGCGTGCTCTGGTCCATGGGGTTACGAAGAGTCGGATACGACTAAACCAGTGTTTCCCAACCTTTTTTGGGCAAAGGCACACTTGTTTCATGAAAAAAATCTCGAGGCACACCACCATTACAGCCCCGTGACGTCAGCGCGCAGCGTCACGCCGGGAGGGACATGAATTGCTAGCAAATTACATAATCACCTCCTTGAGGGCTGGCCCATCTTCTCCGAAGGCAGAACCCCATTAATTAACAGCACAGACTCACACCATAGCCAAGACAAGGGGGGGAAACCTCAGTCATGCACAGTCATGCACATGTGGGGGCTAAATGAGGACGAAGACCGGGCAGAGAGCAGGGTTCAAATCACCCCACCTGGCCAGGACAATCCCTGGGTGCTCCCTTGGGCCACTCGCCTGACCCACCTCGCAGGGCTGTTGTTGCGAGGATAACACGGGGAGAACCACGCGCGCCCCCGGGAGCTCCTTGGAGGAGAAAGCGGGCGATGAATGCAATGCACGAAATATATGAGAGACGACCAGGTTTTGCAGGTGAGGGGCCCCCGCCAGCCTTCGCTTCCAACACCCGCCGCAACGACGCCAAAGTTTCCCCCCGGGCTCGGCTCGGGGAGCAGCGCTGCTCCCCCCGGCTCCCCTTCGCCCTCCCGGCTCTCTCTGCCGCCCACTGGGGACCCCCCTCACCTGCCAAGTCCGGAGTGCCGGTGGAAGTTGCATGCATGCATGCAGGGCGCCGTGTTGCCATTGCATTGCACTGCACTCCATGCAACGCCTGCATGCATGCATTGCCTTGCACGCCCGGCAAGGGGTCTCCCCGCGGTCCGATGCGTCCCCTCCGGCACGGATGCAGCATTGCAAAAATAACCCCCCTGACGCAGCCCTACCTGGGGGGCAGCCTCCGCCGCTCCGCCTCCGCGGGGATCCCCGGGCTCCATCCTGCCGCCCGATCTCCGCGGGGGCGCAGGCAGGCTGCGCGGGGTCTGCGCGGAAGAGCCCCTGCCCGCCTGGCCGCCGCCACTGCGCTCATTCCATGGCCGGGAGAAGAGCGCTTCAAACAAAACGCCCGGCCCGCCAGGCCACGCTGGGAAACGTAGTTTGCGCACCCCGCGTGGGCGCGGAGCCCAAGGGCGAGGGGACTACGGATCCCGGCAGCCCCCGCGCCGGGGACAGAGGGGGAGAGGCCGGGTGCAGGGATGGAGGGATGGGTGGGCGAGCGAGTGAGTGAGTGGCAGCCGCCAAGCCTTGGCCGAGAGCCAGGAAGGGCCTCCCCGGAGGAGGAGGAGGAGGGAGGCGCAGAGCGGGAGGGAGGGAGGGAACCCCAGGGGTCATCTAGTGACGGCGCCCCAATCGAAAATTTGACTTTTTTTTAAAAAAAATCTTTCAATTTTTTTAATTTTTCCCGCGGCACACCAGGCAACATCTCGCGGCACACTAGTGTGCCGCGGAACAGTGGTTGGGAAACACTGGACTAAACGACAAAAAATTAGATTCATTATTTTTTATAGGTCTACTCTGAGTAGGACTTAGTTGGCAACAACATGTGGCCTTTTCAGAGATAAGGGCTTGGCTCCAGCAGAGTCTCATGAAGGCAGTCAGGACAGATTATTGTGGCAGCATTAGGGCCAACCAGACAAATCACTTAATCATTTCCATATGATACTGTAATCCTTGCATATTACAGAGGGAGGTAGGGAGTGACGCTGCTGGTGGTGGGACAAAGAACTTAACAAAAACAGAAGCCATAACTTCTTTAAATCTGTCCCAGGTTCTATGGAAGATGACAGCTTGGCTATAGGTGTAACCTAGGCAACAGATACTGGGAACATTTCCTCAAGGAAACCGGTTAGCTTGCATGTTTCTAACTTGGCATCAGATTGCAACCTTGAAACCCAGTTGTTACATGGATGATTCCAACTTGAACCTAGGGCTGCAAATTTCAATTGAGAGGTCACAGAATCACAGAGTAGGAAGGGACCCATGGGTCATCTAGTCCAACCCCCTGCAATCCAGGAATTTCAGCTAAAGCATCCCTGACAGATGGCCAGCTGTCAACCAAGCAGAGATTAACAGTGAAAATCCTCCCAGGGTGTTACATAAGATGGACCTACTGGATCAAGCCAATGGCCCATCAAAATTCAGCATCCTGTTTTTGCAATAGCCAACTAGATGGTGATGAAGAAGAAGAATAGTTTGGATTTGATATCCTGCTTTATCACTACCCAAAGGAGTCTCAAAGAGGCTAACATTCTCCTTTCCCTTCCTCCCCCACAATAAACACTCTGTGAGGTGAGTGGGGCTGAGAGACTTCAAAGAAGTGTGACTAGCCCAAGGTCACCCAGCAGCTGCATGTGGAGGAGCGGGGAAGCGAACCCGGTTCCCCAGATTACGAGTCTACCGCTCTTAACCACTACACCACACTGGCCTATTGTAAGCCCAGAAACAGGACTTTAGCGCGACAGCACAACTTCTGATTCCCAGCATCTGGTATTCAGAGGCATGTAAGGTAGAACAGAGAACCATGTCTGGTAGCCACTGATAGCCTTACCCTTCGTGATTTCATTTAATCTTCTTTTGAAGTTGGTGGCCATCACAGCCTCCTGTGGGACTGAGTTCCATAGTTCAACCAAGCACTGAGTACATAAGTACTTCCTTGTCCTGAATCTTCCAACATTCAGCTTCATTGGACGTCCAGGAGTTCTGGTGTCACGAGAGAGGGAGAACAACTTTGAAATCAGAGAAAGAACAGATTCCTAAGGACTAGTAGCAATGGATAGCCTTCTCCTCCGTGAATTTGTCAGATCACCTCTGAAAGCCATTCAAGGAGGCTCTGTTTGAACCAGCGCTTTATTGAGAAGCATGAGAACTGGAATCATATTTCATATCTAGGGGAAAGACCATCGCTCAAGTCAGTCAGAGAAGGCAGAAGGTCGCAGACTGAATTCCCATGCTCTAGGCAGGTCTGAAAACGTCCCTCACCAGAAACATTACAGAGAGCCACAGCTAGTCAATGTAGACAATACTGAACTAGATAGACCAATGATCTGACTTGGTATAAAGCAGGTTGGCTCCAAATATTTGAGGAAGGGCCATAGCTCAGCTGTGGAGCAGATGGCCCCACTTTCAATCCCTGACACCTCCAAGAAGGGATGGGAATGTTTCCTGTCTGAAATCATAGAGAACCAGTGAGTATAGACAGCTAGATGGACCAATCGCCTGACCCAGTATAATACAGCTTCCTATGTCTTATAGGAAGGTGGGGTTATTCAAGGAGGCTTCCCCCTGTCCCACGAGAGCATCTTTCCCAAGGGACTTTCAAAACCTGGAGCCACCCTTGGGTAGGTCTGGTTTGGCTGAATGGGACTCAAACAAAGGACGTATCTTGTGGCTGCACTCATTAGTTTCCCATAAATCCAGCAGAGTCTGGCGATGGCATCACCACACGCTGCTCTGCCTCTCTCTCCCAGGAAAGCCCGACACGGTATCTGTAATCCCCCAAAGAAATCTATCACAGAACTGAGCTGGGCCTCACACCAGGTCCATAAATTGTCTGCAAGGCAGGCACGGGCGGGGAGCTGACTGATTTATTTGGCCTGTGCTTTATGCTTTGAGAAAGAAGCCTGCCGGGCTAGGCGCTGTCTCCAGGCAGACGCCCCCTTTCCCAGGAAGGAAAAATCTGGGCTTTTGCAGATGTATGATGCAGATCTTTTGCCAGTAGCCAGTGGCTTTCTCCCACAGCTTCATGCAGGTGGGTGTCTGGGGTTTTCCATCTCTCATCCCCCAAACCACCTCTATTGGGGCAAAAGGATATGTGGATTTGAGTTCTCCCAGTTTCTCATTTTTCCAATCTTAAATTCAATTCTCCACATTTCTGCAGCAATTTGTGATTTTTATTTTAAAGAAAGATTTCCTCATGAAAATTCACCAGCACCTTAGTGTGGATTTCTCTTAATAAACACATTTTATAAGCATTTTATAAGCAGTTTTGACTAATCTGTATGTTTTGAAATACTGTAATTGGTTCCTAAGATTATGCATTTTTATATACTGTTTTTATGAATAGCCTCCTTTTTACCCCCAATATATCTCCCCCATATATGCATTTTTGGAAGCATTGTTTTGCAATCTACATTCGGATAAGTGCAAAATTCGGATAAGGTGGATTTGATTGATTTGGCTTTAAATGTGTACTGTACTGAATCCAATTTCTCCTCCACCCTTAGTCTCTACTACCGCCCCCAAACCACTTCCTATCTTCCCTTGCATTTATATAGAGCATTATTAGCAATACAATACTCATGAATTTTCACTTTAAAAATGAATGAATCACGAATTGCTGCAAAAAATGTGGAGAACTGAATTCAAGATCATAAAAATGAGAAATGAAGAAAAGAGAAATAGATAGGTCCATCCAGCCTTGCCCAGAGGTAAAAAGAGAGACAAATGTATCAGTCTCCGATTCAAGCCCTGTCTGAAACTATGGAGAGCCACTGCCTGTCATTTCAATTGGTTTACTCTAGGTAGGATTAACATTGGCTACAACCCTAAACAAATTCTATTCCTGGCATATCTAGGTAGGGATCAGAACTCTCCTTTCTGAAACCTTAGAGAGTTGCTGCTAGTCCGTGTAGACAATATTCAACTAGACGGACCAATAATCTGACTTGGCATAAGGCCCCTTCTTGCGTTCACTAGGGACATCTGTAAGCTTTAAGATGGAGCACATGGCAACACAGGGTGATTTCAGAGGATTTGCTTATTGATAATTTATTCTGACTTGTGTGTAGGGCGGTTAGACAGCATTGTGTCAAGCAAGCGCTTTACCACTCTAGCGCATTTCTGCATCACTTTCCTGACTGCAAAAATGACAGACTTTGCAGAAACCAGGTCTGTTGTGCAAGACAGACAAATAAACTTCAATTGTGCAACCTGAATTCTTAGTATGTGACCAAATCCTACCCCAGAATAGCGACAGTCTGGAAGCACTCTAAGCCTGGAGAAGAAAGCACAGATCCCCGTTGGTTAGAATGTAAAAAGATGCCTTATACCAAGTCAGACTAATGTTCCATCAAGCTCAGTATTGTCCACACGAACTAGCAGAGGCTCTTCAATGTGTCAGATGGGACATCATTGCCATCCCCATTGGGGATTGAACCTGGGACCTTCTGCATGAAAAGCAGATGCTGTACCATTGAGCTACGTACGGTGCTTTCCTCCCAGGGGGAGTTGCTCGACACTCTTTACCATTTCGGTTGCCCTTTTCGTTCCAACTTCTTTAAGGGGTGAAATACTTTGCATGAAACGTGGCCGAGAAAGGAGCTTCTCAGCAGGCCGGTTTCTTCTTGAGCTGCCCCCTTACCTTACACCCCAGCATCCTCACTGCCAGTTCTGGCACGTGTGATTATAACCTAGTCTTCTCCCCAGATTCCGCCGGCCCTCACTTTCCTTCTGAGCAGCTGACCCATCTGTGGGGCGCTCCGGGGCTCGTAAGAGCTGTTTCACACTCTCTCATTCTCTCCAATGATCCTCGTGCTTGGCTCACATTACCCGCCTCTGAAAGGCAGCCACCTCTGGGGTGCAATCGTTCTTTCCCAGCAGCCTCGAACGCAAGTGTGTTGATTGCTGCGCTCTGCAGTCTGGACACACACACACACACACACACACACACACACACACACACACTCCTTCTTCCCCTGAACCCACGAGGCTCAAACCTGATGGCACTCTGAGTCATCACCAGGTCTATTTGAACGACAAGGTGGACGGAGTTGTAACCCTGGCAGGGTGGAGAGCCACTTACCGACGGCTCTCTCCTTTGCCGCGATGGTTCCCTCGATCCACACCCCCTCCACGCCTGCCAGGGCCTATAAATCTGACGGTGCAAAGGCTGTTCCCTGCTTTGTTTCCTCGTCAAGTAGGACTGCTGTTTTTCTTGGAGGGCTGGACCACCGTAACTTTCCTTCAAGCACCTGCTCCTCTGCTGGAAGGCACATTCCTCAGGAGCGGCGCTAGGGGCCAATCCCACACAGGGGAGATTTTGCCGCTGGGCATGATGGCAGGTTGCACCCCCTCCACCCCACCCTCTTCCCAAAGACTCTGGGAGGAGAGGAGTTGCCTGCACTTTGCTCTTTGCTAAAGATGGGCCATAGCTCAGTAACAGAGCATCCACTTTGCATGTGAAAGGTTCAGTCCCTGCCATGTCCAAATAGGCCTGGGGGGGAATCCTTGTTGGAGAGAGTGTCTGCCAGGCCATGTGGACTCAAGATGGGGGAGAACCATAGAACCACAGAATCGTAGAGTTGGAAGGGGCCGCTACGGTCATCTAGTCCAACCCCCTGCAATGCAGGCATCTCAGCCAAAGCATCCACGACAGATGGCCGCCCAACCTCTGCTTAAAAACCTCCAAGGAAGGAGAGATTCAGATTCAAGTCTCATTCAGATTCGGATTGTATTCAGGTCTCTTTCGAAGCCGAATTTACTGGATTCGCTCTTTTTCAAAACAATATGTGAACTGAAACACAACTTTTGGGTCCTCTACTTGAAGTCATTCCATTCCAGCTGTATCTAAGAAATAACACCCAAGTTTGTTCTTCTCCTCCTCTCCTCCCCCTCCCTCCCAATCTCTTTTCCTTTTGTGTCCGCTCTTAATGGCATTGGGGCACAAACGCCTGAAGATTGGCCACCCACTGACTCTGAACTGAGACTTTCTGCAGAGCCATTTAAGGACACATTCTCACCAGTTGTCTGGCTGCCCATGTGTCCCCACCCGTTTAGTTCTCAGCCTCCCCGTCCCCTTCACGCTGTAAAAATAATCAAACGATTGGAATTGATGGGAGAAGAAATGAATATGTAAAGCCCAGAAGGTTTTTGCTGCTTTAAGCTTCTGAGAATCTGGAATTATCTTTGGGGAAGCAGCAAGTAGCCGGCCTGTTCAGAGCCTTGAGGAGAGATTGCCAGGATTGGCCCCTTTGCTCGTCTTGCGGTGGGCAAGCTACCAAGGGGCAGAGCGCCAGCAAGATGACTTTTAGCCCTTAAGCTCCATGATATTAGCCTGTCTCTGGCAGGAAGGGCAATCAAAGTGAATAAGGAGATCTGCATTTGTGGCCTTCCTGGCAGAATCCTGTGGTTTTGGAGTGCTTAATTCATGGGAGGAAAGTTAAAACAGGTTACACAAGATGTTGCAAGCATGATGGATTTAGACCCCTTGCCTGTCCTTGGATCTGTCTCTAAATGCTTGGGAGGGAGTGCTGACTGCACCACTACCATCCTTTAATCTGACTACCACACATTGGATTGTAGGAGACTAAGTCCTACTCAGAGGAAACCCATTGAAATGACAGAACCTAAGGTCCTCTGAGTAGGACTAGCATTGAAAGCCACCAGTTGTTTTTATCATTAAAAAGTAAGATTTATATCCCAAACTGATATACATGATTTATGGTTGAAGATGATCAAGGGCCTGGAAACCAAGCCTTATGAGGAATGGTGGAGAGAGTTTGGTATGTTTAGCCTGGAGAAGAGATGGAGAGGTGATATCATAGCTGTCTTCAAATATCTGAAAGGCTGTCACCTGGAAGATGGAGCAAGCTTGTTTTCTGTTGCTCCAGAGGACCCAAACCAATGGATTCAAACAACAAGAAAGGAGATTCTGAGTAAACATTAGGAAGCACTTGTTGACATTAAGAGCTGTTTGACAGTGGAACTGACTCCCTCGGAAGGTGGTGGACTGTCAGTCACTGGAGGTTTTTGAACAGAGTTTGAATGGACATCAGACAGGGATTATTTAGCTGCAATTTCTGAAATACAGTGGATTGGTCTAGAATGACCTTTGGGGTGGTACCTTATAGCTCTACAGTTCTATGATTCCTCCTCCTCATTATATCCTTACAAAAACCATTACTGTATTTACGTGACTCTAATGTGCACCTCAGTTTTCAAAACACTGAAATAAAAAAAAGGATTTGCTGGTGAATGCAAATGCGCCATCAAATCTAGTGTGTACCCTAATTTTGTGATGTAATTTGGCCCAAAATGGTGTGCATTGCATTCAAGTAAATACGGTATATCCATACAAGCTGTCCTTCGAAATGCACACTTCCAAAATGCATGGTGAGTGCACAGTGGGGCTGGCAAGGTCTGTGGCCTGGGGATGAGGTTCCCTTCCTTGCTTTAGCCCTACAGATAAGGGAGATGGTGTTTTAGTGCTTAGGGTCATAATGTGTCCTTGGGTTGCCCCATGTGTTTTGCTCCCAGGTGCTCTTAAAAGGTAAAGGTAAAGGGACCCCTGACCATTAGGTCCAGTTGTGGCCGACTCTGGGGTTGCGGTGCTCATCTTGCTTTACTGGCTGAGGGAGCCAGCATACAGCTTCTGGGTCATGTGGCCAGCATGACTAAGCCACTTCTGGCAAACCAGAGCAGCGCACGGAAACGCCGTTTACCTTCCCGCCGGAGCAGTACCTATTTATCTACTTGCACTTTGACGTGCTTTTGAACTGCTAGGTTGGCAGGAGCAGGGACCAACAACAGGAGCTCACCCCGTTGCGGGGATTTCAACTGCTGACCTTCTGATCAGCAAGTCCTAGGCACTGTGGTTTAACCCACAGCGTCCCAACCAGGTGCTCTTACAGACCAGCATTTTTTCTCCTCCTTACAGGTTCATCCCTTGCTGAGTAAGGGCTTGTACAGAGTGGGGAAAGCGGCCCACTGAACGTACTCCCCGCCCTGCAATATTGCTGCTCCGGCTGCCTGAGTGAGCTTTATTGTTTGCTTGTTGAGGTGTGAATGAAGTAATGGACCTTCTCTGCCACTACATCCATCTCCAGCTGACAGGCTGCCTTAGACACATTGTGTTGCTCTCCATAAACCTTGTCACCTTGCCATCTCCGAACAGGCTGCTTCCTCTGGGAACCTGCAAGCAGGCTCTCGCTGGCAGTCGGCGAACCCTGTCTGCGGGCTGTAAATCATGGCTGCTTTTACAGAAAAGCCCTGAGAGGAGAAAGGCATCCCGACGCTTGCTATTAGGCCATGGGGGCTTCCTCAGCACTTTGTGCCTTTTGCAGCAAGGGATCATGGGACTTGATCGTGACATGATGGTGCCTCCAATGGGTTCATGGTCTGCAGCCCTTCCACTGAGACTGCAAGGAGGCCATAAACCACCAGTGCAGGTTAGCGGACTGGATTATTCCTTCCTCTACATCAGATCAATGTTGACAGGTGTGTGGGACCACCCACCTATCACTTACCTAAGCCAGGGGGGCAGAACCTCTGTCCTGTCCAACTTAGCTGCCAGGGAGTCCAAGTTGGCCTGCAGGGCCATTTCACCCAAACCACGCCTATTTGCCCATCAACAGATGTCACTTTTGTTGTCAACTGATGGGAGGCAGAATGCAGTTGATCCCAGCAGGAATGCACAGAGTAACTGAGTAGGAGTTAACCCCCAATCATCAGCTGATGAGCAGGGGTTTATTTCTGCTCAGTGTGACAGGATTCTGTTATTCAGGAAGGAGCTTATTAAAACAGAGAGGAGACAACTTCATTTTAGCAGAAAGGTATAGGTAAAGGGATCCCTGACCATTAGGTTCAGTCGTGGCTGACTCTGGGGTTGCGGCGCTCATCTCACTTTATTGGCCGAGGGAACAGCTTCCGGGTCATGTGGCAGGGACCGAGCAATAGGAGCTCACTCCGTCGCGGGGATTCGAACCACCGACCTTCTGATCAGCAAGCCCTAGGCTCTGTGGTTTAACCCACAGCGCCACTCACACCCCCATTTTAGCAGTACCCCACCCTAGAAAAAGCATTCTTCAGAACAGCGGTTTGCATGACCCACTGAGGAAGATAATAGAACAACCAATCTGGCAACAGAAACAATTAATTGCACATTCCTTCGAAATCCAATCCAGACTTTTAAGTTGAATTCAACAAAATTGATGAACTTTGTCCAGCGATGCCAGCTTTTCAAAGGCTGCTAGTCATGTACACCTTCACTGCCCCTCTGCCACCCCCTTGCCTCTTAGTGCCTCCAAAGGCAACCCTCCTCCAGGGGGCGGTACAGCCCACTTTGGGAACCGCGGCCCTAAGAGAACTTTCCTTCTTTAAAATCTTATTTTTGAATAATTTTCCAAACTATTCCATATATGCATTTTGTGATTCTCTCTCCCATCTCTCCGTGGTTTTCCTTGCCAGGCTACGTATAATTGTTAACCACCCCTTTTCATTCGTCTTAATGTCTTATTTGACTGCTGTTCATGTTTCACATCCGACTTGTAGGTTAATCAGACTACTACACTTCTTCAAGTATTCTACAAAGCGTTTCCACTCTTTTCTCAGACCTTCGAAGTGTCCCTCTTTTTGAGGGACAGTCCTGGATTTACAGAAGCCTTCCTAGTTTCTAATTTGATCCCAGAATGTCCCATTTTCCCTTAGGATGTCCTATTTTCATCAGAGAAGTGCTGGAGCCTATAGAGCCATCTGAAGGCAGCCCTGTATAGGGAAGGTTTTTTTTTTTTTAAAAAAATGTTTTATTATGTTTTTGCAGGAAGCCGCCCAGAGTATCTGGGGCAACCCAGTCAGATATGTGTGGTGTAAATAGTAAAATTAATATTATGGAGTGGGATGTCCCTATTTTCAACAGGGAAATGTTGGAGAGTATGCTCTCTTATCTGTTCCTCCTCCTGATCCCTAATTTTTGTTGACATACTTGTCAGCTCCACATATTCCTATCAGTTTGTTTTTCCATTCCTCCTTGGCTGGTGTTTCTTGGTATTTCTCATCTTTGTGCATACAGTGGTACCTCTGGTTAAGAACTTAATTCATTCTGGAGGTCCATTCTTAACCTGAAACTGTTCTTAACCTGTGGTACCACTTTAGCTAATGGGGCCTCCCGCTGCCGCCGTATGATTTCTGTTCTCATCCTGAAGCAAAGTTCTTAACCTGAGGTACTATTTCTGGGTTAGTGGAGTCTGTAACCTGAAGCGTCTGTAACCTGAAGTGTCTGTAACCCAAGGTACCACTGTATAATCCTTTTGCTGCTGTAGTTGCAGAGAGAAAAAGATGAAGCACCTTTTGGGGGATGTCGGTATTTGTTATCCTTAGGAGAGAGGCCCCAAGGAGATCTTTCCTTCCCTGCCTCTCACCCAGGGTCCTTCCATCTATTTGCCATGTGGGTGTTTTCATGGTCAGAGTATCCGAAAGCCAGTTTAGGTTCTGCTGCTCCAACTGCTGCTCCCAGTCTATAGCAGTGAGCAGACCTTGTGCTGCCAGCCCCACTCTGGAGACCGTCAGTGTGATATGTAACCCTCATTAAAGGGGGATAAAGTGGGCAGTGATTTCAAACACTGAGGCGGCTTTGCTGGGCTCTGACTTTCTTCAGTCTGCAAGAGGGGGAGCGGGGAGGCACCCTCCCCGCCAAACTTTGCAGTGTCCCTGATTTATAGGGTCCACTTGGACATTTTAAATAGAGTATTAAGTGCAATAAATGTAGATCACTTTCCTAAATATTCCATGATTTATGCCCTGGTCCCTTCCCTGGGGCATAGTTCATAAATCCTCCATGTCGAGCTGTCGTAGGGGTATAATTGTTACGCAGTTAGCAGAAAGGAACAGAGTGAGATGGAGCAGGCAGAAGGAGGAGAGGTGTTGAGCTACATGGGGGGCAAAATCTGAAGCAGAGCAAGTTGCTTGGATGTGATGCTGGCGACACCTCCAGGGATGTCCTCACACTGGGCCAGCCTCTTCTGTGAACTTGAAGCCCAGGGTTGCTCTCCATCAGGGATGGGGAGACGGTCCAAAAGTTGCTGGACTCCAACTCCTATCAGTCCAGCCAGCATGGCCAATGGTCAAGGATGAAGATGATGGGAACTGTTGTCCAGCAACGTCTGGAGGACCACAGGTTCCTCATTACTGCAATAAAGGAAGGCAGAGTTGGATGGAACTGGGTAAATGGTCTACTCCAGGTGAAGGGAATATGTGGTCCTACAGATGTTGCTGAACTGCAACACCCATCTGCCCCAGCAAGCATGGCCATTGGCCAGGGATGATGGGAGTTGTAGTTCAGCAACATCTGGAAGGCCAAAGGCTCTGCACACCTGGTATAGTCCAAGGGCAGACAATGTGTCCTCCTGGTGTATTCATCTTCTGGTTTCTCGATGATGATGATTGCTATTATTTCATTTCATTTATGAATCACTTCCCATGAGGCACCTTGAAGCAATTGACAATATAATGGCATATATGAAACTGTTATGAATAGGGGAAGAAAACAGTTTAAAGCAACAATGCATACATAAAATCAATTGAAATCCAGTACAGGTTCCAACTAGGATAAAGATTTTGGAAAGCTTGTTGAAAGAATAATGTATTTAGCAGGTGCTGAAAAGCCAACAGAGAAGGCTGAATTATATTTTGTCCATTACCTTGGGATGTACTTGGAAGATGATCAAGAAGCAGCAACAACACTGCTGGAATACAAATCCCACTATCCTTGACCATTGGTCAGACTTGCTGTGACTGATATGAGTTGCAGTCTAAGAACATCTGGAGGGCATCACCATCAGTCCAGAGTTAGGAACACATGGCTTTTGTCCTATCCCAAATAAGACCATTGCATTGCTTGCACCAGGAATGACTAACAAGTGCCTATTCAGATGTTGTTGTAGGGACTACAAATCCCATTACCATCCCTGAGTGAGCATTTGTTCTTCCAAGGGACAGATGTTCCTTTGGATTTGGGCAAGGCAACAGAGCACACAATACACAGGACTTCTGTATTGGTCAGTGTGCAGTCCAGTCCAGGTCTAAGCTGATGTTTCAAGATCTAGATAGCTCAGTTGGTTAGAGTGTGGTGCTGATAACACCAAGGTTGCAGCTTCGATCCCCACATACGACAGGTGCATATTCCTGCATTGTGGGGGGTTGGAATAGATGATCCTCAGGGTCATCCTTCCAACTGTCCTATGATTCTATGACTTCCTCACTTCTATATATAATGTCATCTTACAGACCATACTGCATTTCACTAAATTCTGCTTACACAGCAGATGAATGCAGCCATGAAGCTCCCCTGCTGTGGATGGATGGTGACCAGTTTATCTTCCTTTGGTATATGCCAGCTGTAGGACCATGCTGGTCTTGTGGTTAGAGTGTTAGAGGCTAGGACCTGGGAGACCAGGGTTCAAATCCCCACTCAAAGCTGAAGTTCACTGGGTATGTCCTTAGGACAGTCACTGCCTCTCAGCCTAACCTATTTCACAGGGTTTTAGTAGAGATTAAATGACGTGTGGGAAGAAAATAATACACACCACCTTGAGCCTCTTGGATAAAAGGTTGCCTATACATGCAACAATAACTAATTAAATCTCAACCATGTTTCTGTTCTTGTAGAGACAAACGAGCATTGCAGTCAGCCAATATAGATAATTGGGGCCATCCCAGATACTCCCTCAACAGGTGGCTGGCCTTGAGAGGTAAATAACCTTTTGTCCTTTGGCAGAATGCCGTTGCCAATGCTGGCTGTGTCAGATGGGAGTTGGAGTCTCACAACATCTTGAATACCACAAGTTTCCCATCCCGGAAACATCTGACTGTGTGGCAGAATCGTTCTGGGGCTGTAACCCTTCAGAAAAAGTGGGGTAGCCCATCCTCATGTATTCCATAGGAACGTAGCAATACTTCCACCAGGGGTGGGGTTATTCCCCACTGGGATTGCTCCAAGCCCTGTAAGGAAAGCAGCAGTGGCAGAGACAGCTAAGGAAAGAAAACTTCCTGGCACACCCCCTCTCCACCTCCTGCATTGCATCTCTCTTGGACCCTAGGGCTGGAGGAACAATTTGCTCCATTCACATTCTTAAACGGACTCAGCTGACCTGATCTGGGTGGATCAGGGCCTGAATCAAATTGGTGCTCTATTATTGGGTTGTGCCCAACTAAGTTCTGTTAAGAGTAAGGTAAGGGTTAGGGGACCCCTGACCATTAGGTCCAGTCGTGGCCGACTCTGGGGTAGAGGTGCTCATCTCGCTTTATTGGCCGAGGGAGCCGGCGTACAGCCTCCAGGTCATGTGGCCAGCATGACTAAGCC
Organism: Podarcis vaucheri; assembly: GCF_965113315.1. Lineage (NCBI taxonomy): Eukaryota > Metazoa > Chordata > Lepidosauria > Squamata > Lacertidae > Podarcis > Podarcis vaucheri. Next base: position 71,426,540 of record NC_138765.1, on the reverse strand, counting down.
GCTTCTGGTGAATCAGAGCAGCGTACAGAGACGCCATTTACCTTCCCGCTGGAGCGGTACCTATTTATCTACTTGCACTTTGACGTGCTTTCGAATTGCTAGGTGGGCAGGAGCAGGAATTGAGCAACGGGAGCTCACTCTGTCACGGGGATTCGAACCACCGACCTTCTGATTGGCAAGCCCTAGGCTCAGTGGTTTAACTCACAGCGCCACCTACGTCCCCTTCTGTTAAGAGTAGTCCCACTAAAATTCATGGGTGTAAGTTAGCCAGCTCCGTTAACTTGAATGGGTTTACTCTGCATAGGACTAGCATTGGCTATAACCGCACCGGAATCCATAGTTTGGTGGCTTCCATTATCCAGGCAAGCAGGAGGCATGATCAGAGTTGAAGGACACATCTAAGCCAGGGGAAAGTGCTGAAGGAGGGTGAAAAGTAGGTCTGGTGAGGGGTGTGGCCTGGGGAGAATTCAGAAGGCCAGATACAGATGCCCAGAGTGTTGCATGTGGCCACCAGGACTGAGGTTACTACCCTTGCCTTAGTCACTGCATCTCTGCTCCCCAGCTTGCTTCAAACATCTTGGAGTCCTCTGGATTCCATTCACTGACTACTCAGCTCCCTCCCTCCATTGCTTTCAGTTGTGATGACCCAAAGGGCGTCTGGGGAGACATGGCCATCCGGTTTTGCTCCGGGCCTATGAAGACTGCTTCCTAGATGAAAGGTCTCCATGCTGGGACCAAAAAACAACAAGAACAAACAAAAAAGCCACCACCCTTTGGCAGCTTCCAGAAACTCCAATGATTCATGAGAAGTCGTTTTGCAGTGGTGGTCCTTTGCACTGCAGCTGCATGAGAAATCCTGGTGACTTTCTTGAGTTTGGGAAGGAGTAAAGCTTGATAGGGGAAACTAGGGAGAGAGGGGTGGGTGGGAGGCTGCTCATGCTTTTTGTCTTCGGTCCGACAAAACCTGGCACTTTAATCATGATGGATTTCCACTGTAAATCCAAGTTGCAAGGCTTTGCCCAATAAAGCGAGCCTTGCCTTCTTGCCCTCTTTCAGACCCTCCCTTTGGGATGAGCCAGAGTGAAGGGAATTAAAAAGCTGGGGGCCAATGGGAGGCTCCCTCTGCACTCCGGGCTGAGGAATGTTTGGCTCTGGTTTTACAGGGGAAGACTATTGAGTTAAGCATGGATGCTATGTCCAGAGCTACATAAGGTCCTCCTAAAGAGTCTGTGGCTGCATGGACCAAATGTTTGGATCATGCCAGTGCTTGGTCGTAATCCACTCGGCTTCCACTCTGTTTCCAGTTCAAAATGTCAGTGTGTTGATCTATAAAGCCATTAAATGGATCAGGGCCTTTCCCCATCTACATCTGCCCAGCCCTTGAAATCTTCATTCGTGGTCCTTCTCCAGGTTCTTCTGCCTAACAAAGAGACAAGATGGCAACTAGGGATGGGGGCTTTTCTGTCTTCTTGGCAGCCATTTATGGGAATACCCTTCCCAAACAGACACTCAGGCACCTGTGTTATGAATCTGCTTGCAAAATTCCCATGGAGAGCTGGTGCGGTGTAGTGGTTAAAGTACTGGACTAGGACCTGGGAGACCAGGGTTCAAATCCCCACTCAGAGATGACGCTCACTGGGCATCCTGGGAGCAGTCACTGTCTTGCAGCCTTACCTAAATCACAGGAGTGTTGGGAGGCTAATTTGGAGAGGAGAACAATCATGCATGGACCTTGAACTCCCTGGAGGAAATTGACAACAACAGCAGGCACCTGGTTGGCCACTGTGATAACAGGATGTGGGAAGAGATGGGCCTTTGGTCTGATGCAGCTGCAGGGCTCTTCTTGTTTTCTTATGACGTTTTGGCACCAGATGAAGACCTTTTAAATCTCACATGCATTTCATATTTTTAGCACTAATCTTTCTCTCCTTCCTGGTATTTATGCTGGTTTTCTCTTGATTTTGTGCTTCTGCAGGCTTTTAGGTCTTGTGCAGTTTGCTGGTGATCATGTGTTGATATTGTTTAGGCTATTATTGTTTAGCAAATGTATAGTTCACCTCATGGCATTAATCCATCAAAGTGATGTATGGAATAAAGACACGGATTCACAGACTCTAAGAACAATAAAAACCATCCATACAAACTTTAAAACAAAACTAGCATTTCATCAAATATAAAACGGATCTTCCATAAATGACTGAGTTACACCTCAGCGAAAGCCTTCCTAAACAAAAAATGTCTTCACTAGGTGCCTAGACATCGTTACAGTAGGAGCCTGTGTGATTTCAGCTGGTCACTGATTCCAGACGGCTGGAGCTGTGACACTAAAAGCCTGGTTTCCACACCTTTTCCTCCCTGCACTTGTCGTAGGTGATTGAAGAAGGAATTGTGATTGATTGTGATCTTGGCAACAACATCATTGACCTACAACATCATTGGGCAGGTATGGACACATGCACACACACATCACCAAGACTGTCTATATATATTTTAAAGTGTTTTCAAACAGACACACTGAGAGGTAATACAGAATTAATCTTCAATGAGCTTTGATTTTTGGAATAAAACCACTTTCTCAAGAAGCACTTTTCATATACAGCAGATTTAGATTGTGCGTGGATTACATAGGAAGAAAGCAAGCACTTTGTCTCCATTGATTTTAAAATAAAATGATGTGTGTGCACGCAGCCGAAGTGTTTTATGTACTTCTAAAAACCAGAGGGTTCCCACAAACCCACTGATAACTCCCCCTTTATTCTGGCTATGGAAGGATTGTCACTCAACCTGTTAAACATGGGAAATAGAAGAAATGACAGAACCTGATGGGGAGGAATAAACTTTGAAGTCAGATCACTAAATGCTCAGTCATGCAGGTACTGCAGTCTAGATGGTGCTTTTTCAAAGCCCAGAGCCCAGTCTGGTGGGATGGTTGCGCGTCGAGGTCCCCAAGACACCCCCCCCCCAAAGAAAAACACAATTGACACTTAATTTTTGTTTAAGGTTTTTGGCATAATTTTGGCCACAACTTTATTCAAATTACAGCAATGTGAGTGGTTGCTTAGGCATTGGTAGCACTAACTGACCCTGCATGGGGACAGCGCTGACATTCACACCCCCTGCGAAGTCAGCAAGGGTAAGTCACCTGGGGAGAGAGACGGGACTGGGAACCATGCCTCACCTCTCCCCAGAATGCTCCCAGGGGCTTGCGTGGACCTAGCCCCTTGCCAGGGGGTTTCGGACAAAAGCATGGGGGAGCCCCTGGGTTCCTTTAACGGAAAACCCTTGAAGCAGCAGCAGCAGCAGCAGCATTTTGGAGGGGCAGGCACAGCCGAATCCATACCCCTCCACCAATCAATTCCAAGACCAATGCCTAACCGCAAACCTTACAAGTTGTGACAATTTGCTACGCAGTAGGCAAAAACCAAGTGGCACACACTAATCAGCCAAATGGAGAAAATTCCTACCAGGCCCCTGCCCCAAAGCAGAGGACCCCATGATAGGCATAGCAAGGTCAAGCAAACAGCCTAACATTAGGGAAGGGAGGGCGGGTGATCCGAAGGAAGCAGCGAAAAGAGGAAGTTCTTCACTGCGAGCATTGTATTTAACAAATAGGGCTGACAATCAACAAATGGCAACATCTAGATTTCCCCAGTAACAGCCCGCCCCTGCTTAAGGGATGGCCAACCATTTGCCTAGTAACAGTGAGGTGTTTTGTAGGCCCTGCCCGCAAACTGTGCTGTCCATGAGGGAGAACACACTTTGTGGCAAGAGTGAATGTATTCAGACATGGGGATTATTGGGTTAGTTTCCCCCCCTGGTTATAATGCTAGTGCTCCTGTCCCAGTTCCACAGGTTCCTTTTACACCCTATTACCTGTTGCATTAGGGACGCAGGTAGCACTGTGGTCTAAACCACTGAGCCTCTTGGGCTTGCCGATCAGAAGGTTGGCGGTTCGAATCCCTGCAATGGGGTGAGCTCCCATTGCTTGGTCCCAGCTCTGGCCAACCTAGCAGTTCTAAAGCATGCCAAAAATGCAAGTAGATAAATAGCTACTGCTCTGTTGGGAAGGTAAATGGCGTTTCTGTGTGTTGCTCTGGTTTCGCCAGAAACGGCTCAGTCATGCTGGCTACATGACCCAGAAAAACTGTCTGCAGACAAATGCCAGCTCCCTTGTCCTGTAAAGCGAGATGAGCGCCGCAACACCAGAGTCACCTGCGGCTGGACTTAACTGTCAGAGGTCCTTTACATTTTTACCTGTTGCGTTATGGAGCTGTGGCATTTAGACTGATATACCACCCAAGCCACTCTAAATGCCATCCACATCAGTGACTGTGGTGTGACACAACAGCAGACACCATCAGATACCGCACCACCCTTTATGTGCATGTGAGCTTCTGTTCCCTGGTGAAAGTGGTGGGAAAGGAATGTATGCCAGACTATCTCCCCAAATTTCATCAGCCCGGTGTGATATATGAAAATGGCGGGGAAATCACAGCGTATTTTTCTAGGTTAACAGATTAGCGGATGGATCTTTTTTCCGGAAGCAGTTTACACAGAATTGAGCCCTGAAGTTTCACTAAACGCCATTGGCTTCTGCTAATATCATGTGAACCATGAAAACTTTCAGGTACAGCAACATCAAGAAAATAGAATATCAAGAGCTGTCTGCATGCAGCCACTCCGGTGTCAGAAACCCTCCAAGTGTCTCTATTTTCCTGGGACATCCCTGATTTAGAGAAGCTACCCTCATTTCTGATTTGATCATGGAACATCCCACTTTTCCTTAGGACGTCCCTATTTTCATTGGAGAAATGTTGGAGGGTATGGAGTTATCTGACCCCTGAGCCATCTGAAGGCAATCCTGTCTAGGGAAGTTTTTTTTAAAAGTTTAATGTTTTATTATGTTTTTATGTATGTTGGAAGCCACCCAGAGTGACTGGGGCAACCCAGCCAGATGTGTGGGGTATAAAAAGTAAAAGTATCATTATGGAATGGGACGTCCTTGTTTTCATCGGAGAAATGTTGGAGGGTATGGGGCCAGTGCCAGAAGAGCTAAAGCTGTATATCTGCAAGGCCTGGCTTGGGATTTCTCTCCCCTCATGCCTTGCACCTATTTAGGACACGGACTGCACGAAATTTGACCGGGAGTCAGAAATGCTTCCTCCTGCTCAGAAAACTACTGTTTTTTAACAGTGCATTCTTGGATCCTCAGCCAAAAGAAAGTCAGCAAACCTTGGTCTAAATATAACACAGAGATTTTCAAGGCTGAGATGAATGTCTGGCTCCACGCAGGGCCAAAAGCATCTTCATGTTGCGAGTGAGAGAGAGGCAGATGGAAGGGGTTGGGCATCGTGACTGTCACTATGGATGCAGCTGCATGTAGTGCCTGAGTTCAGTGCAGGCAGTTAAGTCCCTAGAGCAGGAAGGCTCTTCAGACCATTCATTGCACAGCCATGCCAACAGGCTGGACTGTGGGGTCTGCTGCTACTTTCTATTCTTTTAAAAAAATGAAACGAAACAAGCTTGGCTGGAGAGTGAGAGCTATAGCTTGAGAGTGGCTTTCCTCCAGGCACAACATGAGAGTTGTGTTTGTGTGTTTTGCATGCATGCATGTGGCTGTCCGTCATTCTCATTGCACAAGAGCCATCATTTCTCAGACCATTCTTGGAGCCTCTGTGTCTGTCACCATGGGATGATGGTGCTCTGTGGCCGGGTCCAGGGCGCTTGGCTTGCATATGTTTTTGAGCAAAGACCAACCCTCTGGAGGGTTGACCTCAGAACAGCACGACCGTGCACCCATTTCCTGCAGCGGCGGACCTCGGCTTAGCTGGATTTGGGAGGTGACGGCCCCTCCCCAGGGCATCGGGCCTTCTCTGTTTACATGGCAGGGATCCCAAAGACCTGCCAGCTGCCATATCTGTAGGCATTGTTGATTTATGGTGCCGCGGTTAAATCCGGCACTTGGAAGCCAGCACCGTTCCTCGCTGCTTAGCCCAGCTAACAGCCGGGGTTATCACAACAGCTATAAATCCCCTGAATCCTGGATGGGAAATCTCATTATTTCTCCCCTCCCCTCCCCTCTTTGGACCAAGGGATCTGGCACAGCTGCAGGGAGCTAGGATTGATTCAGTCCAGCTTCAGCTAAAGCAAGTGACTCATTCTCCCCATAGGATCTTCCGCTTCCTTGGCCCTGAGCTCAGAGGGAGACACTCTGTGGCCATTTCGTCCATCATTACACTGGCCAGAGGAGAAGACGGTGAATCTGTGAATGCCTCCTACATTCTGGAGCGGATTTCTGCGCCAGTACAATTGCACTGGAGAGATGTAGAGGAGCTTTGGATATGACCTGACACGTGGAGAGAGGAAGGCACAGCTTCCTTGCATATTATCAATGGTTCTTGGGTCGGGTCAAGGGCTTGAAGATACTTACACTAATCGCCATTTGCAAAGAGGCAACCAAGTGTCAAGAACTGCTCACCACTGCTCTGAGTGGTGAGCGGCGTCGCTGCAGCTTCTCCGTAGTGTGCAAGGAATGGCTGACCACTGCCCCATGTGGGAGCTCTGTGTCTCTGTAACTCCTCAGTGAAAACCCTCCAGGACTGGCTCCACCAAGGAAGACAATTAGCTTTTCCTGGGCATGAAAGTGTATAAGAACTGGAAGGTTGCCGCCCATCCTGTATACTGCAGGATCACCCCATATTTCAATGTGAAATGCTATGTCCTGTGTTGCTTCAATGCAGGATGTAGTTTGTCCTGTACAGTGGTACCTCAGGTTAAGTACTTAATTCATTCTGGAGGTCCGTTCTTAACCTGAAACTGTTCTTAACCTGAGGTACCACTTTAGCTAATGGGGCCTCCCGCTGCTGCCGCGCAATTTCTGTTCTCATCCTGAAGCAAAGTTTTTAACCCAAGGTACTATTTCTGGGTTAGCGGAGCCTGTAACCTGAAGCGTCTGTAACCCGAGGTAACACTGTATTTCTACTTCCCCCACCTCTCTCTCTCTCTCTCTCTCTCTCTCTCTCTCTGCCAAGTTATGGACCCAAATGCATGTGTGTGAAAGGTCATGTATTACAGCTCCCAGAATTCTTTTGGGGAAAGCCATGACTGTTTAAAGTCTTAGAGCTTTAAGTATAGTTTTCAGACCCACCTTATTCTTATGATTGTATGTTGTTTAAAACTGTTTTTGATATTGTGCTTTAATGTTGTAAACCCCCCCCCCCAGATCTTAGGGTTAAGGGTGGGCAGTAAATTAGTAGTAGTATTAGTAGTAATAATAAATGTGTGTTGTGAATATGGCCCTGGTGGGCAAAGACTGCATTAGTTCATCACTTCCCCTCCCCCTCCAGAATTAGCTGACAATGGGTTGTATCCAGCTAAGTTGGACATGTTAGTCATGCCCATTACCTTCAATGGGTCTACTCTGAGTAGGCATAATGCTGGATGCAACCCAATACTCATTTCATTCCCCATTAACCAAGTGAAAATTTCACCCCACCCTGCGAACGTTCAGTGAAACCCCAACCCCCACACCAGTGGCGTAAGGGGCTGGAGAATTTCAGGAGGACATTTCTGCTCAGCCTCTCATATTTCCTTTCAGCCTCAGCTCTGATCCTGCAACAGTTACATCTCTTTCCCCACCAATAAGCCAGTTTCTCCTCACCCCTGTGAAGGTGTGTGTGTGCAGGGGGGAACGCATTGACTTCCAAGCTTGGTATCTATTTTTAAAGACAGGGGGCTTATTCTAAGTCACACACATCTCTCTCTTCTCCCACCCCTCCTCCTCCTCCTCCTTTGCCTCCCAACTACAAATTTAACTCCTCACCAGTTAGGAAGAACTGCAGACCCTGATTACCCTGTTGCTTGCCAAGTAAGCTTTGGTGCTGGCATACCGGACCCAACAGCCTGAATGCCCCTATGAATGGCTCTGATTCAGCAGCCCCGGGCTCAGAGTACCTGACACCTTCCGTGACACAAAGGAGGCTTTCTCCCTCACGAAAAGCAGTAGGCATGGAGACAAATCACAAAGCCACATTGCATTTGTGGGGGGTGGGGGGATTTCTCTTTTCTTTTTCTTTTTAAAAAACCACCCATCGGCAACAATACGTGGCTTGTCTGTTAAGTGTGTTGCAGGCCTGTCACTCACACAAAGGCTTGCTGCTGGTGGCCGTTGGCTACCGGGAAAACTCCTCCTTTGTTTTTCAGAAGCCCAAGTTGTTTAGATGCCCCATGAGGTGGCCATGTTTCTATGGGTTGACCCAGCGTTCCAGGTGTGATGCCCCTCAGTGGTCTCCAGAGGATGGGGAGTTTGGTCTCTAGGTGACGGACCAGAAGTAAGAAGCATTGTCTTTTTCATTGTCTGGTATGGGCCATAGCTCAGTAGAAGAGCATCTACTTTTCATGCAGAAGGTCCCAGGCTCAGTCTCTGGCATTTCCAAGTAGGACTGGGAGAGGATCCCTGGCTGAAACCTTGGAGAGCCACTGCCAACCAGTGTAGACAATACTGAGCTAGGTGGACCAATGAGCTTGATTCAGTACAAAGCAGTTTCTTCTGTATAAGGTGTCTTCTTTTATTCCGATGACTTTGATATTACAGTGGTACCTCGAGTTACAGACGCTTCAGGTTACAGACTCCACTAACCCAGAAATAGTACCTCGGGTTAAGAACTTTGCTTCAGGATGAGAACAGAAATCGTGTGGTGGCGGCGTGGCGGTGGCAGGAGGCCCTATTAGCTAAAATGCTGCTTCAGGTTAAGAACAGTTTCAGGTTAAGAACGGACTTCCAGAATGAATTAAGTTCTTAACCCGAGGTACCACCATAGTTGCATGCCAAGATCCAGTGACCCCGCAGTTCCCTAAGGGGTGAATAACCAGAGAGGTCAACAGCATATAGCTTTTATGGGTTTGAATAGGCAACAACATTATTGATTACAGATGTGAACTGTTTGGCATAGGCATGGGGTGAAGCCAAGTTACATCATTCCAGCCCATGTGCTAGGAGCGCATCTAAGGGTAAACCACCACTGGGGGGCTATGACATACATCAAATAGGAGTATCCCCCCAAAGGGTCCCTGTTGGAGGAGTGCTATGGTTCTAGCCCCTGCCTGGGTGTTGGACAGAAGCCTCTCCTCCTGGATCTCTTTAATCTAGGCGGGGCAGGCAGAGTCTAGAGAGAAAGGTCAGAGGAAGGACCACCAAGGCCACAATTTGTCCCCCCTGGAATGAGCCCAGGTGGATGCTGATTGGTCGGCCGGGCCCGCCTTCAGGAAAGCCCACCCAAGACCTGGCCCCCTCACCAGATTACCGCAGGGCTCGTGGTCCATCTGCAACACTGTTCACCAGATAAGTTGCGTGGACCTCCAGCGCCATCTTAATCAGGCTCCATTCATGAGGCACAAAGCACAGCCACAAAGGCTCATCTGGTCCAGAATCCTGTTCCCACAGTGTCTAACCAGATGCCTATGAGGTGCCCACAAGCAGGACATGAGTGCAACATCAACTTGTGACTTCTGGCATGCTGCCTCCCTCTGTGGAGGTAGAACATAGCCATCATGGTTGGTAGCCATTGGCAGCCTTATTCTCCTTGAATTTGACTCATCCTCATTTAAAGCCATGCAGGTTGGTGGTCATCGCTACCTCTTGTGGGAGTGAAATCCATATTTTAACTATGTGACGTGTGAAGAAATATTTTCATTGCCCAGAAGCTTCCAACATTCATAATCCTACTCCCTCAAGTGTTGTTGCGCAGGAGGAAAGAGTTTTTAGGAGTTGAATATAACACCCATAAGAAGAAGGGTTGTTTTTTTATTAGCTTCATCATGAGAGTGGAGGTAAGGGAAATGGATTTTATGAATCAGAATGGTGTGGGATACGAATGGGGAGCCTGTTTCTCTTCAAATATTCTTGGACTCCAGCTCCCATAATCCCAAACCATTGGCCACACTGGCTGGGGCTGCTGGGAGTTGGAGTCCAGCCATCTCTGGAGGGCTGTGGGTTCCCCACCCCTGCTGTAGAGAAGAAAAAGCAATTCTATAAGCTTATAATGAATACATAATGATAAAGTCTTCCTCCAAGTAATCCTAGAAGTGGCACAAAACTGGTACAAGTTCCTTTTTCCTGCTCACTATCTGACCAATCTGACTAGCCCAAAATTTAGGACAGTATTTACCTAGGCTAAGTTTAATGTGCTCCTGAATCTGCAGTACCGAAGGGTAGACACAACAATGTACCATACTGTGAATGCTTATGCCCTTGCGAAGCATAGAAAATAGAAATTGTGAGGCATGCCTTATTGTATTGTTCCTTCTACTGATATCCACCACCATTTTATTACTCCAATTTTACAAAGTACACCAGGAAGATCTGAAGTGTTTTTATATTGACTATCTTTCGGTTGACCAGTTTCCTGAGATTCCTGCCAAGGTAGCTAGTTTTTGTGCAGCAGCAATAGCTTGTCAGCCCAGGATCCCGTCTTAATTTTAAAATGATTAACCCCTTACTTTTTTACCATTTTAATAGAATTGCTTTATATTTCTCTTGGCTTTTTAAAATATTTTATATTGTTTTTAATTCTACATTTAATTGTGTACTCAATGTATTATATTGTCTTTTGTGTGCTCTGTTTTCTGCCTAGCATAGATTTAACTCAAGGCTCCCCCTCTAACAGTGACCTTTTTATTTCTCTTGTTTTGTCTTGTTAGTGGTCTTTCCCCTCTACCAGCTCCTCCTAGCCACCATAGGAGGCTCAAACAACAGGAGTCCAGTTTCCTGACAGCCTGAAGCAAACCGGAGGACAATTAATGCCAGGGGTGGGGAACATTTCACAGCCTGAGGGCCATGTTCCTTTCTGAGCAACATCCTGAGGGACACAAGTCAATGGTTGGTGGGACAAGAAGAAAAAGTGGGTGGAGGAATGAATGTCCCCAGGGGTCAGCAAAAATTTTCAGCAGGGGGCCGGTCCATTGTCCCTCAGACCTTGTGGGGAGCCGGACTATCTCTCTCTCTCTCTCTCTCTCTCTCTCTCTCTCTCTCTCTCTCTCTCTATATATATATATATATATATATATATATATATATATTGGGGGGGGGGATGAACGAATTCCTATGCCCCACAAATAACCCAGAGATGCATTTTAAAGAAAAGGATTCATTCTACTCATGTAAAAACACGCTGATTCCCAGACTGTCCGCGGGCCGGACTGAGAAGGTGATTGGGCTGCATCTGGCCCCCGGGCCTTATTTTGCCTACCCATGATTTTACCTTTTGCTCAAGGAGTTCAAGAACACACAGGGAGGGTATTGCAGGGCTGGTGATAGAGGGTGTGTCTTGGGGAGAGTTCCAAGGGCCAGGTTGAGAACACAGGAGGGCCTGAGGCCCCCCACCATAGTTTTAGGGAGAAGCTCTGTGGCATATCGGGATGAAGTAAAATCAGGCTAGTGAGCTGTATGAGGAGTCGGAGTCTCAGAAGTGGCCAGAAAAGCTAAATGTTTACTTAATGGGGGTGGGGGAAACCACACTTTTTGGGGGGTGGGAAGAGAAGAAACTTGTGCTTGGGGGAAAAAATGTGTTAATATTAGAAACAACAACAGCAACAAAAATATCCAGCTTGCAAGCATGCCAAGTTCCTACATTGACTGGGGCTTTTCTTACAACATAGAGATTCACTGCAGGCTGTTTACCCGAAGGAAAGGATTGCCAGCAAATTGCAGGAAAAGGTCATGAAACAGGCAGCTCCAGATAGTTTGGAAGTGGGCTTAAGTGGCTCTTGTGTAGGCATTAAATACGAGTTGCATCGGGAGGAGAGTTTTGCCAAGGGAAACTTCTTCCACAAGAGCCCTGAAATGAAAGGGGGCACCTTACCCCAGCCCTTTGCCAGCCTGGTGCCAGCCTAGCATAGTAGTGATGGGACATCACAATATTTGTAGCTCCACAACATCTGGACGGACTAGGTTGGCAAAGGCTGCCTTACCCCACAGGGGACATTCCATTTCTGTTTATGTTTGAGGACTTTTCTTATAAACTAATTTAGGTCTGCTTCGGATTAAGGGACAGTCAAATCTATCCATTTTGATTTCTCCCAGTGCATCATTTCCCCCACAATTTGTATTATTTTTTTGTGCACAATTCTCATAAATATTTTCATTTGTGGATACATTTTTGCCTTTAAAAATGTGTAAGTCTAAGTTGATTGTTATAGATAGATAGGCCGTGCGCTCATATAAAAAGCTGCAAGAAAATTTACCTGTACACTAAAACCTAAAATGCCTAAAATGCTGTAAAAACAATTCACAATATTCATAAAAATGGCGTGATCTTCTTGAATTTTTTTTAAACAGAAGAATAGTCAATGTGATAGGATCTTTGAGAGATGTGTGTATGTTAGTGGTGAGGACACCTGCTGATTCTCTACGAGAAGAGTATTCCACGGCATGGGACCTGCAACATAAAAGACTCCATGTCTAGTCGAAGCCAAATATAGGAGACAATTAACAGTGCTCATCTGGATGGTGCTATTATATCTGCATCAATTTTTGATTTGTTTTCATTTCATTTCATTTTGTTAGCTAATAAACAGCTGCATGAACATTTGTATGATTTTCTTGTGCACAGTTCTCATAAATATTTTCATTTTTGCATAATTTCTTTTGCATTACAAATATTATTTATAAGACTTTTTAGCCCCCTTTCACAACAAGGCCTCATGGTGGGTTGCATGAAACACACACACACACACACACACACACACACACACTTTTAATATGTATTTTGAAGTGTGTGTTTTTTAAAAAAGAATGCAAGCATTTTCTGTGGACTTTCTGTTCATATATGTTTATTTTAATGTAATTTTTTGGGGGGTTGCAGGACTGCATTGCAAATTTTGGAGAAGTCTGCATTTCAAAGGGTGCATTTTGGTTCATGCATCGGTTTGTAAAAAAAATTGGCAGGTTCTTATTAGAATGTGAACTGAACAATTTTCTCTGCATACTTTCTAATAAGGAAAGGAGTGTGCATATACATTTGGAAAGCATTTATCCCTAATGCAATGCAATTAAGTCCAATCGATGCATTTATGTACACATTACTTGGAAGTGCAAAATTCAGAGACTTGCGAATTCAGAAGGATGGCTGTGTTTCACGGTTCATGTATTGTTTTGGTAAGTGTGAATTATGTAGGTTTGCCTTTAAATGCTAACAAAATCACATCTGTCTGCCGTTCTTAGTCTGAACAGCCCTGTTGATGTTTGTGGAGAATGGTGTTTTTTTTTTAAAAAAGGATCCACCCTATTCTCTTGCATGTGATTTGTTTTTAACAGATTTCAATTGTGTGTGTTTTTAATTGTTGATACCTACCCTGGGACCTTATTCTGGAAACTGGGCAAGAAATATATATGATGATGTCAATGATGATGTGTAGGATAAAGAGCTGCTGGGTACAAAAGTTCCTAAGCACAGAATCACAGAATTGTAGAGTTGGAAGGGACACCAAGGGTCACCTAGTCCAAAACCGAATCAAAGCTAAGGAATCCAGGACAGATGGTCATCCAGCCTTCGGTTAAAAACCTTCAATGAAGGAGAGTCCACCACCTTTTGTGGTGGTCCATTCCATTGTCAAACAGCTCGGAATGCTTTTCCTGATGTTTAGTCAGAACCTCCTTTCTCATAATGTGAATCCATTGGCAAAGGTCCCATCCTCTGGAGCAGCAAAAAACCAAGCTTCCTCCATCTTCCATGAAACAGCCCTTCAAATATCTGAAGATGGCACATAAGTCGAATGTTCAAATCTCACCTCAGGTACAAATTAGCTACATGGCCTTAGACAAACCCCTTTCTTCCCAGTAACAATACTGATTTACCTTAGAGAGTGTTTTTAAGGACCAATGAGGTGATATCTGTTAAAATACTTCCAGAATGTATTTGTTGTTTAGTCGTTTAGTCATGTCCAACTCTTCGTGACCCCATGGACCAGAGCACGCCAGGCACTTCTGTTTTCCACTGCCTCCTGCAGTTTGGTCAGACTCATGCTGGTAGCTTCGAGAACACTGTCCAACCATTTTGTCCTCTGTCGTCCCCTTCTCCTTGTGCCCTCCATCTTTCCCAACATCAGGGTCTTTTCCAGGGAGTCTTCTCTTCTCATGAGGTGGCCAAAGTATTGGAGCCTCAGCTTCAGGATCTGTCCTTCCAGTGAGCACTCAGGGCTGATTTCCTTCAGAATGGATAGGTTTGACCTTCTTGCAGTCCATGGGACTCTCAAGAATCTCCTCCAGCACCATAATTCAAAAGCATCAATTCTTTGGTGATCAGCCTTCTTTATGGTCCAGCTCTCACTTCCATACATCACTACTGGGAAAACCATAGCTTTAACTATACGGACCTTTGTTGCCAAGGTAGAAGAATATTTTAATGCCCTTATTGTTGAAGCCTCTGGTGTTTCAAATACATGCCAGCCAGGGGCTACTGAACGCTGCCATTTTGCACTGACTATACCAGGATGCTGTTCATGTTCCTAACAGCCCATCCCTTCCTTTTTACATTTTAAATCAAAATCTGCTGTTTGCTTCCACCGCTAATCCTTTATCTGTCTCTCTTCCCCCCTCATTCCTAAAGACCAGTCTTAACAAAGGCTTCAAATCATCCTGTAAAGAACACTTAAGACGAGGGCTAAGACAGGCTGGAAAGTGACTGAAATCCTGCTCTGTTTTTGAAAGCAAAGTTGCTTAAAAACAGATTAGTTCCAGGCTTTCCAACAAATATAGACCATCAGAGCCTTTCAAAGAGTGTATTTTGTGTCCACGTTATTTAGGGCATTTCCCCCCCACTCACTGAAACTTAGTTCTGGCATCTCTCAGGTGGGCACCATTGCCATTCTAAGAGAACGAGGGAGGTGCTCATGGTGAGCTCTGCCACCATTACAGATCTGTTTTAGGATCATTTAGAACAGGGGGAAATGTCCTGATTTGTTTGCACACTGTTTGCAGGGAGGTTAGACAATGCTGGCTTTTTATGAAGCATTCATTCAGGGAAGTTAGACACTGTTGCATCAGGGAAACTGAGTGAATCGTCTCAGTTTTCACTGAGCACTTAAACAATTGCACCACATTTGTTCATCACCTCGTTGTGTTCTAGCAAATTCTGCAAGTAGATTTTGTGTTATGTCAAAACTCTCCTTTGGGTGCAGATTCCCTACCCCTCTCTAGTGGTTAGTACCAGCATTTTAGATAGACTCTGGAAATGACTGGGCAGTTAATGTAACTGATGCAAAATGGGTGTAATGCAAATGGACTGCCTTGCCACCTTGAGCATCCTGACAGCCGAATTTTGCGCCAGCCAATGGAAAGGCAGTCCTACATAAAAAGCATCACCGAAGAGCATTTGTAACTGATGCTAGGTACAAAACATGACTAGTGATATCACTGGTTGCAACTGCTGAGCTCCCTGTTGCTTCATGTTCTCAGAAGCAGCATCTCTATCTGGCCAACCCATGATACACTGCCCTGACATACAAGCTGAACCCTGGACATCCTGGGATTCCAAAAACGTGCCAGTACTGCACAGATGGCTTTCATTTTGTACAAACCAATCAACCAAACATGCATTCATTCATGGTGTTCCCTCACACATATGCGATCCTCTGAGGGCTGAAGTATGAGCCACCCATTTCTGCTTTCATTCTTTCCATCCCAGAAAGTTGGAAAACTTATTTCCATCCTGGTCCCCCCCCCCCATTTTGCTAGTCGCCCCTTGACTCCTAAGTAAATTATGAAGATTTATTAAGGCCCTCAATCACCTGCCTGGGAAGGAGCTTACCCTCCTGATAAGCCTTGTCTTGTGAGGTTCTCTCCACCCACACCATACTCATTGCCACCTGCAGAGAGGCAATGTGGTCCTGGGACTAAAAAGCTCCTTTGGCTGATCTGTCAGAGATAAGAGACCATTCATCAGTCAACCTTCACTCTCTTGATGCACTGTCAGGTATTAAAATTCCATTGCTTGCTCCCCACCTCCTCCATCCTCTGCCATGCAGCTGCTGATGCTAGAGAGAGGACAACACACTCTGATTTCTCTGCGATTCTCCCACAAGCCAACCTGAGTGAAGGTTAGAAGGGTAGACACATTGGAGGGGGGGGACACATTTGTGTCTCTGGTGTGCTCCCACCTGCTCCATTTTCTTCTCCCTTGATAAGTACCTGTCCCTTAGTTCCAAGGCTTTGGGAGTTATATCCATGGTGAGTTCTACTGAGAGTAGAAAAATAGAATTGTAGAGTTGTAGAGTTGGGTCATGTAGGGTCAAATTGTAGAGTAAGTTCATGTAGTCCAATCCACTGCAATGCTGGAATCACAGCTAAAAAATCCCTAGCAGATGGCTTCCAGTCTCTATGGAAAAACCTCCAGTGAAGGAAAGCCTGCTACCTTCTGAGGGAATCAGTTCCACTGTCAAACAGCTCATACCATCAGAACATTCTTCCTAATCTTTAGTTGGAATCTCCTTTCTTGCAATTTGAATCCACTGGTTTGGTTCCTACTCTCTGGAGCAGCGTGAAACAATCTTGCTCCATCTTCCATGGGCAGCCCTTCAGCTATCTGAAGAAGGCGATTAGATCACCTCTCAAACTCCTCTTGGCTAAGCATACCCAAACTCCTTCAACCATTCTTCACCAGGCTTGGTTTCCATACCCTATATCATCTTGGATGCCCTCCACTGCACATGTGTGTAGAGCCAGTGTGGTGTAGTGGTTAAGAGCGGTGGACTCGTAATTTGGTGAACCGGGTTCGATTCCCCACTCCTCCACATGCAGCTGCTGGGTGACCTTGGGCCAGTCACACTTCTCTGAAGTCTCTCAGCCCCACTCACCTCACAGAGTGTTTGTTGTGGGGGAGGAAGGGAAAGGAGAATGTTAGCAGCTTTGAGACTCCTTTGGGTAGTGATAAAGCGGGATATCAAATCCAAACTCTTCTTCTTCTTCCACTTGGTCACTATCCTTCTTAAACCGTGGTGTCGAGAACTGGACACAGGACTCCAGGTGGGGACTGCTCAAACCAAAATAGAGTGGTACTATTACTTCCCTTGATCTGGACACCATACCTCTGTTGATGCAGCTTATAATTGCATTAGCTTTTTCCACTGTTGCATCACACTTTTGACATGTTACGCTTGTGGTCTACTAAGACCCCAGATTATTTTCCACATGTATGGCCGCCAAGCCAGGTGTCCCCCTTCTAATATTGTTGCGGTGCTCTGCTTGGGATGGATTGAGTTTTATGATACCCAACACCATACAGTGGAATGGGGCAGTATGCAGCCAGGGTGTGGGTGTGAAGATGATCAGGGGGCAGAAGTTCGTCTACAAGCAGGAGTGAGAACTCCTCTAATCCAAAGAGCACAGAGGTCATCAGATGCTTGACCACCCAAGGCTTCCTGGAAGCTTCAATTGCACCTCTCAATGCCACCCTCTTCCCAGAAGTACGGTAACTCGAGGTTTGCTTCTCAGAAGGCCTTCGAACGACACACACGCTGTCTCACCAGAGCAGCTTTGGGAAAGGACAGGGCCAAGCCAAGACTCATCAAGAAAAATGTGATACAAAATTGTTGCATCTGTTAGTGATTGGGAGTCGGCGAGCTTCACTTCAGACTGCCCAATAAAACTGGCTTGGGGGAGAATTTCCTGAGTCCCAGATTAAGTGGATAAAGATGTTTCAGGGCAGCCGTTGGGTGGTTTTGCACACAATTTGCTGTTGGTTTCGCCCTTTGTTGCTTAATAAAGAGCAGAAGGAGTATCTCACGATCTTTTCATTTCTTTCTTTTTTTTGACCAAAATATTCTTTCATCCCCATTTGAATTCATTTCCTGTCACAGGCCAAATTCTCTTTTAGTTGATCTAGATGGTGGCTCCAGCAACAGAAGGACTTTGGGCCAGAGAGGCAGGAGGGGGCCATTGAGAATGGCAGGTGAGCTATGGATGGACCTATGGATCATTGGCATTTTAATGAGAAGCTCCTTAATTCACATTTCTCAGAACCACAATCTCCGAATTTTGTGTTGCACTTCTCCAAGGAAGTGTGTGCAAACATGCATACATGAGTGTGACATCAGCATAAAATGCATACCTTAATGGAAACAGCATGGACAAATGCATTATATTAGGTAAAATACTTGCAAGCATGTGTATAATGGTCAAAACCACATGCAAATAAATGCCTATACAGTGGTATCTCGGGTTACATACGCTTCAGGTTACAGACTCCACTAACCCAGAAATAGTACCTCAGGTTAAGAACTTTGCTTCAGGATGAGAACAGAAATCATGCGGCAGCGGTGTGGCAGCAGCGGGAGGCCCCATTAGCTAAAGTGGTGTCTCAGGTTAAGAACAGTTTCAGGATAAGTACGGACCTCCGGAATGAATTAAGTTCTTAACCCAAGGTACCACCGTACTAGAAGAAATCTGCACTGAAATGCTACATAAATATCTGAATCTTAGGACTGTATAAAGGAGAAAGAGAGGGACACTAAAACTGACAGGCTTTGATTACAGACAGGATCATATGAATACAGGTGGCTGTGCTGACTGGGGCTGATGGGAATTGTAGTCCATAATAGCCATGCTGGCCAAGGCTGATGGGAACTGTAGTCCAAATTATCTGAAGGATGCCAATGTTGCTGAAGGCCAGCCTAAAAGAAGACGGGGAACCAAATGGTAAAAAGTAACAATCTTTTCTGAGAATTTGGGGGGGTGGGGACAGGGGAAGCAATTTGTGCAAAGCATTCATTTGTGCTCCAGCCTGACACAAACATCTCATAATAGGGCTCTCCCCGTACCCAAAGTTGTCGTCTGTTTTTTGAAAGTGGGAGTGTTGCTTGGTGCCCCTTTGTCCTTTGAGTTTCCCCCTTTGTTGCAGATCTTTCCATTGCTGCCTGCCTGATAAGTATTTATAGCCAGGCCTGGCACTGGGCCATAGATGTACATTAATGATAGACAAGCAACAAATGCCATCCACATGCTGTCCTCTGTCCCTGCGATCGAGTCTCTGCCCATCTATGCAAGCAAAAGACCAAACTGATTTAGAGGGGTTCAGGCAAACTCTCCTTAAAAAAACAAAAACAATGCATTTAATAATAAAAAACACAATTCAAAAACGTGTTAAAATAAAGAAGTTAAAAAACGAAACACTATAGCTGCATGAAAAATCCCTTGCCTCTCGAGAGAGATTGCTAAAGCGGTTGATATCTGGTCTGGAAAGTTTTGCACATGGCCACCCATAACTCAATTCTGTCCTGTTTCTGCATCAATCTGCCATTAAAATAACACCACTACCACCAAAACGAGGGGGGGGGGAGACCCCCATGGAAGAACACATTTTCAATTCCTATTGTTTTCAAATGCTTCCTCGCCCCACCTCAAAACATGCATTTTAAATGTATACAGTTTTAAAAGCCGAGAAGTGTGTAAAACAATGGTGAGACAACTGTCAGTCTGTGCATTAGTCTCGCAGGTACAGATCAGATCAGCTTATAGAAGGTCCCCAGCATCCCAAAATCTCTGTTTCCTGTAAATCTTTCCAGCTCCCTGCCCCATCCCACTAATATGTTTACATACGAAAAGACAAATTTCAAGAGACTGCTGCCCCTGTCCTGGTTGTGAACCACCCTGAGATCTATGGATGGAGGGTGGTATACAATTATTATTATTATTATTATTATTATTATTATTATTAACAACAACAACAACAACAACAACAACAACAACAACAACAACAACAACGCTTCTAGACCAGGTCTTGGGAATCTTCCTCAGCCTAAGGGCCATATAGCCTTCTGAACCTACTTTGGGGGGCCACATTCCAGTGTTGGGCAGGGGCAGAGGCAAAAGCGGACTGAACAATAATGTGAATTTTTCCTTTGTTAAGTAGGCTAGTTTCTACACCCACCCCTTCTCTCTCCTCCATCCCTGCAGGCAAGAGTTCAAGGGCACATTCCAGCCAGGCAGAAACACTTGATGAAGGTATGAAGCAAGGCCTGTGGTGGCTGTGCTCTGAGGACAGGGGATAAGTTCCAAGGGGACCAAATAGATGCCTAGAGGGCCACACTGGGCCCCTGCGACATGAAGTTCCCACAACAGGCTTCTGGCTGACCAATTCTGGAAACAGGACCCTAGGCTAGAAGGATTTTGGGTAGGATTAGTCTTCTATTCACCAGCCACTTCCTTTCCTCTCCTTTCCCCATAATGATCCCCTGCTCCCCCATGGATTGCCACACAAACCGTCCTCAGGAAACTAAATACAACCCCCCCTCCAAACATTGTCAGGAATTCTCCCCCACACAAGCACGCAATCTGCAGAATCATCACTGTGGGCACCAGAACGCATGATTTGGCCAAACTCCCCTGGGGAAGAGGAAGAGGTTCTGACATCTGTCTGCAAGAATGTGGGGGGTATAGACAACCGAGAGGGTGCCTCCGGGAATGCGAGGAGAAGCGGTGGTCCAAACTGAGAGCATCAGAGGTTTTTTTGGGCAAGCGATCAGGAAATCTTTCCATGCTCACAGCACTGTGGAACGTCTCCCAAGGCGGCGGGCTGGGGGGCGGAGGAGACTGCATCAGCCCCATGGCTGAGTCATCTCAGGCCGAGCACTAGATAACGCAGGCTGTTGGGAAGAGCTGTGCCTCGACATGGGCTGGGCCCCCGATGATCTCACGGCCTCCCCCATCTGCAGCGCCCGTGCATCTCATCAGGCCCTGTCGTGTGCCAAGTGTGTGCATCGCTGCTCTCTGGCTGGACTCAGGGTGGAGGACAGGAAGGGCAGGCAAACATCCTTCAGTCCCAGAAGCTGAGTCCAGCCAGAGCAAGGCCTTGGCAAGATCGCGTCATGCCAGGCATGATGCAGAGGCCACTTTGGCTGAGGACCAGCTCGACTCACTGGAATTTCTGGACTGGGAAGGAGCCAGATGTGGCTAGATGTGGGCCTGGGAGATGCTGGTTTGAGCCCCTGTTGAGCCATGAAGCTCACAAGATGAACTTGAACCAATCAGACTGGCCCACTGTTGGGAAGTGCTAGAGCTAGGATGTGGAGCCTTCAACCCTGGGCACCTCCGCCCCACATGGTCAGCCAGCAAGGCTGCAGCTTGGAGCATCTCCTTAGACTAGGCGTGGAGAACTGGTGGCCTTCCAGATGTTGCTAGACGGCAACTCCCATCACCCCTGTCCACTGTCCATGCTGGCTGGTGCTGATCGGAGTCAGAGGCCAACTGTATCTGGAGGACCATACAGGCTCCCCATCCCTGGAGTACTTCTTTTTAATATCATCTACTATGAGTCCTTACATGAACCAGTGTCACCATGTAAATAATTTCCCCTATATGTCAGACACTTTCATTGGGAGGGGTAAAAAGCAACTATGCCTCATTGTGTTACAGTCCCAAACCATGAGCTGATCACTGGGAGGTGGGAGACGGAAGCTCACTATGCAGTCCCTGTTTCTCAGACCAACTAAAGTGCTTAGATGCAGCCCCAGACATCAAGGTCACATCCAAGGAAAGTCACCTTGGATCCATTAATTCTCGAACCCTTGACTGTTCTGTAGACTCACTGTGGTGCATCCCAGCTCTGAGGTACAAAAGCAAATGGGGAAACAATTTAGCTCGGCTTGCATTTTTATGCAAAGCTACTTAATTCACATTAACTATGGGCCTCTTTTTGTCTCTTCTCAATATCTCCCCAATCTCTCCCCAACCAGCTACAGATTCATAGAATCATAGAATCATAGAATCATAGAGTTGGAAGAGACCACAAGGGCCATCGAGTCCCAACCCCCTGCCAAGCAGGAAACACCATCAGAGCACTCCTGACATATGGTTGTCAAGCCTCTGCTTAAAGACCTCCAAAGAAGGAGACTCCACCACACTCCTTGGCAGCAAATTCCACTGTCGAACAGCTCTTACTGTCAGGAAGTTCTTCCTAATGTTTAGGTGGAATCTTCTTGTATTCATGGAGGTTAAGGCTATCAATGGCTACTAACCCTAATGACTATGTTCTGGCTCCATTGCTGGAAGCGGTATGCCTCTAAATGCGAGTTTCTGGGAACCACAAGTTGGGAAGACGATGTTGCATTCAGGTCCTACTTGTGGGTTTCTCGTTGAGGCCGATGGTTGGCCAATGTGAGAACAGGATGCTGGACTTTGATGGGCTGCTCCACTGGCCTGATCCAGGAGGCTTTTCTTATGCTCTTAAAAGCCTCTTAGCCACAACAAGGGCTCACAGAACCCACTTTTCTTGACCAGTCCTGGAAGCCCAGTTCTGGACACTTGGACATGTCCAATGTAGGAGAGACCAAGCCAGTGCAAACAGACCCTGAGCTGGAAAAAACATATTATCTCTCATGCATCGTGGATTTTGAGGGCACCATAGGTGTACTGGCAGGCATGATGGCACCCATGGGTGCCACATTGGAGACCCCACATAGATTAAGAGAATGGTAAGACCCCCCCCCCAGCTTGATTGGCAGAGATGTCTTCTTCCACTCTCCAGATCTTCTTGCTGGACAGGCAGATGTTCCACAGACTGCTACCCTGCCCCTGGTTTGAATTAGCTGTTGAGCATTCCTGGAAGGCTTGTTCCGATTAGCAGCTCTGCGTCTGCATCAACACTTTCTCACTCACATTTTATTATCATTTTCTGGTTTGCATCCCGAAAAACAAAAGAAAAAACCCCCGCAGTTGTCATGTGTGCTCCCAGGACCCGGGCCAGGAGAGCTGATTCCTGCCTCGCCCACCCAAACCCTCTTGCTCCCTCTCATTGGGTGGGGTGAGGTAGAGGAAGGAGGGAGTCATAATGGAAAGCTCAGTCAGAAAGAGGCCTGGCCAGATTCCTGATAAAAAGCCCCCTACCCCGGTAAGTGTATAAGGAGGGCATTTTGCACCTTCCCTATCCTAGAAGGGGAATTTGTACCTTATATAGCTTTATATAGGAACATAGGAAGCTGTTTCTCCTGAGTCAGGTCCATCTAGTTCAGTACTGTCTACACTGACTGACAGCAGCTTTCTGTTGTTTATTTCCAAGAGTTTAGTACAGGTGTGGGGAACTTCAGACCCAGAGGCTGAATGTGGTCTTCTAGAACTATCTACCTAGTCCTTGGGACATGGGTGACATAAAATATAGTGGGGGCCCAGGTAAGCCCCACCCTGCATAATTGATCACATGACATGGTGCGAATATTTTATTGAGGGGGCTGAAGCCCCAACAACCCCTTGGAGTTCATTCCTTTGCCTTGGGACTACAGTGGTATCTTGGGCTACAGACGCTTCAGGTTACAGACTCCACTAACTCAGAAATAGTACATTGGGTTAAGAACTTTGCTTCAGGATGAGAATAGAAATCATGCTCTGGCAGCGCGGCAGCAGCAGGAGGCCCCATTAGCTAAAGTGGTGCTTCAGGTAAAGAACAGTTTCAGGTTAAAAACAGACCTCCGGAACGAATTAAATACTTAATCCGAGGTACCACTGTATCTACAGTCCCACCTTCCTCAAATGCTTTTTCTCTAGCTGGAATATGTCCTTGAACTGTGATAAGGCCTTTTTACTTACCTGAACAGATCATGGAGGGGTGTGTGTGTGTGTGTAGAAGCTTCTGACCTGTGTGTGTCTATTTTATAAGTCAAAATATGGATCCATCTAGCCTAGTCCCATCTACACTGAGTGGCAGCGATTTTCCAGGATTTTAGACAGTGATCTCTCCCGATCCTACCTGGAGATGCTGAGGACTGAACCTGGGACCTTTCACATATTAAACCTTTACCACTGAGTTACAGCCTTCCCTAAGATGTCCCCAGATGATTAGCCAAGATGGGTCTAGAGGCTCATACTGCACACACAAATCCAGTCTGTAAAATTGGATTGAAATCATGCTTGCTTCCACTAGGAAAGAATGGCTCTGAGGATGTTGACAAGCACACAGAAGTGTGCCTCTTCTTCTAAGTCCACAGTCAGGACACGGATCCTTTGACCCTCCTGACATTGTTGGAATACAAGTCCCCTCATCCCCAGCCTGCTTAACCAGGGATGATGGTGGTTGTAGTCTGACAAGATCTGTGGATCCAACGCTGAAGAACAAGGCCATGGCTATTGCTAATATCCACGGGATAAGGCTCTCTCTTCCAGGAATGTATCTAATCTGTTTGTAAAGTCTTCCAAGTGGGTGGCCAACACCACATCCTATGGTGAAGAATTCCTTGCTAATGATGTGTTGTGTGTGAGGAAAGCCTTCCTTCCTTTATTTTGCATTTTCTGCTGAAAGCAGACCATCCAAGTGTCCCTATTTTCCCCGGGATGTCTCTGATTTAGAGAAGCTGTCCTGATTTCTGATTTGATCCTGCAATGTCCCGCTTTTCCTTAGAACATCCCTGTTTTCATTAGAGAAATGTTGGAGGGTATAGTAAAGGTAAAGGGACCCCTGACCATTAGGTTCCAGTCGTGACCGACTCTGGGGTTGCGTGCTCATCTCGCTCTATAGGCTGAGGGAGCCGGTGTTTGTCCGCAGACAGCTTCCGGGTCATGTGGCCAGCATGACTAAGCCGCTTCTGATGAACCAGAGCAGCGCACGGAAATGCCGTTTACTTTCCTGCTGGAGTGGTACCTATTTATCTACTTGCACTTGACGTGCTTTTGAACTGCTAGGTTGGCATAAACTGGGACTGAACAACAGGAGCTCACCCCGTCATGGGGATTCGAACTGTCGACTTCTGATCGGCAAGCCCTAGGTTCTGTGGTTTAGACCACAGCGCTATCCGCGTCCCTTGGAGGGTATGGTAGGATGTCCCTATTTTCACTGGAGGTTATGGAGTTATCCAACCCTTGAGCTGTCAGAAGGCAATCCTGTATAGGGAAGTTTTTTTTAATATTTATTGTTTTATTATGTTTTTATATATGTTGAAATATGCCCAGAGAGGCTGGTGCAACCCAGTAAGATGTGTGGGGTATAAATAGTAAAATTATCATTATCGAATGGGACGTCCCTATTTTCATCAGAGAAATGTTGGAGAGTATGTGAAGGCGCTGCCTGATTTGAGTTCCGCAGCAGGTGAAGCACTTTCCAGGTGGACAGGACTGCCAACTTCTCTTTGGCACCCCCCCTCTTTTTTGTATGTTTGCTAGGTGGCAGGATTGATCTTCTCCCACCGGCCTTCGCTCTGCAACTGTACCTTTGAGCTTTGGTGCCTGGCTGCCTCCCTAGATGGAATTGGCTGCCTGCCACAATTTTAATTTGACTAACTCCCTGAAACCAGGGATGGGGTTCCTCAAGCCTGAGGGCCTCTAGGGCTTGCCACCAGCCATCTCCGACCTGCTGGGAGCCAGAGGGCCCTTTTCCTGCCTCGCTCCACCTGACCTGAGGCGGGGCCTGACAGGCTTCATAAGAACTGCTGTTGCTGCTGCCCAGCAAGGACTGGGGTATTTTGGGGAAAGTTTTGTCGGGAGTTTTTGCTGTTATTGATATTAATTTTTTGTATCTATTTTTATGTGGAAATTGTTCAGTTTGGTTATACAGTTTTTGATGTGTTTTACAGTGGTACCTCGGGTTAAATATGCTTCAGGTTACAGACGCTTCAGGTTACAAACTCCGCTAACCCAGAAATAGTACCTCAGGTTAAGAACTTTGCTTCCGGATGAGAACAGAAATAGCACAGCTGTGGCGAGGCGGCATGCAAGAGTCCCCATTAGCTAAAGTGGTACCTCAGGTTAGGAACGGTTTCAGGTTAAGAATGGACCTCTGGATCGAATTAAGTTCTTAACCCGAGGTATCGCTGTTTTTATTTTTATGACTGCTTTGCGATGTTTGTAACTATGTACAATAATGTGCCCAATAGCTGCTGACAATCTCTGGCTTGCAGAACCAGCCAATCCCACGTTCCCCCTAAGCACTATCCATATATAAGACAACCCCTAATTTTTAACATAATTTTAAAATAAAAAAACATCGTCTTATACACGGAAAAGTACGGTAAATCTTTTCATATTGCAAGCCGCCTTAAGCATTGTTTTAACTGTGGAAAGGCAGCATACAGATAAAATGATGATGATCTCTTTTCTGGAGGCTTCTTTAACTTCACTGCACAAAGCCTGAATCCTGATTCCTGCTGCCTTGACTGATCTGCAGCTCCAGAATCCCGTCTTCCCTGCCTGAGCAGGGTCAAGAGATGAGGAGCAAGCCTCGCCACCAAGTTCCAGACACCCAGGTTGGTTCTTTCAAAGCTCGCCTGACAGCCAAGCTCTTTCCAGGTCCCTGACCCCAGAACAAATATCCCCCTGGGCACTCAGCTGCTTCTCAAACACCCGGGCAATGGCTCCTTGGAGCTCTGTCCCCACACACAGGCAACCCACACATCACCTCTGTTGACAAAGCCAGAAATAACAGCGACGTCTCTCTCTCCCCTGGTGAATGGGGGCTCTCTCTCAAGCCCTGAGCTTTCCCCCGTGACACTATCAATATTTAGAAATGTGGCGACTTCCAGGCCTCAGTGATTTATAAGGGAACAGGGCTGTCAGGCAGGGTTCCTGTTCGCCTTGCTTGTGGTTGCTATAGATGAGCAGTGTCTGTTAGCAAGGCTGTCCCAAGGGAGAGGTGGCAGAGGGTGGGGGTGGGGGGGTGTAAGAGAGAGGATTCAGCAAAGGCTGGGTTTGCAAAAGGGTGCACAAGAAAGGTCCCTCCAAGAAGGGTGGTCCTTTTTTAAATTTGCGCGTGGGGGGAGAGATATTCTGTAATGTGCTTTAGTGGTGGATTTATTATACTGGACTGGTCACACACATACCATTCCCCTTTGTTAGCTGTTCCTAGAGGTGTAAGCAGGCATCGTTTTCTGCCCTGCCCTGATTTTGATGCCTGCCCCAATGTCTTGGTTCTGCTGCAGATCATCTCTCCCCCCCCCCAAAAAAAAACCTACATCACTCGTCTCAGCATTGGCTGTGCTGAAATGATGCCACTTAGGCAATTTATGTGATTAGCTTTATAAGTGATGTAAATTTTGTTGCCATTGCTCCAACCCATTCATTTCAATGCAAAGGCAGCAAACTGCAGAACGGTGGGAGCATAATCCATTACGTATCGCTTGCGGACTGAAAGCAAGAACAAGAGTGGATATTGATAATATTTGCTAGATTGATTTCCATTCTGGACACGGGACAAATAATCAAACATCAGCAATTGCCATTCCCATTTCTGTCTGTATTTTCTGACATCTGCCCCCACCCCCAAACAGAGCAACAGTTTCTGGAGTTCTCTGGGAAGAGGGGCTGAGTGTTAAACCACTCTGGGAATTGGAGCTTGGTGAGGTAGGTGGGATCTCCTAACAGCAATGAGCGCCCATAACAAACTACAATTCCCAGGATTCTTTGGGGGAAGCCATGATGGTTTAAAGTGTTGTGACAGTGCTTGAAACGGATAGTGCAGATTGTCTGAGCATCTCAACACACATAGGAGGGAAATCAAAGGCATAATGAACAGAGACAGTTTCCAAGAAACATGGACCCCTTTCTTTTAACTATGTTAATGATCAAAATCAAGATCTTCTTATACCAGCCACTCAATATTCTCAGTGGAGAGGTTGCATTAATAATAATAATAATAATAATAATAATAATAAATTATTTATACCCCACCCATCTGGCTGGGTTTCTCAGCCACTCTGGGCTGCTCCCAACCGAACATTAAAAACAATGCAGCATCAGACATTAAAAACTTCCCTAAACAGGGCTGCCTTCAGATGTCCTCTAAAAGTCATATAGCTGTTTAATTCCTTGACATCCGGTGGGAGGGCATTCCACAGGGTGGGTGCCACCACTGAGAAGGCCCTGTGCCTGGTTCCCTGTAACTTCACTTCTCGCAGTGAGGGAACTGCCAGAAGGCCCTCGGAGCTGGACCTCAATGTCCAGGCAAAACAATGGGGGTGGAGACGCTCCTTCAGTGTTTAATGGTTATTGCATTTGTTTGTTTAAAAATCAATAAAAAAATGTTTGTTTTTTAAAAAAGGGATAGTGCAGACAGCATCCAAGGGGTGCAGCGGAAACAGAACCTAGCAGAGAGCAGTTGTGGGACATCTTTCAGACCAGGAAGTATGGTTCCTTCTACCGGAGTGCAAGATGAACTAATGGACTCTCCTTGTTCTGGCATGCAAAGACCTTTATGGTCAGGGAGCTGTCAAAACTGACCGATCACCATCCAACCTCTGTTTGAAAACCTCCAATGAAGGTTTTAAGCATGTTAGTGAACGTGGCTAAATTAACAGCCATTAATTTCCACTAATGGGTTTACTCTGAGTAATTGAGTACAACCCCTTCCACCCCATTTTCTGCTAGGTGATATATATATATATATATATATATATATATATATATATATATATATGCAGGTTTTGGTGTCTTCGGGTGTCTTCCCGTGTAAGAGTCGGGGTGTCTGTGCGACGTTTCGACGAGGTCTCACTCGTCATCTTCAGGCTGGTGCTTTCGGCTTCTTGTTACTGGAACAGAGCAGAATCTGGTGTTTGAGTTCCTATAAATACTGTTGAGGGGTGTGGTGTATAGCCTCCAACGTTCTGGGCAGAGAGGAAGTTCCTAGATTAGTGTGCCTTTTCTTCTTTTGTTCCTTAATTACTTGAGGGATATCTTGAGTGATTTCATGAGTGATATTCTGAATACCACTGGGTGGGTCATTAAGTGTAGATTAGTTGCTAAAGCTTTCGTGTCTTGACCTCTTGAGCTTGTGAAGAGTTTTTCTGAGAAGATGGCTGTGCTGCATTTAGTTGTGCTCTGGCTTGGCTTCGTGTATAGGGGCGAGCTGTGGTTTTGTGCCTTGTGCCAGCCAGATCTGTGTAGGGATTGCAGGGGGGTGCAGCATCCGGAGGTGCCACTATAGTTTGGCTACTGGATGGAGTCTGTAATATGTCTGTGGAGAGGGTCTGGGTTTGGGTCTGGTGTCCCCAAGATACACAAAGAAGGAACACCACTCCCCAAGATACACAAAGAAGGAACACCACTCAGACCAATAGTCAGCTCCATAGGCTCACCTCTACAAAATCTCGCTAAATTTCTCGCTAAGCAACTTCAGCCCTATGCAGAATCCATCGCTTCACACGTTACTAACTCCTTCCAGTTCATAGAAACAATAAAGAAGCAATACCTACATCCCGATGACCTACTTGTGAGCTTCGATGTTGTATCTCTCTTCACTCAAGTGCCCATTAATGAAGCCTTGACAGCCATTCAAAACAAATACAACCCCCCCAAATACATCCTGGACCTGACCAACCACTGCCTAACCAACACGTACTTCATCCACAATGGACAAAGATACAAACAGATAGAAGGAGCACCTATGGGATCACCCCTCTCACCGGTCATCGCAAATTTGTACATGGAACACTTTGAAACCAATGCTTTAGACAAGTCAGAACACAAACCCAAACTTTGGCTCAGATATGTTGACGACACCTTTGTAATTTGGCCACACGGGAAAGAAAAACTAGATAGCTTCCTCACACATCTCAACAGCCTACACCCCAAAATACAATTCACTATGGAAATAGAAGACAACAACCAACTCCCCTTTCTTGACGTCCTAATCTACAAAAAACCTGATGGCTCCCTAGGACACACTATCTACCGGAAAAAAACACACACCAACCGCTACTTACATGCACAATCACACCACCACCCTGCACAAATAAACTCCGTAGCCAAGACTCTCATCTCCAGAACCAAACGCCTGGCTGACAAAGACCACTTGACAACTGAGTTACAGAATCTCTCAAATGTGTTAATCGCCAATGGATACCAGAAAAACAGGGTTACGAAGCTAATCCAAAAAGAAACACCCCCCAAAAACCAAGACACAGAAGAAAACAATGGCATGGCCCTCCTTCCTTATATCAAGGGCACTACAGACAAAATCAGCAAAATCCTCCATAAACACAATATCAAAACAGCCTTCTGCACCAACCAAAAAATAGCCAATATCCTCAGAAACCCAAAAGACAAAATCCAGCTGGAAAACCAAGGGGTCTATGAAATACCCTGCAAAGTCTGCCCAGCCACGTACATTGGACAAACAAACAGACGAATAAATGCACGTATCGCAGAACACAAGAATGCCGTCAAAAAAGAAGAAAAAACTTCCTCTCTTTTCCAACACATGAAAGAAACAGGACACGAAATTAATTTTGCAGATTCCAAATTGCTCTTTAACATGGAACATCACCACAAGAGAATAATCATGGAAGCCATCGAGATAGAGAAACACCCTCACAACATGAACAAGCGTGACGACACGTCCCGCCTGCCAGACATCTGGAAATTAGCCCTCCCCACAAAAACCGACACCAGAACCAGAGGCACACAGAACGCCGTCACCAATCAACCACACCAGACCCAAACCCAGACCCTCTCCACAGACATATTACAGACTCCATCCAGTAGCCAAACTATAGTGGCACCTCCGGATGCTGCACCCCCCTGCAATCCCTACACGGATCTGGCTGGCACAAGGCACAAAACCACAGCTCGCCCCTATACACGAAGCCAAGCCAGAGCACAACTAAATGCAGCACAGCCATCTTCTCAGAAAAACTCTTCACAAGCTCAAGAGGTCAAGACACGAAAGCTTTAGCAACTAATCTACACTTAATGACCCACCCAGTGGTATTCAGAATATCACTCATGAAATCACTCAAGATATCCCTCAAGTAATTAAGGAACAAAAGAAGAAAAGGCACACTAATCTAGGAACTTCCTCTCTGCCCAGAACGTTGGAGGCTATACACCACACCCCTCAACAGTATTTATAGGAACTCAAACACCAGATTCTGCTCTGTTCCAGTAACAAGAAGCCGAAAGCACCAGCCTGAAGATGACGAGTGAGACCTCGTCGAAACGTCGCACAGACACCCCGACTCTTACACGGGAAGACACCCGAAGACACCAAAACCTGCATTCCTGTACCCGTGAAAATCTACGAAAGCAAATATATATATATATATATATATATATATATATATATATATATATATGAAATTACATTTAAATTGTATGTAAAAAAGAATGGAGGACTGGATCTAGCTCAGACAGGTCCATATCTCCCTGAGCACACCAGATCCCATGGGCCAAATTTGACAGGACAGTGTGAGAGCACCTAGCCGCCAATCACTTAACAAAGAACCATAGATAGGTAGAGTTGGAGGGGACCATGAGGGCATCTAGTCCAACTCACTGCAAAGCAGGAATCTTTTTACCCGATGTGGGACTCATACCCATGACCCTGAGATTAAGAGTCTCATTCTACCAACTGAGCTATGTGAAACCAGGTTACGGGTCTTTGCTTGTGTTGATGAACTGCTGATCACTGGGACCCTCTGTAGTGTTATGCATAACCTGCAAACCTCTTTGGCCCAGTCTTTATCTGCCCCACACCTCGGGCCCTTTATAATTTCAGGAGTATGGCAGGGGGCCTTCTCGGTAGTGGCGCCCTCCCTGTGGAATGCCCTCCCATCAGATGTCAAGGAAATAAACAACTATTTGACTTTTAGAAGACATCTGAAGGCAGCCCTGTCCAGGGAAGTTTTTAATGTTTGATGTTTTTATCGTGTTATTAATATTCTGTTGGGAGCCTCCCAGAGTGGCTGTGGAAACCCAGCCAGATTGGTGGGGTATAAATAATAAATTATTATTATATTATAAAATTATTCTGGCTTGACCAAAGCAGTCTTGAAAGTCAAATGAAGATGAACTGTGAACTGAAGGAAGCTCCAAGTCCAGAAGTGCCCCAACCCCCATTCTAAGGTATCAATTCAAAATGGTATTTAACCAAAGGAAATAGAATTGTATTGCACTGGTTTAATTCAGTGGTCACTAAGGCAAAGGGACCCCTGACCATTAGGTCCAGTCACAGACGACTCTGGGGTTGCAGTGCTCATCTTGCTCTGTAGGCCAAGGGAGCTGGTGTTTGTCTGAAGAAAGCTTCCAGGTCATGTGGCCAGCATGATTAAGCCACTTCTGGCAAACCAGAGCAGTTCACGGAAACACCGTTTACCTTCCCGCTGAAGTAGTACCTATTTATCTACTTGCACTTGGATGTGCCTTCGAACTGCTAGGTGGGCAGGAGCAGGGATTGAGCAACGGGAGCTCACCATGTCACGGGGATTCGAACCGCCGACCTTCTGATTGGCAAGCCCTAGGCTCTGTGGTTTAGACCACAGCACCACCTGCATCCCTGCTAATTTAATAGTATTAGCTAATAAAAAATATAGTAAGGTGAACTGTGGTGAATATTATTTTGTTTTCTTTTTGAATTTTGCTGGAAAGAGTTTGCATGCTTACAAAGAATTGCATTGTTACTTTAAAAAAAATGTTGTTGTTTTGCGGAAATGTGTTAATATAATAACAAGTATTCTAATAATGGTTAAAACTGCTGCTGTTGGCATCTGTATGGGGTGACAATGGAAAAATATTTAGGCATTTCCCCTAAAAATGCATTTATTGTATTTCTCCTTAGGTTGCACATTTTTGTATCCCAGATTCTTCTCCAGAAAAAAACTTCACTCACATATCTATTGTTTGCGACTCCTTAATTGCTTAACTTCGAAAGTTGTTCGTTTTCTGTTGGGTAGTTTCATGCTGCCATCTGTTGACCAGCAGAGTGCATTGCTACTGGATTTGCTATGGCATTATAATGCTTGTGGGGAACTCTTCTTTTATAATTTTATGGTTGAAACAGGCTTCAAGAAGCTCCACAGCACTGAAAGTGGAGCACCATGAAAATACGAGATGGAAATCCAGGACCTGAAAAACAAACAAACAGTACTGTCACTTCTGCTATATTTACAGCTGGTCAGCTGTGAAAAAAAGAGGGATCTGTTGAACCAAGCCATATATATATATATATGTGTGTGTGTGTGTGTGTGTGTGTGTGTGTGTGCACGTGTGCGTGCGTGCGTGCATGTGTGTGTGTCATATTCAAGAGAAAGCAATTCTTGGCAGCATCCAGTTGTGCATAGTATGGATGATGATGATTCTGCATTTTTACCTGATAGGGACTCAAAGCAGCTTAAAATAGGAACAGCTAAAAACATTGGGGGGATCATTAATATACATACGTATGTA
Organism: Podarcis vaucheri; assembly: GCF_965113315.1. Lineage (NCBI taxonomy): Eukaryota > Metazoa > Chordata > Lepidosauria > Squamata > Lacertidae > Podarcis > Podarcis vaucheri. The sequence goes on along the minus strand of NC_138765.1, from coordinate 71,393,416 downwards.
CATACATACAGGAGCCATTTAAAGCCACATAGTAAAGGTCCAGTCGTGACTGACTCTGGGGTTGCAGCGCTCATCTCGCTTTACTAAGCCGCTTCTGGCAACCAGAGCAGCGCATGGAAATGCCGTTTTACCTTCCTGGTGGAGCGGTACCTATTTATCTATTTGAACTTTGACATGCTTTCGAACTGCTAGGTGGGCAGGAGCAGGGACCGAGCAACGGGAGTTCACCCCGTTGTGGGGATTTGAACCGCTGACCTTCTGATCGGCAAGTTCTAGGCTTTGTGGTTTAACCCACAGCACCACCCACGTCCCTTTAAAGCCACATAGATTATTACAATAAAAACAGCACAACATCAGCTCATTCATTAAAGAGCAGTCAGTTCCTCAAAGCCTGCTGGAATAAGAAAGTCTTCACATGTTGATGGAAGGACAACAAGGGAACTGTTCTATCTTCTCCAGAAAGGGTGTTCTAGAATCTGGGAGCACCCATGGAGAAAGCCCTCTCTCATGTCCCCACCAAGTGTGCCTGTGAAGGTGGCAGACCGAGATAAGGGGGCTCCCCTGAAGATCTCAAAACCTGGCCAGGTTCATATGTAAGTAAGGAAGTAAGTAAAGTAATTTTTTATTTATACCCCACCCTCTCCAGCCAAGACCGGGCTCAGGGCGGCTAACATCAAATATCAAATACATTAAAACACAATCAAACAATTGATTCAAATACATCTTGAAAATTAGAATTAGGATAAAATTAAATGACTGCCCATGAATTACAACCATAGGGGTCGGGAACCTCAAGTATCCATGTTGGTCCCACATGAGCCGATAAGAGGGCCAAAGAGGCATCTTACAGGGTTCCATAGAGGGGGGTCAAACTGGGCCCAGACTGAAAGCCAGCTCCATCTTGCAGGCCCTGCGGAAGGATGTCAAGTCCCAGAGGGACCTGGTCTCCTGCGATAGAGCATTCCACCAGGGCTGAAAAGGCCCTGGCCCTGGTTGAGGCCAGTTTAAGCTCCTTGATGCCTGGGACGTCCAAGATATTATTATTTGCAGACTGTAAGGTCCTCCACGAGGCATACCAGGAGAGGCAGTCCCGTAAGTACGAGGGTCCTAGGGCGAATGAAGATATACTGTCTCAATTGGCTAGTGCCTTATGAAGTCACAAGATAACTTCCACTCCAAAGTAGCTTAACCAATGTCAACATTTATTGCCTTGTCTTCTGGAAGACAATAAGGAGAGGAAGGTACAATTGGTTGAATATTTGAGCCATGCATTAAGATATTCTGACAGGCCGACAGCTTGCCTGAGAAATGTATGAAGACAGATGAGGTGTTTAATTCCTTCTACAGCTTTCCATGGTTCTATTTTTCTCCTGCTTCCGAGATATCCTTCTGACTGAAATAATGACATTCATTCATTGAAGTCTGCACATTCGGAGCTCGCGGTCATGTCCAGACAGAGGAAGCGCATGCAAGAAAGTTGTGGTTTTTCTTATGTAGGTCTATCTGGGAGGTATAGACAAATCTATGTTGCAGCCAAATTTGGAATACTGGTCACTTCACCTCAAAAGGGATGTTTGAAAAGTTGGAAAAAGGTTCAGAAAAGCGCAACCAAAATGATTCAAGGGATGGAGGAAGGAGTATTGGGGACTTCCTAGTAGGAGGTGATGATGATGATAATAATAATAATAATAATAATAATAATAATAATAATAATAATAATAATAATTGTATCCCACCCATCTGACTGGGTTGTGCCAGCTACTCTGGGTGGCTTCCAACATATATAAAACATAATAAAACACTCAACATTAGAAAGCTTCCCTATACAGGGGCCCCCTTCAGAGGCTATATAGCTAATCATCTGTTTGACATCTGGGCTGGATCTAGATACATTAAAAATAATGTGTTGTAGAGCTCATAATGGGAAATCACGTTGGCAAAGGACCAAACTCTACAGCGCTATCTGGTGTCACAGTGTTATGATGCACTTAAGTAGGGTTACCATATGTCAGGAATTTCCTGGACATAGCTGGAATAATGCAGCAGTGTCCTGGGTGGAAATTGCAAAAAACAACAAAAAAGACTGGGAAAATATGGACGTATGTCAACCCATGTCAGCAGTGTCTTATGCATGGCACAGAGAAAGTGGATTGAGAAAAGCTCCTCTCCTTCTTTCATAACACTAGAACTTGAAGCTGAACATTGGAAGATTCAGGACAGAGAAAAGAAGGGACAGCACATAGTTAAAGTATGGAACTTGTTCCCACAGGAGGTAGAGGATTAGACAAATTAATGTGTGCTGGTCCCGGGGGGGGGGGGGTTACCATGCGGCGTGGTCTAAGTCCAGTCCTAGGTCGAGGGTAAGGAGGCTGTCCGCCAGGGGCGAAGCGAGGTCCAAAGCGAGGAGTCAGGCGTGGTCAGGAACTCAGGAGAGCAGGTCAGGGTGCCGGCAGGAACAGGTTACCAACGATGTTGCTCCCGCAACCTGGGTCTGGGCTGACTGGCCTTTATCTCCTCTGGGGCCTAGGGCGGTCCCGGTTCACAGGTGACTCGCCTCTCCTGGCCTTAAAGCGAGCACTCCTCCTGTGAGAACTTAGTTCCCTCCGCCTCTCTGCCCTGAGCCTCTGCAGCTCCGGAGAGGCTGGAGGGTTACTGGACCCAGAGGCAACCTCACCTTCCCCTGACAGGGCTGGGAGAGGAGCACCTGCAGGGCCCTCCATCACCTCCGGAACCAGAGCAGATTCAGCTGGTGTCTGCTCCTGAGGATCCAGCACAGGTGAGGGCCCTTCAGGTTCAAGCCCCTGCCCCAGCTCTGCCGGCCCTGGAGGTGGGGACTCCTGTGCAGGCTGGGATTCCTCAGGTTCAGCCTCTGAATCGGATTCCCAGTCCATCACATAATGGAGGAGAGGGCTCTGCCTGCATGGCTGATGGCAGCAATGAATACCAGTTGCTGGAAACCATCTGTTTGGCCACTGTGAGCATGCGATGCTCGACTAGATGGGCCATTGGCTTGACCCAGAATATTCTTCATATGCTCTTAGCAACAGAAGCACCACCTTGCAGCTTCCTCTTCCTTTTCCGCTCTTCATTCCCCTCCTTCTCCTCCAGCCCTCCTCACTCGTACTCAGATAATGCACGGCAAAGATTGAAAATAAATATGTAAAGACGATGTGTAGCATTGCCCAGGGTAAACAGAAAGCAGCAAACAGATTGCCTGCACAGAGATCTAATATTAGAGCAATGCTGATTTGTACTAATATACGGGAGGCTCATAAATAAATAACAAAATATAAAGAAAGAAACCGGAATAGATGATTAATATTTTACAGGGCTCCTAATAATCTATGCAGCAGAATATTCCCTTCAATCCTGGCACACCAATCCATAAACAAATATGCTCTGTTTTTCAATGAATAAATGATTAGATTCTCCTCCTTTCCCTCACCCTGGTTATGTTTGCTAGCTTTTACCATGGTTACTGGTTCCTGAGTCCTCAAAATCCATTTCTCTGACCAAAATTCCTGTCTATTCACATCACCCACTTCTCATGAGTAACACCCGGTGGACGATCTTGCTAAACCTGAATCCAGGAGAAGCAAAACACAGAGAGTAAACCCATGGAGCTGCAAAGGAAGACCTTTGCTTATCCCACTCAACACTGCAGGGGAGGAATAAGCCTCCAGCAAACAGGAGAGGCAATGTGGTGTAGTGATTACAGCAGGTTCAACTCCCTACTTGACCAGGAAGCTGACCTTGGGCTAGTCATAGAATCATAGAATCATAGAATCATAGAATCATAGAATCATAGAATCATAGAATCATAGAATCATAGAATCATAGAATCATAGAGTTGGAAGAGACCACAAGGGCCATCGAGTCCAACCCCCTGCCAAGCAGGAAACACCATCAGAGCACTCCTGACATATGGTTGTCAAGCCTCTGCTTAAAGACCTCCAAAGTAGGAGACTCCACCACACTCCTTGGCAGCAAATTCCACTGTCGAACAGCTCTTACTGTCAGGAAGTTCTTCCTAATGTTTAGGCGGAATCTTCTTTCTTGTAGTTTGGATCCATTGCTCCGTGTCCGCTTCTCTGGAGCAGCAGAAAACAACTTTGCTCCCTCCTCTATGTGACATCCTTTTATATATTTGAACATGGCTATCATATCACCCCTTAACCTCCTCTTCTCCAGGCTAAACATGCCCAGCTCCCTTAGCCGTTCCTCATAAGGCATCGTTTCCAGGCCTTTGACCATTTTGGTTGCCCTCCTCTGGACACGTTCCAGTTTGTCAGTGTCCTTCTTGAACTGTGGTGCCCAGAACTGGACACAGTACTCCAGGTGAGGTCTGACCAGAGCAGAATACAGTCACTGGGTTGTATTCAGCTAAGCTTCAACCAGAGTAGGCCCACTGAAATTAAGTTGGTCATATCCATTAATCTCAGTAGGTCTTTTCTCAGTAGGTCTCAACTAGGGCCAGGGCCTTTTCAGCACTGGCCCCGACTTGGTGGAATGCTCTGTCACAAGAGACCAAGGCCCTGCGGGATTTGACAACTTTCCACAGGGCCTGCAAGACGGAGCTGTTCCTCCTGGCCTTCGGCTTAGACTCACTCTGACCCTTTATATGGGAATTGGCATATAAATTTTCCCTTGGCTTTTTTGCTGGCCCATGTAGGACCAGCATGGATAGCTGGCTTAGGTGAATATCTGATGTTTCCTCCCTTTATGGTCTTGATTTATAGGCTACGACTAAAATGAGGCTGCATTTTAAGCTGTATTTTAAGCCGTATTTTAATTAACTGTTTGTTGTTGTTTTCTATTACATTTTATTGTAATTTATATTTGGTGTTAGCTGCCCTGAGCCTGGCCCTCACCGGGGAGGGCGGAGTATAAATAAATTATTATTATTATTAGGACTAACCCATTTCCCACTTCAGCCTAATCTACCTCAGAAGGACGTTGTGAGGACAAAATTGAGAAGTGGGGGAGAACCATCTACGCCACTCTGAGCTCCTCAGAGGAAAGCTGGAATGCAAATGTAATAATAAATAAATGACTAGGGCTGGGAACTGTAATTTGTTAAGGGCTGAGAGCCACATAGAGCTACAGTTTCCAGAGGGAAAGAGGGATTGATTCTTGAACCACTCTGGCAGCTCTGCGAGGGGAATAGGGGTCTTCTAATGGCTCTCACCACCTGTACCCCTATGGAACAGAACATGACAACTGACCCCAACCTCTCAGTACAAGGGTTCAGATGGCAACAATGGAAAGGAATGCTTCAACTTATTCAAACAAACTGAATGCAATGTGCAAATGTCATGTCAGCAGGGGGAGCCAAAGACTACAAATCTGCAGGTGTTTAGAAAACTGGGATATTAAAATAACCAGTTGTGCACTTGGGGGGGGGGAGGGAATAGTAATGGGGAAGAAAAAAACAAACCAAGATAGTTTTCATCATAGAAGTGGAGGTGACCTGAAGCCCATCATGTTGTTTTTAAAAAATGAGAAGAATACTTCCATACCAATAGCAAACTCCATCTTTCAATGTAGATAATTAAGCAGCTAGACTGGAGGCATCAGCAGATCTGCGACAACCCAGGGTTTTGGGGAGAACGGGAAAAAATATTCAGTAGGTTCAGAATTTTGACTGACTATTGGAGAGCAAAAAGAAGGAGGAGAAAAAGGAGGGTGGGAGAAATTTAAGTCTAACCCTCTAGCATCTGTTTGTAGTTAAGCCACCTAAGGAGCACAATTCAGGTTATAACAGCAGAGGGACATGGGGACAGAGGCAGTTTTAGGGCAGCACGACCAGTTCAGCTATAGCGATGCAGAATGGAGTGCAAAAGGTGGTGTTTCAGTGTCACACAAAGCGCTGCTGAAATTTGAGACCCAAATTCCACCATATAGGAAGCTGAATTATACTGACTCAGGATATTGCCCATCTAGCTGTCTACTCTGACTACTGTCTACTCTGACCACCAACAGCTCCCTGGGGTTTCAGGTAGGGGATATTCCCAACCCCACCTAGTAATTCTGGGGGTGTTGGACATGGGGTTTTCTACATGCAAAGCAAATGGTCTACAGGGATATCATAAGCTGCCTTATACCCAATCAGACCTATTAGGCCATTTTGATCTTCGGGGTTTTCAGACAGAGGACATTCCCAGTTCTTCTTGGAGATGGCAACGACTGAACCTGGGAAATGCTGTGCAACTGAGCTATGATTCATGCAATATGAAAAGAGCTGGCATACCTCAAAGGTCCAAACAAGGGTCATCAAGAGGAGAATAATAATTTATAATAATAATAATTTATTATTTATACCCTGCCCATCTGGCTGAGTTTCCCCAGCCACTCTGGGCAGCTCCCAATCAAGTGTTAAAAACAGTACAGCGTTAAATATTAAAAACTTCCCTAAGCAGGGCTGCCTTCAGATGTCTTTTAAAGATAGGATAGCTGCTTATTTCCTTCAAATCTGAAGGGAGGGTGTTCCACAGGGTGGGCGCCACTACTGAGAAGGCCCTCTGTCTGGTTCCCTGTAAGCTCACTTCTCACAACGAGGGAACCGCCAGAAGGCCCTCGGCGCTGGATCTCAGTGTCCGGGCTGAACGATGGGGGTGGAGACGCTCCTTCAGGTATACAGGACCGAGGCCGTTTAGGGCTTTAAAGGTCAGCACCAACACTTTGAATTGTGCTCGGAAACGTACTGGGAGCCAATGCAGATCTCTCAGGACTGGTGTTATGTGGTCCCGGCGGCCAGTCCCAGTTATCAGTCTAGCTGCCGCATTCTGGATTAATTGCAGTTTCCGGGTCACCTTCAAAGGTAGCCCCACATGAATAAGCAAATGCAGTCACCCCAAAGTGTGAGAGGGGTTGGGGACATTTATGGGAGGGGGATCACTGCATTTTCTTCCCTTTTTAAAAAGAAGTTAAATAAAAGCTATTGTAATTACCCCGCTTCCCCCGGGGCGATTATCCCTCTGAAGCTGACAGGGCAAAACCATGAAACAGGTGACTAGCTTGATTACTAGCTTAACCTTGATTTTTCTAGACCAGGTTCTCTTGTTTCCCACTGAAGACTGAACCAAGGGAGCTCCTGAACTCCACCAAACTTAAAAGTTCCCTGTATGTTTTACCCAACCCCCAAATAAATAGTGTGACGCTTCAGTGGACAGAGAGAAGTTTTCCTCCCTCTCTCATACAACTGGATTAAGTCAAATATGGACTCTCCTTCATTTGACGTTTTTAAGCTGAGTTTAGATGGGCATCTCTCTGGGGTTCTTTAGCTGTGGTTCCTGTATTGCTGGGGGTTGGATTACATGGAGTTTGGGGTCCGTCCCTACTGGACAGTTCTGTGATTCTGTGAAATGGCAGGGGATTCAGAGCAGGCAAAAGAAAGTACTTCTTCATGCATTGCATAGTTAACACTATTGAATTTTCTCCGATGCCAGCTTGTATGGCTTGAAAAGTAGGTGAAAGGATCTACTCTGAATAACAGAGTACAGTGATACCTTGGGTTAAGAACTTAATTCGTTCCGGAGGTCCGTTCTTAACCTGAAACTGTTCTTAACCTGAAGCACCACTTTAGCTAATGGGGCCTCCTGCTGCTGTTCTCATCCTGAAGCAAAGTTCTTAACCTGAAGCACTATTTCTGGGTTAGCGGAGTCTGTAACCTGAAGTGTATGTAACCTGAAGCGTATGTAACCCGAGGTACCACTGTATATATGAAGAGACAATATGAAGAGTTGGACTCATTGGCAGGGTTTGAGTAAACATTCACAAATGTATATAATAATAATAAAAAAGATGTAAATGTATTAGGAATTAATTGGGGAAATAATACGCAGGATGAATAAATTGAAAGTAAAACAAAGTGGAAGTATGAGGGAAGTCCAAGGGAGGGGGGCAGGAAAAAATTGGAAATTGTTAGTGAGATATTTCATAAAGGATGTATATATTGAAAAACCAATAAAAACTATAAAGGTAGGTGAAAGAAAGCTATTTGTGTCTAAACCGTTTCTAGGGAGCAAATTAATAAGTCAGCTTGATCCCCCTTTCTGAAGCTAGATCTACACAGCTATTAAAAAACCGCTCTGAATACACTCTGCAAAAAACCTTTGCAAAGCTCACAATTGAAAACATTGTGTTGCGATTTTAGCTCTACAGTGCCACCTGGTGTCACGGGGTTATAACACACTTATAACGCTGTATTTTGACTAATGTAGCCGAGTCCTGAAACTTAAACGTCCAGCAGTTGTTCTGAGGTGTTTTAAAGGTTTGTTTCAGGTTATTAATGCCTTTGCTAACCTGGTACCTTCTGAATCTTTGGACTACAACCCTCACCATCCCCTGCCAGTTAAAAAAATATATCTCGAGCTCACCCAGTTGGAGAAGAGTGCTCTAATAGAAACTCCCCCCTGGATTCTGTTTCACAGAAACTTTAAAAAAAGAGAGAGTTTTATTTTTTTGGATATTACATCTATTTATTATGATTATTATAATGGAAAAACTTGTAAGACTAATTCTATTGGTGAAGAGCTCTCATAAGTAGGAGAAGCTCATAATGCCCCAGCTGTTGGAGGGGCTTCTGTTACTGGGCAGCAGTCCCTAGAATATCTGGTCTCTGGTGATGATCGAGGGCCTTGAAAGAATCTTCTGCCAATAGATGCAATCAGATGTCTTTCTCCATTAGAATAAAGACAGACCTTTGCTATTTTTATTTCACCTCTCCCAGACCCCCCCTGTTGAAACTTTGTTTCTGGGAAGAAACCTTGCTCCTTTCTTCCCATTCTACGAAGCTAGAAAGGCGGCAAATGCTTCCGCTTTGTGAATCGCTGCTGGATTCCTGTCCTTCCTTTGAGGCTACCGGGCTGTCAAAACGGAGAAGGCGTTAATTTCTAAGAGTGTTTTAAGGCTTGTTGGGAGAACTCCCCGGAGGATGGGTTGGGATGAGCAAGAGCAGCTGTTGGGGAGGGTGTTGGCCCACCACCCTGTTCAGAAGTCTAGAGAGGCCACAGGCCACAGGCAACATCCAGAGACCTTGGCCGTAGTAAAATAAAAATAAAAAATGATGACACCGAAACCAAATACTACAAAACAAATGTTTGTTTATATTAAAGAGCTCATCACAATCTCACCTTGCGTGATGCTTGCTACACATACAAGTTTAAGTTCGGGGTTGCCATATTTTGAAGAGCAAAAAAGAGGACACATTTGCCAACTTCTGCTTTTAACTATGGATCACTGTGACGACTCTCATTTTACATGCCCATAAAAAAGGAGGACGCGTCTTGGAAAAAGAGGACATATGGCCACCCTATTAAAGTGTATGCTTCAGTCCACCAAGGATTGGGTGTGTGTGTGTGGGGGGTGTCTCATGACTGATATTAGTCATAGAACCATAGAATTGTAGAGTTGGAAGGGACCCCCAAGAGTCATCGAGTCCAACCCTTGCAATGTAGGAACCCCTTGCAATTAAGTTCTTAGCACAGTGGTATCTTGGTTCTCAAACTTAATCCGTTCCGGAAGTCCGTTCCAAAACCAAAGCGTTCCAAAACGAAGGCTCACTTTCCCTTAGAAAGTAATGCAAAATGGATTAATCCGTTCCAGATTTTTAAAAACAACCCCTAAAACAGCAATTTAACATGAGTTTTCCTATCTAATGAGACAATTGATCCATAAATTGAAAGCAATAATCAATGTACTGTACTATAAAATAAATAAATAAAACAGTATTGTAGATGATAAAAATTAAAATTAAAAAAAGTCTTACCTGCACTAATGATAGTCATTGTTTGGATGCGGGGGCTTTTATCCATTTCCACAGTCACACAATCAATCAATCAATCAATCAGTAGCTGAACTATGGGGGATGCAAATTAGCAGTGCAACAGGAAACACGGGGGGGACGCAGATTAGCAGTGCAACAGGAAACACAGGGGGACTCAAAACGGAGCACGTTCAGCTTCGAAAAGTTCGAAAACCGGAATACCGACTTCCGGTTTTGCAGAGTTCGGGTTCCAAGTTGTTCATTTGAAAACCGAGATACCACTGTATTCTCAATAGGTACAGATATTATCATATTTCTTATTAACATAAACATGAGACTACACACTTATTTTATATCCCGTGTAATGTTTTTTATCCAGTCCACCCCCTGCTCTTGGTGGCCCTGTATTCTATAGACAGGGACCTGCCAACAGAGAAGAAGTGTTCTCTCATTGCCACCCTCTTTGCCTTCCTTGAAGGTGAGGTGCAAAGAAGGGCTTTGGATGATGATCTCAGGGTCCTGGCATCTTCAGAGGAAAGACAGTCCAAATAAGGCTTTAAAGCTCAAAACCAGCATCCTGAACTGGGCTCAAAAACATATTGGCAGCCAGAAGAGCCAGCCAAGAACTAATGCTTGCCCCATGGTTGAGCCAGCCCTGTTTACATTCTTATTCTTCATACTCTCCCTGGATGGCTTGGCAAGGAGATTACACAGATCCATGGGAGAAGAAGGCTCTCAGTGGCTTCTGGCTACAATGCATTTGTTCCATCTTCACTGTTAGGGGTATATGGAGTGTTGTTGTTGTTGGGGGGGGGGTAGTACTTCTGGTGGGAGACACACTCAGCTCTCACCTGCAGCCCCTAGAAGCTGTCAGCAGGTGACAGCGGACACACCCCAGGCGTTGACTGGCCAGCCAAACTAGCTGAAGGAAGCTGATGGATCTCAAACTCTTTGTGAGTTAGGAACTTCCCTTGCATGAGAAGACAGGCTCCGGTGGATTGAGTGGAGGAGACCAGTACTGGGTCCAATGGTCAAGAACAGGCATAGGCAAACTCCGTCCCTCCAGATGTTTGGGGCTACAATTCCCATCAACCCTAGCTAACAGGACCAGTGGTCAAGGATGATGGGAATTGTAGTCCCAAACATCTGGAGGGCTGGAGTTTGCCTATGCCTGGTCAAGAAGGTGGTTTCTGCATGTGCTGTAGAGGGAAGTGAGGGGCAGATGGGGCTTGTCCACCTAGGAAGGTAGCCCATCTAGAAGAAAGAAAGCTCTGGTCCTAAATCTCTGCTGCCTTGGAAGAAGAAAGGCTAAGGAGTAAACCCTACACAAATCTGGAGTGGAGGCCCTAAGGCAGTTGGGTGGTGCTTTGTATGCCTCCTTCTAGCAACTCCTGCAGCCAGGCTGGTGCCAAATGTATTGCTCTGCTTTCCTTTGGACTACATCAGCAAAACTGAGAAGGGGGTCTTGTCATCTAGGCAGCCCAGGACCTCTATACACACTGCCCAGACATGCGCCCCAGGGAGGTCACTTCAGTGCTGCCATCACAGTGGTTTGACTTCACCCCTGGAGAAGCACTCCATTGTCTCTTGAGACAGACGGATGCCACCAACCTCCATTGTTGGAGACAGTATGCCTCTGAATACTAGTTACCTGGGGATCAAAAGCATTCAGGTCTTTGATATGAGCTTCCCATGGGCATCTGGTTGGCTGTCCTGTGAAAACGGGATACTGGGCTAGATGGGCCTTTGGCCTGATCCTCCAGGGCTCCTCTTATGTTCTTATGTTGGTTGCTTTCTCCTATTAGAGAGAAGAAAAAATGGTCAGGGAAAGATGTAGCAATGCCGGGGAAGTCAGCAAAAGGACAGCAGCAGCAAGGTATGCTTTGTTCCGCAGCAGTTAGAAGCGTCCCTGCCACAGATCTAAGTGAATCGCAAAGCTTATCCCAGGCACGAGGCGAACAGAAAACACTTTGCTATTCCCTTTAAACAATGAAAGGGAAAACGTCTCATTTATCTGAAGGTGCACCAAAGCACAAAGCGAGCTGGTGGTTAATGTTTGGTGTACAAGGCCGCAGCTGGCTGTCAGATGGAAGAGGGGGGAAAACAACTCTGCTAACTCTCCAGAGGCGGTCAAGGAACCTCTGGTCACCCAACCGCTGAGCAAAGGCAAAGTGTGTCTTTAGAACTGGCTGAGACAGACGCAGGCAGAAGAACCCTCCCAGGAGAAGGGGTGGGCAAGCGGTGGCAGCCCCCCCCCCCGCACGTGGGCAGACTCCAAATCCCGTCAACACAGCCCACAGTCAGGAGAAGATTGCAAAGGGCTGGTTTGTGGCCCTTTTGGCTTCAGCTTGAGGGGAGGGCATTGTTCCCACCTTGTTCCTTCATCTCCAAGGCCAAGGGTGAAGAACATTAGACATAGGGCTCAAGTGCAGCCCTCCAGGCCTCTCAAAATTTTCTCCAGGCTGGATCTGCCACACCTCTCCCTGACCCTGCTTTGGACCCTCTTTGGACTTCCCTCATGGGTGGCGCGGTGGTCTAAACCACAGAGCCTCTTGGGCTTGCCAATCAGAAGGTCGGCGGTTCGAATCCCAGCAACGGGGTGAGCTCCCATTGCTCTGTCCCAGCTTCTGCCAACCTAGCAGTTCGAAAGCACGCCAGCACAAGTAGATAAATAGGTACCCTTTGGCAGGAAGGTAAACGGTGTTTCCGTGCACTCTGGTTTCCGTCACGGTGTTCAGTTGTGCCAGAAGCGGTATAGTCATGCTGGTCACATGACCTGGAAAGCTGTCTGCGGACAAACGCCAGCTCCCTCTGCCTGAAAATGAGATAAGCGCCGCAACCCCATTGTCTAGCCTTTGACTGGACTTAACAGTCCTAAGGCCCTCAATTTTATCTAACCATTAAATATTAGACAGGCACTATCTATATTACGATCTCCCAATCTTGGGTTTCCAGCTGTTTGGGGACTATAGTTCCCATCATCCCTGACCACTGGTCCTGCTAGCTAGAGATGATGTGAGTTGTAGTCCAAAAACAGCTGAAGACCCAAGTTTGGGAAATACTAGTCTATGTTGTCTTTTCAGCACATACTGAAAACCCTCCTCTTCCAACAAGCCTTTTCAGCAGGGACCTCTCCCCGCCGGCCTCTGTGCTGGATTTGTTTTTAAGAGGTTTTTCTTTATTGTTTTATCACTTGTTGTTTGCTCCACTCCTTGTGGGTTTTTGCATTGCTGGAATGTGCCCTCAAGCTTTGATCATGCCTGTTACTTGTCTGGAAGGAGGCGACAGAGGGGTGCGTTGGGAGGAAGGGCAGGATAAATATCAAACAAATCAGTAAATAAATATCATGGCACAAACATTCATGGACCATGATCCGCTTGAATAAAGGGATGTCAAAGGGACACTAACTTGACTGCTTACAATCTACAGATGGACAAAACTGCCAGGTTTGATTTCTCCCCGTTTCCTGTTTTTCCAATATTAAATTCAATTCTCCACCTTTTCACAGAAATTTGATTTTCTTTTCCCTCATGAAAATTCACCAGCATTTTAGTGCAAGTTCCTTCTAATATATACATTTTTTGTAGGGAGTTTTGACTGACCTACACGCTGTTGCAAGCACTTTCCCCTAGCAGAATGAAGTTTTGTATGCTAATTTCACGAATGCCTTCACTTTTATGTCCCCCTTCCCCTAACATTTTGGTACATCTGCATTGCAAAATTCCGAGAAGTGCGGATTTCAACGGGCACTTCTGTTTCGGCTGAAGTATTGCTTTTAGAAATCAGTGAGCTTTTCACTAAAATGCAAATAAAATTGAATTCGCCCTCCCTCCATATTACAATCTCCCTTCCAACCATGTGTTCGTACCTTTTGACTTAGGACATTTCAAGCATCCTACGAAGTGGACCCTGGTCTATGAAACCCTGTTCCATCAAGAAACCCTGTTTTTATAAGTTGCCATGGAACTTTCTGTCGTTTTCACGGCTTGTTGGGGGCTGTGCACAGCTTCATTAAAACAGGATCCGTTCCAGAATTTTAAGCAAAGCCCTGGGATGCCTTCAACTCATGCATGTCTTTTTTGCGTGTCATCGTGTTGTTCCGTGAGTTTGGAGAGCGGTTTCCTCGCGTGTCCGACGGCTCCTGCGAGCATATCCCGTGCATAAAATATGAGAATCAAGACGACGAGGCGCAGCAGGGTTAACACATTTGCCAGAATGCACATTTAAGAAGGAGCCAGCAAGCAGCTTTGTCTGAAAGCACAGTGGGCTCAGCAGAATTGCGGGTTCACATTTAATTTTCCTCTCTTTTTTTGGGGGGGGGGGAAAGTGTTGATGTGGCATTATTTGACCCAAATATTTTACTGTTCAGTGGTAAGCCTAAAAAAGGAAAAGTTAAAAGAACATTACATACTGGGATGGCAATTATGCTCTCCCTCTAGTATCATATATTGGGGAAAGGGGTTTTTTTTTACGCGTCTAAGATTTCAGCCAGTGCCCTTTGCTTTTCCAAATAGATTGGAGGGTGCTAGGTTGGCTAAGGGGGGGGGGAGATGCATTGCTCTAAAATCCTCACCTGCTCATTTTGGGTGGCTGTGTTGGCTGGTGCCAATCTGTGTTGCAGTCTGACACCTGGTTGGCAAAGGATGCTTTCTAGCAAGACTCAGTGCCAGATTTACGTATAAGCTAAACAAGCTATAGCTTAGGGTCCCACTCTCTTGGGGACCCCCCAAAAAAATTAAAGGGAAAAAACAACTGGATATACATTTCCAAAATAAAAGATAAAAAACAAATAAAATAAAACCTACATACAGCAACAGTGTTGTGCAGGCTCCTATGATGTAAGTAATGGGCCCTGCTGGCTAGCCTGCTCCCTAAAGTATCACTGGTTTGCTCATTTTTATATGTTGGGTGCCTATATTATGCATGTGCAAATGGCTTTAGATACATACGAGGTCCATAAATTACCATATAGCATATATTCAACACAAAAAACAGTGACAATTTCTTGTTGACAAAGGAGAGCTGGACATATAAAGAGCCCCATTACCTTCAGTAGCTTAGGGCCTCATCAAACCTAAATCCGGCCCTGGCAAGACTCCTGATTTATTACAGCACCATTTCTTTGGGGCTAGGCAATTTTGGACTCCGGGCTTAATGGTCTTCATCAGAGATGTGTTTGTGTGTGTGTGTGTGTGTTGAGATGGATGCAGGATAGAGGGGAGTGGAGTAAAAATTGCATTCCTTGCTCTGCATAGTTTTGCCTCTGGCCACTCCTCCCCCCGAAGAGGACTCATAGAATTGAGGGTCATCTACTCCAGCCCCCTGCAATGCAGGAAACTCAGCTAAATAATCCCTGACAGATGGCTATCCAACCTCTGTTTAAAAAAACTCTGGCAAAAGTTCAAACATTAAAAACTTCCCTAAACAGGGCTGCCTTCAGATGTCTTCTAAAAGTCCAATATTTGTTTATTTCCTTAACATCTGATGGGAGGGGAGTTCCACAGGGCGGGTGCCACTTTTGAGAAGGCCCTCTGCCTGGTTACCTGCAATCTCACTTCTCACAGTTGAAGGAACTGCCAGAAGGCTCTCAGCACTGGACCTCAGTGTCCGGGCTCAGCGATGGGGGTGGAGATGCTCCTTCAGGTATACTGGGCCGAGGACATTTAGGGCTTTAAAGGTCAGCACCAACACGTTGAATTGTGCTCGGAAATGTACTTGGGAGGCAATGTAGGTCTTTTAAGACAGGTGTTATATGGTCTTGGTGGCTGCCCCCAGTCACCAGTCTAGCTGTCGCATTCTGGATTACTTGTAGTTTCTGGGTCACCTTCAAAGGAACCCCACGTAAAGCACATTGCAGTAGTCGAAGCAGGAGATAACCAGAGCATGCACCACTCTGGTGAGACTGTCTGCGGAGAGGTGGAGTCTCAGCCTGCGTACCAGATGGAGCAACAGAAAGCCTGCCAAGCAATAACCCATTGATCTAAATAAAAAAATTCCTTCCAGTAGCACCTTAAAGACCAACTAAGTTAGTTCTTGGTATGAGCTTTCGTGTGCATGCACACTTCTTCAGAAAGCTCATACCAAGAACTAACTTAGTTGGTCTTTAAGGTGCTACTGGAAGGATTTTTTTTATTTTGACTATGGCAGACCAACACGGCTACCTATCTGTAACTGGAACCATTGATCTAAGTTTGGGCAGGTGGATATTGAATTGTTGTATATGAGGGAAGCACCCGTCCATTCCACTGGACATGTAAACAGCTGGATTATGTGGCTGGCCATCCAAGGACTGGGAGAAAATTCTCAGTTCCTTCTCAGTGAGCCAAGATGTGCACCTTGGCCCCACTGTCCAGTGTTCACAAAGGCCTAGAGCAGAGCTTTCCAAACTGTTTGTTGTGACACATTAGTGCATTGGCTGTAGTGCATAGGAGTGTCGTGTGAACACTCCCTATGCTCCTCCTGGGGCTGGACAGGGGTTAGTTTAACCTCCGGTCTGCTAGTAAAACTGAATTACTGTGTTGCAAAATGATGCAAAACTGAATTACTGAGTTGCAAAATGATGCATGTCTAGAAAGTGTGCACCAACATGAAAAGTTTGGAAAGCTCTGGCCTAGAGGGCAGACCCCAAAACAACCCCCCTGCCCACAAGTCAAAGGCTGCAAAAAATGTCTCAATAGTGCCCTGAACTCAAGATGTCTTAGAGTGCCATCAATTAAGTTCTTAAATTCCCTTATCTGCCCGCACTGAATGCCAAACAGACCAAAGAAATACTCCCCTACAGTGGAGAGTATGCAAAAAACAAATGTCCCAGGGGGTGCAATCCATATTCTGACTTGGCCCCTGGAAATGGGAATTAGAACGAAAGACTGATGCTGTAGAGGGAGGTGAGGAAAGAGGGAACTGCAAACAACAACAACAACAACAACAACAATAATAATTTATACCCCGCCCATCTGGCTGGGTCCTCCCAGCTACTCTGGGCGGCTTCCAACAAAACACTAAAATACAATAACCTATTAAACATTAAAAGCTTCCCTAAACAGGGCTGCCTTTAGATGTCTTCTAAAAGTTTGGTAGTTATTTTTCTCTTTGATATCTGGTGGGAGGGCATTCCACAGGGCGGGTGCCACTACCAAGAAGGCTCTCTGCTGAAGCTGAGGGGTTGGAGGGGACTTAAATAGCAGCCTGATCACCGCCCCCTCCTATTGGGCACCCCAGCCCCTGAGATCCCCAATGCCAACTCACATCTCCCAAATGTGCATGTGTGTGGCCAATTTGCTCCCACTGAAGAGTTAGTGTGGACCAGATGGAAAGTTTGCCTAGAAACATTTCCTCAGAGCCTGCGGGAAAGCTCAGTCAGTAGAACATGAGACTCTCAAACTCAGGATTATGGATTCGAGCCCCATGTTGCGCAAAAAGATTTCTGCCTTTGCAGGTGGTTAGTGTTAGATGACACTCGTGGTCCCTTCCAGTTCTACAATTCTCTGATCCCTTCCTTAGAAGGATTTCAGGTCCCAGGTAATAATAATAATAATAATAATAATAATAATAATAATAATAATAATAATAATAATATAATACCCCCCCATCTGGCTGGATTTCTCAGGTGATGGGATAAACCTTTATTTATCCACACCTTTGCCAACTCTCCAAGTGTTTTGGACTGCCAAGACTCCCATCCTGTGGTTGGCGGGGGTAGATGTCAGGACCAGATTTCAGCCAGGAGAAAACACTCAAGGAGTGCAAAGAAGGGTTGGTGAGGGGCGTGGCCTGGGGAGAGCCCCATGGGCCAGATAGAGAGGCCTTGAGGGCCACATTCAGGGTTTCCCCCACCCCTGTACCATGCAGTCAAGTAGGGTAATAGAATCCTAGAATTGTAGAGATGGAAGGGACCATGAGGGTCATCTAGGCCAACCCCCTGCAATGCAGGAATCCCACAACCCTGAGATTAAGAGTCTCATGTTCTACCGACTGAGCTATGGGTGCCTGTTGCTTGCCATGCCAGTAAATAAATGACCAGTGAGAAACAAGAGTGAACTCTTGGCAAATCTTGTCAGCAGAGCCAATCTGAGACAGTTTCACGCCCCCCCAAAAAAAACTCCACACCGCATAAAGCTCTCACCTGTGCAAACAGAGTCAATTACTCCTCTCCTTCTGCCACCGTCTGACGACTCCTGCTTTGTGGCTTTTATTCGGGCGGGGGACCAAGAGGGTGGGGAGCAGAGCTTCCTGCCCTCCCTGCTTCTTGCAAAATAGCTGCTATGGAGAGGCATTCTCTGTTTTGAGCCATTGCTCCGATACATCTTCCAGTCAATTACACACCTAATCTCAGACCACTCGGCTGATGCATGGAGAAAGTTGCCGAGCGAGGAAGACCCGCTGGTGTCACAGATCCTATTTATCCCAGCAGGGATGAGAACAGCCCCGGGAATAGTGTTCCACAGTCCTCAGTTACGGCAAGTCGCAGTTCACCCTGCTCCCAAATTACCTTTGGGACTGATATTTCTCTTCTTCAAGCTCAGAAGTGATTTTTTTTCCCCCAGAGAAATTTGACGACAATCCATTTCTCATCTATTCGGTGCTTATTTTTAGCTGCTTGAGAAATTGTTTGGGCCCTTTCTTTTCCCCCCTTGTTTTTCTTCTTTTTTGCAATCAACTCAAAAAACAGTGGAGATCCAAGAGTTCTAAACTTGGTCCTGGGCCTGTAATTGAATTTTCTCTTTTCAATGTCTCCAGGCCAGGGAGACTCCTGGATAGAAAGTCTGTCGTGATGCGACTCTGAAGGTCCAAGAGAAGCAGAAAAATGAGCTGAGCTATAAAGAACAGGAGAATAGAGGGAACGAGGTATTACAATAGGTGTTGTGTGCATGTCGCATAAGGCCTGTTATTTGCACAGGGTGCTGTTCCCACTAATGTGCAACACCCTGTTGAATTTCACATAGGAAGGACCAGAGTTCAGCTTTGCACACAGAAGGTCCCTTGTCCAATCCCTGACCCCTTCCTGAAACCCCAGAGAATTGTTGCCAGTCAGTGCAGGCAATACTGAACTGGTGGCTCAATGGTCTGACACAGCATAGGGCAGTTTCTTGGGTTCCTGTTTAAGGGGAAGGGCTATAGAACAAAAGCAGAGCATCCGCTTTTTCTTGCAATAGGCTCCCAGGTTGAAAATGTCCCCTTGGAGAACTGCTGCCAGCCAGTAGTCAAAGAGCCAGCCAGCAGTAGATCACACCATTCAAAGTCTTTAGATAGATAGATAAACTTTATTCGCATTAGCCAACAGCCATAGCAACATAAAACAAGCAATAGATACAATTAAAAAGACAACAATGGGTAAAAAGGACAATCAGATGACCAAGATTATCGTTCAGGTAGTGGCCCTTAATCTCATTGCACCCTCGATAAACCTAGCAACCTTTGCTGTTGTCTGATCATTTTGATCTGATAAAAGAAAGAACAATGTGGCCGCAGATGGGTGGCCTGGGATGGTAAGTAAGAGTGGAGTGATGATCTCATTCCTCAGTGGCTTCAAAGTCTTTATTAGCAAAAAAAAAAAAAAAAAAACAAAAAAAACTCATTCTCGGTAGACCTGGTGAATGTCAGGCCTAATGAGCACAGTAGCTCATCCCTGGTAGGTCTGGCTCCATGAGATTTAAAGTCCCTACCTCCCCTCCTCCCCACAGCCGTCTAAGGCCCCTCCTCTCCAGCGTTCTTCCCAAGCAATCGGAGACTGCGCCGGCATGAAACCAACCTCTCCTCTGCCCTTTCATGCCTCTTCTGGTTCTGGGAGACCAGGAGGAGTGGGAGCTTGTTGCAGCAGTAGAGAGAGAGATACCCATGACTCTTCACCAATTTGCCTCACCTCTGCTCTTGGCCTCCTTCTCTACTCTCCTGCTTCAGCTTCTGCCTCTGATTCTGGACATCACTCTGTCACAGACTCCAAGCTCACTAACCCTGTTACCTCTTCAACTTCCGACACCTCCTCTTCCCAGTCTTCTCCCTCTGACCACTCATCACTGCCCCACCACTACTCCCCAGCTGGTTCCTCCTGCCATTCCTCTTCGTCCAACCAGTCCATGACACCAGGGTCAACAATACTCAGCTAGGTGGGACAATGATCAGACATGGTATAAAGCTGCTTCCTGGGTTCCTATTTAAATCAGCCCTTTGTTTGGGACCATGAGGACTAGAATATTAATTTATATTAAGGGAAGGTCCATAACTCAGTTCTACAGCATATAAATTGCACACAGAAAGTCCATGGTTCAGTCCTGGCAGGGCTGAGGAAGGTCCCTGTCTGAAACTCTGAAGATCAGCTGTCAGTTTTTTTATTTTATTTAAATTTTATTAACATATAAAATACATACATATACATATACATTTACACAATACACATACACAACACACTACCTTATTTTCATAACATAAAACATACCTACATTGCTCTATATAATACCTACCTATAATGTACATATCAACATAGAAGAGCAGCTGTTAGTTATTGCAGACAAACAATATGGAGTTAAAGAAGTGGCTGAGTTGAGTCACTCTAAGGCAGCTTCTTATGTGTACTACACATGAAAATTGGCATAAACATGTATACCTTTTCTGGCCCGGGCTTCCAGATTCTTCGACACAGCTTGACCACTTTAATGGTCATATTTGCTGCTCATCATACAACCTCAGGCACCAGTAGGCAGAAGTAGGATGTGGGCAGATTCTGGCTGCTCATTAGCAGGAGCTTCCTAACAACAAAAGCTATTTGACAGTGGAACAGGTGGCTCAGGGAGATGACAGGACAGAATCTTAGAACTGAAGAGATGGAAGGACCAGCTCTACAGTCCTATTATATTCTATCTATGACCTCATAGGGTCATGTAGTCCAACCCCCTGCAATGCTTAAGTTTATGGTGTTTAAACAGAGGCTGGACAACTATCTGTTATGAATGCTGGACTTGCAAGATTCCTGGACTGGCTTGGACAAGATGACCTTCAGGATACAACCTTTCAGCTCTTTGATTCTAGGATCCATCCACGTTCTCCATTTCTCCCTGTCCCTTTTTTCCTTTGAGGAGCTGGCAGTTTATCTGCCAGTGAGGAGTTCTTACTTGAATATTTTTGACACTCTAGGAAATGAGATCTTCTCTCTCCTTAATACTTCTAGCATCTTCATGGGGTAGTCAAGCAATCTATATGGCATGATACCCTAAAGATCTTGCTTTGAACTATCTGTCAACTAAATCTGGAATATTTCAGGTTTGCCCACTTTAATTTCAAACCCTGCAATTTCTCAGACCCTTCCAGTTTGAATTGCTTGGAAAAGTCGTTACCGTAAATAAAGTAGCACCATCTGGAAATTGACTGATCCGACGCGTCGCAGAACCAATGCGATAACCAACTATTTTAGGATTATCCCTGATGGTGCGAGCAAAGAGCAGGAAATGCAGGAAAGGTGTCTTTTTCTCTCACTGCCCCACTCCCCAAAGCAATTTGGTTTAATATGTCGTTTGCTGCTTTGGCAGCCTTGGGGAACACGGACCATTTTAATAACTCTAGGGCCAAATTCTGGGAACCACAGTTTAATAAGGATATTGACCAGCTGAAATGTGGGCAGAGGAGAAAGAGTCTGGAAACCAAGCCTTATGGGGGAGTTGGGTATGTTTAGAAGAAAAGACTGAGAGGTGATTGGACAGCTATCTTCAAATATCAAAAGGACAGTTACATGGAAGAGAGAGAAAGCTTGTTTTCCGCTGCTCCAAATGCTAGATTTCAAGCAAACATTGGGAAGAATATTCAGATGGGAGGAGCTGTCCCACAATAGAACATACTACCATAGAAAGTGGGCTTTCCGTCTTTGGTGGTTTTTTAATGGAGGTTGGATGGCCATCTGTCAGGTATTCTTTAGTGATGTCTGCATTGCAGGGGGTTGGACTGGATCATCCTTGGGGTCCCTTCCAACTCTACAATTCTATGATTCTGCAAGATTTCATTCTAATTAATGTTGCTTTTTCCAAAATTGCCAATTAAAAGGCCAGCCACTTTCTGCATATCAAGGACAACATGGGCTAGAGGACCCCTCCTCACTTCCTTTCTTGCCGCTTTGTTACAAAGAATTGTGCAAATGGATCTTCTTATGTTATCTGCAGTGGATTATCTCCACTAAAATAATCTTAGGGTAATTTTTTAAAGGGTGTAATCAATTCCGACACACGTGATTCTGAAATCAGAAGAGGAAGAAACATTGTTTGGAAAGTGTTTTTCTTTTTAGAAAGCACATTTTTCAACATTTGCATAGTGATGTTATCTTAGGATTTATTTACTGTTTGGCCCAAAGGCCCCCAAAGCTGTAAACAAATGAATCAAAGATCCATCCCTGGGATCAGACACACTCTCCCCGATGCATGCTCAGCAGTATTGTAAGGTGTAAGTGTTTCATGAGTTAACTTGCCTTGACCTGCCTTTGAAAGTTTGGTGGGTGGGCATGCCAACCCATTGGGACACCTCTTCTGCTTCCATGCACTTCTGAACTCCTTGCCCTGACCTTGGACCCCTTAAACTCAGGTGGCTGCCTCTAGGCCACCTAGCCTAGCCTAGCCTAGCCTAGCCTAGCCTTGCCTTGCCTTGCCTTGCCTTGCCTTGCCTGAGCATAGCAGCTGCTGTGATTCATTAACTTTTGCTGCACTTGTATCTCTTCTTTGCACCCATAAAGATCTCTTCCTGACTCTCAAGTAAGAGTCTCTGTTGGCGTGGTCTGGGAAGGGTCAGGACAAAAGTGGAACCACAGTTCTGGGGGCAAAAAGTGGCCCCCAGGACCCTCTACCTGGTCCTTGAGTCTTTCCCCAAGCCACAACCCCGCCATAGCCACACCTCCTTTCCCCAGGCCACACCCCTCTCTAGCCCTGTTTTCCACCCTCCTTGAGTGTCTTCTGCCTGGATGAAATGTGTCCTTGAACTCCAGGAGTGCTTCTTTGCTTGCCTGGATGGAGCACAGAGAGACGGGTGCGGAGGTTTGTGTAGAAGCAAACCAGATATAGAAAAGTAAAATTAGTATTCACTGAGCCACTCAGTTTTGCCTCTGGCTCCACTCACCACTGGCATGTGGCCCCTGGAAAGTTGCCTTGAAAAGAATGTGGCCCTCCGGCTGGAAAAGGTTTCTCACCCCTGATTGAAATGAGAGCAATTATTTCTGCATTTGAATTGAGACGTACAAATGTACCTATGTAAACATGTCCTCTTTTCTGGGAATGTGCACATGACCGCCTTAACACCAGCCAGCAGATCAATCCCTACCTTTGCTTGTTGTTCCTGCTTGCATTCGGAGGTCTCTTCCCCCACCCTCCTCTCGCTCTCCGGCGCAGTGGGGTGCTGCATTGATCTGACTATTATGTCTTACCTCTGCTCCTATAAGCCCCCTGAGGCTGCATCTTTAAATCTGTGGGAAGGGAGGGGGGAGGCAGAGAAGAGCAGCCAGGGCAGTGACTGCTGGGTATCAATCATGGGGGTGGGGAAAAGAGGATTTGAAAAACCGAGAAAGTTTTGCAGCGATCTGCCTGTGCGACTCGGCTCTGCCCTTGATTTGATCTGTGTGAGACTGTCTCGGCTGCTTGCTCATTCCGCCCTGATCCTCACCCCTTCCTCGCACGCACACGCCAATCAGGCACCAGCAAGTCAGTTCATTAAGCAAAAGGTAAACTCAATTTTGGATTAATCCCTAGGGTTTGGATGTGGGTGGCGCTGAGGGTTAAACCACAGAGCCTAGGGCTTGCCGATCAGAAAGTTGGCGGTTCGAATCCCTGTGATGGGGTGAGCTCCCGTTGCTCGGTTCCTGCTCCTGCCAACCTAGCAGTTCAAAAGCACATCAAAGTGCAAGTAGATAAATAGGTACCACTCCGGTGGGAAGGTAAACAGCGTTTCTGTGCACTGCTCTGGTTCACCAGAAGCAACTTAGTCATGCTGGCCACATGACCCAGAAGCTGTACGCTGGCTCCCTCGGCTAATAAAGCGAGATGAGCACCGCAACCCCAGAGTTGTCCACGAGTGGACCTAATAGTCAGGGGTCCCTTTACCTTTACCTAGGGTTTGGAGGCATCTTCCCTCCCTGCATGTGTGCAGCTAACACCCCAGGCTGGAACTAGATGTGATCTCACCCAGTGATGAACTTAGAGAGTCACACGACTACAAGCAAACACAGGATCCGAGAGATTCTTATCAGTGGAAGCCAGAAACATGCAACTCAATATGCAGTCTTTCCTGTGTCTTTAGCCTGCAAATCCTGTGCTCAATGGGATGTCCTCCTGGATAGATGGTGATGCATGTGATTTATTGTTCATCCTTCAGTCAACGGTCCCAGGAGAGGTTACAGCAATTTAAAAAGCAGTTTAAGACAAGGAACTGGATTCCAACTAAATATTAGGAAGAACTTCCAGGAGTTGCTCAATGGTGGAATATGGAGGAAGGTGGACCCTTCTCCCTTGGAGGTTTTCATACAGAGGTTGGATAGCCATCTGTCAGGGGTTCTTTAGCTGTGATTTCCAGGTGAGATGAGCATTGGGGCTGCATTCCTGGCGAACCTCCTCAGAGGCTGGAGAAAGGCGACAGACTTGTGAAGATTAACAACGGTAAGACTGTTCTCATTTATGGAAGTGGTGATATACGGAAACCGTCTGAATATGGTTCTTGAATAAAAATATCCACACAGGATTACAACTTGTTTTAACCCGCTTTGGAGAGCATCAGAGGTCACAAAGAGAAAGGAAAAATATATGAGAATAACAAGAGGAGATGTGGAAAACAATAAGAAAGGACTGGACAGTATTGTGAACATCATATGGACAGATTTGTGGACATTAAAGCAGCAGCAAGAAGATGATTGGATCCCCTTCGGAACTTGAAATGTGGGTACCCCCAACAAAAATTTAAAATTCGGCTTTGTAATTTGGAATTTATGTAATTTGGTTTGATTTGATGTGATTGGTCGGTTAATAAAAAATATTTTAAAAAAAGAAAAAGAGATGAGCATTGGGGACCCTTCCAGCTCTACAGTTCTGTGCTTCTAAATCACAACTGCAAGAATAGAGTGGGTTCCTAAAAATATGCATCTCAGCTATTAAAGGCCAGACTACTATAGAGCTGAATTGTCAATGCGTGACATAGTGAAGGTGACACTCACTGCTGTGGGGAAGAAGTTCCACCATGTATGGGCTCTTGAGTTTTGCATTTTTTTTTAAAAAAAGGTTGGTTTACAGAAAGAGTTTAAAAGCTTGGAAGCTGGAGCTACCCAGTCCCACCAGCAGAGAGATAGCTCAGTTGGTAGAGCATGAGACTCTTAATCTCAGAGTCATGCATTTTCCGAGACCAGGGAGAAGAGTCGGTGGAAGAAGATTGGAAAAAAATTAAAGACTATTTACAGAAATACTGTAAAATTAATGAATGTTAAAGGGATGTTGGACTGAAAATAAGTGGTGTTAGTAATAAGATCAATAAGGATATGCAAATTTGGATTGATAATGATGGAAATTATATTTTGACTATAGTTTAAGATGTTGAGTAAGGTTAAACGAGAGAGGGTAAGGATTTGCTGAACTAAATATTTGAATTGGAATACAAAAAGGAGGTGTGAGGAGGTCAAGAAACTAGTGAACAAGATATAATATATGGAGATACAGTTTTTCGTTTTTCTTTCTTTTTCTGGGTGTGCTTATTGGTGTTTGCTATGACTTTTTTTCTTTTTCTTTTTTATCTTTTTATTGAATATGTTTTGTTCTACATTTTTTTTCTTTTTTTTACTGCTGTATGTATTTTATGTTTAAAACTTGTTTAAAATTTGTTGATTAAACCTTAATAAATATTATTGGGGGGAAAATATAATCTCAGGGTCATGCATTTGAGCCCCATGTTGAGCGAAAACATTCCTGCATTGCAAGAGGTTGGGCTAGATGGGCCTCGCAATCCCTTCCAGCTCTATGATTCTGTGATTTGTAAAAGCCTTGCACCCCACCCCTTGAGAAATTCACGGACCTTGTCTTTCCCCTTTGAAAATGTTTGAATGTGATTTCTTTTCTTACTCGTTGCTGCGGAATAGTTGAAAGCTACAGCAACACCACAGAGGATATTTTCAATACAGTGCTAAGTCTTCTGACATTAAAGTGATGCTTTCTCACCCCTCCTTCCCCCCCAAATTTATTGTACACATCTACTATGCACCCGTCACAAAATGTCCCAGGATGGGATATAGCAAGACTAAAAAATCACTTACTATATAAAATAAGGAAGCGTCAATTTGAAAATGAAGCAATACCGGCATCAGGAACAGAAAGGAAAACTCACATTTATCCTGAGTGAAAAGGTGAATCTTGAAGAGTCACTAAAACTTGTACAGTGTAGATGACAGGATTTTGTAGATGCAGAATAATTGCATGGTGGCTGTAGTGGGATGAGTGTTTCATTCAAATGCATTCATAGAATTGAATGCCCCGGCCCCAGATCTCATTGTTTCCACACTTGGCTGTATATCCAAGTTATGCCTGCGGTTCCTGATCTAGCAGCTGATGCATATGCAGCAGAAGTCTCTTTCCACATATGGGTTGTCTTAGCTGGATTGGGGCATTTGTATTTTAGGAACAAAAGCAGGGGGAGGGGGATAGCTAAACAAAACTTAAAGCGGTTGGGAGAGGAGGGGAAATCGCAGAGCGACTGATGCACAAAGAGTCTCTCATTATCCTTGCCTTGTCACCATCTTTTCCGCCAAAGATCCAAAACTTCATGCAGCCATTGTTCTGTTTGTTTCTTGTTCCTGGAAGGCAGCCTCTTTTCATCTTTAAATAAGATGCACGGACTTGCTTCTCTGATTCTCACAGCCTGGCATGCAAATGTGCACGAGCGGAATCTGCGTAAACAGTTTAAAGCATCAAATGCATTTTAGTTCTGAGTTCACCACAGGCAAGCGCAAGGGTGCCCCCTGAAAGTCCTACGTGCTTCTTCCCCAACCCAGTGCCCTCCAAATGCTTTGGACTACGACTCCCATCAGCCCCAGCCAGCAAGACCATACTGACCGGGGCTGTCCAAAACACCGGGAGGGCACCAGTTTGTGAGGGGTGGGTATTTGTCCTACATCATAAGCACAGATCCTGGGGGGGTCCCTTCCACCTCTATGATTCTAGGACTTCTAGGATTGTTGATCAGAATGTTGCTCCATAAGGGAGCAATAGCAAACAAGCTGAACGGATAGGTGGGTGTATGTCAGGGAGGGACAAGGAAGAAGACCTGTGGGGGTAAGCGAAAGTGGCTGGGGGTTCATGGGAGTAGGGCAGGAGTCAGACCCTATTGCATCACCAGTAGGCCTGTGACCATGTCTGACTAGATGCAGATTGAATTAAACCAAACTATTTCCTGATTTATTTGCTGGTAGGAAAATCTCTCTCCCATCTCACCTATTAATACAGGTGAAGAAGAAGAGTCACTCTTGATTCCTATTTCTGCAACACTTGAGGAACATTTTGCCCTTGCATAGAGGCTGGTATCTACCCACAGAAATTTGTATCTTCAACATTTCTCAGATGAAAATAGGGACATCCTATTCAATATTAATCATGGTGGTGATGATGATAGGTATTTTATTGTTTATACCCTGCCCATCTACCTGGTTGCCCCAGCCACTTCCAACATATATAAAAACATTAAACATTTAAAAAATATTCCCTATACAGAGCTGCCTTCAGATGACTCAGGGGAGACTTCCGGAGGCGGCGCGAAACGGCAATGGCGGTCCTCTTCAGCTGCTGAAGAGGGGCTCCGCAGAAAAGGATCGTGCGCTACGGCACAGCGACGATCCACGAAGATAAACCACGAGCAGAGTGAGCTCGTGGCCGTGGGACCCGGCGGGCACCTGAAGCGACCCCCAAAACGAAGAAGGGACCCCGTAAGGGGTTCCGGAAGCGCGGAGGGGAAGCGGTGCTGTGGGTTCATCGCTCTTTCTGCTGGAGTGAAGCCGCGCGGCTGCTGCCGATGAGCGCCGACCTTTCTTCCTTTGAATTGGACTCCAAATTATCTACTCGTGAGTAAGGATTATTCTTTCTTTGGATTACAAATTTTTGAATTCGGCTGAAAGCGAGAGACGAAAAAAAGGAAGTCCGTCTCTTCGCATTGCTTAAAGATCAAAGACAAAGAACTGACAGCGGGAAGCGCTTTAAAGGGATTTAAAAACTGAAACCATCGTGCGTAAACGGAACTGTTAACCAAAAGGCAAGTCTTTCATCTTTTAATTTCCATGGTATTGAACAAACTGGGAACTCTCTCCTCCTTAGTGGATTACAAATTTTGAGGCACCTAGTATCGGGCTGGCAGAGTGAAGGGAATCTTTGGCTGCGGAAATTGTATCTAAAGTGGAACTTGATACTTTAGGCGCTTTGGAGGATAATTTTTAAAAACTGTAGCAGGCACCTTGTGGACTTTGTGACGATTTGTGGATACTCTGTAAGCTCTAGAGAAGTGGGTAAAGACTTATTTCTCCCTTTCTTTTTCTCAAAAAAAGATTTGTTTAAACTTTGTGGAACTGCAGGGACTTTAAATGGCGGACAAGCTTCTTCTTTCCCTTACTGAACTGCAATAATACTCCCTCTAGTGGAGTTTTGGATTTACAATTGCCTGGGAACAAACTTTATTTTGTCTCTCTGTGGTTTTTATTGGCAACTGGGGGACTGCCTTTCCTATGGGAAGATTGACAATCTGACCTTGAGCCAGAGACAGGTGTGGAATGAGTGGTCCGCCGAAAACAAGGGCTGCAACAAAAGCGAAAGCAGGGAAAGGACAACTTTTGCAAACAACCTTGACAACCCAAGCACGCAGATCATCCGTCCCTGCTGTATTAGACGTAGCTGCTCAGACTGCATCAGAGGGTATGGCTGCAGGAGGAGCTGAGTCCACTTTATTGAAACAGATGATGGACCAATTTGCAATTCTAAATAAGAAAGTGGACGAACAGACGGCTAAAATTGACTTAGCCACATCCTCCATCACCAAACTTACTGAACAAGTGACACAACATTCACAAGCAATTGGAGATCTTAAAGACACTGTATCAGAAAATCGGAAACTGGCTGAGGTCGCAAATTTGAAAGCTGAACAAGCAAATAAAGAAATTCAGGAAATAAAGGGAGAAGTAAGGCCACTACATAAACATATCAGTGACCAGCAGGCGTACCTGTCTCTGATCGAATTGAGAAACCGGGAAAATAATTTGAGAATCCGCTCTATCCCAGAATCAGAGAAAGAAGATTTGACTGGTTATTTGACAGAGGAGTTTTCTAAATTCTGGGACATAAAAGTTGATCAGGACTTTAAAATATCAACTGCATTTAGATTGGGAAGAGCAACAAGGAAGGACAGACCCAGGGATTGCTTGATTATTTTGAGATCAAAACAGGAGAGAGACAAGATATTAGACCTTCATTTTAAGAAACCACTTGAGTTCCAAGACAGGAAAGTGGAAATTTACAAGGATATCCCAAAACAACTTTTGGACCTCAGAGCTGCATACACGGACCTAGCAAGATTACTGAGAGGCAACGGGATACCTTATAGGTGGGAGTTTCCCCAAGGGTTATCATTTACACATAAGGGAAAGAAAACTAAAATCAAAACGCAAGAAGATTCCCAGAAGTTCCTGCACGACCACGGAGAGGACCTACAGAAGGGGACAACGATCCCTTGGCCACCACCATCGCTTGGAGTAGATTCATCATTGTTGCCCTCGGGCTCGAAAGAAAAGGAGGACACCCCATAAAGAGCAACAACAGATCGATCCAGGATGTCTCTGCAGTTGTACAGTTGGAATATTAATGGCGCAAATTCCCCGGAGAAAAGAAGAAAGATCTTTCATATCTTGAAAAAAGAACATCTGGATATAATTTGTCTTCAGGAAACACATGTGACAAGACTCCAAAGGAAAGTATTAATAAATAAAAGATTGGGCCAAGAATTTATTTCATCGGACAGAGTTAAGAAAAGAGGCGTAGTGATCTATGCAAAGGAGAATTTGTCACCAAAATTTTTGTTTAAAGATGAATATGGACGAATTTTGGCAATTGAAATACAAACTCAGGGTGAAAAAGTTTTGATATTAGGAATTTATGCACCAAATGAGGGGAAATCGGAATTTTATAAGAAACTGCATGAGATACTGCTGGACTATTTGGATTATAGTAACATCATTATGATGGGAGATATGAATGGAGTGGTCTCTACTTTAATGGACAAGTCGCAGAATCAAAATTTGACTAAAGACGGCAGACTACCTAAAACCTTTTTTGAACTGACTGACAATATGGATTTGATTGATACTTGGAGGACAAGGAACCCCCTTGGTAAAGAGGGAACGTTCTTCTCTGAGGCCCACCTATCTTGGACAAGAATCGACCAGATCTGGGTAACTAGAGGGCTGGCACCTAAGACTGTAAAAGTGGAAATCTGCCCAAAAACCTGCTCCGACCATAACGCTCTGAAATTGGAATTAAGATTTACTCCAGCCGGTTCCTTCAGATGGAAAATGAATGACAACCTGTTAAGAGATCAAGAGATTGTAAAGAAGGCCCAAAAAGCTTTAAAAGACTATTTTGAAATAAATTTGAACACCTCAGTGGAAAAGAGAACAATCTGGGATGCAAGCAAAGCTGTAATGAGAGGGTTTCTGATACAACAGAACACAATCAAGAAAAAGCTCTGGAATGGAAAAAAGGATAAGATATTAGAGAAGATAAGAGATGGCGAGAAAAAATTGAGATCTAACCCGAAATCAAAAGAGATTTTGAGAGAAATTAAATTCCATCAAGCACAATATATGAAATTGATAAACCAAGAAGTGGAATGGAAAATTAAACAAATGAAACAAAGATCTTTTGAATCGGCGAATAAATGTGGGAAACTGCTAGCATGGCAGTTGAAGAAAAGACAAAAATTGAACTATGTCACCAATCTAGAGGTTGAAGGGAAAAATATCCAGAAACCAGGTGAAATTAGAAAGTGCTTCCAGAAATATTTTAAAAAATTGTACACGCAAGGACCTGAGGAAGTGTTCGAGATGGATCAATTTTTGAAAACCAATGGCCTAACAGAACTTTCTCAGGAAAAGAGATCAATCTTGAATTATAGAATAACACAACAGGAAATTGAGGTTGCCATTCAGAATATGCAATTGGGCAAATCTCCAGGCCCTGACGGGCTTACCTCCAAGTATTATAAGATACTAAAAGACTATTTGATACAACCTTTAACGGAGGTTTGCAACCAGATTATGGATGGAGGGAGAGCACCAGAAACGTGGAAAGAAGCTTTCATTACATTGATTCCTAAAGTGGAATCTGAAAAGACTCAACTAAAGAATTATCGTCCCATCTCACTCCTTAATGTGGATTACAAAATATTTGCAGACATTTTGGCAAATAGATTTAAAAAGGTTCTGAATGAAGTAATTCATAAGGACCAGGCAGGCTTTCTCCCAGGTAGACATTTGTACGATAATACCAGGAACATTATTGACGTCTTGGAACTTTTGCAAACTAACATTAACACTAAAGCAGTGTTAATTTTTATTGATGCGGAGAAGGCCTTTGATAACATTTCCTGGAGGTTTATGAAGAAAAATTTGGAAGGGATGGGAGTGGGACGGGGATTCGAAAATGGTTTAGAGGCAATATATTCAGAACAGAAAGCTAAGCTGATAGTGAACAATGTGGTTACAGAAGAGTTTCAAATTGAAAAAGGAACACGTCAAGGGTGCCCTCTCTCCCCCTTATTATTTATTTCGGTCCTGGAGGTGCTCCTGAATATGATTAGGAAGGACCGGCAGGTACAAGGTATACAGGTCGGAGAGAAACAATATAAACTGAAAGCTTTTGCAGATGATTTGGTTTTGACATTACAGGAGCCAGAATCTAGTACAAAAAGAGTTCTAGAATTGATTCAGGAGTTTGGTCGGGTGGCAGGATTTAAGTTGAACAAACAAAAAACCAAGGTATTGAGTAAAAACTTGACATCTTTGGAAATAGATGGGTTTCAGAGGGAAACAGAATTAAATGTGGTAAAAAAGGTGAAATATCTGGGGATTAACTTGTCTTCAAAAAACTTGAATTTGTTTAAAGATAATTATGAAAAATGTTGGACAGAGGTGAAAAAAGATCTAGAAATCTGGACAAGATTGAAACTTTCCTTGTTGGGCCGAATAGCAGCGATAAAAATGAATGTGTTGCCAAAGATGTTATTTTTGTTTCAAACCTTACAGATCGTGGACAGAGTGGAATGTTTTGGGAAGTGGCAGAAGGATATCTCGAAGTTTGTTTGGCAGGGCAAAAAGCCCCGAATAAAATTTAAAATATTAACTGACGTAAAAGAAAGAGGGGGGTTTGCCCTGCCAGACTTAAGGTTATATTATGAAGCTGCAGCCTTCTGCTGGATGAAAGATTGGCTTTTACTTAAGAACACTGATGTCCTAGATCTGGAAGGGTTTAATAATTCTTTAGGATGGCACGCCTATTTGTGGTATGACAAGGTAAAAACACATAAAATGTTCAAAAACCATATTGTCAGAAAAGCAATCTTTATAGTCTGGATAAAATATAAAGACTTGCTAGAAAGTAAGACCCCGAGGTGGCTTTCACCAGTGGAGGCCAAGGCGCGGAAAAGATTCAATATGGAGGCCGGATGGCCGACATATGGCGAAATAATAGAAAAAATTGGAGACAACTGGAGATTACAGAGTTTTGAAAAATTAAAAGACAAGGTGCAAGATTGGTTTCATTATGCCCAAATTCAAGAGGTATTTAAGACGGATAAAAAAAATACAGGTTTTCAGGTGGAAAAATCGAAACTAGAGACAGAATTGTTAGAACCTAGGACTAAGTTATTGTCTAGAATGTATAACTTGCTGCTTAAATGGAATACTCAGGATGAGACAGTTAAATCGGCCATGATAAAGTGGGCTCAAGATATTGGGCACAACATTATGTTTGAAGACTGGGAAAGGTTATGGACCACCGGTATGAAATTTACGGCATGCAATGCCCTGAAAGAAAACATTATGAAAATGATATACAGGTGGTACATGACCCCAGTCAAACTAGCAAAGATATATCATTTGTCTGACAATAGATGTTGGAAGTGTAAAGAGGCCGAAGGGACATTCTTTCACCTGTGGTGGACATGCCCTAGGGTGAAGGCCTTCTGGGAAATGATCTATAATGAGCTAAAAAAGGTGTTTAAGTACACCTTCCCTAAGAAACCAGAGGCCTTCCTCTTGGGCATCGTCGGCCAAAAGGTGTCAAAGAAGGATAGAACGTTTTTTATGTACGCAACTACAGCAGCAAGGATTCTTATAGCAAAATACTGGAAGACTCAAGACTTGCCCACACTGGAAGAATGGCAAACGCAGCTGATGGACTACATGGAATTGGCTGAGATGACTGCCAGGATCCGAGACTTGGGAGAAGAAGCAACGGAGGAGGAGTGGAAAAAATTTAAGGACTATTTGCAAAAGTTTTACAAATTATATGAATTATAAGATTTCGCACGACTGGGAAAAAACAGCTCTAGCAAGGAGAGTGAAGGACAATGAAAATAAATAATGAATTAATGAAAGGAATAAATGTTTAAAGGGTGGAAAGATAAGTATATTGGCTGATTAAAGTAATATGACAATAAGTAATTTAAACCAAAAAGTAAGCTTTAAGGTAAAAGAAAGAAACGTATGAAACAAGGATATAATTTGTTGAAACTTTATTTGTTAAGAATGCAATGCAGGGGAGACGTGGGGAAGTTCGATAATGGACTGGAACAAGCTTGGAAATAACCAATTTCTTTTCTTTTTTTTTTCTTTTTTCTTCTTCTTTCTGTAAATGTATAAGTTTTCTGTATAACTTGTTGAATAATCTCTATCTGGAAAAAAACAATAAAATATTATTATAAAAAAAAAAACAGATGACTCAGGGGACATGCATACCTCCAACATTTCCCCAATGAAAATAGGGATGTCCTAAGGAAAAGTGGGACATTCTGGGATCAAATCAGAAACCAGGATGGCTTTTGTGAATCTGGGACTGTCCCTGGAAAATAGGAACACTTGGAGGGCCTGCATCCAGGCAAGCAAGAGGAAGGTCAAGGACATAGTTTAGCCAGGAAACAGCATTCAAAGAAGCTGTGAAGCAAGGTATTTGCCCTGTAAGTTTTCCATTCCACCCTGTACCAAAAGCTGCAAGAATTTCTTGGTTCTGGGCCTACCCACTTTGCAGCTGACCCCCAAACGAATTGTCCCTGCTTCTTCCAAATTAATATTCCGGCTACAAATCCCATCCTTGACAGCTTTATCTGTGTGATACCGGCAGCTCGCATTGCTATCTGCATCAGCACAACCCACATTAGCCCAGTGAAATGTCACAGGTTACACTCTGTGGCAGAAAAACCTCACTTTTGTGCTTCTGACCGATCGCAAGAGAATCGGCCGTTCTCTGACCTCTGACGTCTGCTGAACCCCCTCCGCGCTCAGAATGGTGGAAATCTGCAACCGGGAGAGCAAAATTCTAGGGTTGGAGCCTGCGAGCTGATACTGGCTGGTGTGTGACTAGCATCGCTCAGCACTCCATGCCATCCCATCAGTGCAGTCATGAAAGGGACGAATCAATCTGCAGACAGCTGACACCTCAAGATTTCAGATACAAAATGAGGCCCCTGCTCAGAGATTCGTGGCAGGTTAGGGGCTGGGATGGAGGGGGAGAGGAATGGAAACGGCAGAAAGGGAAGGGCTACCACCTTTCCAAGAGCAGGGAAAGGATTGGTGCATGTCGCCTCTGTTCAGCTGCCCAGTCGCCTATCCACTACAGGCTGTATCCAACAAGGGCCACATTTAAACCACACATTTAAAGTGCTATGATACCACTTCAAACAGTCATGGGTTCACCCAGAGAATTCTGGAAAGTGTAGCTTGTTAAGAGCGCTCAGAGTTGTTGTTGTTGTTTAGTCGTTTAGTCGTGTCCGACTCTTCGTGACCCCATGGACCAGAACACGCCAGGCACTCCTGTCTTCCACTGCCTCCCGCAGTGTAGTCAAGAACACTATCCAACCATCTCGTTCTCTGTCGTCCCCTTCTCCTTGTGCACTCCATCTTTCCTAACATCAGGGTCTTTTCCAGGGAGTCTTCTCTTCTCATGTGGTGGCCAAAGTACTGGAGTCTCAGCTTCAGGATCTGTCCTTCCAGTGAGCACTCAGGGTTGATTTCCTTAAGAATAGATAGATTTGATCTTCTTGCAGTCCATGGGACTCTCAAGAGTCTCCTCCAGCACCATAATTCAAAAGCATCAATTCTTCAGCGATCAGCCTTCTTTATGGTCCATCTCTCACTTCGCCTATCCCCTCCTAGAATGGCAGTTCCCAGAGTGGTTTAACAGTGAATTCCTCTTAGGCGAACTCTGTAGACACCCCCCCAAGTTTTCCTATTTTCCAGGGGCAGTCCTGGATTTACAGAAGCTGCCCTGGTCTCTGATTTGATCCTGGAATGTCCCACTTTCCCTTAGGGCATTCCTATTTTCATTGGAGAAATGTTGGAGTTAGGCTATCCCTGAGCCAAGGTGATAAGTAACTGTTAGAAGACGTCTGAAGGCAGCCTTGTATAGGGAAGCTTTTTAAATGTTTTATTATGTGTTCATACATGTTGGAAGCCACTCAGAGTGGCTGAGGCATCCTACTCAGATGGATGGGGAATACTACTACTACTACTACTACTACTACTACTACTGCTACTACTACCACTAGAAAAGGCACCCCTATTTTCATCAGAGAAATGTTGGAGGGTATGACTCTGAGGATTGTAGCTCTCTGTGCAGGGCCAGCCCAAGACATTTTGCCACCTGAGGTGAAACACAAAATGGCTCCCCTCACCTGTCAGGGAAGAAGGGGTGAGTGAAGATGTACATCAGAAACAAGAGAGGAATGAAAATATACATCGGGGACAAGGATGGGAGAGCAGCAGCACCTCCTGTTTGCCAGCGAGCCACTGTAGAGGTGACATGGGGTGGGCTGCTGAGGAAAAGGCAGATCTAGTCTCCAAGAAGTGTACTACAGCCATTTCTGCAATTGTGGCCGCAGCACCAGTGGGCAATATATTCCTTGGAGGATGAATCTATTGCCCCTGTGGATCCTGCTGACCAAGGCAATAGCCTAATCTTAGCTCATGGGCCCTGTCTGTGAGAGGGACAGAGGTCTCCTAACAGGTCCTCACATTATTCCATTTTATTACTTGTCCATCAAAGCTTCTGAGGTGCTAGCACAATGTTGCAATATGATGGGGCTCTCTCATGCCATAGAACAAAAAAAAAAGCAGGACAAAAACACAAATTGGAATGGGAGAAAATGTTCCACAATTTCAGCTGGAAATTGCAGGATATGCACTAATTATAAACAAAGCTGTAGAGAATCATAGACCCATTGACCTGTAGAGTTAAGGGTCATTTCATCCAACTGTCTACAATGCAGAAATCACAGCTAAAGAATCCTTGGCAGATGGCCATCCAACCTCTGCTTAGAAACCTCCAATGAAAGGGAGTCCACCACTTTCTGAGGAAGTCCGTCCCACTGTCAAATAGTTCTTCCCATTAGAAAGCTATTCCTAGTGTATAGCTGGGATTTCCTTCTTGTTACAAAGATGTGACATTGTTTGATTCTCTTGGGGAGCATTGCAAAACAATTGCATCTGATTTGCGTGATGTTAATAATCTTCACTGGAATCATGTTCAACATTGTTTCAAAGTGAGGTGTTCCATACTGAATTGCAGAATAACATTGACGTCACTCGTATATAATATTATTCTTATAAAGGCAATTTTCTTTTCAACCAGTTTTAAATCCCTTGGACAATTTCATTCTCCTGTATAACAATTGCCAAGTATTACATACACTAAACAAGCATTAGACGTGGTCATATTCTAGCTGTGTTACGTTGAAAAGTGAAAAACAGAGTAGCCCCCATTAATGAGAATCATGCATGCTTTAGGGATATTATATATCAGTGTTACTCATTGTTTAAATACATTCCTAGGGCATATTCCCCAGTGAGACTTTTCAGAAATTTCCATTCTTTTGGGCACTGAAAGCCTTTCAGGTATGCACCAGTAATTGGAAAAGCAGGACAGCTTTTTTTTAAAAAAAAAACTTTCTAATTTTGCTATTATACTAATCATTTTAAAAAAAAACAACAAAAAAAAAACAGTATCAGAGAATTTGCACCCCTGTGTGATCAGGACTGGTATATTGATTGGAAAATCCTCATATAAATGGACAGCTAACAGTGTAGTCAATATTCAGGAGAGAAATAGGCTTTGAAGAGTCTTGATTCTTCTTAACTTATGGATTACTACCCATTTTGCCTCATCCCAAGATGATAGGATCCTGCTTAATCTTATTAATTCCTTCCAGATGTTAATTAAAAAAACATAGGTGATAGAATAAAGGCAAAGTTTTAGTAAGATTCTCCTAGCACCATCCAATCCAGATAATTAATTTAAAGAGTGTCTAATAGTCCCTTCTTCATCTGACTGTATTGCAGGACTATTTAATAATTCCCTCTCAAAGTCGATAACCTTTGGAAGATTTTGATTAATTGCTCAAAGAACAAGATGAAACATTAGGAAGAAAACAGAGGGTTGTCTCCAACTAAGTCCTACTCAGAGTAGGCTGGTTGAAATTAATGGACCTATGTTAGGCATGTTCATTCACTTCAAAGGATCTACTCTGAATAACAGAGTACAGTGATACCTTGGGTTAAGAACTTAATTCGTTCCGGAGGTCCGTTCTTAACCTGAAACTGTTCTTAACCTGAGACACCACTTTAGCTAATGGGGCCTCCCGCTGCCGCTGTGCCGCCGCCACCCGATTTCTGTTCTCATCCTGAAGCAAAGTTCTTAACCCGAGATACTATTTCTGGGTTAGCAGAGTCTGTAACCTGAAGCGTCTGTAACCTGAAGCGCCTGTAACCCGAGGTACCACTGTAACACCAACTGAAGAGCCAGTGTGGTGTAGTGGTTAGAGTGTTGGACTAAGACTTGAAAGACCAGGTTTCAAATCCCCACTCAGCCATGAAGCACACTGGCTGTGACCTCAGGGCCAGTTTACTCAGTGTCAGCATCTATCCCACCTTAGAGGGTTGTAGTAAGGAGAAAATGGGGAGAAAGAGAATTTTGTATGTCACCCTGAACTCCTTGGAGGAACGGTGGGATATAAATATGATAAATAAATAAAATAGGCTGTTCCTCTTATAGCACTAACACGGGTAAGCCTGCATCCACTTGAATTGGCCCAATTTGGTTCAGGATCCAGCCTTTGGTCAGATTCAGTGCATGGCCCTAGCAAGCAGAACCTGCCAAGCTCCCTCTGCCTCCATACATCTCATTCCCATTATTGCCATTACCATATTCCCAGTCTGGCTCTCCATGTGCTGCCAACTCCTATCGGTCCGAAGTCAGGATGGTCAATGGTCAGAGAAGATGGGTGTCCTCAGACTCCCCATCCCCACTCTAAATGCCGTTAAATATGTGCAGCATGAAATTTGCTGTGCTAGTGGTTCAGCAGCTGCAAGATGAATTGTGGAAAGGCTGTAGCTTGGTGGAAGGGCATCTGCTTTGCATGCAGAAGGTCCCAGGTTCAATCCCTGGCATCTCCGAGGACTGCTGGCACATGCACCTCCACCTACCACAGCTCCCTGCAGAGGCAACAGCTGATCCAGCAGCCTTTTGGAGCTGTCCAAGGTCCTGTTCTGTTCTGCTCTCTGCTTTGAGTGGGCACTGCTTGCTTCTCCTGCGAGCCTCAAGCTCTCAAGGAACTGGACCCAATCAAGGGTCTGAATTGATTTGGATGGACTCAATTAAGCCGCGTTATTTTCCAATTTGGGGCGAAAGAGCTCTGCTTAAACCGAGCTAATCAACTCTGAGCCTAAGGGAGTTAACTCATCATGCAACATACGGCAAGAGGCCGCACATGAAACAGAGCATCATGCTCAAATGTCCCTTCCTCGGGGTCACTTTCATGATGTCAGAATCGGAACCCCTCCACTTAGCAAAGGGGCCTGGGCCATTGGGAAAACCCAAATGGCTTGTGAGGGCTCCAGCTGGTACAGTAGGGATTCTCTGCACGAGCCGGGAGCTGTCTCACCTCGTTCCTACAAGGAAATCACTTCGTTGTCAAACTGGGAGCTTGACATGATTCCTTCATGTACGCTAATGTGCTAAGAGTTCCGTTTGAGAGTGTGGCTTTGTGTGGAAGTGAAAGTACAGGTACTCTTTCTCTCTCTTTTTAAAAAAGGGGAACATTTCACCGTCTCTGACACTCCAGTATGCTAATGCATCAGCTCCCTGCATTTTCATTTTCAACAGGGACTAATTTAAAAGAAATGACCAACCTCCCAGTGGACTTCAAAGCAAGCATTTGATGAGTTTTAGCAGTTTCAAGCAAGCTCTAATTTGAATTTCAGAGTGTGCCATGCAATTTTCCTGGTGACATTCAAGAGGGATGATAGCACCAGTTCTATCTGTCAGTGGAACTGCTTCCTCTTGCTGTGTGTTACTGATTTGTTACGGCGGGACGTGGGGTGGGGGGGGGAGAGAAAGGAAGGGAAGGGAAATCTGTAAGAGGGGGTGGTGACAGTACAACAACAAGCAGGGAGAGAGGGGGATTGGATGTGTTAGGAAAAGGAACTGCTATATCGGTAAAGGTCATCATAGATATCTTTTTTGAAGATACAATATTTGTGAAATAGCAGAACTGCAAATAAATAAAGATATAAATGGCAACATTCCCAACCACATGTTATCACTGCCACATTCTATATTTTAACTTGGGGATAAGGAACCTCATGTCCCTGGGCCAAAATTGGCCTTCAAGGCTCTCTGTCTAGACCTCAAGACTCTTCCCAGGACATACATCCCTCTACACAGGCCACACCCCCAGCGCAGATCTGCTTGCACCCTCCTCAAGTTTTGCTGAGGGGCTGAAATGTGTCCTAAAACTCTGATAATGCCTCTTGCTTGTCTAGATGAA
Organism: Podarcis vaucheri; assembly: GCF_965113315.1. Classification (NCBI taxonomy): domain Eukaryota; kingdom Metazoa; phylum Chordata; class Lepidosauria; order Squamata; family Lacertidae; genus Podarcis; species Podarcis vaucheri. Next base: position 71,353,587 of record NC_138765.1, on the reverse strand, counting down.
GAATATAGAGGGCTGTGTGCATGTGTGTGTAGAAGCTAACTTACTGGGCAACAGTGGCATGGTGTGGGAGCAGTCAGCCAAGGTGCGAAATTGTTAGGAGTGCAAAATTTCAACACCTGGTACTGCCTGAATACAGCTGTACGCTTCCATGACTGGGCTGTGTTGAAAACAGCTTCACTATGCGAATCAGGAAGCGACCTCTCCACACAACAAAGTAACTCTTATTTTCTTATCTCTGTGGCTGCAATATCCTGGGTGACACGGATGCCGTTAGGCAATTGAATGCGCATGCGTACCCCATCCATTTCCCTCCCACCCCCTGCTCTGCGCAGTCCCAGGGTCTGGCAACCCACGATATGCCACTGCCGGGCAAAGGTAACAGTTGCTTATAGCTGTGCCCACCACTGGTATGTAGCCTCTGGGAGGCTGCCCAAAATGGAAAAAAAAGGTTTGCCATCCCCTGCCATACAGGTCTAGTTTAACAAGTCAGATCTCCCTCTGACTGACTGTCAGACTCTCTTTGGGAGGTTACAGGGAGAGCATGCAGAGGACATAGCACTGTGTAGCCCAGCAGAGGATAAATGTGAGGTGTAGCTCCCAGGAATAGAGAAACAGAAGGAGAAATAGGAGCAAAGGAGCTAACATATGGGAAAGAAAGCAGGGGTGAAATGGGCTGCAGCAAAGAGCAAAGAGAGTGCGGATGAATGGGATCCTGTGAGAGGGAAAGGGAGTGAAAGAAAACATGCAGGACAGGAGATGAGATGGGAGGGAGGGAAGATTGGCATGGAGGGTGCATGAGAGAGTGTGAAAGAACAAGTGGTGAGGCAGGCAGAGGACAGGCAGAAAATCAGGAAATGTAATGAGAGACACAACGTAAGACATTGACTAGCGCAGGAATAAGGGTAAAGAGCATCATCTGCGGTGAACTCAGAGAAGAGAAATTGCAGCCGAGTAAAAGTGAATGGCAAGTGTTACCAAAGAGAGAGGAAACAGAGAAAAAGGAGGTTTGTCTGGAGTAGCAGAGCCCAGCGGTGGGCTAATTGGCAGGAGTACAAACAAAGAAACCTCAGCGCCTGCCTACTGATGAGAATCTTAAGGCACGGTGTGTGTTGTACATGGGATGTCATATGCACGATGCACGTTGCACATTGCAGGTCCAGTGGCTGGCTTCTCCAGAGCCTCAACCTTCTCCATTGCATGCGCATTGTGTGCATGCATGCAACGCACAACACAGTGACGTCACACACACACACAACGCATGTCGCAAGTGACGTCATACACTGTGATATACATCATGCCTGTGTCATGTGCTGGGCCCCCACGATCTTGGGGCCAACCTGGTGCCTTTGGGCTGAAGTGCATACAGGGAGAGTGGAATGGGTGCTTGTGGGAAGCTAAGAACATTATATTCGAAAAGGAAATCCCCCCCAATTCCTATAATTTCGGGAATTATAGGGACAGAATTATAATTTTGGGAATTATAGGGGCAGAACTACCCAAACAGTATAGAAATTTATTCATGTATGTGACTACAGTGGCAAGAATGTTACTTGCCCAAAAATGGAAAGGAGAAGAAGTCCCAGCGAAAGAAGAATGGATACAAAAACTTACAAAATACACAGAAATGGTGAAACTTACCGGAAAAATAAGAAATCAAGACAACAAACTTTTTTATAAAAAAATGGAAATGGTTTATTGAATATTTACAAATAAACTGTAAACAGAGAACATTGGGAGGATTATAACCTAAGAGAGTATATTTTTGAAGTAGATGAATAAGTGAGTAAATTAATTTGGAATATGCAGGAAATATAAAAAATAAATTTAAGGAACCATAGAAAGAGGGGGAAGAAAGTCGAGTTTTGAAATGTTTAAATGATTGTAAAATTATTGAAATGTATAAAAATGAAAATCATGAAAAGAACATTATATACAAATGGGGTGAACTTGAATCTTGTGATTGGTTCACTTACAAATTTGTTCAAGCACATCCTGGAAGTCGCCATACAAAAGGCACCCCTTGCCCAGACCTCGCTAAGGCTAGGCATTAGACCATTGCCTTAGCAAACTTCATATTTTGAGGAGAGAGAAAAAGGTGTCTTTCTGGAGCAACTGCCGTCAGTGGCCTAGTGGCTGAGCCAATCCTCTCTTTTCTCCTCATCTCATTGTGCTTGTTCCTTTATCTTCACATGACAGGCTTTGCAGCACTGGGCGCAGTGTAGCTGATGGCGAGAAAGGACCCACGCTGTGTGGGCCATGTTCCATTTAATGCCTGACGCGGTGGTGGTTACAACTGTCATTGCTAATTTCATGCCTCTCCTTACATCTTCAGCCTTGCCTGTTGTGAGACGGCTTCATCCCAGCTGCCTTCTAGGGTCTGAGGCGGAGAACTGTGGGACAAAGGAATCTTGGCCGCCCATGCTGGGCCGCTAGGCCATTTTGAACCAAGTCCATGTCGCTTTGAGCCAGACTCTGCTGGACTTTGTACAACGTGAGCACACATCAGTGCCACCACTCACTACCACGGAAGCTAGGCCAGCACATTCTGACCACCAGGTGGGCTGACATGAATGAGAATCAGCCCCAAGACCCCAGAAGTGGCCAGTCTCAGGGGCCTGGGAGGCGGTCAGGGTGACAGGGAGATGGAGAAGATTGTGATGCCTTTTGTCAATCATAAGCGAGCGCCATGCATCCCAATGAGGTCTTGCCTCGCCACTGGGAAAATCAAGGAGAGAGCAGGCTGATAGAAGGCTGTGTGTGTGTGTGTGTTCGGATTTACTTGTTTCATTTATTTTAAACTGTTTCATCCCACCGTTGCACTCATCAGTGTCTAAGCCTTCTTACAAATAATACAATCAATTAGCAACCCAAATACTCAAGTGGAAACTGCAATGCAGAGCATGCCTGCTCAGAATTCTGTCCACTCCGCTCCATTACAAAGGAACCTAGAAAGCTGCCTTATACGGAGTCAGACTGTTGCTCCATCTAGCTTGGCCTTGCCTGCACTGATTGGCAGCAGCCTTCCAGGTTTTCAGACGCTCATCCGATGCTACCTGGAGGTGTCGGGGATTAAACCCAAGACCTTCTGCATGCCAAGCAAATGTTCTACTACAGAGCTGTGGTCTGTTTCCTTAAAGGTAATTCAAGATTCGAGTCCCCAAGGTTCCAACTGTTTAAATAGGAACATGGGAAGCTGCCTTATATTTAGCCAGCCCTCTTTAGGGAATTTTTTTAATGTCTGATGCTGTACTGTTTTTAATATTCAGTTGGAAGCCACCCAGAGTGGCTGGGGAAACCCAGCCAGATGGGCGGGGTATAAATAATAATAATAATATATTATTATTATTATTATTATTATTATTATTATTATTATTAGCCAGACCATCGATTGATCTAGCTGATTATTGTCTATATTGACAGCCAGGGGCTTTCCAGAATTTTAGACTACCTCTTTTTCAGGGCTACCTAGAGATGCTAGGAATCAAACCTAGAACCTTCTGCATGCAAAGCACTGGGCTATGGCTCTTCCCCCCTGGGTTTCATAGGATCTATAGTTTCCATACCTTCCATCTGGTTCACTGAAGGGGAGGCACACAATGTTTCTCGTAGCCATCAATGACACCCATTTTCTTCATAGTTCTTCTACCCAAAACCTACCTCCTTATGGAAGGGTGAGTTTGCATTGAGTTCAGGGTTGCAGGTTGCTCACCTGTCCTCTACAGAAAAAGAGGAAAATATACCTCCTACAATTCTTCCCACAACTGTTGGAAAGTATAGTACAACTCTATTATGCTTTGGTCAGACTCCATGTGGAGTAGTGTGTCCACTTTTCAGCACCACAGTTTAAGAAGACCTTGTCAATAGACAAGTTGGAACATGTGCAGAGGAGAGTGACCAAAATGGAAAACAAGCCTTGTGAGGACCAGTTGAGGGAGTTGGGTATGTTTGGAGAAGAGAATAGAAGAGAAGAGAAGAGAAAACTGAGAGGTGATGATAGCCACCTTCCAATATCTGAAGGGCTATCACACGGAAGGTGGAGAAAGCCTGTTTTCTGCTGCTCCAGAGGGTACGACCCAAAACAATGGATTCATATGACAAGAAAGGAGATTCTGACTAAAAACATTAGGAAGAACTTTATGATAGTAAGAGCTGTTTGACAGTCAAACAGACTGCCTTGGAAGGTGGTGGACTTCACTGGAGGTTTTTAAAGAGAGGTTTGGATGACCACCTGCCAGGGATTCTTCAGCTGTGATTCCTGCATTGTAGGTGGTTGGATGAGATGACCCTTCCAGCTCCACAGTTCTGTGATTGGACACTGCTATGCTTACAATCAGTCCTGAAACTTCCTGAAGACAGCATGGAACTTTCCATCCCACAAATGTTCTGGTTTGTGGTTTTGTCCTGCTTTTGTTGCACTATAGCACAAGAGAGCCCCTCCAGGTGGCAATAATTTGCCAACATAGCAGAAGCACCGAAGAGCAACTAATAAAGTAGAATAAGGTGTGGACAATCCTTCACCACTAATGCATTACTACTGTGTCAATGACATGTTGCAGAATAGAAAGGAATTACGGTAATCATGCAGCACATAGGTGAATCTATAGAACTCTCTCCCACAGAAGGCAGCTTCGAAAGACAAACAGATAAAACTCATGAGATTGGGCTAAAATGGTCAACCGAAAGCTGTACTTTTCTGGTTTATCACCATAACAGTTATTAACACTGGGCTTCAGCAAAGCAAATCATTTAATTATACAGTGCCTATATGATATGGAGTGGCAGAATAATTTGGCCACAATAAGGAAATTTTGTCCATGGTATGATTATTTCCCACCTAGTCATTTTGACACTTTGGCACCCTATTTGCAAAATTTAACCATTCCAAAATACAGACCCGCTTTCACTTTCATAAATTGAGTATACTGCCTTCGGCTGTACAGTGGTACCTCGGGTTACATACGCTTCAGGTTACATACACTTCAGGTTACACACTCCGCTAACCCAGAAATAGTGCTTCAGATTAAGAACTTTGCTTCAGAATAAGAACAGAAATCGGGCTCCGGCGGCACGGCAGCAGCAGGAGGCCCCATCAGCTAAAGTGGTGCTTCAGGTTAAGGACAGTTTCAGGTTAAGAACGGACCTCTGGAACGAATTAAGTACATAACCCGAGGTACCACTGTACTTGAAGGACGATTTCAAAAAATTCCACTGGAAAAATGGTTGTGTCCATGTGGAAATGGCAGTATTGAGCTGGTGGCTCATGTGCTTCTGGCTTGCACTCTTTATAAAGATTTGAGGAGTGAGGTTATTGCCCCTCTATTATTGTCCATGCCAGATCACTCAACCATTGCTACCATGTCCTTTCTTCTAGCAGATCAAGATGATCAGGTGACAGCAAAAACTACACGTTTTTTAGTGGGGGCAATTAGAATAAGATCTATTATTTGATTATTGATGCAAACCTCCAAAATGTATTTTGTATAGTTAAGTTTTCACCTCTGTCTTCAGTACGTTTTATTTTATTTTATTGCTATGGCTAGTGGCTGATGCAAATAAAGATTCTCCTGATTCTGATTCTTATGGAGGAAAAGGCTATAACAGTTACTAGCTATGATGTCTATGCTCTGTCTCCACTGTCCGAGGCTGTATGCCCCTGAACACCAGTTGCTGTCAATTGCAGTAGGGAAGAGTTGCTGTTCTGCTCATACCCATCTGCAGACTTTTTGCAGGCATCTGTGGGGATAGATGGCCCATTGGCCTGATCCAGCAGCCTCAATTTATGCCCTTGTGTAATACACCTGCAAACAACAACAACAAATCTTGAGAAGCCTGAAATCCTCCATTGCATGTTGTCGCCCTCCTAGCACAAACATCTATTCCCATTAGTGAGCTGAACCGGGGTCTCTCTTTGAAGCTCACAGCTTTTTGTGTTCTTCGGGCTTGGTCTACTTGCAGCCTCCCCCCCCCCCCATGTAGCATGTCTGATGCTTGCAGCTGCTGCTTTGCGTGATTGGCATATCCCTTTGCAGGCTGCACACAGCTGTTCCATGTCTGCCAGGGCTCCCCTGCTGGGCACTGACCTGCATCTCTCTTAAAAAAAAAACAACCCACAACCAAGACCAAGTTAAAATATATACAATCCTCTATCGCTGAGGTTCTCAATAGCAATGGACAGTATATACAAACATAAATGGCTCTACACAAATATTAGAAGACGGGAGGGTGAGATGCATGGATATGGGTGCATGGTGCAAAAAGGGAGAGAATATGGACATGGTGAGCCAAGCAGAAAATATGCTGGCACAGAGCAAACCATAAAATTGTAGAATTGTACGGTTGGAAGAGACCCAAAAGGTCGTCTTGTCTTGCACCTTGCAATGCAGTAATCACAGCCAAATGATCAATAGGATACAGATGCCCCTGGATATAATGCAATGTATCTAACCAAGTCTTACTCAGAGTAATCCCATAGGAATTATTGGTCCTAAGCTAGTTATGTCTATTAAGTTCTATCTGCTCTGAACAGAACAAACTCAATATATATGGGAAGAACAGAACCAATGCAGCAGGAGAACTTTTTACAGGGCAAGGACCACGTTCCCTTCTCTGTAGCCTACTTGGAGAGAATTTCTAGTGTTGGGCAGGGCCAGAGGCAGAAGTGGTGGAGCACCAAATGTAAAATTTGCCTTTCTACAGTAGGCTAGTTGCCACACACCCTTTTCTCTGTCCTCCATCCAGGAAAGCAAGAGGCATGATCAGAGTTCAATGAGACATTCCCAACTGGGCAGAAAAGACTCAAGGAGAGGGCAGAGCAGAGTCAGTGTTTGAAGAAGGTGTCCTGACTCCTGCCCAACATTCTCAAGCAGTGAGAAAGAGAACTTTATTCAGGCAAGGAGCTTGGCAAAGGACAGGGTTCAGGAGTCACAACTGAGGAGTTCCTGAATCAGGCAAGAAGTTTGGAACTGGATGGAAGCACCAAATATGTCCCAGCAGTTTCTATGCCCTGCCTGTCAAGCTTTTAATGATGCTGTGGTGTGTTCTCCACGTTTCCACAAGAATTTGTGCTCTTCCCGCCTATCTATCTATCTATCTATCTATCTATCTATCTATCTATCTATCTATCTATATCTATCTATCTATCTATCATCTATCTATCTATCTATCTATCTATCTATCTATCTATCTATCTATCTATCTATCATCTATCTATCATCTATCTATCATCTATCTATCTATCTATCTATCTATCTATCTATCTATCTATCTATCTATCTATCTATCATCTATCTATCTATCATCTATCATCTATCTATCTGTCATCTATCTATCTATCATCTATCATCTATCTATCTGTCATCTATCTATCATCTATCTATCTACCTACTCTATCTATCTATCTGTCTGTCTCTATCCTCTCTCTATCTATCATCTGTCTGTCTGTCTGTCTGTCTGTCTATCATGAATGAATGCATTTCCCCCTAATATTGTGCATTTTTAAATGTTATTTTCACCAATAAGAGCATTGTTATTTACACTCCTATATGCATTTTTAACACATATTTCTTGGCTGGGGAGCTGCATTGCAAAATTAGGAAAATTTGCAGATTTCAGCTTGCATATTGTTTCTTAATCTGTCAATTAGGCAGGTTTACCTTTAAATGCAAACTGAATCAGATTTCTTCACCTTACCTGGCACTACTCATCTGATCTATCTACCTGTACTCCTAACCTCCACAAGCCTGGGCTCAAAAGCAGAGGTGCTTGAGTTTTCCCTTGAAACATTTTAATTTCATTCAGCAGGACTTTGGGGAATGGCACAATAATTAGTCTCTGTGACAATCAAGTCCCCCCTCCCCTTCTTCTTCTTTTTTGCATTGCACTGTGGTAACAAGTAGCTGAGATGGGGCTCAGCTTCCACTGAGCCAGCAGAAAATCTATTTTTAAAAGGCAGATTATCTGGTGAAACTGAGGGCAAGTGGGGCTGGTAGGCTGAGAGATAATGGGGGTGCCTCTGACAGCTTTATTAGGAAGTGGCTAATGTCAGAGGGATTTCACGGAGGCTGGCATCATACAAAGCTGAGCCCGGGGGTGGGATACGGGGTGCTTAGGCGTGTGACGACTGAGCCTCACTGACACCCTCAGATGGGATTAGAAGGTAGCTGACCTGCCAACTGCACTCTGGGAATCCATTGTACGAGGCCGGCATCTACATTCTGGTCAGGGCAGCTGGGAGCGCCACCTACTAATGTGGGGACACTCCAAGCCATTGCTTAGGCTGTCTTTTCATGCCATCTGCTCTCCAGGATGTGCCCCCTCCCCAAAGCATCAGGCAGTTTTGAAGATCAGCTTCTTCAGTGACATGACCAAGACTGGCTTCTGCCCTTCTTCACTTCCACCCTAACATGTTCATTGTTTTGCCACTGCTAACATGGTGGCAGTGATGGCTGGGCCTTGGCCTCACCATCTCCCCTCCCTCCCTCTGAGGAAGCACTACAGAGTGGTTTAACAATCCCTCTCAGTGGAGTAGAGTGGAGGTGGGTACCTACAGGGGTGCTTGCCGCAGGTGCAAAATTGTTAGGGGTGCAAAATTTCAACATCCGCTACTGCCTCAAAACAGCTGCATGCTTCCGTCGCTGGGCTCCGTTGAAAATGGTTTCTCCATGAGAACCAGGAAGTGACCCTTCCAGACAATGGTATGACTCTTGTTTTCGTATCTGTGTGGTTGCAATCACCTGGGTGATGCAGACACCATGGGAGCGGTGAATGTGCATGCGTATTCAATCTGTTTCCCTCCCTCACACCCACCTTCCTCATGGCCCCAGGCACTGGCAACCCATGCTATGCCATTGATTCCTCTTCTGGAAACTGTAGCTCTGGAAGGGGAATAACTACAGCTCCCAAAATTCATTCATTCATTTTTATTTTGACAAAGCTATAATCATAAATAAATAAGAATAAAAATGTGCACCCCACCACAGAGACTATTCCTGTAACTATCCAACCTCCCAAAACGTCAACAGCTCTTGCAGTGGCTTGACCCCTTTCCGTTTTAACAATACAAATTCTACAAACACCTTCCATATCTCCTCGAAATCATTTCTCCTGCATATTCCCTGCCTTGCCTTAATGACACATGTTAATTTCTCATTAATAGCTGTATCCCACACCTCTTTATACCATTCATCCATTTTATATTCTGCTTGCCCCTTCCACTTCCTAGCCATCATGATTTGTGCAGCTGTCAATAAATTTGTTAAATGTATTGTGTGAATGTGCCCATTCTCTCCTCTCTCTCTCTCTCTCTCTCTCTCCCTCCTAATATTTTGTTTATCCTCCCATTCCAATTTCTAGCTGAAAGAGAGAGTGAATATGTGACCTCTCTCCTCTTCAGACTGCCCCGCCTCCAATGGTTTTGGCCACACCTACTTTAATCTCTGGTCCCACCCACTGCTGGTAAGTAACCCCTGGCAGATTAAACCCCAAAGAAGAGGTAACCAGGGTGAGCGAGTAGAAGAATGGTGACCAGTCCACAGCTCCTCCTTCCATGTAAGGACACCTTTATGCCCCACCAATTCTCCTAACCTGATGGGGCGTTGTCTTGCCTTCAGCCTGCCCTCTGAGTTCCAGACAAGCAGAGCTGCGATGGTTTGTCAACCCCGGTAACCATAAGGTGTAGCCCAGCCCTTAGTTATAATTTGCCTGGGCCAAGGGAACAGTGCTCTGTACAGAGCGTGTACTTTTACCAATTGCTTTCAAAGGGATTATGCACATCTCTGTGTAATTTGGGTCTCGCTGATATTTGCATTCGCAGCGTGAGCAAAGGCCCGGCAGCAAAGACAACAGTTTAAAGTTAATAGCTCTGCATTATGGATGGATCTCAAATAGACGGCGGCTTCTGAAATTTCTAGCTGGGTTTGGCTGGGACCGAGGAAGCTGCCTCGTGCCATTTCTGGCCACTGCTTTATCTAGGTCATCCGTGGGGAACCTCAAGCCCAGTGCCTCAGGCCTCTCCCTCTAGCCCTAAGGACCTCCCCCAGGCCACCCCAGCTCTGCTTCACATCCTCCTCCTGCAGGACACCGCCCCCAACCATGCCTTGTCTCTTGAGGCCACACCCCTCACCAGCCCAGCTTTGCATTGTTCTGCCTGGAATATGTCCTTGAACTCCGATAGTGATTCTTGCTTGCCTGGATGGAGGATAGAAAGGGGTGTTTGCAGAAACTAGTGTTCTGAGCAAAGGTAAAATTTACATTTGTCTCTGGCCCCACTCACCACTGCCATGAGGACTTGGGAAGGGGCCCCAGAAGAGAATGCAGTGCTCAGGCTGAAGTAGGTTCCCCATCCCTGGAATAAAGCATGGATCAGAGATGGATTAGCAACATATAGTAGGCAGAGCTGGCTTCAAAAGGTGGCAAACTTGGTCATTTGTCAGGGTCCCAAGATGTCAGGGACTGGCTGGATGAGGAAGAGTGGTGGGAGCCACCTGTCCAAGAGCCCCCTACGGAGGGCACAGAAGAAGACAACTTAGATCCTGGATCCTGGTGGTGGGACACTGAAGAGCAGTCTGAAGAGGGATAAGCCAGGAGGTCTAAAAGCAGGGGGTTTGAGAGATCAAGAGAGGCCAGGAGAAGGAGGGTCTTCCAAGACAGAGTTAGAAGCTGAGAGTCACTGTGTGAACACAGACTCAGAAAGAGAGGAGTCAGAGGTTGGCCCTGCTACGTAGCAGCAGGACAGTCCCAGTCCTGGTGGCTCACCTCCCCCTCTGACACCCCAATCGAGGAGAGTGCTGCACGTTATTGAGCAACAGGCCAGACAGGCCCAGAGGAGGAGGATCTCATCCCCTTCATCTTCAAAGTGAGAGGCTAGAGGGGGGAGGCTGGAGCTAGTGATCCATCTTAGCTGGATTAAGGTGAACCAGAGGACTCTTCTGTGTTGTTATTTTCTGTTAATAAAGAGCTAATTGCATTCCGTGCCTGCCATTTGTATGCCTGCCCTGTGGTTGACCTGGCTCATTCACAGTTCCTTGACACAAGACCAGCAACAGGGCCCATCACTCTTACGGTCTTAGCATTTCCACTTGGTACAAAGTGGCCATGAAGATCAGATGCAATCCAAGAGAATTCTCAGCTTGTATGCCCTGTCTCTTCTGGGTTAGACAGGTCCACTCATGGTGCTGTGTCTCAGAGTCCTTTATATCCTGGATTCAACAGAGTTAAGAGGAAAGGGGGGGGGGAGAGGTGAACTCACACAATGCAATGATCTGTAGTATGAGGACAGAGGTCTTACAAGAGCATTCATATTTCCATCTGTGAAAAGTTGAAGGGTGTGGTCAAATGGTCCAAGAAAGGAGGTCCCGTACCTCTGCACTAAAAGATCTGCCTTTTCTGCAATTCCAGAGTCTGATCAGATTAGTCATCATGGCTAGGACTCTGAGTTAAGACCACGGGGATTCATTGCTATGTGGGAAATGATGAAAGAAGCAAAAACCCTAAAGAAACCCAACTCTATTTATGGTCACTCTTTCATCAATGAGAACTGTGTTCCCAGAGCTTCCTGGGAAACAAAACAAAACAGAAGTCTGGTGTCAAATAGCGACAGCATCCTCCTCCGCAACAGACAGTGTGCAGATCCTCTACCCAGCCTTTCAAAGAAGAGTGCAGTGAAAGGGGCAAGATGTGGTTATAGTAGAAGTAGGAGTTTTACAAAAGCCCCCAGTTGCTTCAGACTAGCCCCAACCTGACCCAATCCAAACTGGGGCTGACCCAACCTGAATCTGGCTCCAACTCAGTTTAGGGGCCTTGGACAGTGTTTAATAGAGCATGCAGTTGGGAGGGGTAGAAAATGGAGATCATGGCATTTTTTCTTCTCTCTCTTCCCCACCTGCCAGAACAGGCCCCTTTGAAAGCCCTGGGTGATTCAGGGCAGACCTGCTTCAATCTGTGGCTGCCTCAACCTGACCCAGCTGAATCCTGCATTGATCCAATTTGGCCCAGTTTGGTTTGAGATCTGGAATTTGGACAGCTCTGGTGCACAGCCCTGCTTAGAAGACCATGAATTGGTTGCCCAGTGTCGTGATGCAAGCCTTGACCTCGTCAGAGGCCTGGCCTCACCCTCTGATGTTGCTTCAGCTTTAGATTGAGCCTTATGTAGGAGCAGCAGTTCCACACCAGCTGTACACTCTGGGAAGAGACCACCTCAACTGCTCCAGCAGCCTTTTACTCCAGTGGAGTCAGAGGATGATAGTGTGACTACCTCAAACCAGAGGGCCACTGATAGCTGCTATGGACTCACCTAACTGACTTGATTTGCATGGGGCTTGATTTGCATGCAATTTCCCCTCTGCCCCTCTACCCTCTCTTCCATCCCCTGCTGAAGGGGACCCCAATCCCATAGTCAATCCCTAGAGTGAAGCCTAGGGGCTGAGGAAAGGTTCTCTACCTCTGCTGAAGGTCAGGAACTGGAGGAGAACAAACATTTTATCACTCAGGACAGCATTTTTAAAATTATACTTCCAGATCAATAAGCTGAACTTGATTAGAAACAGATGTGTTACTTCTGATTTAAAATGTGATTTGCTCATTTTAATTATACACTTTAGTTTTTACCTTATGTATCATCACATGGTGCTGTGAATTTGTCATTTTAAAGATGTATTTTAAGGCTGAGCAGGAAACCTACAAAATCAACATTTTGCTAATTTTCACGAGAGATAAGAAAATGTGGAGCCCTGAGGTGGGGGGTGGGGCAAGTCTGGGGCTTAGTTAAGAGGAAAGGCAACTGACTCTCAGACTTTGGGATTGTTGAAATATATACAACAACAACAAAATAATAATCAGTTTGAGCTGTGCAACTGAAATTGGTTTAACTAGACATCTCTTTTAAAAACAATGTGGACTAAAGTTACTTCTGAGGTCGCTTCAGGATTAGGGGTGGTAAAGCGTAATCTCCATTAGTTTCATAGGAGATCCACCCCTTGGTGGGTATAAAATCCATATAAACGACTCAGGTCCCAAATCTATGAAAGACTGCCTCCTTCCTGATCTTGGGTGTTAAGATCATGAGAGTCCTGTCCAATATTGTCCAATATTGTGTATATATTGTGATTTAATATCAGTGCTGTGTTTTAATCGTTTAAATTGTTGTAACCCACCCCAGGACCTTAGGGTGAAAAGGTAATAAAGTGTAATAAGAATTTCGTGAAAACAATATGCAAAACGCATTATACCAATTGCTTGCAAAAAAGGAGGCAGATCAGGAAAAATGTGCAGTGAAACAAACAAACAAACAAACAAACAAACAAACCATAAACTGATGCTTAAATGTACAGGACCAAACTTCAGATTGGGGGCGGAAGGGATGAGGAACTGCAATCGACAAATCCATCCGTGCCATTCTAGGCAGCTTTTTGCAGCTTTCCCGTCCAAGCGGCTGGGTCCGGGACTTGTCCAGCAGCCCCTTTCCCTCATTTGAGCATCCACCCAGCCCGAGGGTCCGGGAAGGGGAAACCGGGCACCCGGCTGTCCAGGCTCGGTTCCCTAGCAACCGCAAACAACCTGCCATGCGGAAGGCGCAAAGGACCGAGAAGAGGCAAGGGCTTCTTTTTGGAGCTGCGCGCAGAGGAGGAGAGATGCAGGAGGCGCAGGAGGTGTTTGACCAAAGGTGCCCACCCCGCTCCCTGGCTGCGCGGAAGGAGATGCTTTCCTGGCCCAGCGATCGGGGTGGGTGGGTGGTGGCGGATGGGGAGGAGAGGAGGGGGGGGAGGAGGGAAGGGGGAACTTTGGCGAGGCTGCAAATCCAATTGGCTTCTGCGCCGTGACAGGCAGCCGGGCGCCTCGCCCCCTCCTCCCGCGCGCAGCGCTGCCGGAGTGTGGATGGGAGCAAATGTGGGGAAAGTGCAGTCGGAGGCGCCGGGGCTCCGCTGACAGCACGCAGCCAGGGCGCTCGCTCTGGCCCGCCGGGCTGCCCCCGGTGCACTATGGCCAGGACCCCGACGGAGCGCGCAGTCTCCTTGGCCGCCTTCATCGCCTCCTGCGCCGCCTGCCTCGCAGCCACCACCAGCGAAGGTAAGAGCCCGGGAGCAGCACGGAGAGGCAGCCCTTGCCTCGGGTGCCGGCTGGCGCGGGTGGGCTGGGCGCTCGCGAGGGCTTGTCGCCCAGCAAACTTCCTCCCCGCACTGCTGGGGAGGGTCTCCCAGAGTTTGATGCTCCTGGAGGTTTGGGGACAGCGACCCGGGACCCTGCCCGAGACCGCTTGTCCCTTCAGCTCAGCGTTGCCCACACTGACTGGGTTTCGGGCAGGAGATGGCGGGATTTGAACCAGGGACCTTTTGTTGCAAGGCAGGGGCTCAGGGAGCTACGGTCCTTCGCCACACAGCGGAGGAGAAGGACATCGGGAACTCCCGCTCTGTAAATAATGAAGAGATTGCCCAGCCCAGGGCTCCAGCAGTGGCAAGGTGTGTGCAGACAGGATGCCCCAGTTTTGCGTGAGTGCAGTGGGCGTTTGTGGTCTGTGAGCTGAGAAGAGGAAGCGGGTGAGTTGCTGGGCGTCTTAAAAAATGGACTTTGTTGCGTAGAAAAGTCCAGGAAGGGGAGGCAGACAGGACACACCTGCTCATCACCTCTATGCTTTAGGAGGAGACTGTCCCACAACATTGTTGCTGGTTCCTTTGTCCAGATGCTGGTCTCAGTGCCCTTGGCTTTTGGGGATCAGCAAGGGGGGGGTTGGGGCTGAGGCCACCTCTAATGCCAGTCTCTCTTGGCTGGCATCGTTGGTTCTAGAGCAACTGCCCATTTCTGCTGACCCCTCTGATACTGTCAAGACCACCTGCATCTTCCACCATGGCGCATGCCTACTTGTGAAACTGGCAAAACCAACGCCTGCAGTGGAGCTGCTGTCTCTGCATGGCCAACTTCCCTGGACTTTAAATAAGTGTCCATCCACTGGCATGTTCACATTCCACTGTTGACCTCTGTGCTCTTCCTTGTCTCATCTCCGGAAGACATCCAGGGTCATTCTGTGGGGCCTCAGAGCGAACATCAAGTAGATGGATAACTAGCCAGAGTATTGACCAGTTCTGTGAAGTCTGGTGCTGTTAGCCTGAGTTCTTCCACTACTCCTCTCCAGCAACTACAGCAAAGTCTCTGCACCTCTTCACCTACAGAAGCTTTCACCAACCTGATGCCCACCAGATGTTTTTTGGTGGTACAACTCCCATCAGCCTCAGCCAACATCTGGAGGTTGCCAGGTTAGCAAAAGCTGAGCTACAGCATGCCTCTTGGTAGAGCTGCCCATCTCTCCATTATTCCTGCCAATTTTGTGCCACAACCATACTTCCAAATCCCCTACCTGATTTTGCATTCATTTACAGTGGCACCTTGGTTCCCAAATGGTTTGGCTCCCAAACGCCGCAAACCCAGAAGTGAGTGTTCCAGTTTGCGCACGTTTTTCGGAAGCCAAACATCCAATGCAGCTTCCGCGGCTTCCGATTGAGTGCAGGAAGCTCCTGCAGACAATCAGAAGCCGCGCTTTGATTTTTGAAACGTTTTGGCAATCAAATGGACTTCCGGAATGGATTAAGTTCGAGATCCAAGGTACCACTGTATCTGCTTTCATTTATATCCCTCCTTTCTTTCAAAGTACATGGATTTCCTTCCTTTTACTTTACCCTTACAACACCCTTGTGAGGTATGTTAGACAGACAGAGAGAGAGAAGTTATCCCAGAGTCATCCAGTGAACTTTGTGGCTTCGTTGGGATGTGACCCTGAGTCTCCCCAGTCCTTGCCATGACTCTAGCTGCTACAAGTCTGTCTTACAAAGGTAAAAGGCTTGGATAGCCCAGTCAGTAGAGCATGAGACTCTTAATCTCTGAGTTATGGGTTCAAGACCACATTGGGCAAAATATTTACTGCATTTGGACTAGATGACCCTTGTGGTCCCTTTCAACTCTACAATTCTATGAATCAATAAATTCATGTAGGATAATTCTATTAATGCCATTTATTTTAGCATTTATTAATGCTAAAAGCAACCTATAGGTTCAGGGGAAGCATACCTCTAGATATCATTTGCTGGGGGGGGTGAGGACAATGGGGCATGGATGGTTGGGCCATCCCATGGGCATCTGGATGACCCCTGGCAGAGACAAGATGCTGGATGGAATGGGTGCTTGGTCTGATCCAAAAGGACTCTTCTTATGTTCTTGTGAATAGCAGTGAAGGAGGGTTGTTTTCATGCTTTGCCTATGGGCTCCCCAGAGCCATCGACTTGACCACTGTGGGAGACAGGATGTAGAATTCGATAGCCCTTTGGTCTGATCCAGCAATGGTCTCCTTAGGTCCTCACCTGCCTCCATGTGCTTGTTAAAGAAGATATGCCCCTCTCCTGTACTCGTCCCCCTCCTCTACCCTGGCCTAGCCCTTCAGAATCACAAGTGCAGTTGTGTTTCCCTGCCACCTAGAGACAGGAGGATCATCACCCACGGTTCTTACCTGCTTCCCCTGGTGGCTGAGAGATCACAAGGAGGTCACGGCAGGGCAAAGCAGCTCCCACAACCCTCCCAGCTCCCTAGCTGCTCTCTCTCACACGCCAACTCTGAAGCTACATTAACCACAGCCACACGGAGAGAGCATGTCAGGTCAAAGACAGCTGGCAGAAAAGGGATTGTGACAGGGAGGATGGGCGCCTCACATGAGCCCTGCTGGATCAAACTCAAGGCCTGTTACAGAGCTGCAGGGGAAACACAAGAGGAGAAGGCTATTCAGCCTATCTAGGGTCATAACCTGTCCCCCCACAAGCAGCCCATGAGAGCAGCAGCCCCCTCTCTGCTGTTCTCTAGAGATTGGTCTTCAGGGACATGCTTCCTGTGATCTTGGAGGCTGTCCATAGACATTGGGAATATCATAGACACTGATAGACTTCTCCTCCACGAATTTACTCAACCCCCTTTTGAGGCTATCTAGGCTGGTGCCTGCCACATCTTGTGGCAGAGAATTCTGCAGTCTAATTACCTGCTGCCTTGAATATTGCACCATTCAGCTTTGCAGGGTGACCCCGTTGGTTTCTGGTATTAGGAGAGAGGGGGACCAATGCCTCCCTTTCTACTTTCTTCATGCCGGGAACCATTTTACCCACCTGGATTATGTGCTGTTGTCCCCCCACCCCCACCCCATTGTGTCCCCCCCCAGCAAAAAAGCCTAAAGCGCCGTAACATTTGAGTTGATGCATCCCCTTGATCATTTTTTCGCTGCCCTTTCCTGCAGCTTTTCCGCAGGCACCACACCTGCAGTTTCCAAGCTGGTAGAGATAAGTGGGAGAGAGGAGGGTGTCTGGGGGAATTTTCATGAGATCATGGTGACCTGCGTTCCTTTGGCTCCGAATACCCTGGCATGGCCTGTGCTGAGTGGCCGACGTTGCTTCTTGCAGTCCACCCTTCTGGAAAGATGGTTCTGAAGGGAGTTGAGGCCAGGTAAACAAAGGGGCCCATCACCTTGACCTCAGGGCTTGGGGCAGTGCACTTGCTCTGTCCCCTTGAGGGGCATGGTGCTTGTGAGCTGCCCAAACCAATCAGGCCAGCCTGACCCTGGCTGGGAGGCTCTGCTCCTGTTTACGTAACAGCATGCTATGATTTGCAGAGCGAGTTTTTTCTCCCCTGATGCTGGGTGGGTTTGAACTATGGGCCACATGAGGCCAATTTGTCCTTGGCTCCAGAATGATGCTGTCCATGCTGCCAGGTCTGTGCCAAGCAATGCGGAGGCTTGGTACTGGCATTAATGTTTTCCAAATGCCACCTTACAGAACGAGGGTTGGTGGCTGGGGGGTGGGGGTGGCTGCGGGCTTTCCATTCTGAAGATCCATCACCCCTGCCTTGATTCCAGATCCTTATTTCATTACTTGATCCCCAAATCCCACCCTTTCCTCTCCATATCAAAGATCTCCTGCCTGGCAGGAACTGAGTTCACGAGAAAATATTTTTGGATATATTTATGCCCATTGCTTTCACACACACAATTTTTTTTGGGACATCTTTTATGCTGTGAGCACGGGTTTCCAGGGTGGATGGACTGACTTGTTAGGGTTTTCCAGTTGCGATCATACTGTTTGTATGTAAATTCAGTTGGGTTCACATTTTAATGCAGACCAACTAATTCATCCACTGCATGAGCAAAAGCACAATCGCTGGATACTCTGATCTCGTCCACGCTTCCACCTGTCCTTTGTCTAGAAAGCATGGGTCCCAGCAGTTGAGCCCTTGCACCACCACTTTCCCCAGGAGAACCCACTCTTGAGCGATAAATCAGAGCAAATGTGAACCCAGAGAAAACTCAGTTGACATTTGCTCCGATTTATCACTAAAGTGTAGGCTTCCCCGGGGGAAAGCGACGGGGCAAAGGCAAATCTGGATGAGACCTCATATGTCTCCAAATTTTGCAATGCAGTACTCTGACACCCCCAACCCCACAAGAAAGTTTAAGAAGTATAACCATGGGTTTATTAGGCGAATGTCTGCATAACAATGCATATTTTTATGAAATAATATATGAACAGGCATTCTTGCAAAAGCTGCATGTACACTAAATTGCTGAAGAATTTCCGTGAGGACATTTAAATATATTTATATCCATAAATGTATATATGTTTGTGTGCCTATCATGAATGATGTGGAAGCATGGAGAACTGAACTGTAGGCTGCAAAAATGAAAAAGTCAGAGGCCCCAAGGCTGCCAGATCCATCTAAACCTAGTGTGTATTTGTGACCTTCTACTCACACAACCAGAGGCTGTTCCACTACGGGACATGCCCAGATAATTTATTAATAGTTCCAGGATCACAGTTGGGTCACAGTATTGTGTGGTGTCAAGGTTGCATCCAGTAACAGGATGGTTTGGGCCTGGCAGCCATGTGCTTCTAATACCATGTCATACATACTCCAGAATTGGAGTATGGACATTGAAGTCATGCAGGAAGCAATGTGTCTGAAAAGATAAATGCTCAGGTACTATTGGGCAAATGGTCCATATTCCAAATCCAGGGCTGTTCCCAGCCATTTTGGCACCTGAGGTGAACCACGAAATGGTGACTTTCCACTGCCACCAGAGACTGAGCTTTCACATGACATAAAAGCCACCTTCAGATATATAGGTGGCGCTGTGGTCTAAACCACAGAGCCTAGGACTTGCCGATCAGAAGGTTGGCGGTTCGAATCCCTGCGATGGGGTGAGCTCCCATTGTTCAGTCCCTGCTCCTGCCAACCTAGCAGTTCAAAAGCACGTCAAAGTGCAAGTAGATAAACAGGTACCGCTCTGGCGGGAAGGTGAATAGTGTTTCCGTGCGCTGCTCTGGTTCGCCAGAAGCGGCTTCGTTATGCTGGCCACATGATCCAAAAGCTATATGCCAGCTCCCTCGGCCAATAAAGCGAGATGAGCGCCGCAACCCCAGAGTCAGTCATGACTGGACCTAATGGTCAGGGGCCCCTTTACCTTTACCTTATAGCACAAGTTTAGCACTTATTCCTGTGTTATTTGCAACCAGATTCTTTTCTGGAAGTAAATAGCACAGAAATGAATGCTAAATTTGAGCTACATTTTCTTATTTTTCCAGAGGTGTCATGTGAAAGCTCAGATATAATATGAAATTTAACAGTTAGGGAAACATTGAAGAAAGTGGAATAAACTGCTGTGTGAATGCAGGATGAGTGGAGAGAGAGAGAGAAAGGAGTACCAGAAAAGAGAGAGAGAAAGAGAGAAAGAGAGAAAGAGAGAAAGAGAGAGAGAGAGAGAGAGAGAGAGAGAGAGAGAGATTGGAGTGGCAGGAGGAAGGTGAGAAGAAGCACCCACTTTTGGAATCTGGTCTTGCACCCAAGGCAAATCACCTCCATCACCTGAGAAAAAAAGCTTCTCTACCTTTGACTTGGAGGATGCTCAATTACCTTACCTATGCATTCAGTATTTTGTGTGTCAGAGAGACAGACAGAAAGAGAGGAAATGATTTCAGAGTCGGACAGGTAAAGAGCTGGTTGACCTGCACTTCCGTTGACCCATGATCCTCTCTTTCTCCACTGCCATTCATCACCAATTACACCCTCCCTCTCTGCTTAAAGGAAGAAGGGATTTTCGTTGGGACAACAGCATGTTTGGGTAGGAGGGTGGTGCATTTGAAAAGCCTTTCCTCTACCTGAATGTGATCCCAATGCCAAATGAGGTTTGTCTGAAGTTTGTTGCAGTTTAATGTAGGGCAGGGATGAGCAGGGATAATCAAAGGGGAGCTGTGGGTGGGGCTGGAGTAAAAAGTAGGTGGGGCTTGAGTTAAAGGTGGGTGAAGCCACCTTTCTCTTTTGTCTGTTTGGTATAACCCCCTCCTTCACTTCCTGCCACTTCCCTTTCCCCCTCCATTCCACCTGCAAGAAATTAGGTCAAGAGCCACATAAAATTAGTCTGTGGGTTGTAGGTTGCCCACCCTTAACACAGTGTACTATTTGACCCTGGGTGAATCTGTCTATTTCATTTTTTTATTCAGTTTTCCACATTTCAAAATCAGTTTGCGTTTTCTTTTAATTAAAAAAATACTTTGTGAAAATTCAGCAGCATTTGAATAATATCAACAACAACAATAATAATTTCCCTTCCATACACAGGTCTGTATGCAATTTTGTCTGATATACACATTTTTGAAAAGCAATTTCCTCTTAGATTATGCATTTTCACGTGTTATTTTCACTAATGCATGCATTACAATGCACATTGTCTCCTGGTGTATGCATTTTTGTACACGTCACTTGGCTGGAGAAATGCGTTGCAAAATCCAGATAGGTTAAAATTTCAAAAAATGGCTGTGTTTTTGTTTGCTTATTGTTTCACCAGTGGGTGTGGTGTGACACAACAATGAACATAATTTGACAACATTAATATTAATTATAATAATTGCTACTCCCACACCCTTTCCATATATGCGTGTTTCTGTTCTCCCATGATTCACCCATCAAAATGGCAAGAAAGAACTGTATGCCAGTATACTGCCCGAAATTTTGTCATTTTACCCCTACAATTTTCAGGGTTAACGTGGTTGCAAGCCCCCCCCCCCCCCGCGCCTGGAAGCAATTAACATGGAATTGAGTCCTAAATTTCCACTATATTCTGCTAACCTTCTGCAATGGTCTTTTACGTCACGTGACAGCTCAAATATAATGCAAAAATTAAAAGGGGAAACAGAATAAACTGACCTGCAAATGCGGTCTATCGTGATCCTTGCATCCTAGCATCGTGATCCACAGCACTTCTGACTAAAACTCCAGTCCACAAGACGCACAAGGTGCCACAACATTATTTAGAGCTACACCTGTAGGTTATGGCTATGGCAACATCACCCCGGCAGAAGAATCCACAACTTAATTAAAACAAGCTATTAAAAGGAAAATTTAAAAATCCATTAAAATATACCATAATAAACGATGGGGGAGGGGGGCGTGGAATGTAAGCCAAAGGATGGTATAGCTCACTGATTCATTGACTTCCTGAAATTTTTATTCCAAGTGATCTGAATTGTAGAAACTTAATTATCGGCTTCCTTGGGATTAGGAACAGTCTGTGTTTTCTAAATCAGTCAGAAGCAGGTTGGTGCCTCACTATCTTGCAGGAGGGGCTGCAATCAAAGTGGATAGGATGAGAAATCTTTGTTTAGTTTTGTGGCTAGCCAAGTAATGGAGAAACGCACTGGAAAATATGGGCTGGATGATGGGGGCTCTGGTCTTTATCCCTCTCTCACAGTACTAGAACTCGCGGGCATCCCAAAAAGCTCAATATTGGAAGGACAAAAGGAAGTATTCACACGGAGTGTAGCTAAACTTTGGAACTCATTCCCCCAGGAGGCAGTGATGGCCACCGACTTGGGTGGTTTTAAAAGAGGATTAGACAAATTTGTGGAGGGGAAGGCTATCAATGGCTACCAGCCATAATGGCTACGCTCTGCCTCCCCAGTCAAAGTTTCTGAATACCAGTTGCTGGAAACCAAGGGAGAATGCTGCTGTGCTCAGGTCTTGTTTTGGGGCTTCCCATTGGTTCATCTGGGGGGCCACTGTGAGCAGTGGCAGAGTTAGTTCCGGGGGTGGCCATGTGCACCCGGGGGGGCAGGGGGGCTGCACAGGTGGGGACGATCCACTGTGAACTGCACGGGGGCAGGGCTGTCTGCCACGCTCAAGCCACTGCACATGGGAGCGGCAGGGCGAGCTCCCCGCGGTGTGCCTTTTTGTCACTCCCCCTCAGGGATGACCCCCGGGGCAGACCACACCTATCACAACCCCCTTCCTCCACTGGTGACTGTGAGCACAGGGTGAGCCATTGGCCTGATCCAGGAGCCTCTTGTTATGTTCTTCTGATACACAGTGGTCATTCCTACCCAGAATGTAGGAACGATCAGTTCCTTACACATACTGAACAAAGATTGGGTGGGACTCATTAAAAGTGTCAGATCGAGGTTGCTGAGTTGGTCTATATTGGTTAAGGTGATCCTTCGAGTGAACTGGTCTCAAGTTATTAAAGACTAGGCTGTACAGTCCCCCACTCCGAGTCACTGGTGTGGACTAGAATATCCACATGCCCCAAACAGTCACTGAAAAGCTAGGAACGTCATTCCTTAGTCCTTAAATTGTGGGTCCTTAAAAGGGGTAAGGGATGTGGGTGGAGCTGTGGGTTAAACCACAGAGCCTAGGACTTGCTGATCAGAAGGTCGGCGGT
Organism: Podarcis vaucheri; assembly: GCF_965113315.1. Classification (NCBI taxonomy): domain Eukaryota; kingdom Metazoa; phylum Chordata; class Lepidosauria; order Squamata; family Lacertidae; genus Podarcis; species Podarcis vaucheri. Next base: position 71,330,864 of record NC_138765.1, on the reverse strand, counting down.
TCGAATCCCCGCCATGGGTTGAGCTCCCATTGCTCGGTCCCTGCTCCTGCCAACCTAGCAGTTCGAAAGCACATCAAAGTGCAAGAAGATAAAAAGGTACTGCTCCGGCGGGAAGTAAACGGCATTTCCGTGTGCTGCTCTGGTTCTCCAGAAGCGGCTTAGTCATGCTGGCCACATGACCCGGAAGCTGTAAGCTGGCTCCCTTGGCCAATAAAGCGAGATGAGCGCCACAACCCCAGAGTTGGCCACGAATGGACCTAATGGTCAGGGGTCCCTTTACCTTTACCTTTACCTTTAAAAGGGGTAAGCAAGCTTCCAGTCTGTCACCAAACTAGAGGTCACATTTTATTATGACGAATTCCACACTGAATGTTTTCTGTAGCAGGAGCTACTGCATTATCCTTGGTGTGTTAGAAGTATTGCTAAAAAATATTAGTTTACCTTTTACACCTACTTTCATGCTGGATATAATGTGTGTATACAATGCTATTTTTCTAGAAAAATCATGAACTTCACCCTTGTTCTTTTAGAACGACAATGGTGCCCATCTGAGAGGTGTCAAGCTTACCTCCTGTGAGCTCCAACTGCAAAAAAGCCGTGTGTGTGTATATGTACAATATCTTATTTATAGTTTAGCTCTCCCTCCCCCCCTCCGAAATTGTTTAGGGTTTGTTTCGTTATTAACAATTTGTTTTGAACTTGGTAATGTTAAACATATTTTGATATTAGTTTTTTTTTTAAGTGATGCAATTATCTATAAAGAACTTTATGGGTTGTAGTCAATATTAGTCCTACTCAAACTCATTACAGGTAATCAACATAACTAAGGTTCATTAAGTTCAATGGGTCTACTTTGTGTAGCACAAGCACTGGATACAACTCAGTATCTTTAAATGGATTCAGGAGAATATATTTCACTCCATTTTATTTTGTGTCAATCATCTGTTTCCTGATTATGTTTGAATTTTTCAGTGCCCTTAAAAATGTTTCCTTCCCTGAAATGTGTTAAGCTCACAATAAACACTAATTTTGGAATTTATTTCTTCAAGCTGGAGGTCACCCCAGAATTGCTTCTGTAAGACCCCACATCTCTCACACACATGCTTACATAAGTAAATTGACAATACTTGCTTTATGCTTATGACTTAGCATACTTGTTTCCAGCAATCTAGTTTAAAAATATGTTTTATGTGTGTGTGCTTTTAGGAAGGGAGGAATGCAAGGGCAGATTTATCTGTACACATAACACACACACACACACACACACGCACACGTACACACATACACACACACAGACACACACACAGAGAGAGAGACTAATTTTTCATTAACTGTAACTACACCCTTCGAAAAGCTGTTGATGATAGTTTTATAAGCCATGTCGGCAGGAGATCCATTTTGAAATGATTTTCCAGTGTGTGATTTGTCTGAGTTATTAAGCAGGCTGGTGCCTGCTTTTGTCGTGCAATATCCTCAGAATGAGACTTCTATTGACATCATGCAAAATTCAGTTTAATTGGCTATTGCTTTCAAAGCAAGGCCTTCGGCCGTCTGGAAGCGTTTCATCGTTCTGACAGTCCTGTGTGGTGCAGAATGAGCGTGAGAAAGAAAGGGGCCACTTGCCATCATTAGTACAAACTCATTGGCCTGGCATGTTTTTCTTTGTTTTCTACTGGGTGTAATTATTGTAGCCTGATTCTGCGGCTGGCCGGCCAAGATCTGCCTCCATCTGATTTGAGAGGAGGAAAAAGCAGCGGGATTGAAATTAAGAAGTGAGTGCAAAGTAATGAGTCAAACAAAGAGGAATTAATTCCTGACCACTCGAGATCTCTTCAATTGGTCAATGCTAAACACATGTCATATTTATTTACTTACTAAAAGCCCTGCACCCTACATTGCTAAGGAATTACTGGAAAATGAAAAGGACTGTGCAGTTTTGAAACCAGTGGTCAAAAACAGTTTGGTTTTGAATGCTTCAGTCCGCCATGTTAAATCAAAATTGTATCCAAACAGAGACAAAAACCTGCCCCTTGATCTCAGAAACCGCCATGCAAAATTTGGCCATGATATCTCAAGAGCTGTCCAAATGCATAGTGAATAGGCAACTAGCTTGGTCAACATTCAGCATTCTTGATCCCGTAAGTAGGGGCAAAACCCTGTAGTACAGGGCCTCCAATACCCACCTTCCTGAGCTGCTCCAGAAGAAGACACCATGGGCAGTGCCAAGGTGTCAAAAGCAACTGAGATGTCAAGGAGAACCAATAGGGTTACATTCCTCCAGCTCTCTCCCAACAGAGGTAATAAATCAGGGCAATCAGGGCTCTTTCGGTGGCAAAACCGGGTCTGAAACCAGACTGGAATAGATCTAAATAGTTTATATAGTCCCTCAGGAACATCTGCAGCTGGCCAGCCACCATTTTCTCAACCACCTTGCCCAGAAAAGGAATATTGCAAACTGGATGCTAGTTTTCTGAAACCTCTTTATCCAGGGAAGACTTCTTTAAGAGGGGCTGTATAACTCCCTCCCAGAATAAGGCACTGATCAATCTCACTGGACTCATCTGTTTTGTGGGGCTTCAAAGGAATTGTGAGGCATGACATAAACAGGTATTTGCGTGGTACATCCCTGCTTAAAAAGGGCACATTATGTCTGTGTTACTTTCAAAGTGTACTCCTATGCACCAGTTTCATCCCATTCCTGCATTATCAGGTGGATTAAAAATAATAATAATCTGCACCAAAAATCTGCATTTATTGAATATTTTAAAACAGTTTTTAAAAGAATCAGAACAAGGGCTTCTGAATCTCTCAAGTATGCTTTTAAAAGCATATTTTTTTGCCCTAGCCAGCATGACCAATGCTTGGGGATAATAAAAACAAAACAAAACAAAAAATAAACAAAATAAAACAAAAAATAAAATCTGTCGAACTACCCCTGTTATAGGTCCATCTTTCCCATGCAAATGTCATAAATGCAGGAGATACAGGTCGATTGCAGCATTAATTCTGTAGAGACACATTTTCTCCCCAACGTGCAGGAAGCCTGTGTGTGAGAGAGAATCAGAACCCAGCAGCACCAATTGAATGAGGATTCAATTGCTTAATTATGCAATCCTGCTAAACATCCTGCAACCTTCTTAAACTTCTTGCATCCCCTCACTCCCCACGGCCCTGACAGGTCCTTTAATTAACTATATGCAGTTTGCCAGGTCAGAATGCCAGGAGAAGGCGGAGGCGGAGGCGGAATATTTTTGCTACCTAGCTTTGGGAACTGCCTCGCCACACAGCATGCTCTAAATGGAGCTTAACCAATTTCGCTTCCAGGAGCAAAAGTGCAGAACCAAAATAGACTGAGAAGCTCTCTTTCTCTCTGGCACTCCCCAGTAAGGTGAGATGTGTGCTGTGGTACAAGAGAAGCCTTTGAAGGAACCCCGTTTCCCCCACCGCTGATGACAGCTTTATTCCCAATGCAACAGTGCAGAGGTAGAGAGCCTCTGGCTCACTAAACAGACCTGGCACATGTCTCCATTTGGCCCATAAGGTTGTTTTAATTTGGTCACCCCGGCCACTCTGGGTGGCTTCCAGCGTATAGGTAAAGGTAAAGGGACCCCTGAGCATTAGGTCCAGTCGTTGCCAACTCTGGGGTTGCGGTGCTCATCTCACTTTAGTGGCCAAGGGAGCCAGCTTACAGCTTCTGGGTCATGTGGCCAGCATGTGGCCAGACTAAGCCGCTTCTGGTGAACCAGAGCAGCGCACGGAAACGCTGCTTACCTTCCCACCAGAATGGTACCTATTTATCTACTTGCACTTTGTCATGCTTTTCAGACTGCTAGGTTGGCAGGAGCAGGGACCGAGCAATGGGAGCTCACCCCGTCACAGGGATTCAAACCGCCGACCTTCTGATCAGCAAGTCCTAGGCTCAGTGGTTTAACCCACAGTGCCACCCGCGTCCCGGCTTCCAGCATATACAGAAATATAATGAAACATCAAACATTATAAACTTTCAATTTCTAAAAAGGGATACAGGAATGGGAGACGTGAGGAAGTCGGGAAAATAAGTTAATTGAAGCTGAGAAATTAAGAAAGAGGGAATTTTTGTTTTTTGTTATTATATGTGTTTTTATCTTTTTTTCTTTTTCTTTTGATGTGTTTAATGTCTGTATTTTTTGTATTGTATTGCTTTTTGTGATTTTGTATTCTTTTTGTCTTTGTATGCTTTCTTATTGTGAAAACTGAATAAAATATTTATTAAAAAAAAACCAAACATTATAAACTTTCCTATACAGGCCTGCATTCAAATGTCTTCCAAAGGTTGTAGAGTTTCTTATCTCCTTGACATCTGATGGGAGAACGTTCCACAGGGTGGGTGCCACTACTGAGAAGGCCCTCTGCCTGACTCCCTATTTCTTCACTTCTCCCAGTGAGGGGGCATCCAAAAGGTTTTCCACAAATGGTACTTACCTGCCCCACACCTGATGTCATAAATGTTGGAGCAGCTAAGAATACAAACTGCAAATAGATATTTTCATTCCTTAGGCAGCTTGCCAGGGGTTATAGCAAGCTCCTTCAGAGACCCGTTTTCAGCAGAATCTGCCTCTTGATGCTGACAGCATGCCTCCAACAGCTGATCAGCCTCTTTGAAGTTGTCACCTGTCATCATAATGATGTCAAGTGACTGACAAGTGGGCAGGGTCAACCACCTGTCAAAGCTGGACTATGGGGAGCGGAGGCAGTCAAAGTTCTGGCTTGCTGCAGTTGGGAGGGGGCATAGTCATAGTAGAAGCAAGGATTAAGTCCCCTTCCTCAGCACCATCACTATGGACCACGCCAGCTTTGTTTACAGTTTTTGTTTTTAATCGTATCCGTGCAATTGCTAATTGCACAAACAATGGCACATCTAGGTCAATCCTAATTTATGGGCAAATGAACTAATGTAGAGAAAGTGGAAAGGGAGTTTCATCGGCCAAAAGAGAACTGGGATGGGGGGTGGGGAGACAGAATGAAATGGCCTGAGCAATGCTGGAAGGGGGGGTTGGGCCAGCCTTTTGGTTTAAAGAACTAATTGAGCCTCCTGGCAATTGGGTGATACAATAGGTAGGGGTGTGTGTGTTTGCTTGCTGATTCGGCATCCTCTTAATTTTTAAAAAGAATAATTTAAAATATTAACAGTGGAATCCTTATGCATGTCTGCTTAGAATTAAGTCCAGTGAGTAGCTTTTTTTGTGGGGGGGGATTCAATTCAGTTCACATTTAAAGGTAAACCCACCTAATTTGCACTTTCAGAAACAAAACAAGAACTGAAATTTGCATTTCTCTGAATTTTGCAATGCAGTTCTCCAGCCGAATAATGTCTACCAAAAAAAATGTGCATGCAAGGATAAGGTGTGCATGCAAATGTATGTATGCCATAAAAAACAACATACAGAAATGAATTATATTTGGGGAAGTTGCTTTGCAAAAAAAAAAGTAAATGTGTTTGTTAAGGATAATGGCATACAAAATGTAGATTAGGAGAAATTTGCCCTAAAATGCTGATGAATTTTCATGAGGACTTTATAAAAGAATTGCAAACTGATGTGGAAATATGGAGGGCCAAACTTAAGAATGGAAAAATGAGGAACTGAGAAAAACCAAAATTGGCATAGGTGCCCATCCTTACATCTAAGCAAATTGGTACAGGAGTGCTCCCTAAACGCGCAATCCTATACATACTTATCTGAGAGTAAATCCCACCGATTTCAACTGGGCTTGCTTCTGAGTAGACATGCACAGGGTTTGTAATGAAGGCTGGATTTCTGTGCTCACTTACCTTGGAGTAAGTCAATGAAACTTAGTTCTAAATACAGTGCAATATTCAACACAATGTGGGCATGACATTGAGTGTCCAAATTCCTAGTTGTGTCTTCACCAGCACTAGCCAGAGGCTGATTTGACATATGCCACCAGGGCTGGCCCACCCATGAGACAAGGGGAGGCCATGTGGCAGGATCTACAGGGGCAGCAGATCCCAGTGTAGATCTTTATCTCCCTCCTTGATCCTGATCACTCACCCCTTCTTCCCTGGAGGGGAGGGGGTGCCTTTGCCTCAGGTGCCAAAATGTCTTGTGCCGGCCCTGCATGCCACTGTATTTGACAAAGCAACTTATGGTGGCCACAGTCATGCAATTTGATGGTAAGAATAATATTTATCCAGCAGCATAAATATTGCAGTTTATTGCTGGCTGGGTGGTGAGTTGTTTCCTCACCACAAGCACATTTTAAGCCTTGGAATCACTTCCCGGATTCACAACAAAGGCCAGACTCAGAACATCTGTGTTCCCCTGAAGAACTGGATCGTAATTTGTGGCCTATTTGTGGCTGAAGTGGTGCAGAGGAAATGCGGGGATGGGAAATGTCAGCATGGAGAGCAGAAAATATTTCTGTGCCGGCGCCCTAGAGGAAGAAAAATGGGGGGATTTGCTACTTAATGGGCAGGTACGCAGTGGGGCTTTGTTCTCCAATGCATGGTTGGCATATCAGGTGCTAGAAACTGAAGGGAAGGAAAAGCTCCAGAAAATTATTCAGACAAAGCAGGATAAATACATTGTAGGAACAAAACAGGCACACTCAGAGGTATATTTCAGTCACATCCTTCTGCAAAGGAGTTCTAGGAAAGCTACATGGTTCTTCTCCTGTGTAGACAGTACTGAGATAGATAAACATAAGGCCTACTGTATGTCTCTCATCCAAAATCTGTTGCTTGCAGCATGAGCTGTATCCTTCAAAAGTATCCATGCACTGACAGACCCGCCAAGTGTCCCTATTTTCCAGGGACAGTCCTGGATTTATGGAAGCCATCCCAGTTTCTGATTTGTTCTTGGAATGTCCCCTTGTCCTTAGGATGTCCCTATTTTCACTGGAGAAATGTTGGAGGGTATGGAGTTATCTGACCCCCGAGCCATCTGAAGACAGCTCTGTGTAGGAAAGTTTCTTAATGTTTAATGTTTTGCTATGTTTTTATATATGTTGGAAGCCGCCCAGAGTGGTTGAGACAAGCCTTTCCAGATGGGCAGGGTATAAATAGTAAAATTATTGTGATGATGATGATGATGATGATGATGATGATGATGATGATGGAACAGGACGTCCCTGTTTTCATTGGATAAATGTTGGAGGGTATGACGGACCTTGGCTGGCAACTGCTGGTCTTTTCTCATTCCCAACCATCGCAGGGTTGCCAAGAAAATGGTCCCATGAGGCTCTTGCTTGACACAACGAATGTCCAACATGGAGGAGGCTGAGCTTTTGGCTGCCCACCCACAGCACACACGCACATGGCTAGATTAAATAGAACCTTCACCAGCGTTGAAAGGCATTTGGTTTCCAGATCACGAGCAGAGCAATTTGCCTCGACTTCCTCATTAACTTAAGCTGGGCTCCCTGGAGGCGGACAACTTTGGAGCAGGTGACTTTGATTCCACCCCTGCTGTCTCCCCCTACTCCATGAAATCTCTGCTTGGGAGATCCTGCTCGCTCGCTTCTTTTGGTGTGAGCAGAGAGGTATTGGTATGGGTTTGTGTGCGTGTGTGTGCGTGTCGTAGCTGTGCACCACGGGGCATAATTACTTTGGCTTTAGTGTGCAGACTTCAAACCTGGATTAATTCCCACAGGAAGTGTGAAACAAACAGAGAAGGACTTGGCTGAGCCTCTGGAAAGTAAAGATTGCAAGGGGGAAGTGGGAGCACGTTGTTTTGGATGGAGTGGCTCTGCCCTTGAAAGAAAGAAAGAAAGAAAGAAAGAAAGAAAGAAAGAAAGAACAATGCACAGATTCATGGGGAGAAATGCTGGATCTGGCATTTCTTCCGGGTGTCTAGATGGATTTATTATTTTATTTAGTGGATCTGTACCCCACTTTTCAGCCAAAAAGACTTTCAGAACAGTTAATCAAACAAAAACACAGGTGTACGATGGAGGCTGGTTCATTATGGGAAAAGCAAGCTCTATTCTGCAGTTGTGGCTAACACCACAACTAGAAAAAGGGGTGCTGGAACTCACCATGAATACGTCCCTTGTTCTCTTATAATGACAATGGTGCCCATCTGAGTGGTGCCGGAACACAGTTCCCATAAGTTCTGGCTGAAAAAGGCTCTGGGTAATACCACTGGGCTTTAGAGGTGTGTTTGCATTTGTGCGATGTCAGACTTGAATACCAGCTGTTGAACCAATGTTGCTGCTTCTGCCATCACACTTCCCAGGGCAGAGGCTCCCAACCTTGCCTTCACTCAAGCTTAGTGATGGCCCAATCTGTCAGTTTCTGTTTCTCTCCATTCCTCATCTTTCCACTCTTAAGTTTGCTTTTCTACATCTCCACATCAGTTTGTGAATATTTTTTTTTAAACTTCCTCATGAAAACTGAGAGTTTTAATGAGAATTTCTCCTGACAGTTTGCAGGTATTTTTGCACATTTTTGCAAAGCACTTCCCCTAATGGAATGCATGTTTGTATACTTATTTTTACTAATCAATAAATTTTGATGCACATCGCACAATTTTACCATGGTATACAGTGGTACCTCAGGTTAAGTACTTAATTCGTTCCAGAGGTCCGTTCTTAACCTGAAACGTATGTAACCTGAAGCATATGTAACCCAAGGTACCACTGTAATTGGTTAGTTTCTCACACAATCCTCTCTATTCTCCATCCCGGCAAACAGAAGGCTTATCAAGGATAGATTCCAGCCAGGCGAAAACACTCAAGGTGGGTACAGAGTTGGGCCAGTGAGGGGTGTTGCCTGGGGAGAGGGTGTGTGTCTGGAAATGGGGTGTGGCCTGGGAAGAATCCCAGGGGCCAAGTGGAAAGGCCTAAAGGGCTGCATTTGGTTCCTGGGCCGCAGGTTCTCCACCCCTGCATTAGAGCATCCATTCATTTGAGGGCTCCCAGGTTCTTCAGACTCTGACTTTTGATGAATGGGTTCTCAAGAAGGCCCAAGTATTTGCTGGACAACTGTGCGTGCCTCACGTTCTCTGTCTGTCTAATGAAAGTTTTCTTCTTATATCTTTCAGTGAACCTGTTGGACACTTCCACCATTATTGGCGACTGGGGCTGGCTCACCTACCCTTCCCATGGGGTAAGTCACCTGGAAAAACTATGGAGAGGGATGAGTGATAGGTCAGTTGGTAGAGCATGGGAATCTTAATTGTGGGTCTGAAAAAATGTGAAAAATGTGAAAAAATCCCACATTGCAGGGGGGTGAACTAGATGATCTTTTTGGTCTCTTCCAATTCTACACTCCTCTGATTCCTGTTGGGTTGAGCCAAATTTCCATACTGTTCAGTTTGTTATTTCCCAATGTTTCTGAGAATCCCACCCACTGGGAAGGAAGTAGCCACCATCTTTTTTGATGGACTGACTTAGGCTACCGCTTTAGAAGGCTCAGTGGGGAACTGATTGCCCTACAGCCTCTATTCTTCTCCTCCATGAATTTATTTATTCCTCTTTTAATGCCTTCCAAGTTTGTGGCCACCACTGCTTCTTGTGGGAGAGAGTTCCACAGTCTAAATATGCACTGTGTGAAGAAGAGTTACTTCTTTTTGTCTGTCCCTAATCTTCCAATGTTCAGCTCCATTGAATAACCCCAAATTCTAATAGCATAGTGGGAGGAAAAAAATTCCCCTTTGCCAAACAATTTCTGCCAGCAAACATCTGTGCTTCCTTCTTCCTTTGCCCATGTGGGCAAGCTTAAGCCACACTCGTATCTATTATTTGCATCTTTATCCCTTTATAATCTGGTGTGTATGTGTGCGTGTGTGTTTAAAATCTTGTGTTGATTTTAATTTAAACTGTTAACAAGTTCCTGAATACAGATGTAATCAAACCCGCTTGCCTGCCGCATTAATTATGATGTCCTCATTTTCATCTTGCTAGGAGACCTTATCTCAATGACATGGGAAGAGAGGAGAGTCATTTCGCTTTATGAAAAAAGAAACAGAGATAGGAACAAGGCAGTGCATGTTAGGTTGTAATAGGAGCTCTCACAGCCTGTCCCTTTTCTTGCACAGTTTGCATCCCAGTTAATCAGAGGAACCTCTTTCAAATAAGGAAAGTGCTTTAAATAATCAGCTGTTGGGAAACTTCCACCACATGGGCCTAATATGGTCTTGGAGATCGGCTTGCAAGCCTGTTCGGGGCAAACCTGAGTCATCTTTCCTGGGCTTGATGTCTTATGAGAAAATTCAAGTCATATGGGAGCATTCAGCAGGCAAAACCTGAACTTTTTGAATTGGATGCCTTTTTTCTGCTGCCTTGCACAGTAAAAGAAAAAGTCTCCAACTTCAAAACACGGCAAATTTTGTTTGCAAAGGAAGGATCAAGAGCACACTTAGAGTGCACACCTGGGTTTGAACTATCAATGACCTAACATCATATAGCATCAGATGAGTGATAGGTGCATAGCCCGCCTACCTGCCAGAGTGGCCTGTGTCGGGTTAGCCACTTCCCGGTCTGGTCCTCTGTCCAAATCTACGTAGTTCTGTAACCTCTGAACTCATCCAACTAACAATCCTGCGAATGTTTGCTCAAAATAAGTCCTGTTTAGGGATGGATGAATCTGCATATTGTGGTTTCTTCCAGTTTCTCATTTTCCCAGTCTTAATTTAGATTGCCCCATTCCCACATACATTTCCCTACCCCCAAAACGGCAATATGAAAATTCGTACTTGTTTTTTGTGCTCATTTCTGCTAATATGTACATTTTTATGCACGTATGTTTCTGGTATATGCAATTTCATGAGCAACTTTACCCAAATGCATTTCAATACTTTATTTTGTGTGCACATTTCACAAATATGTGGATTTTAACTTTTATTGCTTGGCTGGAGAATTGCATTGCAAAATTCAGAGAAATGGGTTTCAGGTTGCATATTCACACAAACTTGGTAAGCTGGCATTAAAATGTGAATTGAACCACTTTCTTCCCCTAGCCTGAGTTCAGTGAGACTGAAGTCAGTGTCTTTATGACTGTAGCCCTACAGCACCCTCCTACACTTGTCTGTTGACAAAGGTCAAGATGTCAGCTAAAGCATGAATCCTGCCTAGCTTCTATCTGCTGTGACGCCGCTTACCTTGGGACGTAGGTTTGAAGTACAAAATCTGCTGGAACTGGTGCCTCTAACTCCTCTCTCCTGCTCTTTCTTTCAAAGTGGGACTCCATCAACGAAATGGATGAATTCTTCAACCCCATCCACACCTACCAAGTCTGCAATGTCATGTCCCCCAACCAGAACAACTGGCTGCGGACTAGCTGGGTGCAGCGTCACGGGGCTCACCGGGTGTACGCAGAGATCCGCTTCACCCTGCGGGACTGCAACAGCATGCCAGGGGTCCTGGGCACATGCAAGGAGACCTTCAACCTCTACTACCTCCAGTCAGACCGTGATCTGGGCAGCACCCCCCGCGAGAGCCAGTTTGTGAAGATTGACACCATTGCGGCTGACGAGAGCTTCACCAATGTGGACCTGGGCGTCCGGCGACTCAAGCTCAACACGGAAGTGCGTGGTGTGGGGCCCCTGAGCAAAAGAGGCTTCTACCTGGCCTTTCAGGACATTGGCGCCTGCATTGCCATCGTCTCGGTCCGAGTTTACTACAAGAAGTGCCCAGCCATGGTGAGGAACCTGGCGTCCTTCTCCGAGGCAGTGACAGGAGCAGACTCCTCGTCCCTTGTGGAGGTGCGGGGCGAGTGCGTGGGGCACTCTGAGGAAAGGGACACCCCGAAAATGTACTGCAGCGCTGACGGGGAGTGGCTGGTGCCCATCGGAAAATGCGTCTGCAGTGCCGGCTATGAGGAGCAAGGGGATTCGTGTCTGGGTAAGTCTGGATGTGGGCTGTGCAAAACTACTGTTGCTGCTGTTGGGAAGGATGGAGGGAAGAGGCACTGGGAGAAAATGTTTTGGTGTTGCTCTGTTTGATCAGGTCCACTTCAAAGAACAGGTACAGGGTTGCCCCCCTCCCCCAATTTGCAGCTAAAAAAAAAAAGAAATCACAATATTGCCTGACAATGACCTGTGAGCTTCCATCAGGGGCAGACTTCGGTAATCTTTCATAATGAGAAGGTTGCCATATTTCAGTAAGTGAAAATCTGGACAGAAAAGCTGTTGAGCTTTTTCGGCAAAATCATGAAAAAAATTGCTGTTCTTCAGCACTGCCGACATGAGCTGCCATAGGTCTAGATTTGACCTATTTCTGCCCGGACACTGCTGCCGACTGCAATATTATAGATATGTCCAGGAAATGGCAACCCTACTAAAACAGTGCCCTGTGCAAGGCCAAAATTTGGCACCCCCAAATGGATTGTGGGTTTCCTCAATTTTATGCCCCCTTAGCCCACACCACCCTAAATCTGGTGCTGCTTCCATAACCTGGAGGATGTCAAGGTGTTGGTTAAAGGGAGAAAAATAGGAAACCAGTCAGAAGAGGGAAATGGCCCGCTTAGACCTCTAACAGCTTACAGCATGCATCCTGGACCCAAGGATTATTACATTGTTTCTGGTTCCACCGCTGTCTACCTTCCCAGGACTTCTCGAGGTGGAATTAGAAGCGGGAGGTCCTTCTGGGCCCATGTACAGTGCAGGAGTCAATAACAATGGAGATACCCGATTTGCTCCGAGTAGAGATTGCCCTGAGCGCCAGCCTCACATGCATTGATTATTTGGCGCCTTGCCGAGCGGCCTCCCTTCCAGCTGTGTGCGTTTGGCTCCGCTCCAGGGCCTTCCCTTGGGGGCTCTGGCCACTTCTGGGCTCCATCAGCCGGCCGTTTTTTCTGCAGCCCTGCCTTTCCTTTGGCAGGAAATTTCCTCAGCAAAGAAAACAAAAGCAAAGTCAACAGAAACAGAGCTATCTCCTTAATCCATCGCAGGCGAGCACTTGGAGGAAGACGGAGGCGTTTTCCCCGAGTGTCCGTGGGCTCTGGGAAGACGGCTGCAGCTCGCAACTGTATAAACGACGATAAGGAGGCAGCAGCTGTGCAGAAGGCAGCAGCACACACTGCCCTGAGGCTACATGTGTACAACAGGCGACTTGACTGGGGTCCTCATAGGAGGCTTTGTTTGCTTTCAGTTTCTTTCAGGGGGGGGAAGCGCTATTTAGAGGAGCAGAGCTTTGACTTGGCAAATATGAAAAGACGGCTTTGTTTAGAGGCGGGGGGAATGTGAACAGCAGGATTGACAATACCTTGCACAAGGTTACCTCTGGCAAAGTCACGCAGGGAAGGACACGGCTAAGCTAGACAGATGTCCGTCTTCACATGCCCTGGATACATTGCAAGTTCGGAAGTCACATAGGCTGTGAACCAGGTGAAGCAAAGAGGGAACTTCCTGGCCAAAGGCGGAATGTGGCCCTTCAGGGTTCTTTATCTGGCCCTCAAGACTCTCCCTAGGCCACACTCCCTCTCCGTAAGCCACAATCCTCATTGGCCCTGCTAATGTTTGATTAGGTTTTAAAATCATAATTATGATATAGGAAGGAGAGGACTGGGGAAGGAGTCCTTCGCCTCCAGATTGCCCCCTCAACAGCTGTTGTGTGGAGGGGTGATACAGAGGGTAGGCATCAGGCAAGAAAGTGAATGTCAGGTCAGGCAGGCAGGGGTGGGACTAGATGACCGCTGGGCACCCCTTCCAACTCTGCAATTCCTTTGTTGTATATACTTTCTTTGCTAGCAATTTCCCCTAAGATAGAACTCCAGTTCTTCCTTTTCAGTTATGCCCCGGCTTTTGACCTGTCCTGAACCTGAGGTCTCATGAGGTCATGTGGGCATCACTGCAATAGGGGCAGTTGGAGAAGACCCTTCAGAGAAAATATGATGGTCTGGGGAGATATAAGTGGGGGTGGAGAGAGAGAGAGAGTCAGAGTCCCTGAGCTGTGAAGGGACTTAAAGATCAAAAACAGCACCTTGGACCCCAAAAAGACCTGGGATTAAGCTGAACACAGGTACAAGTTCTCTCTCTGCATGTACTGTGTGAAGTAATATACTTGGTACAGCTTAGCTATTTGTGTACATGGGTGCACAGATGGTGCACACATTGAATAGAACATGTGAACACCCCTTAGACAGTAAGAATTATTTATTTACAGCGGTTTTTTTTTTAAAAATGCTATAATTCTGATAGTTTGAGAAGTTAGTGTTTTTGTTCTAAAGTTAAGACCCTGTGCAGAAAATAATGAAAAGAGCAACACTGCACAATTATTTCTGTCAAATGTAAACCTTGGTAGTGGGCTTGTTTTTTAGGAAGCACAACAGACCTAGCATGCCTTGCCTTGTTGCCAGAAAAAGGGAATTGCTTCAATGGCGCATTATTGCTGCTTTCACACAGCAGCTGAACCTGTTTCCCCAGTGTTTCCCCAACTTCCACATTACATCTGAGCTTTCACCTAATGTCAAAGCCACTCCTGGAAATACTGTGCAAATTTAGTGCTCATTTCTGTGTTATTTGCAAAGCATCCCCCCCCCCCCGGAAGCAAGTAACACATGAACGAGTGCTAAATATGTGCTATATTCTGCTACATTTCTGGAAGTGGCTTTTACATTGTGTGGAAGCTCAAATATAGTGCGGAAATTAGCAGTTAGGGAAGCATCAGAGAAACGGAACACAGTTCCATATTAATGCAACCTTAATTGGTGTCACTTAAACCCTTTCCTTTGTCTGGCAGCAAATTTGTGAAGACCAGAGATTCCATGTTTATTGAATGCTACATTTGAACAACAGTGCGAGTGCACAGGTTCATCACTTGTGTATACAGGCATGCACATTAGCATACTCATTGAATGTGGTGTCCCAGTCACAGTTAAAGTACTCTTAGCCTGGACTTGGAATCATAGTGTTGTAGAGTTGGAAGGGACCCCAAGCACCACCCAGTTCAACCCTCTGCAATGCAAGAATCTCAGCTACAGCATCCATGACAGGTGGCCATCCAACCTCTGCTTAAACACCTCCAAGGAAGGAGAGTCCACTATTTTCCAAGGGAGACCGTTCCTCTGTTTAGATTTAGATTTAGATTTAGATAAATTTATTGTCATTGTCCGTATATACACAGTATACACAACAACGAAAATCAAACACCCACCCAAAGACCGGGTTCACATATACATCTCTTACAGTGAGAGAGTTTTTCCTGATGTTTAGCCTGCTCTTTCAGCAGAGAAAAGAATCGGCGCTGCAAGATTGATAACCCAAATCAACTGGAATTGGAAATTCCTCGTTCCGCTGTTTTAATTGTCAGAATGAGATCCCACACTGCTGTCACCCTGGGTAATATTTCATGCCCTGCCATTGGGACAGGATGATGTAAACCCCACTTTGTAGTCCTAATCATCTTTCTATAAATATCAGAGAAATTCAATTTTTTTGGGCAGGGGAAGAAATTAAACCTTTACCTTCGTAGTAGCATCCTAATGTGACTCCAAATTAATTCCCCATTCCTTCTCACAGCTAGGCATCCTATTTCTTAAAGATGTTTGCACAGCTAAGGACTTCTTTATAGCTTTAATGTTTACCTAAGAAAGGAGCTTCCAAGGCTGCGGAAGAGGAGACATAGGATAGTGCCTGTTGCTGGACTGAGACTGTAAAGGAAGTTGGTCATCCCTCCTGTGTTTGCTGGAAATTCCTGAAAGCATCACAGTCTTGCTGTGGCTATGCATTTTTTTAAGGGTAGGGCAGGTGGCAGAACCAAGAGCCCCACGGACCAGACTGGCTCCCTGTGCTACCAAAACTGTCAGTCGGTCACAAAGCAAATTTCCAAATTTCTGTCTTGTTGTCACATCTCCCAAGTCTTTTCTCTAAATTAAGGGTAAAGGGTAAAGGGACCCCTGACCATTAGGTCCAGTCGTGGCCGACTCTGGGGTTGCGGTGCTCATCTCGCTTTATTGGCCGAGGGAGCTGGCGTGCAGCTTCCGGGTCATGTGGCCAGCATGACTAAGCCGCTCCTGGCAAACCAGAGCAGCGCAGGGAAACGCCGTTTACCTTCCCGCCAGAGCGATACCTATTTATCTACTTGCACTTTGACGTGCTTTCGAACTGCTAGGTTGGTAGGAGCTGGGACTGAGTAACAGGAGCTCACCCCGTCGTGGGGATTCGAACCACCAACCTTCTGATCGGCAAGTCCTAGGCTCAGTGGTTTAACCCACAGCGCCACCCACGTCCCATTCTCTAAATTAAAATGTCCCAAATACCTTTCCTTGGAGGGGGAGGTGACTCCAACCCCTTGATCATTTTGGTTGACTTATTTTGAACCTTTCCCGGCTCCTTTTTGAGGTGACAGAACAAGATTTTGTACAGGTCGCTTGCAATTATTTTACTTACTTGATTGTAAGATTGTGGCTGGGTGAAAATAAATAAATCAATGGAAAGTGAAGGAAACCCACTTTTCATTCATTTATTCCACTGCCCCTGCACAAAGCTGCAATTGTGGGCTTACCTGGCTTGGGAAAGGAGCTTGCAAGGGCTCTGGCAGCATTCCAGAGCCCACTTCCCGGGGTTCCTGGCTTTACACATTTCTGCATATATACATAGACCCCCGGAACCTAACCCTCACTTAAGACATGAGTTACTTGTACACAGTGTTCCAAATGCACCATCGACTGATATAACGGCATTATGATATCGGCACTTTTGCTTTCAATTCCTTTTCCTAATGATCCCTTAAAAAGGGTGTGAAGCAAGGCTGGTGAGGGGTGTGGTTTTGGGAAGAGGGTGTGCTGAGTGGGTAGAGCCAGCCCTAGGAAGAGGCAGAGTGAGGCAGCTGCCTCAGGTGGCAAATGCTAAGGTGCAGGGAGAGGACAGAGCTGTGAATGCCCTGTGCTCTGCCCTGTACTCTGATATTGGCAAAAAGATGCTGTCTTTTTGTATCTAGGGCGGGCTAGATACAAAAGAATTTCCCTTTAGCCCTGCAACTGCTCCGATAGCATAAGTCTTGCAAGCCTGGTTCGCTGGAGAGTTTAGCATTTCACAGGGATCGTTGCTTGAGCCCTTCCAAAGGCTCCCAGCCACGGCTGTGTCACTTATGCTAAGCAGGCTGCGACCCCCATGCCAATCAGAGGTAAATGGACTGAACCTTGGGGCCGCCCCTGCCATCCCTCAGGAGCCATCGCCTTCGGAAAGAGCACAGAGGGGAGACCTGAGCTCCTGCTTCAGAGTCTCTCTCATCCCTTGCAGGTCACCAGAAGGCACATCCCCAGAGGCGAGGGCCTGTCACAGAGGCCTGGGTGCTGTCAGCTTAGTACAACCAGGCTACCTTCCTCGGCGCCTCCTACCCCCTTAACTCTCCCAGGGTTTTCTCTCTGTATAATGAACTGACAGTCAAAGAGAGGCTGGAGTTCATCTATCAAGCGTCAGCTTCTCCAGCAGACAAGCAGTCGAGGAAGGGAAAGGGCAGGGACGGGGAAACCTCTGGCCCATAGATCTGATTTGGCACACAGTGTGGCCAAGCCGAGCCCCCCTGACCCACACCTTTCCAAGCAGTGGTGATGCCTAGCACAGGGTTTGGTGCTCTGCAAGCCCCAGACATCATCTCATAGGAGCCAACTCCTAGAGGTTCAAGTCCCTTCGTCTCTCCCCCCTCCCAATAAAATATTTGAGGGGGCTGGACATTGTCATCCAAATGCTGTGTGTCTTGTGATCAATTATGCAGGGTGGAGCTTACCTGCAACCCCCCCATATTTTATGCAAATTGGCACCCATGCATCAGCTGTAGAACCTGGTCAGCTTCCAGCAGTGCCTTGTCCTTGCTGTTCCCTAGGAAGCAGGCCACATTGCTAAAGACCCTGTTCCTTTAGCCGTGGCTGACCAAAGGCTGGGGTTGATGATGGGGGTGTTGCTGTGGTTGCAGCTTTTGCTGTTGCTGCCTGGAACAAGAGCAGACTGGTGGGTGGCAGAAGGCAAACAAAGACCTCGCTGTTTTGTAAGCCATTTTGATATTGTCATAGATAGGGACACACACACACACACACACACACACACACACACACAGTCCTAGAAATTAATAAATGTTAGGGTTTTGATTAATTGGGGCATGGATGAAAATACAAGCCGCAGAGGAATTCCCAAAGTAGCCTATGCAAAAACGACCTGGCCAAGCTAGGTGTTGAGAGCTATTGGCAATGCAAGAGAACTGTCCTCCCCATGTGAACAGAGACGGGGGGGGGGCGTGTTTGGAAGGTTGTCAGGAAAAGGGAGCCTTTAGCAAAAGTTGCTGGGAAGAAGAAGGAGAGGGAGGAAAGACCGGGATCCATCTCAGACAGGTTGGCTGCAGAGCTAACAGGGAGAAAGATGCCTTGGACTCCAGGGCTGCACTGCCTTTCTTGAAATGACCATGCTGTAAGAGCCAGACTCCTTCCATGCAGACTGAAGGTGTAAATAGATGAATAAACCATATTTCTTCAAGCTCCGACAGTCTCCATTGTGTCTTAATTCTCCAAAAGTCCACAGACCTGGGGGTGTCCCTGGAACCCCCTGGGATTTTGTCATCGCTCGGCAGAGAGTGCGGGGTGGCACCCAACTTTTGTAGCAATATATTTTAGGAAAGTGCAGATTATCAGTATTCAAGTAAATCAACGATAGACCCTTGATGCTTGGAGTTCACAATCACAGAGTGTGAGGGTGGCAGCGCAGACATTTGCTTCCTATGGCAAAATGTGTGGATCCGGCTCAAGGACCCATTCCTGCCAGGCAAAAACACATAAGCAGGGTGAAAAGGAGGGCCAGAGAGGGGTGTGGTCTGGGGAGAGTCCCAAGAGCCAGACAGAGAGTCCCAGGAGCCCATCATTGCCTTAGATAAAACCAAAGGGAAGCCAATTAGTAAATAAGGTTGAAGAGTGGAATTTGCAAGAAGGGTGTGTGATGGTTGCAGGCTCTGAACCTGGCAATTGTGGGGTAGGGGGGTGGGTGGGTGGAGTGAGCCTGTCTTGTTTTTCTTTACTCCTGTGCTGAGCTGCTCTGAATGCAGCCTTTGTGTCCCCAAAGTCCTTTCATATGCATGGTGCAGCCCCGCCCCCCTGAACTCTGAGCTGGTACCCAGCAGAGTGGTTCTCACTTTGCTATCATCTCTTTGACAGACAGGCCTGCCTATCATTTCAGCCATCCCATCGGCTTATTAGCAGATGTTCTCCTGTCTCTCAGAAGAGCGAGCAGGAGGACAAATGGACCATGCTGCAGATGGCTTGGCTGGGCCCTCCCACCCACCCGCGCTTTGGGAGATGAGCCTGTCAGCTCCCGAAGCAGGAGGACGCGGCAGGTGGCAGCTGGTTACATAGAGAGATGGGTGGGAAGAAGGAAAGCAGTGAGGGAAAAGGGCCGGCAAGAAGGAACAGGAGTCAGAGGCAGACTCTGCCTATGGGGAAGGTGGTGGGGAAATGAGTGAACCTAGAAAACCAATGTGTACTCCAAAAGTCATGGGATCTGCAGAGCAGCCTTAGGGCATCTTCTGAGACCGTAGGAAGAGCTCTGCTGGCTCAAGTCAAAGGACCATCTGCTTCGGGATCCTGTCTCATAGTGGTCAACCAGACATCCATTATGGGAAGTCTGCAAGCAGGACCTGAGTTCAAGAGAAACTCTTCCCGCCTGCGACTCCTAGAAACTGGTATTCAAAGGCTTCATGTCTCTGATAGTGGAGGTGGAACAGAGCCACATTGACTAGCAGCCATTGCTACTCCACACACACACACACACACACACACACACACACACACACAATTTTCTGTTTTACAATTTAAAATACTGATTTCACATCCTTAAGACATCCATGACTTCTCTTATCTTTCCATGGTTCATTTTACATATCACAAATCCCTGCATATTTTACAAAAACTATACCATTCAGTATTCCATTATTGCATCCATCAAAACTTGTTTACACCTTTGAATTTATCTTAATGCTGCCAGCATTTTCAGCTGCACACAATTATTTCCCATATATTCAATAAACGTTTTCCAATCTTCTTTAAACGTATGTTCTTCTTGTTCTCTTGTTCTATATGTTAAGTCTGCAAGTTGTGTATATTCTGTCGATTTAAGTTACCCTCCTTCTTTGGTTGGGACCTCACTCGTTTTCCATTTTGGGGCTAACAAAACATGGGCCGCAATAGTAGCATACATAAATAACCCCTTTGAGCACCTGGGAATTTCAGTCTGAATTATCCCTAACAGAAAGGATTCTGTGTTATTTTTTTAAAAAGTACTTTTAAACACTTTTCCCCCAATTCATTATGGATCATTTCACAATATTCTTTTACAAGTCCAGCGATTGCTACTCCTTATTCTCTCAGAATCTGAACAATCGGTTTTTTAAAGGTGAATACAATGAATCAGAAAAAAGAGATCCCTGGTGGATCAAGCCAGTGGCCTATTAAGACCAGCTTCCCTTTCTCATGAAAGCCAAGCTAGATGTCCCCAGAAAGTCTGCAAGCAGGAATTGAGTGTGACATCACACTCCCCAATTATGATGCCTAGCAACTAGTATTTGGGGGAGCAGCTCTTTATTGATGAACGGGAATGAGTGGCGGATTGGGAAGACCATGCCTTCAAAGTTCAGATTTCCAGAAACTAAACCAACCAATTAAAAGCTAGAGAGATAATGTGGTGTAGTGGTTATAGCAGGGGTGGGGAACCTGAGTCACATGGGTGACATGTGGCCCTCCAGACCTTTATACCTGGCCCTTGGGACTCTGAAAAGGCACACCCTTCACCCCTCTTTGCTGCCTCCTTGAGTGTTTTTGCCTGGCTGGAATACGCCCTGGAAATCTGATGGTGCCTCTTGCATGCAGTGATGGAAGGATAGACAGGGGTGCATGTGAAGAAACTAGCCTACGGTACCCAAAGTGAAATTTACAGCCAACTTTTGTCTAGTTTCCCCATAGGACAAAATCAATGAGGGAAGCAAAAGTCATCTGAATGGGAACGGGTTGCTTTTCCACCGTGTCACATCGGCAGCAAAGGTTAGGGCTGCCCAGGGATCTGCCACAGTGGGAGCTCATGCACTGACCTGCTGGTCTTCTGCCTTCTCATCTCTATCCTTTCTCCTTTTTTTGCTCTCTAGCCTGTCAACTGGGTTTCTACAAGTCTTCCCCTGGGGATCAGCTGTGTGCCACCTGCCCTGCCCACAGCTATTCTGAGACCCAGGCGGCACAGGTGTGTCGCTGTGAGAGCAACTTTTACAGAGCAGCGCAGGACCCTCCTTCGGCAGCCTGCACACGTATGTACTTCATGCACCAATGCTCCCTCGAATTGCATGCGTGCCTGGACAACCCAGACCCTTACTGCGAGTCTCCGTCAGATAAAAGAGGATAATTCCCAAGATACTGACAAGCACCCTGTAGCCACAAAGTGAGGGAGGAGCCAGAGCCAACAAATATTAAGTGTGGTGTACTGTAGTGGTTGGGATACGAGTGGCGCTGTGGGTTAAACCACAGAGCCTAGGGCTTGCCGATCAGAAGGTCGGTGGTTTGAATCCCCGCAACGGGGTGAGCTCCCATTGCTCAGTCCCTGCTCCTTCCAACCTAGCAGTTCAAAAGCACATCAAAGTGCAAGTAGATAAATAGGTACTGCTCCAGTGGGAAGGTAAACGGCTTTTCCATGCGCTGCTCTGGTTCGCCAGAAGCGGCTTAGTCATGCTGGCCACATGACCCGGAAGCTGTTCGCTGGCTCCCTCGGCCAATAAAGCGAGATGAGCGCCACAACCCCAGAGTCGTCTGCAACTGGACCTAACGGTCAGGGCTCCCTTTACCTTTACTGTAGTGGTTAGAGTGTCAGACTACATCCTCGGAGACCAGGGTTCGAATCCCTGCTCGGCCCTGCAACTCACTGAGTGACCTTGGGCCAGTCGCTGCCTCTCAGCCAGTACGTTTCCGAGCACAATTCAAAGTGTTGGTGCTGACCTTTAAAGCCCTAAACGGCCTCGGTCCAGTATACCTGAAGGAGCGTCTCCACCCCCATCATTCTGCCCGGATGCTGAGGTCCAGCGCCGAGGGCCTTCTGGAGGTTCCCTCATTGCGAGAAGCAAAGCTACAGGGAACCAGGCAGAGGGCCTTCTCGGTAGTGGCGCCCGCCCTGTGGAACGCCCTTCCACCAGATGTCAAAGCGATAAACAACTACCTGATATTCAGGAGACATCTTAAGGCAGCCCTGTTCAGTGAAGTTTTTAATGTGTGATATTTTATTGTATTTTTGGTTTCTATGGAAGCCGCCCAGAGTGGCTGGGGAGGCCCAGCCAGATGGGCGGGGTATAAATAATAAATTATTATTATTATTATTATTATTATTATTATTATTATTATTATCTCAGCCTAACCAATCCCACAGGTTTGTTGTGGGGATTAAATGAGGAGGGGCAGAACCATTTACACCACCGTGAGCTTCTCAGGGGGGTGGGAATGGTGGGATGCAAATAAAATAAACAATGAATAAAATAAATAATAAATAATACCGCATGCTTTGCACTATTCATAATTGGCTTGGCTTCTCTTTCTAGCCTGTGATTCTGATTTCTTGGGATCAGGAACATCAGAAATAAATTAGCCTGATACCAGAATGCAATAAGGAAGTGAAGCAGCATAACTTCATAAATATGAGGGAAGGGGTGGGTGGCTCAGGGGCCAAATGTGGCCCTCAAGCTTTCTCTGTTTGGCCCTTGGATTTCCACTCAGGCCACACCTCTCAGTGCTTTACATCTGAAGTATTTTTGCCTGAGTAGAAGTATTATTATTATTATTAGCAGTAGTAGTAGTAGTAAATGAATCCCCCTCCAAACAACCATCCCAATATGATTTACACTAAACATAATTAAAGACAATTAAAAAAGCAAAAAAGAGAGCAAATGCATTTAAAACTGAAGCCATGTGACTAGACATTTGTGGTAAAGACCTGTCTTCAATTGTTTCCAGAAAGCGAAGATAGTAGGTGCCCATTGTATCTCGACAGAATAGGGGCCACCACAGTAAGAGCCCTGCTCGAGTTACTGTGGAGAACGTGTCCTTGAACTCTGATATTGCATCTTGCATGTCTGAATGGAGGATAGAGAGGATCATGTGAGTGTGTGTTGTCCCGCCCACCTTTGCCTCTGGCTCCACCCACTCCAATTTCATTTGCGCACTACTTGGAAGATTGTGTTGATCTATCAGTCTATGCATTTCCTAAATAAATAAGATAAAATAGAAAAGATGATAAACCCCATAAACTAAAGCAATAAAACTGTTTCTACAATTGTACAATTGCCATAAAATGACCGGGTTGCACTCCCTTCTTCAACCAAAATGTCTTCAGCAACAATGTCAAAACATCAAAATTGTCTAATTCCAGCGGCAAACTAAGCATATATGGTCCCTAGCTCATATCGGGTTGCCGTATTTTTTAGGGAAATCACCAAAAAACCAACACTTCTGATCCAACACACCCCAATTTATCTGCTTACGAACACGGTGAAGTGCTTTTAAACCACTTTCCTGCCAGAAGGAAATGAGATAATGAAAGTGGACTCTTCAAGCTCTTATGGTTGCAAAGTGGCTTACAGGAAGATAAACACCCACCATCCATAACTCACTGGGCTTGAAAATCTTCCTGCCATTTCTACATCCGAACGTATATCTTATAATTGCCAGTCTAATTTGCATATCTATTTGGGTGTGTGGACTGCTTATATTCAAGAATATGCCTAAAGCAGGATTGATAGATAGTTCTTAATTGTGAGCTGATGTTTCTTTTTTCTTTCCTTCTGTTACATTACATATCTCTGCAATGACAGTCCTACTCAGAGTAGGCCCATTGAAATAAAAGAATATGACAAAAGGCTCATCCATACTTACCTTTGTGCTTTTCTAGGTACAGGTCTGAGCTTTCCAGATCTGTGTTTGAGTGTTTTTCTTTTCTTTTGGTCTGGTCCTGGCGCGTTCCTCAGGAAAACCTGCATTTTCTTGCTGAATTGGAGCAAATAACAACCTGGGAAAAACCTGATTCAGCGGTAAAATACAGCTTTTCCCAGGGAAACAGCCGGAACAATAAAATCTCACCTGGACATGGACCCCTAGAAAGGCCGTACCTATGTCTAGAATTCACGGAGCAAAGTTAAATATGGATGAGCCCAAACTGAAGGCCATTGATTTCAGTGGGTCTTCTCTGAGTAGAACTTAGTTGGCTACAAACCATTTTTTAAACACACAAACACAGGGCAGATCATTTCAACAGACTGTTTCCCCCCAACTTTGTCTCAGGTAGAAATGCTTTTACAGTCCCTGCTGCCTTTAAAATTATGATGATTTTACTGGCAATGGTGAGGATTGAACCTGCAAACTTGTGCATGCCAAGCATGTGCATTTCATGAAAGGTCTGAGCCACCTGAGGGACCTGCCAAGCAGGAAGCTCCTCTGCTAGTCCTAAGGGCTTCAGCCTTTCTGTCTGTCAACTGGTTTTCCTTTAGATAATATTAATAATAAAAAAAGGTCTTCCCCTGGGAGCCAGCAGCATGCTCAATGTTGTTTGCACACTTATTCTGGAATCCAGGTCAAAAAGGTGAGGCATTTCCAAAGGGAGATAAAATGAAACACCAATGTGAAAATTTGAAAGAGGATCTGATGTGGTCCATAAAAAATTCCCTGCCCTAAAAAATAGTAATATTATTTTCCTGCCCAAAATAGTAGTAGTAGTGGTAGTAGTAGTATTCTATCAATTATATAGATTATAATGTTCTATCAGTTATATAGATTATAGTGTTCTATCCATTATATTTCGGCATTTTGGATTTCAAGGTTATGCATCCATGTTTGTATATTTTAATTGTAAGAGTCAGAGAGGATGCCATTTCGCTGCTCCAGTATCCTTGGTAGCTAATTACCCAGCCTTTGCTTAAAAACCTCTAACAAAGGAGAACCCCTTGCTTTCCAAGTCTTTCCACCATTGGACACCTTGTACCAGTCCTCAAAGCAGCCTGCAAAAATCCATCAAAGGAGTGAAAATTGCTTTGCAAAATATGTATGCATTAGGGAAAACAGCGTACGGAAACATTAGGAAGATTTTGCCGTAAAGCGCTGGCGCATTTTCACAAGAACTTGCTTTTTTAAAACTGATGTGGACAGCTTAAGAGTAGAAAAATGAGAAACTTTTTTTAAAACAGCAAAATTCTCAGATTTGCAGGCCAAAGATAAAAGGGGGCAGAATTTGCAAGAGGGGTGAGGCAGAGGAAGAGAGCCTGTTTCGTTTTAGGAGCAGGAGACCCATGCAAATCCATTTGCATCTCATTGCAATTTTTCTGTAGATAGACGTGCAAATCCCATCATTTGCTTGAACAAATTCTTTTTGCGGTCAGGAAGATGCCTGTTGACAGGGGAGCAGAGGTGGTAAACAAATGGGGGGGGGGGTTGGCAAGGACCCAGAGTTCTACTGACTTGGATATTTAGGGCAGCTTTCATTTCTATGCTTCTCTGTTTTTAATCCTGTGGTCAGAAAGAGTGACCTTAGCTTGATGCTAGAGCACATGCACTGCATGCAGAAGGGCCCCAGTTCAAACTGGTGCTGCCAATTAAATAAGGGTTATTGTGAAATTAAATGGGGGGGCGAGAATACACCCCCCCCACCTTGAGCTCCTTGGAGAAAGAAGTGGAATATAAAATGCAATAAATAAACACTACGAAAATATTTTGAATATTCGTATGCAAGTTGCTGGATGATTTTTGTCTCCAAATTCCCATTTGGATGAGCTCTTGAGTGAGCCCAAGCACTGGAATACACCTGACTGTCTCTAAATAGTTAGAGCTAGTGGAAAACTCACCTGTCACCAGGCATGCCACACCCTTTATCTCCTACAGACATCTGCCTGGTTGACAATCGCATACGATCAATTACATGCACACACACACACAAAAAAAAACCATGCAAACAGCAGATTTAAACACCTTAAACTGAGATTGTGCACCTGTGCAAGCCAATGCATTGTTCTGCAGCCCATTTCCCTGGCTCAAAAAGAGGGGGCAGTATTCCTATATCCATGTGCAACATTTGCCCCCCACTCCCTTCATGCTTGAGCATTGACCATGCTGGTTGGGGTGGATGGGAGTAGCCAAGGTAGTGCCCTCCGCATGCCCCAGGGCTGATGGAACTTGTAGTCCAGTAATATCTGGAGGGCATCACCTTGGCTGTGCCTCATCTGAAGAGCTGCATGTTCCCCACTCTGGGACAGGGTTATATGTCTACAGGAGCAGAGGAGAGGATGCAAAGGGGTCTGCCTGCAGACCTCTTCTCCCATCATGTGGGGACAGCCATTCCATGAGGCTACCTTGGTGGAAGAGATAGGAATCAGAAAGCTCATTGCATCAGCTTTGCTGGAGGCCTGGCTCCATCAGGCACCTCCTGCTTTTGAACTATGCCAGCTGGCACAGGAACAGCTGTTCAAAATTTGGTGCCTGAGGTTTGGCTCAGTTTTTCTCTTTCCTCCCTGTCCCGTTTCCCTTGTGCGTTGTGTTCCATGTGTATGTGTTTTAAGATGATAAGCCTGTTTTAATGGATTGCAGGCTGGGATCCTTTTTTTGACTGAAGAACAGGGTAAAAAGGACTCCTGACCATTAGATCCAGTCGTGGCCGACTCTGGGGTTGCGGCGCTCATCTCGCTTTCTTGGCCGATGGAGCCAGCGTATAGCTTCCAGGTCATGTGGCCAGCACGACTAAGCCGCTTCTGGCGAACCAGAGCAGCGCGCGGAAACGCCGTTTACCTTCCCGCCAGAGCAGTACCTATTTATCTACTTGCACTTTGACATGCTTTCGAACTGCTAGGCTGGCAGGAGCACGGACCAGGCAAAGGGAGCTCACCCCGTCGCAGGGATTTGAACCGCCGCCCTTCTGATCGGCAAGCCCTAGGCTCTGTGGTTTGACCCACAGCGCCACCCGCGTCAATGAAGAACAGGGTGCAAATGCCCTAAATAAATAAACAAATATTAGGGCTGTTATGGAAGTTCCTTCCAACTCTCCCTCCATGACCCTGCGCTCCTCCTGATTGTTTCCAGGTCCTCCCTCTGCCCCCGTGAACCTGCTCTCCAGTGTGAATGGCACCTCCGTCACCCTTGAGTGGTCCCCGCCTCTGGACAAAGGCGGCCGCAGCGACATCCTCTACAACGTCCTCTGCCGCCACTGCCTGTGGGATTCTGGCCAGTGCGAGGCCTGCAGCCCTGGCATCCGCTTCCTGCCCCAGCCTGTGAACCTGGCCCAGGGATCCCTGGCTGTCACCAACCTCCTGGCCCACACCAACTACTCCTTCTGGGTGGAGGCCGTCAACGGGGTCTCCGACCTGACCCTCGAGCCACCGAAATTTGTTGCCGTCAACATCACCACAAACCAGGCAGGTAGGAGATGCCCTCCCCCCTGCTTGCCCTGCCAGCCTGGCTTTCAGCCTCTGCTTAGCCTGCTTCTCAGGGCTGAACATGGTAGATCTCACTGAATGGGCAAAGAGGTTTTTATGGCAGGATCAGGCATGTAAGAAGCTGACTTATACTGAATCAGACGCCTGGTCCATTTAACTCAAGTGTTGTCTACTCAGTGTTGTTCAGTACAGTGGTACCTCGGGTTAAGTTCCGGAGGTCCATACTTAATTCGTTCCGGAGGTCCATACTTAACCTGAAACTGTTCTTAACCTGAAGCACCACTTTAGCTAATGGGGCCTCCTGCTGATGCCGCGCCACTGGAGCACGATTTCTATTCTCATCCTGAAGCAAAGTTCTTAACCCGAGGTACTATTTCTGGGTTAGCGGAGTCTGTAACCTGAAGCGTATGTAACCCGAGGTACCACTGTACTGGCACCTTTCCCCCCTAAATGTTAGAAGTGTGGCACTTAATTTAACAACTTCATGGTGAGTACCAGTATCTTTTTTCTAAGAAAAGAAAAGAAAAAAGCACTGGCTGGAATTCATTGAGGTGCTCCCAAATTTAAGTGACATGGATGGTTCCCTAGGTCAGATGTCCTTGATCACCAGCTCCATGTTATTTCAGGTGGTTATGTGGCCTACTTTACAGACGACAGTCCTCTCCTTGAAGGGCTGTGCAGATCACGAGCGTTACCATACCCTCCAAAATGTCTCCAATAAAAATAGGGATGTCCTATTCAACAACAACAAGACCCTGTCCATCTGAATGGGTTGCCCCAGCTACTATGGGCAGCTTCCATCATATATAAAAACATAATAAAACATTAAAAAACCTTCCCTATACAGGACTGCCTTCAGATGTCATCTAAAGGTTGTATAGTTAATTATCTCCTAGGCTTGGGGAGGTCACATAACTCCATACCCTCCAGTGTTTCTCTGATGAAAATAGGGACATCCTTAGAATAAACGGGACATTCCAGGATCAAATTGGAAACTGGGATGGCTTCTGTAAATTTGGGGCTGTCCCTGAAAAATAGGGACATTTGTAGGGTCTGCTTTGCTGATAATGTTGAAAGATAATGAACACGAAGATGGAAGGGGCCTTGATGTTGCCCATCAGTGGCATCTTTACAATTGGCTGAGCAGGCACCCAGATCACCTGGTCACAGTCTTCTCCACTCCTGTGCTAGGTATTGCACTTCTATTTAAATTGCAGCAATCATTTCAAAATGTGCATCTCTACATATGTATGAGCCCTGGGTTCACCAGCCGTTTTGGGCCCATAGACACATTTGCAGACTGGAGAAACTGTTGGTGGATACCATGCACACCGCAACCAAGCACACACTGCAACCCATTTTATTAGCAGCAATGGAACATTTCTTTCAAGCCTAACTTCATGGGCTTCCACAGGTGCCATTCTGGCAACGCCCAAATTGGCACGTTCAGATTTTATGCAAACTGCTGCCCTCTTTGAACCTCCTTTTTCATTTTGGCAGGTCCTAGGTGCTCGCCTTCTCTCTGTTACTTGCTTGATCCTCTTGCAAAGCAGCCTAGACTAGTGGCTATCGCCACCCCTGTAGCACTGAATTCCACAAACTTGACTGATTTCTAGAAATTGCATGAAGAAGTCTTTTCCTTCCATGCATCCTGAATCTATTGCTAACCAATTTCCCAGGGTGATCTCTTGCATTCTAGTATTACGAGAGAAGGAGAAGAAATCCTCTCTATTTACTTCCTCCACACCAATGGAACATTATATAATCCTCTTTCATGTCCCTCCAATAGCCTTTTTTAAACAACAACAACAACAACAATAAAAAGCATTTCTTTGTGAGGAAGATTCTTCATCCTCTGTTTATTTGGGTTGCCTTTTGTGACCTTTCCCAGTTCCATTATTTTCTGCTTTTCTTTTCTTTTTCTTTCCCCTCCACGATAGAACCAACCAGAACTCCATCTCACATACCTACCCTACTCTGGATGTTTTGACCCATTAAAAACATTGCAGATTAACAGAGCAATCCTATACATGTCTGCTCAGAAATGAGTTCAGTGGAGCATAGCGCAAGGTAAGTGGGCATAGGATTGCAGCCTTAATTCGTAGAGTCATAGAATTGCAGAGTTGGAAGGGACCCAAAGGATCATCTAGTCCAGGAAGACCTGGAAAAATATACCTAAAATATCATCTTACCCCTGACATGCCTACTCTGCTTTTATCGGGAGGTCACTTCTGTATGAGAGAGCAATCATGCCTTTACAGTAGTGGCACCTCCTTTTTGGAATTCCCTCCCCCAACATATCAGGCAGAGGCCATCTCTGCAAAAATGTTTAATATACATACAAAATGTCATCTACATAGCAAGAGCAATGATGAACCGCTAATTCTAGATAGCAAGAAAAGGTCAACACACCAATTTATTGAGGAATGAAGTACTCTTCCAATTCAGAGTTGGAGTATACTTTGCTGAAGAATTCTTTCCAATTCTTTGAAAACCTTCCTTTGTCAACAACACTTTCAATGGCAGATCTTTATTCCAGACTCTGCCTGTATCAAGCCTGAAACTGTTTTTGGTTTTTTTAACATATTAAAATTAATTTTGTTTTTTATCTGGAACTGTTTTTAATTTTTGGGTGGCTGGCGTTTTTGCTGCAAAGTCCCTTCGAGATATCGTATGAGAAGTGATTCCCAAACGGAATCAAATAAACAAATGGGAAAATTTGCAACCCGAATTGTATATGGATGGAAGTCAGTGTCATGCTATTATGGTTGTTGAGTGTTTTTAGGAATTCACAAGGCAGGCACCCATAGTAAGCCTTCCTGGAGTACTGATGTCCTGGCAGTTGCCTGACAATGCCACTAACTGGTGCTTGTCGTGAGATTAAATGTAGTCTCCCTCTTATAGCAATTGCTGTATGGCTGAGTTTGGTTACCTAAGCCACCTAGAACCTCTTGACCCATTTGACAATGGTGGTCCACTAAGGCAGATGAAACAGAACCCCACCAACCTCGGTCTCCCCTTGGCCAGCTCCTATCTTTCTACTGTCTTACTTGCAATCAAACAGGAGGTGGGCCCACCTTGCAATGGCTCTGACTCCATCTACAGCTGGCCTCCTTGCTTTCTCCACTTCCACCATGGCCTCTCTCTGTCTCTGTCTCTCTCTCTCCTCTAGAACTGTAGAGTTTGAAGGGATCCTGAGGATTATCTAGCCCAACCTATGCAGCTGTATCATACAGGGATCAAACCTGCAACCTTGGCATTATCAGCACCAACCTCATATGGTCTCCTATTGTCTGTTTCCATAGCTCCATCCCAAGTGCTGGCCGTTCACCAGGAGAACGTGGGCCAAAACAGTGTCACGCTCCTATGGCAGGAACCGGATCAGCCCAACGGCATCATTCTGGAATATGAGATCAAGTACTATGAAAAGGTAAAAGCAATTGTGCTGGTTGACTGTCTGCTCTCTCTGTTGGGCAAGGTGTGCCATTGCTTGTGCTAAATCTCTCCATCCAAGTTGCTTTCCAGATACTAAGGTGCAAATAAGGCTAATGGAAATCTCTCCCCCCCTCCTCCTCCTCCTTCCAGAGTCTTGCTTCCACAGGGCACCTCTCCATTAGCAACCAGCTATTTATTTCTGCTTCCTTTTATTTCCAGACTTTGTTCAGACAACTGTGCATGTGCAGTTTCTCACAGGTTTCAGCTTGCCTTTTTTTTTTAACTTACAAATTACAGTTGTAATGATGACATTGATTTAATCAAAGTGTAAAATGGAGTTCTGACATGACTGCTTAATTACATCGAGATTCCACGCACAACTGCTCATGCTCCGACATGCACCGATTAAATCACAGCACAACACGGAATATTAATGCGATTGCATGCATGTGCATTGATTAAATGCAGTTGCATCAGGATTCCATGCACATGTGCTCGTATGTGCAGTGACTAAATTGCAGCATAAAAAGGAATCCTGATGGAATCATGATTCCTTCTTGACCAGATTTCATCCATCTTCATAAGCTCTGGTGGTTGGTGTGCTTCAGTAAGCCACAAGGAAACCAAGTAAAACCATAAACTGAAGACTCCAGCAAACCCTGCATTTGCCAAATTCCAACACTGATTTTAGAAATTCCCCAAGTTAACTTGGAAGGCAAGCCAAGCAAGTATGGAAAGGCTGAAATAAACCCATTGCTACTTCCTGTCCACATCTCCAATAATACCTTCTCTAGCACAAGGCTTTGATCCAGGGGTGAGGAATATTGTTTTTCCGGGGACCCTTCAAAGATCTGATGGTGGGAGTGGCCAGGTGCAAAAGTGATTGGAGCAAAAATTGCAGATGTTACCTTTGTATAAAAGACTAGTTCCTGCACCCATCCATCCTCAACCACCATCCAAAAGACATTGCCAGAGTTGAAGGACACATTCTAGCCAGGAAAAAGCAGTGGGAAGGCAAAACAGGGCTGATGACGAGGTGGCCTGGGTAGTGTCCTGATGGCTAGATGAAGAGACCCAGAAGTCCACGTTTGCCCTCCAGGCCTGAGGTTCCCCACCCCTGCCCTGGACTGATGTCACTTTCTGCTTCCCCAGGACAAAGAAATGCAGAGCTACTCCACCCTGAAGTCCAAAGGCAACAGCACCACCGTCTCAGGCTTGAAGCCGGCAACCTGCTATGTCTTCCAGGTCCGAGCCCGCACCTCTGCCGGCTGTGGCAAATTCAGCCAGGTGGTGGAAGTGGAGACCGCCAAAGCAAGTGAGGCAAAGCAGGGGGAGGAGAGGGGTGCATGAGAGTGCAGGTGTGGGATGGGTCAGGACTGGAAGGCACCCGACCCCAAAATGCAAGCTCTGTTTGCCTTCCCCTGTGCAGTGGCCTCCAACCCCTACAGGACATACCCATTTCAGAGGAGGAGTTCTCCCTCCACTGCTGGAGGCAGTTATGCCCATGAATTGCTGGTTGCTGGGAATCGCAACTGGGGAGAGCAATGTTGTACCCAGGTGCTGCTTGTGAGCTTCCAATTAGGGCATCTCTTTGGCCACTGTGAGAACAGGAAGATGGGCTCTTTCTTACGTTCTTATGGAAGGAAGGGCTAAGCCCAGAAGAGGGAGAATTAAGGCTCTTGGGCAGTGTGCTGACACAGTCATGATCCCTGTTACCCTTGGTCTGTCACCTGTTCTGAGGTTCTGTATGAATTTTGGACATGGGACCGATGGAGAATCAGGCAACCATTGAGTCTTCCAGATGTTGTTGGACACCAGCTTCCATCAGCCACAGCTCAACGAAGGAACAGAGGCAGCTGCCTTAGAGGGAGACAGGCCAATGACCCATCTATCTCAGTTTTGTCTACAATGACTGGTAGTGGCTTTCTAGGGTTTCCTCTAAGAGTCCCTTCCAGGTCTTCCTGGAGATGCCAGGCATTGAACCATAGACCTTCTGCATGCAAAGAAGATGCTCTATGAATGAGCTACAGCCCTTCACTGCTAGAATTCCACTCCTGCTTTACCATTACTTTCCTCCACAATTTCTTCTCCACTGGTGTTCTCAAGCAACAAAGGCGTATCAGCTATGTCAGTGATGGCCAAACTTGGCCCTCCAGCTGTTTTGGGACTACAATTCCCATCATCCCTGACCACTGGTCCTGTTAGCTAGGGATGATGGGAGTTGTAGTCCCAAAACAGCTGGAGGGCCAAGTTTGGCCATCACTGAGCTATGGAATGCTGCAAAAAGAAAGTCATCCCTCGAACGGGCAATGATCTCCCACTAGTAAGTCATGTTCAGGGAACAGGCTCCATTCTTTGGAAGAACACATTTCCTTGTCGCCGGATCACCCTTGCCTCTTTGTTTCCTTGGGGAAGAGCTGTAGCGGAGTGGTAGAGTTATCTGCATTGCATGCAGAAGGTCCCTGATTCAATCTCCAGCATCTGCAGGTAAGGCTGAGAATTCCCCCTATCTGAAATCCTGGAGAGCCAGTCATTGTGGACAGTCTTGAGCTAGCTGGACTTGATGGAAGATAGCTGCCTCTGTTCCATGGGGAGTCAGGATGCGCTGAGCCCAGAGATAAAGGGAAAAGAACAGTGCACATGTGTGGGTGTTTGTCTGTCTCAGGCTGCAGAGCTAGAATCCTGCAATCTTTCTTTCCCAGTAGCTCCCCATTACGACACTACAGCGGTCGTATGGACCTGCCTCACCCTCATCAGTGGCCTCGTCGCATTGCTGCTCTTTCTGATCTGCAAGAAGAGGTAGGCTTATCTTTTAAGGACGGATCTCTCACTGGTGGCCTCCTCCCAAGTGGTATGCTTCTGCATGTTTTCATGCCCCTAAGAGGAAAAGTTTCAACATTTGGGTTTGGGCCTTCTTCTTAGTATGGAAGGAAGGCAAACAAGTGATAGCCACCAACTTAGATTGCTTTAAAAGAGTTTTAGACCATTGATGAAGGAAAAGGTTGATGGAGAGCACAAGTGGAGAAGTCGCTTTCATCTGCTGCTTGCGGATTTCCCATAGGCACCTGGTTGGCCACTGTGAAAAGAGGTTGCTGGACTAGATGGGCATTTGGTCAAATCCAGAAGGGCTCTTCTTAAGTTCTTAAGGTGGTGCCTCACTAGCATATTTTGTGTCTCATCTCTCTCCTCACCCTCCACCCCACCGCATCACTGGGCGTGCAGACACTGCGGCTACAGCAAGGCATTCCAGGACTCTGACGAGGAGAAGATGCATTATCAGAACGGACAGGGTAAGAGTTGAGCTAAAGTTTGTTCAGTGACCTTCATGTATGTCCATTCTACAGCACCAGAGCTAACATTACCATGCCAAGAGTAAGCCTCTGCTGGTAAATGTGCAGGGTCAGAGCCTCCATCATGGTGCACATGGAACTCTGACACTGTCCCAGGAGGCAAAGTGAAGGCATCACTGTACCTGGCCGGCTTGAGGTTTGAACCACCTGGGAGGAGGATGCAACCTTGATGATAGGAAGTTGGCTTCTCTAGAGGAAGAAGCTTCGTATGAGCCTGTCTCTGTTTCCCTGAGATATGTTTTGCTAGCTTGGTATTGCTTTCCCTGATATCCTTTCAGTGCTGAGGAGGCCACGGATGATTTCCCTCTGGCAGAGGGCTTTCACTTGACTTCCTCAACCATTAGCTACTATAGACAAGCCTAAAGCATAGGTCTTCAACCGTGGGTCAGGACCCACAGGTGGGTTGCAAGGCCACACCAGGCGGGTTGCAGCAAAGCTCTTGCTTCCATGTTGGGCTGGCTATACCAAACGGGCACTACATACTTGTCAGGACTGGAATATGTTCTTCTGATGAGATGCTCATTTTATCAATTTTCATGAGTGATGCAATGTGGCAAGAGATAGGCACACACTGTTTTTAGCTAAGATATATATTTCTGACCAACTGCATGCCTATGCCTTTCTCCTGACACATTGGAAGACTACTTTTCATGCTAATCCTATGCATATTGCTCTGTGAATTGCCATGTAAGGATTGATAGTGTGCATTATTAGCACTTAAAACTATATAACAAAAGTGAAAAATGTGGAATTGGGTCCCATGTTGTAGCTTGGGGGTCTCAGATGGGTCTTGGGTCTCAGCTGGTCAAAGATCACTGGCATAGAGCAGGGAGAGAGGTGTTGCTGGATTCCAACTGCCATCAGCCTGACCAGTAGGGCAAATAGTGAGGGATGATGATCCTAAAACATAAGTCCTTTCCCTTCTCCTAATGGGATGTATCCTCTGCACCTTCACCCGGGACACATCAACTGGCCTCACCTGAGCATCAGTCACCTGCTGCTAAGCCCAAGGACAGATAAGTCTGTCAGTTTCAGTTTCTCTCAGTTCCTTGGGTCTTTTCCCCAGTCTTAAATGTGCTTATCCATATATCCTCCACAATTTACAACTCTCTTCTTTTTAAATCTTCACGAAAAATTGCCAGCATCTTAGTGCTGATTTCTCCTAAGAGACACATTTTTTTTTTTTTGGTAAGCAGTTTTGACTAACATGCACTTTTTTGCAAGCAGTGGAGGTTTTTTGTAAATGCATGTGGGATTTCTTTTTCATTTTCTAAAAAAAATAATGTTTCATGTATGTACACATTGCTTAGTTAGAGAACAGCACTGCAACATTCAGGGAAGTGCAAATTTCAGAAGATTTGGGGGGGGGGTGTTGAGTTTGTGTATTGCTTTGGGAAGTGCCAAGGAGCCAGTTTCTCATTCAAATGCAAACAAGATCGACTTTCTCCCCTGTCCCTGTTTTGCATAACTGCCTCAAGCTTCATGTCTCTTCTGTCCTTCCGGAATGCCCTACAGTGAAATTCCCAGAGTCAAAGTTCTACGTGGAGCCCCACACTTATGAGGACCCCTGCCAGGCTGTGCATGAGTTCACGCGAGAAATCGAAGCCTCCAGGATTAAAATCGAGAGAGTCATTGGGTCTGGTGTGTACTCCCTTTCCCCCATAGATGTCCCTCTCCCTGGACCCAGAGAACATCCAGGGGCAGGGGAAGCTCCTCTTTTAAGGCCAATGGGGCACCAGATCTCATTTTCTCAAATGAGAATCATTGGCCTTCTGGAAGGTTCTCAGAAGCCTATCTGAGGGTGGAATTGGGGGCCAAGGGAAGCTCGGAAGGGGCTTGGCAGTAAGATAAAAACTGAATGTGATGTGCTGGTCCATCTTGGTCTGCAGGAGAGTCAGGAGAAGTCTGCTATGGCCGTCTGAAGCTACCTGGGAAGAGGGAGGTACCTGTGGCAGTCAAGGCCCTGAAAGCTGGGTACACAGAGAAGCAGCGGCGGGACTTTCTGAGTGAAGCAAGCATCATGGCCCAGTTTGACCACCCCAATGTCATCCACCTGGAGGGGGTGGTCACCAAAAGTAAGTGTGAGGCCAGGTCTGACTCAACCTAGGTGAGTTTAGCATATGGAACATGGGGAATGTGTCTCATGGCTCCAAGGGGCTGCTAGAGAGAATGATGTTGTTCAAAACACTTGCATGCCTATGATTTGGTTGCAGTTCTTCCAACGGCCTTTTCCTCCATGCTGCTGTCCAGGTGTTTTGGACTCATTGCCAATGATCAGAGATAATGAGAGTTCTAGTTCAGGACGTTTGGAGGGCAGTAGATTGAAGAAGGCTGTCCTATAGTAATCCTGTAAGAGAGGCCTGTGTTATTTTCCTCCATAGTGCAGAATGTGGCAGGTTTGAGAGAGTGTGACTTGCCTAAGGCTACCCAGGGAGCTCATGGCACAGGTGAGATTTGAACCAGATCCCTCCTGGGTCACAGATCAGACTCTTAGCCACTAGTCTACACCCAGATTTCACAGTTATTTATGATGCGATGCTGCAACTTAGCTAGCTAGCCTTTGTCCCCATTACTCTCTTCTTCTGCCTCCTCTGACCCACACATTTATCTTCCTTGCATCCAAATGGGCTGTCAGGAAGGACAAAGGTTCTTAAAATACAGGGGGAGGGGGACACTTGAGGAATGCATAGTTTCCTGTGAATAAGGACATCAAGAATCAATTTGTGGGCAAAGAGGGTGGAAGGGGCCAGTCTTCAGAAGAACTGCAGGATATTCAAGGCCCCAAGCAGAGAGGAAAAACTAATCAAATACCTTTTTAATATCAGTCTGGACACATCAGCATTGCAGACCAACCCAGAAAGGGACTTTATTATGAAGAGGGGAATCGTGAATGGCTTTAAGAAATCAATCTTGTTTCAGGGATACCTGCATCATTGAGGGACATTGGAAAGGCATTGGGCAAGTCTCAGCTTTTGGCTATCAAACTCAGCCTTACTAGTGGTCACATTCATTCCACCAGCCTCCGATTGTTTTACCCTGACCAGTCACAATGCAAATTAGGTTCAATATGTATGTTGAGAAAGTGATTGTCAGGGATGAGGACCCAGCAGCCTTCTAGATTAGCCTTTGGCTAATTAAACCATCTATTGCCTTTTAAACTTTGTGTGTGTGGCTGGGGATTACTGATTTTAGTTGTTACTATGCTATATATTTTTGTGTGTTTATATTGTAAACTGCCCCTGTGAACCTCAGATGAAGGGCGGTATAGAAATGTAATAAATAAAACAAAAATAGATGCTGTTGATCTTCAGCATCCATCAGCCCCAGCCAGCATATTCAAGGATGATGGGAGTTTGTGGTCCAACATCTGGAGGACCACAGATCCTCCTTCTCTGGTTTAAATTAACATATGCCACTGAGTTTTGGTCCCCAGTGTCCATGACTCTGTCCCCAGTGTCCATGACTCTATTCCACTGTCAGAAACATTATGCCTCTCAATACCAGTCACTGGGGGTCGCATGTGGGCAGAGTGCTGTTGTGCTCATATCTGGCTTTTGGGCTTCCCATGGACATCTGATTGGCCAGTGTCAAAGCAGGATGCTGGGCCACATGGGTCAATGACCTATTCCCTCATGCTCTTCTTCTGTTCCTATGATTCACCCATCCCTACCTACAGGTTAGACCCCTCTGAAAACAGACACCTACAAGGGTCCAGCCCAAGACTTGGTAACCTTCAGCTTGGATTGGCCTACTGGCCAGCTGTCAATTGTTCTGAAGCCTCAGGCGGGAGTTTAGTTCTCCTCTCTCCTTTAGTTGTTGCCTCTCATTTCAGAGGGAGAGGAAGGCAGCCTGTCCCCGGCTGCTGTCCTTGCTTCCTTACGAATATCATTAGCAAAATGAGCCGTTGATTTGGGTTTGTTCTTCCTGCAGCGGTTCATTTGATGGAGATGAGAAAAAAGGGAGGGGGAGGGAACGTTTGGCTTGCGCTTCTGACTCTCTTTTCCTGCACAGAAGTAAAATGCCCTTTCACTCTCTTTTTTTGGGATGAGCTGAATTGAATTGAATTATAAAGCTGGGGAGGAGGGGGAGCTTTCGGGTCACATTTCTGATGCAAAGCATTATGGTAATAGGATGCAAATATCAGAATGACTTAATAACACGAACAGTGCCTATAGATTGTCTGTCTTTGGTATCCTGTGAGGAAGTCTCAGGAACTATGGTAGAGCAGAGAGGGCTTTCTAAATGTCCCTTCCCCACCAATAAGCACCCCAAGACCTGGCACCAGCAGCTGGTCAATTCAGACATTGGTCTCACACCCCAGAGACACTGCACTGCCTGACCTAGCTGCCTCTTTGCCTTCCCCACTGGGCTCCAAATCAGCCCTATTGGAAATAGCCAGGCTTACTGTGGTGTCCCGCAAGACGAATGCCTCGCAAGATGGAAAACTCGCTAGACGAAAGAGTTTTCCGTTTTGGAGGTGCTTCGCAAAACGAATCTCTTATGGGCTTGCTTCGCAAGACGAAAATGTCTTGCGAGTTCCTGCGGGGTTTTTTTCTCCTCCCCCCCTTTTCTAAGCCGCTAAGCCGCTTATCAGCTGATCCGATAAGCTGATAAACCGCTAAAAGCCGCTAAAAGCCGCTAATAGCGCTAATCCGCTAATCTGTCAATGGGCTTGCTTCGCAAGACGAAAAAACCGCTAGACGAAGAGAATCACAGAACGGATTCTTTTCGTCTTGCGAGGCACCACTGTACATCCTTCTTTAGAATGAGAGTGAAGCTTGAACTCTAATCCGGGGGTTACCCCAAATGCAATGTCCTGACCTAAAGACTCTGCAGTTATTATAGCTCTATATAGGCTCTACATACCTAGTTTTCCTTTTGGGGAAATAACGATGGCTGGTGACCACCATGGGTGGGTATCAAGCTTGTCCCCCATTCAAGAGTGGCACCACTCCTCATCTACTGCCAAAATGATATCTTGGAGGGGGGCATCTGGGAGGGCAGTGAGTGGTGCAGCAGCTGAAAAAGAAAAGACTGCACAGCTGTGGTCAAGTAGAGTGGGGGACCCATTGGTGCCCCTCATCCACACAATGTCTCATACCAGTCCTGAAGAGCCAGAAACACATCAGCTGCAAAAGCACATGTCTATTAACTTGACCTCTCTTGTCTCCTGCAGGCAAATTAGTCATGATTGTGACCGAGTACATGGAGAACGGCTCGCTGGATTCCTTTCTCCGGGTAAAACAGCACGCCTTCTTATTCATGCTGCACGGTTCCTGGCAGAGTGACTGACAGGAGCAAGGAGAGGCAGGTGCTGCAGCCTCATGACAGTGGCGTCTGACTGGAAGCTCACAGGAGGAAGGATAGCATAAAGCCCAAAATGGTTGAGAGAGGGGCAGCCACAATAATCAAGGGGGTGGAGCTGGTGATAGCTCAGCTGGTTCAAGCATGGTGCTCATAATGTCAAGGTTTCAGGTTCAATTCACATATGGGACAGCTGCATATTCCTGCATCGCAGGGGGCTGGACTAGATGATCCTCAGGGTCTCTTCCAACTATACAATTCTATGATTCTATGAATATTAGAACCTGGAGGCATCCAATGAAGCTGAATGTTGAATGATTCAGGACAGGTTTCTTTCAACATCTTCCAACTCTCAGGAAAGGATGGAAGAAAGCATTGCTTCACATGGTGCATTGTTAAACTCTAGAATTT
The DNA here is from genome assembly GCF_965113315.1 of Podarcis vaucheri. NCBI lineage: Eukaryota > Metazoa > Chordata > Lepidosauria > Squamata > Lacertidae > Podarcis > Podarcis vaucheri. The sequence continues at coordinate 71,291,007 of NC_138765.1, read as the reverse complement.
GCCTCCACCAACCTGAATGACTGTGAAAGTGTATTAAACAGCCCTGAAATGTAACCAGTATATTTTAGTTTGGTCCTGGGATATGCATTAGTGGGGTGCAGTGTGGGCTGGTGCCTCCGGGGTCACCCATGAGAGACAGAGCCAACTCATTCTAGTTTCGTTCCCGTCCTCCTCCCTGGTGAGATCTACAAAGGCAACACCAAGGAGGAGGAAGCTGGCAGACAGCGCCACCCAATGGACTGGTTATAAGTAAGATGCCTGGCAATCTGGGGCTGCTTAGAGGCAGGCTGAGTTTGGTGTGGTGGTGCCCTGTTTGCCCTCCAGACCAGCCTCTACCGGTGACATGACACTGGCTGAAAACTAACACGGGTTGGTCTTTCTCCAGAAACATGATGGGCAATTTACGGTGCTTCAGCTGGTCGTCATGCTGAGAGGCATCGGCGCTGGCATGCGCTACCTCGCAGACCTGGGCTACGTGCACCGCGACTTGGCGGCGCGCAACATCTTGGTCAACGGCAACTTGGTCTGCAAAGTCTCTGACTTTGGCCTGTCGCGAATCCTGGAGAACAACCCCGAGGCTGCTTATACCACCACGGTACGCTCTGGCTTGCGGCACACAGGGGCTACTTGTCGCAATTATGTTGTGATTATGATTAGCTTTCTTTTTATGGAGTCCTGACGGTGATGATGATTTTACATACTGCTGGATTGCCATGATGGTTTCTAAGCCTCTGGAAGGAGACTGGTGGTCCCTTGGGACCAGTGGCATCTGGTGGGGCAGAAGGTAAGGAGCCCAACGGTAGGAGGAGCCAGAGGCAATAACAGGCAGAGCCAGCTATCACTAGTTTTGTACCCACCCTCCTCTCTGATGCATTCTACAGGGGCAACACTGATGCTGGCAGGTATTGCCACCTCTGGACTCTGAAAGCAGAGAGGCAGCTGGGGGGTGGAAGAGGGCAGACTGAGGTTAGCAGGGCAATGCCTCATCAACCCAAATGAACCCCACTCCTCAGCATCTCTGTAGAGATTTAAGGCATCTGGAGAATTCCCTGGACCTTGACAGATTTTGGGGGAACCTTCCTTCAAGCAGTTTTGTAGCTTTGTTGAACTGGTGCCTCTTCCTGCAGATCCTAGTTTGAGGGCTCTTCACGCACACATGCACACAGAGAGAACCACATTCAGCTTAACACTGCTTGTCCCCTTCTTGTTTCTCAGACAGCCTTCCCCCTTCAATATTCCTTTCTCAGCAAAATATAGTAGCCTGCCTTATATATATACCATAGTGGATAATGGACCACTATGCCCAGTATTGTCCATTTCGACTGGCAGTAGCTCTCCAGGCTCTCAGCAGAGGTCTTTCACATCACCTGGAGATGCTGGGAATTGACCACCAGACATTATGCAGGCCAAGCATGTGCTTACCTGCTGAGCTACAGACCTTTCCTTAAGGATGTCTGATCCTGCTCTCTGGAGCCTGTCAGGTTCCTATTGCCCCCACAGGTCTCTTTCACTGCCTTCCTCCAGCATCTGGTTCCGCATCTGAGATGTTGCTGCTGGTGCTGCTGCAGAGTTATAAATCTGGGCAGCTTGCAATGCTCAGAAGTATCCTGAATCGAGTTTCATTTCCCCCAGAAAATGGCACACACATTTACAGCATAGATGGCCTTTTGAGGGGCAGATGAAACCATCATGATATACCCAATGCTACCAGACAGGAAAGAACTTTTTGGAAAAGGCAGACATCCTTATCGTGCTCCAGCCCCAAATGGTTTGAGAAAAATTCAGCTTAAGGATCATTAACTCACTACTAATTTGTACATAAGTGATGGAGATTCTGAGGCCTGGAGGGATGAATACAGCCCCCCAAGCCTCTATAATCCTCTCCCTGCCCCACGTTGCACCCTCTTTTGATGTTGGCATGTGTCCTTCAACTCTGATCCCTGGGTGAAGGACAGAGAGGGTTTGTGAAACTAGCCTGTTGTGCAAGAGGTCAAATTGACCCTTGTTTCTCTGCCCACTTTTGCCTCTGGCTCCACCCACCATTGACATGTGGCCCCCAAAAGGCTTCCCAGATGGGAATGTAGCCCTCAGGCTGAAAAATGCTCCTTGCCGCTGCTGTGCACTCTCTCACTACTTACCTTTAACTGCAGAAGCCCATGCACACAAACACAGCTAGCTATGGAAAGCTCTTAGATAACTTAGCAGCCAGTTCAGGGTTTCAACCCCCCTGAGGGCCTGTTTTGATGAATCCAGTGGTTCTTGGTGGCTAGTGGTAGTTGCTTCATTCAGATTGGTTGACTTGCATGTCTCTGCCTTGGACTTTCCTTATCGCAGGGTGGGAAAATCCCCGTTCGGTGGACAGCGCCAGAAGCCATCACGTACCGCAAGTTCTCATCAGCCAGTGACGTGTGGAGCTATGGCATTGTCATGTGGGAAGTGCTGGCCTATGGGGAGCGGCCTTACTGGAACATGACCAACCGGGACGTAAGGGAAGCAGCAGCTGCTGCCCATGACTTAATCTATTCCTCCACCTGAAACAGAACTTGCGTGAAAGCGATCCCTGTAGATTTCAGCATTGTGGGAAGGGAATTGTGCACATCCCCGGGCCATTCCTTTCCCCAAGTTGCCAGGAAGACAAGAATGTTCTCTGCTGGTGGGGTCAGAGTAGGAGAACAGGGTGCAGCATCTGGAACAGACTCTGGAACCAGAGACTGCCGCCCTTCTCAACTCTCTGCTCCTGCACTTCATCAGGAGCTGCCTTCTGCCAAACCACACCATTGGTCCATCTAGCTCAGTATTGTCTACACTGACTTGCAGGTGCTCTCCAGTAGTTTTAGACAGGGATTTACCTGTCTAAATGTTGGGAGTTGTACCTGGAACCTCTTGCATGGAAAGCAATGAGCTATGGTCCTTCTGTTAAGATGTGAGAACAAAGGAATCTGCCTTATCCCGAGTCAGACACTTGCCCTATCTAGCTAAGCAAAATGACTGTCAGTGACTCTCAAGGGTTTCAGTCAGGAATTGGACACAGGGCAGAAAATGGAGTGAGAATAGAAAATGGGTGGGGACGTACCTCCACCCCCCCCACAGTTTCTGCCACTCTAGTTTCTCTCACTCCTGCCCCTGGCAGGTTCCTGGAAGAAGGACCATTCTTACCAGAGGTCTGAATTGATGACCTAAAAAGGATTTCTCCCCTTCTTCCCATCACTCTGTCCATGGTGGCTCCCTCTCTCATTCCCCCTATGCTTTGGCAAAGCTCTCTGTACTGATAAATTTCAGAGGGTCCCCACCCCACTGCCATCACCATCGCTCCACCAATTTCGGCTCCTCCCATGTTCTCCCATGCCTCAGGATTTGTTGAGACCACATTCCATGCTCTCAAGTGTGTTGGTCTTAAACAGGCTCCATGGGGATCTTTGCACTGTGACAGACTAGTTGGCCTCTCCTTGAGGAATTTGTTACTCAATCCAGACGGCTGCCAGTTTAGAAGGAAGTGTGCCCAAGAAGACATCAAGGAAGGGCAACGAAAGAGCAGAGGGAGGTCCTTCAGCCAGAGGGTCAATCTGTTGTAGATGTCTCCCAGCCCCCCCCCCAAACCTCTGCACATCATAGTTGTTGGGTGGGATTGCAAAGAAAGTCATAATTTTCAGAATTTTTGCTACCCAAACATGGCATGTGTTGTAGTTGTGCACTCCACATTGAATGGGATTCCACATGTGTTCACAATCTTTTTTTGTCAAAAATTAAAAATGCTTCAATTAATTGTGTGACTTGATTACCCTGTTAAGAATCAAATTGATAGCGTTGTTTTGGAAAAGAAAAAAGAACATTAATTGCAAGTGAGTCAATTCCCTGGATGAATCGTGCAGTAATTACCTGGACTAGCCTGAACCCTGGCTCAGTCTCTCCTTATCCATCCTTGCATACCCTCCCAAGTGGGGGCTTGTAGGTTACCCAGCATGGCTAGTACTGCTCCAATTTCTCCCTCCCCCCCTTCTCTCTCTCTCTCACACACAATATGTTGCAGTGGGGAAGAAGTGTAGATCATACAGGCATTTTGTGTGTTCACAAAACACTAAGTAAGCAATTATGAAATCATGCAAAGACCCAGCACACCAAAGCAAAAGAGCTGGTCATTTACGAAACAGACACAGCTGCAAAGCAGGGTGGGCTTAGGCTCTAGAGAAAAGTGAATGAATTGGGGAAATCAGGCAAATTGCACCTCTGTTCTGTCTCTGTAGCCTCCAGGGCCAATAATGCATGTAGAAGGAAATTCGGGCAAAAATAGTGGAAATTGGATGGGGCAGCTGATCTCTGGTGGGAACAGGGCTCTAGCCATTCAAAAAGGGTCTTCCACAAATTTGATATGAGGTCTAGAAGCACACTCTACTTTTCCTTTGGTTTTCCGCCATCTCTCTTTTTTAAGCAGCACAGTATCCTTTTCCAAGGATTCTTCAGGCAGCCCTGAAGGCCCAAGGCTGGAAGTTAACAAGATGGGATGAGAGAGAGATAGAGAGAGAGAGATTTGAATCAGTTTGCATTGAAAGGCAAACCTGCCTAGTTTGCAATGCTTGAAACAATACACAAACTGGAACACAGCAGTCCTTCAGCATTTGCAGTTCTCTGAATTTTGCAAGGCAGTTCTCCAACCAAGCAGTTTTTAGAGAGAACACTCACATACTAGGATGGTGTGGGCATATATTAGTGAAAATAGCATGAAACTGCATTCTATTGGGGGAAATTGCTGTGTTAAAATGTGTCTGTTATGTTGCACGGCATATGAAAATGTGTATATAAGGAGAAATGCTGATGGATTTTCCTGAGGGTTTTGTTCTTTTTTTAAAAAATGCAAACTGATGTGGAAATGGGCAAAACTAATTTTGAGACTGAAAAAATGAGAGGCATTGAAATGGACAGGTTCACCCTTCCTTAGCTGTGACTGTCTTCCCCTGCTTCTAAGCTTCTCTGAGAGCTTCTTGACCTCACCTAGTAGGGTGATTCTTAGAAAGGCAAACCTTTGGAGAGGCAGCGCTGTGTAGTGGTTAGAGTATCAGACTAGGACCTAGGAGACCAGGGTTCAAATCTCCACTCCCATCTGCCTAACCTCCCATGCAGGGTTGTTGTGAAGATAAAATGGAGAAGGGCAGAACCTTGAGTGTACAACCTTGGAGTAAAGGGAGGTGTAACACCAATAAATGCACATTGTCACATCTTCATCGCAGGTCATTCAGTCGGTGGAGGAGGGTTACCGGCTGCCTGCCCCCATGGGCTGCCCCACAGCCCTGCATCAACTCATGTTGGATTGCTGGCAGAAAGATCGGAATGAGAGGCCACGTTTTCCCCAGATTGTCAGCATCCTGGACAAGCTCATCCGCAGCCCACAGAACCTCAAGTGCACGGCCACAGTCAACAGGTATGTGTTCGCCAGCAGAGAGATGCTCTGCTCCCATGGGAAGAGAACTAAGCTAGTTGTGTGCCTGGAAACCAAAGTAAGGCCATCCATGTCCATTGTTCCCCTGGCAATGAGGAATAGGAGTGAAGGAAGGCAGCAAAGGGTGGTTAGAACCACCCAGGACAAGGTGAGGTGATGGGGGGAGGGAGTGTCTATCATGCGCCATAGAAATTATAATGAAAGTTTCCAGCGCTCTGTGAATGAGGCAGACCGACAGAGAAGAACACCTTTGAGAAGTTAGAGGATGAGCAGCAGTGATTGCTTACTACAGGGATAGGGAGCCTGTGACACTTCAGGATCTGCTGCTGGACTCCAACTGCCACCAACACCCGGACAGCATGTCCAATGTTCAGTGATTATGGGAGTTGTGATCCAGCAACATCTGGAAGGTCACAGGTTCTCCCATCCTGGAATCTCCATCCAGAAAGGGGGCTCTGTGCTGTTTCTCTGTATGAGTCTTTGTTCTGACTTCTATTGACACACTAAACGGAGAACTTGTGGCTCTCTAGATCAGTGTTTCCCAGACTTAGGTCTCCAGGTGTTTTTAACTACAACTCCCATCACCCCTAGCTAGTAGGACCAGTGAGCAGGGATGATGGGAACTGTAGTCCAAAAACAGACCCAAGTTTGGGAAGCACTGCTCTAGATGTTGGGCTACAATGGCTATCAGCCCCAACCAGCAGGGATGATGGATGTTTCCCTTGTCTGACTTACTGGCTCTGAACAGAGTGAGCCAGAGCTCAGCTGGCTGTGCTCTGCCTTGTTCTCCCTCTTGTCAAGAAGCAGTGCATTCTGGGAAAGGAAAAAAATAAATAAGTGGCCTATGCTTCCTTAGATGCTGTGTTACTACCACACGCTTCCTACACACGAAGGGTTGCCAGAATCATTGCTCCACCTTCCACTCACCTCTCCCTCCTGTGCTCCATCTCTTGGCTTGCAGATTCACCCAAACCATCTCAGAACGAGGCTGCATCGATTTCACCAGCTGTGCAACTGTGGAAGACTGGCTGGACTCCATCCGGCTGGGGCGATACCAAGAGAACTTTGCTCTGGCCGGCTACTCTTCCCTTGGCATGGTGATGCGGATGAACATCGAGTAAGCACAAAATGTGTATGTGGGGGGTGGTTGAGGCTTGGTGAACAGGAGCCAAAATGGGGCGCCAGTCCCAATATCTCCTCTTCAGTCACTGTGCTAGGCACCATAGCAGGGGTAAGGACCAGAAGCTGAATGTGGCTCTCTAGATTTCTATCTCAGGCTTTTGGTACCTTCCCCAGGCTACACCCTTCACTCCCCCTGCTTTGCACCCTCCTTGAGTGTTTGTGCCTTGCTGGAATTTGTCCTTGAACTCTGACCACGTACTTCATTTGCATGGCTGGAGGCTAGAGGTGTGTGTGTGTGTGTGTGTGTGTGTGTGTGTGTGTGTGTGTGAACTAGGCTGCTGCAGAAAGGTAAAATTTACATCTCGTGCTCCACCCACTTTTCCTTCTGGCCTTGCCCACCCCTGGCCTTTGGTCTTTGGAAGGTTGACCAGAGGGAATGTGGCTCTTGGGCTGAAAAGGATCCCCCACCCTCTGTACTATGACTGTGACACCCCTTTCCCTGTTACACTGCACCACTTACCAGGACCAGCTTTGGTCATGCTCCTCTTTGGTAGGGGACCCATGTTATTTCACTGAATGGAGGCTGGTGCATTGGAATGTGTGGGGCACTGCCCCTCCAAGTTCAGTCGACCCTTAGCCAGCCCCCATCTGCCTACCTCTTCACTCACATTTAGGGTTCCTCCACGCTTCTGCTTATCCAAATGGTTTTCTATATGCTGTTTCCCCTAGGAAAACCCATTTTTTTGTGCTAAATTGGAGCTGTTGTCAATCTGCAGGAAACCCGGATGATGTTTCCTCCAATTCAATGGTAAAGATTGGGTTTTTCTTGAGGAAAGCAGTGGGACAAGCGGAAGTCTGGATGAGCCCCCAGTCTAGGGGGTGCAGCTGGCTATTGTCTTCTTAGCCTCAGTGTTGCTTTTGTAGAACTTAGCAGAGACAAGGATGGAGATAAAACCAGAATTAGTTGGCTCCATCTATCATTGACTCTGGGTCTTCCACTCGTTGGCTCTGGCTCCACCTACTGTTGGCTTCCCACCCTATCAATCCCAGTGGACACCTGCCTGCTCTGCTACTGACCTCCAATCCGAATCTCTGGGATGCATCTACAAACCTCTTGAGCCCCATTGGATCTTCCTGCCCCTGCATAACCTATCAGTTGAAAGAGGCCAGGAGAAGCATTAGCATATTGTATGAGGAGCGTCAGGCAATTCCTCAGCCACAGCTGAGGAGCTTTCTGTTCCAGACTTGGCTGTATCCCCCACCTGTTCTGTCTTGAGCAGAAGGTGCGGTTCTGTTGGATAAAATTGGGAAGTGCAGATGTTAAGAGACTTAGTCATGCCTCTGCAGGAATAGGCAACTACCTCACCCACCCAGCACAGATTCCAACTCATTCTCTCAGAGAGCAGCCACAAAACATCAGCAGAAGCTACTTCAGTGCTCCATGGGTAACCAGCAAGGCATTCTAAGAGATCCCACTTTCTGGCTCATGCCGGGTGAACTCGATTAAGCTCGGCTCAAAATCAGCTTGATGCCCAGGGCTCCTTCAAGTAGGGATGGGGAGAATTATGACTTGGCTCGCATTCAAAGGCGAACCAACCTGATTCGCAATTTCCAATGTGCCGACCGAAACACAGCCGTTGTTCAACATTCACACTTCTCTGCAATGTCGTTTCTCCAGCCACAACTTGTGTACAGAAACGCACATACCAGTGTCCTTAAAACTACATATCCTCATGAAAATAAGACACAAAAAGGCATTCTATTAGGGTAAAACGTTTTGCAAAGGAATGTGTGTAAGGTGGTGCCCCGCAAAACGAATGCCTCGCAAGACGAAAAACTCACTAGACAAAAGGGTTTTTCGGTTTTTGCGTTGCTTCGCTAGACGAATTTCCCTATGGGCTTGCTTTGCAAGACGAAAACGTGTTGCGAGTTTGTTCGCTTTTTCCTTAAAGCCACTTGCGACGGACCGTGCTTCGCAAGACGAAAAACATCGCAAGACGAAAAGACTCGCGGAACAAATTAATTTCGTCTTGCGAGGCACCACTGTATTGGGCCAAATTGCATACGGATGTGTGTTTTTCGGGAGAAATTCATGCTAAATGATTGGTGATTTTTCACAAGGACTTTTTAAAAGGGCAGGGAGGGGAGCCAACTGCTCTGAAAACGTGGAGACCTGAACTCAAGGTTGGAAAAATGAGAAACTGAGGGAACTTGCCCAGGCCTACTCTCAGGGGCGGTGGAGGTTGTTTCATTAGGGCAAATTGTGCACTGGCCCAATAACCTCTGTGTGCCCTCAGCCTGCCCTCAGCTGCCTGCCATCTTCCTGACAACCAGTCCAGAGAGGGTATCCCTGGCTGTCAGCTTCTCCTCCTTAGTGTTGTGTAGTCTCAGTGTTGCTGTTGTATAGCTCAGCAGGGAGATGGGGACAAGAGTAGAATTAGTTCCCTTTTCCTTTTGTTGGCTCTGTCGCCACTTACTATTGGCCTCACCCTACCATTCCCAGTGGGCACTGACCACCACTGTGGTGCTGGTGGATCTGTCCCTTCTCCTATTGTCGCATCAGTTTCAATTGCCCCTGAAAACGTACTTCCCCACCACCACCACTCCTTTGGATCCAAGTCCTGGACAGTGATCACAGTTTAGATAGAGCTCTGCAAAGAATCTCACTTAAAATGAAAAACAGGGAGAAATACTCATTCCGCCCCTCCCCCGTGATTTGCTTCAGTGAAAGATTCTCCCTCATTGAACACACTTTTGCACTTTCAATTATCAAGCAACCTAAATGGTGTTTTGGAGGGACGTGGGTAGAATCTCATTTTGCATTGCAAGTTCCATCGGCATAATGTCGCCTGGCTCAGAATACCCATGAGCATTATTAGCTAGACTAGGGGTGGGAAGCATCTGGCCCCAGCAGGGTGTGTATGTCAAATGTGGCTCTCTCTATATGACCCCAGGACCTCCTTCTCAGGCCATGCCTTTCACCAGCCTTGCTTTATATCTCCTAGGAATGTTTCTTCCTGATTGCAGCATGTCCCTGAATAGGCTAAATGTTGCTCTCTAGATCTCTTTCTCTCTGGTTTGTGGGACCCTCCCCAGGCCACACCCTTCACGGCCCCTACTTTGAACCCTCTTTGTGTGTTCTCCTTTTGGTCTGTTTGATGCTGCCTTTGTTTCCACAGTGATGTGCAGAGTTTGGGCATCAGCCTTGTGGGTCACCAGAGGAAGATCCTGACCAGCATCCAGATCATGAGGTCTCAGCTGCTCAACACCATGGGCTCCAGAAGACACCTGTGATGGACCCTTCCTCTATAGACCTGGAAGCTTCTTCACCTGTGTTGGTGGCTAAGCACCTGCCAAGGAGAAATTCCTCTAAAGGTTGTGTGGTAGGATGGTTGGTTAGACGTAGGGTTCTGGGCTGCACACAGAATGATCTGCCACTCTCAGCGGAAGGCCTGTTCCCCCTGGAGATGGAGGGCTGGGGCTTGCATTGCACAATTCATCATTAGGGTGGACTTCATATGCACTGCAGTTCCCATATCTTGGACTTTACTTGCAGAGGACCAAGGACTAGCACTTCTGCTGTGCGTGATGGTCCTGACCATTCTTCATGAGCAGAGATGGAGGACTATCAAGGGACTTTAAGCCTTATCCTGCCATCCCATTGCAATAAGCTCTGGCAGGCACCCTAAGCTGCCCTTTATTGGGATGGAAGAGAATAGGCTTTCAAGGAACACCTCACCAAAGCCAGGACAGGCAGAGAAGATGCATTCTGGGTCCTCACCTGCGCCTTGGAATCTGAGATGATCCTTTCGGAAGTGGAGGATGTTGCCTGCAGGGGAGAAAAAAAGCCACACTTTGAATCTACCAGCAGTTCACACCCACAAGCCTGAAGCTTGGGCTGGGGGCCCAGGACTTGGGGCCACAAACTCAGGTTTCCCACATTCCAGCTCACCCAGCCAGAGACTAACCTGATGTGGCCCAGTTCCTCTTCCAGGTCTGGGGAGAGACTATCTCTGTTCTTCCATTGCTGCTAAAAGAAAGACCTTCATCTATTTGATCTCTCTAATGTCCACCAAGGCATTGTCCTCACCGGGACAGGACGGGACCAGACATAGCTTCTCTTCAGCTGCTAGGAAGCACCACTGTACTTCTGGTCTTTCATTATGGGATACAGGGAGGGGTGGGGTTGATGTATTTTGGTTCCTTGAAAGGCATTTGTGACTGTTTCCAGCCAAGTACAGAACTTGGGTTTGAGAAAGCCCATTGATCTCTTAGTAGGCCTCTCTGCTGGCAAGAGGATCCAGGCACTCTGGTGTTGGGCTGTACCATTTTCTTCTCATTTTTCTTTTTTTTTGAAGGGGGGGAGAAACAGCCCTCTGAAGAAACAAAGACACAAAACAAGCAATGCATGAGAGAGAGAGACACCTCACAACCCTTCCTGTAAATAGGATTGTCTGCCACAGTCCAGATGGCTCTCTCTCCTCCCCACCCCCATTTGAATAAGCAAAAATGGTCTAAAAGCACAGCATCTCTCCCCGCCCCCTGCACAGTCTCCAACATAAAGGAAGCTCAACTGGTCCATCTTTTTTGGAATGTTGACTCCCAGCATAACAATTGAGCATTTATACGCAATGCTAGTCCTAAGAACAGAATCATTGTGGTTAATGGACATGGCTCACTCAGAGTTGTCTCCAACTAATGTTTACTCAGAGCAGAACCTTTGAAATTAATGGACCTCAGTTAGTCATGTCTATTTATTTCAGTGGATCAACTCTAAATAGGACTAGCATTTGATGCAACCTTTGGGTTCACTCATTTCACTGGTTCTACTATGAGTAGAACTTTGTTGAGCACCACCCACAGCTGCCACCTTTCTCTGTGCATTCCCAAGGCTGTAGCTCAGTGGTAGAGTTGCCTGCTTTGCATGCCAAAAGTCTTAGGTTCAATAATTAGCATCTCCTGAACTCTGGTAGCAGAGCTGGGTGGGGGCTCTACCAGAGATTTTGGGGATCTGCTGCTGGAGTAGATCAGGGCCACCAACTTTTTAAGCCAGTGGGCAGATTTGAACTTTTGAGAGTGTTGACATGGGTGCCACACACTTTGTTCGCTTCTATCCACCACATCAACTCTCCCCACAAAAAGCGACAGAGCGTGGCACACTTTGCTCTTCCAAAATATTTGGGTTAAAGTCAGCCAAGTAGCATTAGTCTGAGCCTTAAAAGCACACAAAGCTGAAAGAGGAAGTGGGAAAGATGGTCACTCTCCCAACTTCCTCCGTCATCTCTATGTACCTTTCAAAGGATAAGACGATAACCACTCCCACTCTCAACATGAGATCATTATCAAGTGGGCAGTAAGTTTGGGGGGGGTGCTCAGGGGCTTTGTGGGTGTAATGGAAAAATATAAAGGGTGTCATTGTTGAAGGCCCCTAGAGCAGATCTTACTCAAGTGGACCAGTGATCAGTTTCCATACATATGTTTTCATGTGACCCATGCAGGATCCTAGGAGTAGGACATGGGAGGAATATTTGAGTCATTCCATAACGCAATAAACCTGGCTAACCTTAGCCATCTCTGCAGGGCAAATGCCACTTCAGTTGTATAGCAGCAACTCTTTCTTCCTATGGAAGCTCTTCCTTCTTTCGTTTTCTTCCTTTTCTTTATTTTTAAGCAGAGAAAGATGCAATACCTTGTTTTTACAGTGTACAAATCCAGCAGCCAAGGAAGAGGAATCACCAACCTCCTGTATGAACTGCAAGGGGTTGCAGAGCCCAATGTTTTGTTTTGTTTGTTTTGTTTTGCAGCCAGCACAAAGGGGGTTAAAAGGGACCCCTAAAAAGGTGAGAGGAAGAGGGTACATTGGGGGGAGAAAAAGCTGCAGGACAGACCTTGCTCCCCAGAATCAGGGCCGGGAAGGGCCAGGAAGAGGGATGTGGTTGAGGATTCTGCCAGGCAGTTGAGTCATCCTTCCTGCTCTTTCTGATCCCTACGCCTCTCCTGTCCAGGCTGTCCTCAGAGAATAAAACTCTTCCATTCACAGCTTGCCTCTTTGTTCCTTATTTGATGAGGTGTCATCTGTGGCTACTCAATTTCTGCCATTCACTTCAGCAGGGAGGTGCTTTTATCCCTTCTGGCACAAGCTATTTCTCTCTCAAAGTTTCCCCAAAGTTCAAGATATGGAAGGAGGAGACATTTAGATCGGTTTGCATTTTAATTGACATTAGGCTTATTGAGGTCACGTCCTCTTCATACATCTAAAACACAATTAACACACATTTCTCTCCCCACCCCTCACACAAAGAATCCTAAGAATTGTAGTTCAGCCCTCACCAAGCTACAGCACCAAGCACCTTAACAAACTATAGTTTCCAAGATTGGGGGCAGCGGGTTATTTGTTAATTATTCTTGCTTCTGCCCCACCTGACTGGAGAGCTGGTGTGGTTCTCCACAGGCCACAAACTTTACATACCCTCCAACATTTCTCTGATGAAAATAGGGACGTCCTATTCAATAAAAACAACAGCAACAATTTTACTATTTATACTCCATCCATCTGACCGGGTTGCTCCAGCGACTCTGGGTAGCTTCCAACATATAGAAAAACATGATAAAACATTAAACATTAAAAAACTTCCCTATACATAGCTGCCTTCAGTTGCCTTCTAAAGGTTGTATCTCCTTGGCTCAGGGGTCAAATAACTCCATATCCTCCAACATTTCTCTGATGAAAATAGGGACGTCCTAAGGAAAAGTGAGGGACACAGGTGGCACTGTGGGTTAAACCACAGGGCCTAGGGCTTGCTGATCAGAAGGTCAGAGGTTCAAATCCCCACGACAGGGTGAGCTCCCGTTGTTCAGTCCCAGGTCCTGCCAACCTAGCAATTTGAAAGCATGTCAAAGTGCAAGTATATAAATAGGTACCGCTCTGGCGGGAAGGTAAACGACGTTTCCATGCGCTGCTCTGGTTCGCCAGAAGTGGCTTAGTCATGCTGGCCACATGACCCGGAAGCTGTACGCCGGCTTCCTCGGCCAAGAAAGCGAGATGAGCTCCACAACCCCAGAGTCGGCCACAACTGGACCTAACAGTCAGGGATCCCTTTACCTTTAAGGAAAAGTGGGACAGTAGAAACGGACCTACTGTACAAAGGTAAAATTAGCATTAATTGCTCCACCCACCTTTGTCTCCAGCCCTGTCCTGCCTACCAGCAACATATGGCCTCCATAAGAATGCCTAGATGGGAATGCGGCAATTGACCACAGAAAGATTCCCGCTTGCTCCCATTCTAGATTTCTCCCGTTTTGTATTTTGGAAGGTGTCCGTCTGCCTCTGCTTGGGCAGGAGAGCATGAATAAAAGATGGAAATTGGTGGGTGCAGGTGTCTCTGATAATTTAAGAGCAAGGCAATGAGGGTTCGTTGTGGGAGCTGAGGAGCGGGGGCTGCACTCCACATGCCAACTGCGAGCAGCCAACTTCAAACAGGCAGAAGCAAACAATCACCCTTTGATGTGATCCCCCCACCGCAATTCCCTGGCCTGGCTGGCAGCTGAGGAGCAGGGAGGCAGAGCTGGAAAAAAACAGCCCAAGCACTTGTGGGGCAAAAGACATAGGAAACTGCCTTATACTGAGTCAGACCATTGGTGCATCCTGCTCAGTACTGTCTACACTGGCTGGCAGCAGCTCTCCAGGGTGTTCAGCCAAGGGCTGAGCTTGGGACCTCCTGCATTCAAAGCAGATACTATGGCTCCCTGGAGAGACAGGGAACCAGGAAGGTGAGTGGTACCCCTTGAAATGTTCAGAGAAGTCCCTCACCCCACTAGAAAGCAGTAGAAAAAAATTTCTTCCACTTTAGGAAGGCAGATAATAATCCAGGAAACTCATGGAGGGGGCGTTTTGACTGAGCCTCAGCTCCACCCTTTTCCATGAACCTCATTATAAGAGTGGCAATTCTGCTAATGGAGTTCTACTTGTAGCTGCTCTTCACAGTGGATGACCTGATCCATTCAAAGATTAACACTCTATGAAGAAATAATTAGAATTTTATTATTTGTACCCCACCCATCTGACTGGGTTGCCCCAACCACTCTTGGTAGCTTCCAGCATAGATAAAAACATGATAAAACATTACACAATGAAAAGCTTCCCTATACAGGGCTGCCTTCAGATGTTCTTCTAAAGGTTATATAGTTACTCATCTTCTGATGGGAGGGTGTTCCACAGGGTGGGTGCCACTACCGAGAAGGCCCCCTTTCTGGTTCCCTATAGCTTCACTTCTCGCAACCACGAGAAGGGCTTGATTGCTGGATCAAGTCAAAGGATCATCTGCTTCAGCATCTTATTCTCACTGTGGCTAACCAGATGTCTATATGGGAAGCCCACAAAGGAGACACCACTTGGGAATCGACAGGTGCACCGCCTCTGACAGCGGAGGTACGACACAACTATTGTGCCTTGTAGCCATAACCTTACCCGTATAAATATCCTTACCTGTCCAACTCTTTAACGTCAACATACCTGTTGGCCATGGCCCACAAGCCACAGGTCAGCCAAGGTGCCCACTCACCTAGAGGAACCCAACTGTATGTACCTAGCACCCCAATGTCAAAATGTGCAATGATGAAGAGTCTGGAGCAGGTTCTTTTATATGAACACCAGAATATCATGTTGAATCAGGCCAATGGCCTATTGGCTGTAGCATCACAGTGGCCAACTAGATGCCTCTTATGAGAAGCCCACTAGCAACACCCAAGGACAACAGTAGCACTCTGTGTACCGGAGACTCCCAACAGCTGGCATTCAGAGGCATGCTGCCTCTGGCAGTGGAGGTGGAACATAGACATTGTGGCTAGTAGCCACTGAGAGCTCTGTCCTCCACAAACCAATCTAGTCTTCTTCTAAAGCCATTGGTGGTCACCACTGCCCCTCGCAGAAGCGAGTGCCATAGTTTAATGGCTTCCTTTACTAATGAGGTGGCCAAGGGGAGTTGGCCTTTCATTCTGCAAAGCATCTAACCTCAGTTAAAGCCCAGGAGAAGACACCACAAGACAACTCCTTCCATACATCCCCCATACCCTTGGATCAAGGGTTTCAGACAGGTTGCTGCCAAGGGCTGAACTTGGGACCTTCTGAATTCGAAGCAGATGTTATGGCTCCCTGGAGCCACTAGGAAGGTTGCAGGGTGCTGGAGACATATTTACTGCAAAGAAGCAACATATCTGACCCCTGGACATCTCATAATAATGTTACATGAAACCACAATTTCCATGCCAGTGTGAGATTATAGGGGTTCCAGACACTTACCCAGGATTTGTGTTTCCTTTGGAAATGAGGCACAGCAGAGACTGTGGTGTCTTTATGATATATGGCTTATTTACACATACCTCAGATTTCAGATGCTTCAGGTTACAGACACTTCAGGTTACAGATGCTTCAGGTTACAGACTCCACTAACCCAGAAATAGTACCTCAGGTTAAGAACTTTACCTCAGGATGAGAACAGAAATCACGCGGCGGCGGCATGGTGGCAGCAAGAGGCCCCATTAGCTAAAGTGGTACCTCAGGTTAAGAACAGTTTCAGGTTAAGAATGGACCTCCAGAACAAATTAAGTTCTTAACCTGAGGTACCACTGTATATACAACCTGAACCTACAATCGAGGGGCTTCCAGCATTACACTCAAACCAGAAATCAGTCATGGTTCTCTGATCCTCTGCAGCCAGCTGCATTTTTACAGACTATTTTTCCTCCAGCTCGCTTGCTTTGCAGCTTTGCAACCCCAAAACTCCACTACTGCTACACTTTTGTCTCTGCTAACTATATCTCAGTGGAAGGAGGGGCTCCACCCCTTTGCTGTCTGGCATAGCCTATGCTTTTTTTGTGGCTTTCCTAATGGCTCTTCACCTCCCCTTTTGTCCACTTTTAATGCTCCACCTTCTCCCAGGCAATTTCCTGGGCATGGGGGAAAAACAACACCAAACTGGTTTTGCCTGTATTTTGACACTGCTAAATTCAGCACCTAGGTGCCCATCTTAATACTCCAAACATTGATTAAACTCTGACACCCACTAGATGCAGCACCCATTAGACCCATTTAGGGGAGTTGAGGCACGCACAAACTCATAACCGTAAGGTCAAGCTCAAAACCCTCAGTGAGGGGAATTCTAGATTAATTCTCAAGTGCCCTAGAAATGAGTTGGAAAAACGGAAACCTATTTAAAGAAGATTATTGTATATATATATTTAAAAGAAACTGGAGGATAGGTTTTTGCACAGTGCGAGACAATGCCTCTCATCTGCCAGGGTTGTGTGAGTGTGCAAGTGACTGTCTGTAGAGCTGCCATATTTCAGAAAGTGAAAATCCAGACACAGGGCAAAGTTGTTGAGCTTCCCCCCCCCCAAGATCTTAAAAAAATAATAATAATTGGAGTTTTTGAGCCATTTTTAAGGAAGTTCACCAGAAAAACACACAATACTTTCAATATGAGCAACCATATCCTGGACATTTCCGCCCCTCCCCCCAGTTTTCAGAAATTCTGCCCAGACGAATCCCAGATATGTCTAGGAAATCCCAGACGTATGGCAGCCCTACATGACTGCATGTCTGGACTGTAACCTATGAAACAAAAGAAAGAGTTGCATCCTTTCTTCAGTTCATGTTTGCCTCTGGTCTCAAACACATTTGCCTCTGGACTGAACCTCTGGAGAGTGGCCTACAAGGGAATGTAGTCCTCTAAGCCAAAAGTGGTGAACCCTAGGCCTGGAGCCAAATGCAGCCCTCCCATAGACCTGTCTCTATCTGGCCCTTGGGTCTCTCTCCCCAGTCCCTGGCTTCCTGGCTGAACTCTGACCATGCCTCTTGCCTGCTGGAATGGAGGATAGAGAGGGGTGTATGAGTGTTGAAATAAGTGTGCGCACACGGACACAATCTTCTCCACTGCTGCTCCTATGCCAGAACATGTAAAGAAATAATCCCTGCCTGTAGCTCAAGCAAAGATAAGCTTCCCTAGTCTGCAGGGTAACATCCAACCACATATTCAGCAAGTCATTGAATATGAGCTCTAATCTTAATAGCAGAAGATGTAAGCCGCAGAACCGAGTGCATATCTGAATTTACACCTCAGGGTGTACGACTACCACTTCAAGCTTAGGTCCAAGCTGTCGGAAAGACTAGTCCCTTAGACAAACCTTCCTGGGCTCTGAGAAAGGAGACCCTTCTCTCAGTCCCACCACCCTCACAGATATGCTAGGTGGGGACATAGGAGAGGGCCTTCTTGGTGGCTGTTCCCAGACTTTGGAACTCCCTAGACAAGCCAAACTGGCCCCTTCCTTCTTGTCCTTTTGCCTGAAGGTGAAGACTGTTTTATTCTGGCAGACCTTTTGGAACTGGCTGCTTTTTAAGGAAAGGGGTTTTAATACTGCTGAGCTTTATATATATATTGTATTAGTTCCATTATTTTTATGATTTTATGATTTTTATGGCTGGAACTCACAGGAACTCAGTTCTAGCACCTCTCAGGTGGGCACCATTGCAACAACAATAGAAAGCCAGTGATACTTTGGGAGGTAGAAGCATGTAGAACACAAAGAAGAAAACTCCAGATGGCATTTTGCCACTGTGGGAAGTGGAACTGGGAGCACGGGACATGGAAAAGCCATCTGTAGTGCTCAGCCGAGATGTCTTTTTCAAATACCATACAAGTTGCAATGCTCAAAAGTCATTCTCTCTCTCTCTTTCCCTTTCTCTCTCTCTCTCTCTTTCTTTCTTTCACCCCACACCGGCCTTTCTCCCTCCTCTGTCTAGCCACTTGACTATTAGTCGATGGTGCTTTGGGGCCCTCTGGGATCTTCCCTCCCCCCCCGAAGTGTTTCATGCCAGGCCATCCTGCTTTCTGCCTCGCCACCCACTGCTCTGGCATCAGCTGCGGCTGAGTCACGGCCATCCCAGCACGCTATCGCTGCTGCGTGAGCTTCAGCGGAGGTGACAAGGAGGGAATGGAATCCATCCACACACCAGCCAGGCACGAAAACCTTGGCACGGAAACATGCAAACAGATCAATGCCTCCCGCTGTGCAGGGCTTCCTCGCGCCCGCTTCCGTGCGGGCAGAACATTTCTCTTCCCTCCGCCCTGGCGCACAGCTCAGCCCAAGGAGGGGTCACCAGCAAAGCAGGCTGCTCCTCAGGAGCCCTGGCGGCAGGGCCTGCACGCTCTCCAGCTGCTTGGACTCAAGGCTAGTCTTACTCAGAGTAGACCCACTGGAGTCAATGGACAAGGCTAGGAAGGAGGGCCCCATTTTGGTCCTCTCGGTGTTCCAGATTTAAATTCTGTTCTCTGTATCTCTGCAGCAATTTGCAATTTGTTCCCAAATGTTCGTGAAAATTCCCTTGCGTTTTAATGCGAACTTCTCCTAATGAATATTTGTTTAGCTAACATGCGTCCCCCCAAAATGATTCCTCCTAATATAATGCATGTTTATATGTTGTTCTTATGAATATATGCATTTAGATGCATGTTTCCCTATCATATGTGCAATTTTAAAATAACTTGGCTTGGCTGAGAATTGCATCTCAAGAGTTGGAGAAGTGGAACCCTCCACAAGGGTGGTAGGGATGCTGCACAGAGGAGTTGCAGAGATGGGTGGTTGCAAATAGCCTGGCACTCCAAAGATAAGCTCCATGCAAGGCAACCACAACTGCCACCACCTCCTTAAATTTCCCCATGTTGCCTCCAGGTCCTGTTAAAGTAGTATCAGCTACAACCACCTCATCTGGTGCTTCTCTAAATAGTGCTTAGTCATAAAAAAAGAATGTGAGGTCTTTTTTTGGAGGGGGGAGTAGGCCTTCTGGGGCCTGTTAATGTGGGTCCTACATCTGCTGTACTTAATGGAAGTAAAGTCTGCCATTATAAACCTAAAGATGCAGTCCAGTACACCCAAGACTTGTAAAGAAATCATAGAATCTTAGAGTTGGAAGGGACCAGCTCTAAGATCTAAGAGAAGAGAAGAGAAGAAATTTGGTTCCATTTGCATTAATTCATGCTTCCCAGAGACAACAGGTGAATCAAAATGTGGCTAAGTTTACAAATCCACACTCCTCTGAATTTTGCAATGATTTTTCAACCAATGTGTACTAAAATAATAATAATAATACATTTGTTAGAGGAAATTGGGAATAAAAACAACACGCAATAATGCACTGTATCAGGGTAAATTGCTTGTGAAAATGTGTAACTCGGGCAAAACTGCATATGAAAAGTGTGTGTATTTTTAGGAGAAATGCTCCATAAAATGTTGGTCCATTTCCACAAGCTGATGTGGAAAACTGATCTTAAGAATGGAGGACGGGACAAGAAATTGAATGAAAGTGAAACTGATAAATTCATGCGTACCTGGTTCAGAGACAGTGCTGCATGCTGACCATGAACGTGTTCCTGCATGCAAAGTGGACAGACACCAGCTCCTTCTGCTGGCCTCTGGGGGGAGAGGTTGCTGTACACAAAGTGTGGAAACTCTTCACTGCGAATCCCCAGTACTGTATGAGCTCATAGGATTTTTTTTTTTTGGGGGGGGGTCCTTAGTAGGGTAACACCAGTGGACCCCTTTCACCTGGTACAGCTAGTGCATACATGCCAACCAAAGCATCTTGCCCCAGGCAAAGGGAGATTACGGTTGTGGAAAGTCAGTGTTGGGCAGGAGTGGACTTTGGTAATTTTTTGTAATATGGTGCCCCCAAATGGATCTTCTCAGTTATGGATATTCCCAATTTTGTACCCTCTCAGCTCGGCGCCCTGTGCATGGGACCTGCCTGCAGCACCCTAAGTCTGACCCTAAGTCCTGAGGCCCCAGTACAGTTACCACCTGCTGCCTCAATCCCCAGTTTTTCCACCTCTAGTCAAAGCTCTGGTAGATTGAGCAGACAAGACCAATAGCAGGTCCAAGGTCAAGAAGGCAGTTTCTACATGTGCTGTAGAGGGAAGTGAGAGGCAGATGGGGCTCATTAACCTGGGAAGGTAGCTGATCCTAAACTCTGATTCTGAACCTCTGCTGCCTTGTGGAATATCTTTGGAAGAAGAAAAGTAAGGAGTAGACCCTACACAAGAGTCCCTAGGACGGTTGGATGGCGCCTGTATGTCTCCTTCCAGTCAAGCTGGTGCCAAGGGTATTGCTCTGCCTTCCTTTGGGCCACATCAGTGAGGTCGAGAGGAAGGCAGATCTCATCATCTGGGCAGCCCAGGACCTCCATATGCAACCCTCTGGGGGGAGGACACTTCAGTGCTGCTAACACAGTGATTTGACTTCATTCCCAGAGGTGTACTCCATTGTCTCTCGAGACAAGTGATGAGTGACCCCCACTTCCCAGTTCAGATGAGAGCTAAGAATAGAGGAAGGGCCCTGCTGGATCAGGCCCAAGGGGGCCCATGCAATTCAGCATCTTGTTCCCACACAGCCAACTGAAGGAGGACCCGAGCAGCGCAGCAACTCTCCCCTCCTGCTGTTTCCAAAAGCTGGCATTCAGAGGTACTTGCTGCCCCTGATAGTGGATGGAGAGTCTAGTCCTTTCCTCCCTGCCCCCCTCCTCCAATTTTGTTGACACTTTGGGCCCTCCTCCGCCTGTGAAGGGAGGGGGAAGGGAGTAACAGCCAAGCAGCGAACCCACCCCTCCCCTGGGGAGCATTTGACATGCTATGCCTCCTTACACGGATAGTCCTTAACACGCCAGTGCTGTCACAACACGGCAATTAGCCAGGGATTTCTCTTGACTGACACACACACACACACACAGTTTCGAGACAGCCTCTCTCTCTCTCTCTCTGGCAGCAGTGCCTTA
The DNA here is from genome assembly GCF_965113315.1 of Podarcis vaucheri. Taxonomy (NCBI): domain Eukaryota; kingdom Metazoa; phylum Chordata; class Lepidosauria; order Squamata; family Lacertidae; genus Podarcis; species Podarcis vaucheri. The sequence continues at coordinate 71,269,633 of NC_138765.1, read as the reverse complement.
AAGACGCAAGACACCATTTCCAGGGGGAAAAGAGATAAATGCTTTCAAAAAGAGCTGCAAAGAGTATTCCGCGGGAGAAGAATCGCTTTCCTTGGCCTCTCCTTTCCCTTCTCCTCCCTTTCTTCTCTCCCTGTGACTTTGCACCCCCTCCTCCTGTCTCTGGCTGTCCCTTTCTTGTGCAGGATTCTCTCTCCTGGGAGTTCTCTTCATTTTACATTTCAGGCTCTGCAAAAAAAAATCACGTGGGGGAGGCCTTGCTGCCATCAAAGGTTAGGGAGGGAGGGAGGGAGAGGAGCAGGACACAGCTCACAGTCAACCTCCAAGTCACAGGGATGGGGAAGCTTAAGAGCCAGAGAGCCAAATGCAGAGCACCAGGATTCTCTGTCGGCCTCTAGGACTATCCCCAGGCCACACCCCTCACCAGCCTTGCTCCACACTTTCCTCCAGTTCTTCAGACCCTCCAAGTGTCCCTATTTTCCCGGGACAGCCCTGGATTTACAGAAGCCATCTCGGTTTCTGATTTGATCCTGGAATGTCACGCTTTTCCTTAGGACGTCCCTATTTTCATTGGAGAAATGTTGGAGGGTATGGAGTTATGTGACCCTCAAGCCAAGGAGAAAAGTAACTATACAATCTTTAGAAGACATCTGAAGGCAGCCCTGTATAGGGAAATTTTCTAATGTTGAGTATATTATCATGTTTTTATATACAGTGGTACCTCAGGTTAAGAACTTAATTCGTTCTGGAGGTCTGTTCTTAACCTGAAACTGTTCTTAACCTGAAGCACCACTTTAGCTAATGGGGCCTCCCATTCCCGCTGTGTCACCACCACACAATTTCTGTTCTCATCCTGAAGCAAAGTTCTTAACCCGAGGTAATATTTCTGGGTTAGTGGAGTCTGTAACCTGAAGCGTCTGTAACCTGAAGCGTATGTAACCTGAAGCGTATGTAACCCGAGGTACCACTGTATGTTGGAAGGTGCCCAGAGTGGCTGGGGCAACACAGTCAGATGGATGGGGTATGATAACAACAACAACAACAACAACAACAACAACAACAACAACAACAACAATGGAATAGCCCCTCCCCCCCATTTTCATTGGAAAACTATTGGAAGGTATGGTTCTTTCACTTGGCTGGAATGCGTCCTATTCAGGATTAGGGCTATATACTAGATCCAGCCAAATCCTGAATCAAATTGGCTGGGGCCACTGGCTCCAGTTAAGTCAGGTGGAAACAGCCCTGCACTGCAAACTAAGGCTGCAATGGGGTGGGGCACTGGGCAGGAAGAAGGAGCTTTGACTGTGTGTTCTCAGCAGGGAGACATATACATGCAGTCCAAAATGAGCAGGATTGAATTCTCCATTGAATACTCCGGTCACCAGAAGATTCAATCCTCCTGACTGCCAGGGTTTGTTTCATCAGTGTGTTCCCTGCAGGTTGGCAGAGGGAAGAGACACAGGATCTCCTTTCTCTGGCCCTTCCTAACTGTATGTTTTGTTTGGGTTAAAAAAATCCACATTAAAGATTATCCTCCTCCCGGCTGGATCCTGGTTGGGCTAGGTGTTGGCCCAGGTATGGTTGACCCAGGTAAGCCTCCCCTCCACCATGATATTAGGCTGAACATGTCCAGAGGTCTGCCAATGACTATTCACTATGAGAGCAAAATATAACTTCAATGCCTCAATTTGCAGGATCCCTGGAAACATCTACCTGCCTGCTGTGGGAAGCCAGATCCTGCTCTAGAAAGGGTTTATCCAGTGGGTCTGTTCTTATGCCCTTAATGAAGTTGCTATCAGGTGGCCTTTCTGCCATCTCTTAAACTCATTGAACTGAAGGAAGGATTAGGAAAAGGAACAATGGAAGGAGGAGGCAAATGTTGTGCAATGGCACTCAGGTACCTGAAAGGTTGTGCATGTCAGACCAATCTCACATTCACTTTTGAGAAAGGTTTCCTGTTCCCTGCAAAACACACTTGAACTATTTGAGAGAAGAGCAGCACGTGAAAAAATGGCTTCTTAAATGGAAAATGATGAGTGTTGAAGGCAAAGAGTTATTCACAGTTGCTCCAGAAGACAGGGCTAGGTCTCATGGGATTTCAGTTACAGGAAGGTAGACTTCAGCTGGGCATTAGGAAAACAACTTCAACAGTAAGAGTCATTAAGCAACATAGCAAATTGCCTTGAAGGTAGAACTTCCTCAACCCTGAGTCCCCCAGATGTCATTGGACTACAATGCCCATCATCCTTAATGACTGGGGATGATGGGAGTTGTGGTCCAACAACATCCAATGACTCAACTGGTCTAGAAGGTCATCTGCCGCAGATGCTCTAGCTTTGAAGTTGTACTAAATGGCCCATAAGACCCATTCCAATTCTTTGATACAGCTGACTCAAGTGACAACCAGGTCCTGAGTCTACTGATAGCTCTGCCCTGTTTGGGGGTTTCCCAGGGGTATCTGGTTGGCCACTGTGAGAACAGGATGCTGGAGCAGATGAGCCACGGACCTGATCCAGCAGACTCTTCTGTCTGTTTCTTCTGCTGAAGGGAAGAGCCTGGAACTGCAGCTGCAAGCCTATGCACACTTTACTAGGGAGTAAGTCCCATTGCGCTCAACAGGATACAGTCCTACATCACTAAATACTTAAATAAATTGGTTGTGTGGACTAATGTTTTGGTCAGTTTAACCCCAAGCAGAGTTGGTCATTGCACATCAGGTTAACATCTCCACACTTGCCTCCTTTGACAATGAAAAAAATGAGAAGCTTTTGGAATCCCTTCCTCCAAATCATGGTCCCCATCTCCTTCACTGTATCTTGGGAAATAAACACCATGATATTTCTCGCTCTGCATCCATAAAAAAAGTTAACCCTAAACTGATACCACCTCACCCCAGCTGGAGTTTTATGACTTTTATTTTAAAAGCAAACAATGGCAAGTCTCCACATACAAACACAACCCTTAAAAAGAGGGAAATGAACATTACTTTTTGCTTGCTTGACTTCTGTGCTTGCGAAATCTACAGTAGATAGGTTACTAGTGTGCAGTGAGCTTGAAAAATATTTAAAAGTGTAGTAAATAACAAAGCATATCAACTTACTGCAGGAGCACCTTAACTGTTTCACAGGGGCTGAAGGACTTGGAATTCCTCATTTGGGAGGGTTTGGGGGTATAGCAGGAGATAGGATCTGCCCATGTGATGCCCACCTGGTGGAAACTCTAGCTCACATGGCCCTTAAATGTAAAATGTATGATGATCTCCGCCTGCAATTTTTAGACCATCTGTGTATTCCAACATGGAAACCAGAGATGGTGGTTATACACTTCTTATTACAGGGGGGAGGCCAGGAGCTCACCAAGACAGTAGCTAAGTTCCTCTATTTGATTTTTTGTCGCTGAAGTACGCTACAGGATCCTGCCCTTGCTGGAGACCCACAGAGATGAAATAGATTGCTCGCCTCTTCTTTCCTTTGGCAAATGACTGCACTGTTGAAATGGTGACTAGATCGCACTGGCTTATTTATTTTGAATGTTTGTAAGTGATGCCAATAAAGGTTTGATGATGATGACTTGGAAATCTAAGAGGTTGCCTTGGGCACCACAAAATACCCATTTCACAGAAGTAAAAGTGGTGGTGCTTTAAATCGCTTCCCCTTCTCCAAAGAGACATATTACAGAACTCAAAACACAGACAAAAAAAGCAGGACCCCTCACCCACCCCAAATGAAGAACAAAAAGCAACACTTCAGTTAAAGGAAATCATGGGGCAGAGTGTCTCAGTGGGCACTGAGGGGGGATTCTGAGGGTGCTGGGCACCACTTTGAGGACCCATTGCTTATGCCAACGGGGCTGAAAGAGTAGCAAGACGATGTCCTTTCAATAACAATAAAATAAAATAAAATAACAAAACAAAAATGTGATTTGGAAGCACCAGAATGTCAATAGAACAAATGGCATAAAAATAAAATAAAAGATCCAAATAGCAGGAAGGAGTGGGGAGGTGTTTCTTAACCTTTCAAAATGTCAGTTTTTCACATCAAAAACTGAACATCACACACACAAACAATTCCACCCGGACAAGGTGAAATTGCTGCAACTGTTCACCTCGTCTCCCAGCTGCCTCTGCCCCTCACATCTAGCCACCTCCCGGAAGACAGGTAGTCTTATTTCGAAAGCATCCTTCGTGGATGCCTGCCTAACCTTCCCTTGGAGCTCTCTAGAGAAAGTGAGTCCGCTGCCTTCCTAAGCAACCGGACCTCTCTGTCTGTCAGGCTTCCCTTAACAAACCTGCCCTGTCTCAGTGGCTGAGCGATACCAGACTTTGTCACTGGTGCCACCTGGTGTCTAGCAACACATATTATCGCTCAGGAGGAGGCCAGGCACAGATGTTGCTGAAATTTCTCGGGAGTTGATTTTCCAAGAACACTCCTGGGATTTTAATTTTCCTTGCCAATACTCCAATGGTGGGGTAATTAATGGGAATGGCGAACTTAGCTCCGTTATTTACAATGGGTCTACTCTGATTAAGGTAAAGGTAAAAAAAGGTAAAGGGCCCCGGGACGGTTAAGTCCAGTCAAAGGCGAATATGGAGTTGCGGCAATCATCTTGCTTTCAGTCCAAGGGAGCTGGCGTTTGACCACAGACAGCTTTCTGGGTCATGTGGCCAGCAGGACTAAACCAGAGTGCATGGAAATGCCGCTTACCTTCCCGCCGCAGTGGTACCTATTTATCTACTTGCACTGGCGTGCTTTCAAACTGCTAGGTAGGCAGAAGCTGGGACCAAGCAACGGGAGCTCACTCCGTTGCAGGGATTCAAACTGCCAGCCTTCCGAACAGCAAGCCCAAGAGACTCAGTGGTTTAGACCACAGTGCCACCCACGTCCCTTCACTCTGATTAGGACTTGGGACATGACACTCATAAGTGAGCAACTTGCACCAACAAGGTCTGGAGCTCAACGGAAGGGCATTTATCTGAGAAATAAAGGAAACTGCCTTGTACAGAGTCAGACCATCGGGTCATCTAGCTCAGTGTTGTCTACGCTAACTGGTCCTTTGCTTCAGATGGGGGACATTTACAGCTCTACCTGGGATGTACAAAAATTGGTGCCTGGAACAAAGGACAAGATTGCATCACACCGTTTGCACCAAGACTTGGAGCTGTATTTTACAGCAATACTGTGGTACCTCGGGTTACAGACGCTTCAGCTTACAGACTCCGCTAACCCAGAAATAGTACATCGGGTTAAGAACTTTGCTTCAGGATGAGAACAGAAATCATGCAGCTGCAGCATGGCAGCAGCGGGAGGCCCCATTAGCTAAAGTGGTGCTTCAGGTTAAGAACAGTTTCAGGTTAAGAACAGACCTCCGGAATGAATTAAGTTCTTAAGCTGAGGTACCACTTTACTGTCAACCAGAGAGTTTCCCCCAACGCACACAATGGCAACAAATTAGCTTAGTGAGCTCAGAGCACATGCCTCACACAGTTCTGTCCTCTTAGCATTTTCCAGTCATTCTTCGTCCCCCAGAATCTGTCTCCTGAGGCAGCTACCTCACTCTGGTTAATGGCTGACAGCTCCGGATAAGCATATTGAGAAAAATTGCCGGCTTTCTTCACAGCCCACCTCAAAGGTTGGCAGTTCTCAGCAGCCCCGTGACAGAGTCAAGCTGGTCTCTCTGAACAAGTGGGTGGCAAACCCTCCCTGCCCACCAAAGGGAACAGCTGCAAAGAACAGAAACGTTTTCATCACTGCAAAGTGGTATTGAGATGTCCAGGCCATTTCCCGTTCCTGTCTAGGCTGTGTTCAGTTTTGTGTTGGCAACTCTGTTTGAGAGAAATTTACCCAACAGCCCACCCCTTCTGCAAAGCAAATCCCTGCTGGCTGCCTCCAGCTGTCCGTCATTTCACACCAACACACCATCATGGCTGCTTAATCGCCTTCATTGACTAATTATGTACCCCAGCTTTATTGCTGTCCTTTCATGTGTTTCCCTGCTGAGGACTGGCTTCAGCAGGAGGGGGGAACAGTATTTGTTGGCTTGTCAGTTTCCCTTTGGTGGGGCCTCCACTGGCTGAGATGGTAATTTGCCGAGGTGCACCCTCAAATTTGCCTCGTGGAGGCCTTCCTTAAGCTTGAGAAATTATTGCCACACCATTTGGGATTTTCTGCTCTATTAATTTCCTTCCAGGATATCATTCCCCTCATTTGGATCCCGGGAACCAACTAGATTAGCTCTTTGTTCCGCCACTGCAGTTCAATAGGCATTCCCTGGCTTCCCCAGGGGGCATTAGGTAGCACCCAACTCAAAGTAGACCCTTTGAAATGAATGAGCCCAAGCTAGTTATGCCCATAAACTTCGTTTTTTTTAAAAAAGATATTTATTAAGATTTTCAAAATATTACAAAATGAAAAAAAGAAAAAAAGAAAAATACAAAATAAAAATAGTTAAAAACAATTCAGTCTTTCAATCACTTATCTTTCATTTGCTTATTTCCCGGACCTCCTCACGCCTCCCTTTTCTGTATTCCAATTCAGTTTGTTAGTTCAGCAAATCCCTCATTATGCCCATAAACTTCAATGCGTCTATTCTGAGTAGGACTAGCACTGAAGAACCTAGGAATCAGCAAACTCATGTTGGAAGTGTTGATTTTTTGGTGAATTTCCTAAAAAAGTTGTTTGAAAACTTTGGGGGGCAGGGGCGATTTTGCAAAAAAGAAGAAGAAAACAACAACTTTGCCAAAAAAAAAAAAAAGCTCAATAGCTCAACAACTTTTGTGCCTGGACTTTTTGAAATACGGCAGCCCTACCTTATAATGAATCCAGTCCTAGCACATTATTGTCTGAACTGACTGGCAGCTTCTCTCCAGGGTTCCTGGAACGGATTTCCCCCCAGACCTTTCTGGAGATGCCATTGGAGACTAAACCTCAGGCCTTCTGCACACAAAGCACACAAAGGGAACACCCTCCCAAATATACCCTCCCCTTGTTATGCCCAGAGATCCCATCGCAGATCAACAACTAGGCTGGAGGGTGTTTCAGGGGTCGAGGAGCTGAGTTATCTGACTGTGGGCTATGTTTTCACCATGGTGCAATTAAACTGGATCCATCAAATATCATGGGTAGGAGCTCTGAAAACCTGGCCACCTCTTTACTAGGCACCCCTATTAGGAGTTTGTCAGAGGTTTGGTTTCCTACTTGAGTGAGAAACCTTTATGCTGGAACTTGAGAGGCCCCATACAATGTAAGGTCTCAGATCTCCCAGAAGCTATAATGATTCTATCCTGCCAGGATGGCTCCTTGCAGAGTATACCTGAAGATAAGGTTCAATAGGACATCTTAGGATAAATGTGAAGTGGTTGGAGCTGAACAGCCACATCGGTGTTTTGGTTTGAAGTGGAAGATGGAACCTGCCTGCCTGCCAGTGGGATTTGGGGTCAGAGAGAGTTTTTATAGTTGCTGGGCTTTTGACATGGAAAGCTCCTGTCACTTAGGACTTGTATTCACTTATGGTTTTGCTGCAATAGTAAAAGAGCAAACAGGTAAAAGAGCAAATGGTGGATGAAGGGCTGTAGCTCAGGGGTTCAGCATCTGCTTTGGATGCAGACGGTCATGGGTTCAATTCTCGGCATCTGCAGGTAGGGCTGGGAATGTCCTCTGTCTAAAGCTTGGAGAACCGCTGCCAGTCAGTGTAGACAATACTGAGTTAGGAGGACCATTGGTTTGACTCTGTACAGTGGTGCCTCGCAAAACGAAAAGAATCCGTTCTGTGATTCTCTTCGTCTAGAGGTTTTTTCATCTTGCGAAGCAAGCCCATTGACGGATTAGCGCTATTAGCGGCTTTTAGCGGCTTTTGGCGGCTTTTAGCGGCTTATCAGCTTATCGGATCAGCTGATAAGCGGCTTAGCGGCTTAGAAAAAGGGGGGAAAGGGGAAAAAACTGCAGGAACTCGCAAGACATTTTCGTCTTGCGAAGCAAGCCCATAGGAGATTCGTTTTGCGAAGCACCTCCAAAACGGAAAACCCTTTCGTCTAGCGAGTTTTCCGTCTTGCGAGGCATTCGTCTTGCGGGGCACCACTGTATAAGACAGCATTCCTCTTGTTCTGCGTGAAGGACTACAAACTTGTAGAGTTGGAAGGGATCCTGAGGGTCATCTAGCTCAACCCCCCTGCAATGCAGCCATCTCAATACATGGTCCCCCATCCAATCTGAAACCATATTGGACCCTGCTTAGCTTTGCAAATGTGCTGACATTTTTCTTGCTGCACCACCACTAGCAGGGGACACCACAAATCTTATTTTGTTCAGTTATGTTCTGCTAAGGTCAAGCAACTTAGGTAGGAAAGTTTCACACAACCAGGTGATGTGCTGCCGTAGTGTTGCAGATCAAGGCCCACAAGTCCTCCTCCTGGGCTGGGTAGGGAAATAGGAGCAACCCACTTTAGCACACAGTAGGATAATTCACTCAGCCCCATAAACTAAGGGCCCAGCCACAATTACTCATAGGTCCATACCTCTTTGCTCTGTTTTCAATTTGGCTGGGTGTTCCCACTTGTGATTTTGCCTTAGATTTTACTTGGAGATTTTGTCTTATGTGAGTACCCAATAATCCCCCCCCCCAAAAAAAAAAGAATTGTTGCAATTACTGATCACAAGCAGGTGGAATAAGAACTGTGTGGAAATTAGTTACTATGCAAGGACGTGGCTTATGGGAACATCGGGAAACGAAACTAAGTCTTTTGTGATGCAGTTATAAAAATAGATTTATCATGGCAGGCCCGCCCGCAGGAATCCAGGGGGAGGAGGACTATGGCTGTTACTATGTTGGAGTGTGGGTTCGGCCTAGCAGGGCCCCCTGAGAAAATTTATGAGGGAGCGGCGGGCCTGGGGAGATCAGGACAGACTGTCGGAATGTTTTGTACGGAGGTGTTGAAATGGCGTCTGTCTACTTTTATGGCTCTTGGATGAGTGTAAAATCCACACAGGAAATAACGACGTTTGTCTTCAACCCACTTGTGGAGATTATCAGAGATCACAAAGAAAGGAAATAACAACAAGAAGATGAGGGAAACAACAAAAAGAGGATTGAACAGAACTGTGAATATTATTTTGACAGAACTGTGTAATTAAAACAGTAGCAGCAAGAGAGATGATCGGATCCCTTTCGGAGCTCGAAGCATGGGTACCCCCAACAAAAATTTTTTAAAAATTGGCTGTGTAATTTGGAATTATTGTTATTTGGAATTAATGTGATGTGATTGGCCTGTTAATGTTTTTTTTAAAGGATTTTACTTAGAGAAAGCCCCCTGAAAACCTGTGTTTTCATGTTCATTTGATCTAGTCTTCTCTGGTTGTTTCCACCTCCTACTCCACCCACTTGTGGCAGCAGTATTGAGCATGTGCTTTCATCCCCTCCCCCCCCCCCAATTGGGAGAGGGGCATCTTTGTTCTAGACTCAAAGTTCCAGACCTGTGCACAAAGTACCAGCAACCACGATCTGCACCTTGGTTGCCTTTTCCATGCTGGAATCTCTTTCGCTGTCCCACAACAGCCAATGGAAGTTAACAGCATGCAAATCACGGAGCTGCATGGTAAAAGGCTAGAAAGGACAACACTTGTCAATCATGCCTTTTGATTGCAGGGGAGGTGGCCACTTATCATGCAAAGCTTCTGGTGGCTCTGGAACCAGCAAGGAGGAATATGCTACAGGATTCAAAACTCTTTGATCTAGAGACTGAAATCACAGAAGGATGCATCTGCTGGTGGTGTGGCAAACTGACTGATATTTAGTCAATCAATTGATCAACTGAAACAGCCACTGTGGCGGGGGCGGGGGGGGGGAGAAGGGGAGCTGTTTATTTTCCTCCCAGATCCCCTATTGACCCATATATAGGTTGCTCTCAAACATAGGCTGCACTCAGATTTCCTACAAGCCAATATGTGGGGGAAAGTGCAGCCTGTATTTAAGTCAATACAGTAATTGTTCCATCCCACCCTTCTTCCAATAAAGATTCAGAGTGAGTATGCCAGCCAAATGGATCACTGTCACTCAATGGGCATGGGTGAATCTGTCAATTTCAATTTCTGTCAGTTTCTTGTTTTTGCTATCAAATTCAGTTCTCCACACCTACACATCAGCTTGCTGCTGTTTCCCCCCTTCAAAGTCTATGAAATTCATCAGCATTTTAGTGCTGATTAATGCAAATTTGCCTAATATACACATTTTGACAAAGCAATTTCCCTCTCATCTAACACATTTTTTGGCATGCTGTTTTCAGCTAATATATGCGTTTTTATGCACAACGTACCCCGGTCTATGTATATTTGTAGCTGGCTGAATAACTGCATTGCAGAATTTGGAGAAGAGCGGATTTTGAAGGGTGGCTGAGTTTCAGTTTGCATATTGTTTCAGGAAGTGCAAATTTGGTCTGTAGGTTTGCCTTTAACTGCACCCTGTCTTGAAGTCCTGCCACTCAAAAATTGCCTTTCATTTTCTCACCACCCAAGACCCTCTTCCTGATTCTTACCATTTTGCCTTGGACTTGCTCGTGTTGCTTCATTCGCCCCCTCCCTAGCTAAGTGAGGGTTGATGGCCGTTCCTTTCCTGCTTGCTCCCCCCCCCCAATTCCAGTTACTCTGTCCTTTTCCAGCAACCGCCAATCAAGTGGCTAAAGAATTGTGCATTCCACAAAGCAATGCCTCTTATTAAATCTCAACCGTTTTTTCAGGTTCTGCCATTGCTTGGCGCCTGCTGGACCTCTTGACAGAGAAAACCTAGGAAAGGGAGGAATAATCAAGCAAGGCCATCACGGTTCCTGACAACCAATGTCAGGCATGCCAGCACTCACTTCCATCTGCCACCTTTCCCCTGCCTAAATACACAAATTAATGGCTCAGAGAGATCAGCCTCTGGGGCTGCAAAGCTGTTAGGAAGCTGCTTTAGACTTGAGTCAAATTATTGGCCCATCTACCTCAGTATTGTCTGTGCTGACTGGCAGCAGCTCTCAGGGGTTTCAGGCAAGGGTCTTTACCACCCCGACCTGGGTGTTCAACTACTGATCTAAGCTATGGGTCTTCCTGTATTTATGTATATACAACCTTGCATTATACTTCATATCTGGGTGGGTAAAAGGAAGATCATTAGGGGAATATAGGAAGCTGCCTAAACTGATAAAGAAAATTGGCCCATCTAGCTCCACATTGTCTACACTGACTGGTAGCAGCTCTCCAGGGTTTCAGGCAGGTTCTCTCCCAGTCATAGCTGGAGATGTCAGGGATTGAAAGGGGGGCTTCTGCATCCAAAGTAGGAGCTCTTCTCAGTGGCAGAGGAACCCTCTCTGGCACCCGGGGCAGCACAGCCCATATGGACTGCGCATGTGTGGCATTCCGTACGGTTGCCCTGCAAGAGGCAGCTTGTACAGCCACTGTGTGCTGGACCCGGGGGGGGGGGTTACTAAGAGGTGTGGTCAGAGTCCGGTCCTGGGTCGAGGGTCTGGAGACTGTCCACCAAGGGTGAAGCGGGGTCCAAAGCAAGAAGCCGGGTGTGGTCAGGAACTCTGGAGGAACAGGACAGGGTGCTGGCCGACACAGCTCTTCAGCGACATTGCTCCCACAACCTGGGACCGGGCTGACTGGCCTTTATCTTCTCTGAGGCCAGGGGCAGTCCCGGCCCCCAGGAGACCCGCCTCTCCTGGCCTTAAGGCGAGCACTCCTCCTGAGAGAACTTAGTTCCCTCCGCCTCTCTGCCCTGAGCCTCTGCAGCTCAGGAGAGGCTGGAGGGTTACTGGACCCAGGGGCAGCTTCACCTTCTCCTGACAGGGCTGGGAGAGGCGCACCTGCAGGCAATGGGTCCTCAATCACCTTCGGAGCCAGAGTGGATACCTCTGGTGTCTGCTCCTGAGGACCCGGCACAGGTGCAGGCCCTTCAGATTCAAGCCCCTGCCCCGGCTCAGCCGGCCCTGGAGGTGGGGACTCCTGTGCAGGCTGGGACTCCTCAGATTCAGCTTCTGAATCAGATTCCCAGGCCATCACACACCGCATGTGAGTGGTGCCCATACAGACTGCAGGCACCCTCGGCCACTCTACAGTTGGGGGAGGCAGGGGCCATCTTGTCACCCCCCCCAAAGTGGCACCCAGGATGACCCACTGCCCCCGCCCCCCTTCCTACACCACTGGCTCTTCTACTGTCCCTCACTGAACCTTGAAACATCTGTATATAACGCATGGACTCATCCATTGAGCAGGAGGTCCTCTGCTAATGCAGTAAGCCTCTTTTTTGCAGATGGGCCCTTGTCTGCTCCATGGATGGAGAACCTGTGGCCTTCCAAATGCTGTTAGACTCCAAGTCCCAGCAACCGCAGCAGGCATGGGCAATAACAGTGGCAGTTGGCACCAATTGGGGCTGCTGGGGCAGAAGTTAGGGAGGCCAACAGTAGGTGGAGCCCAAGCGAATAAGAGGCAGAGCCAATGAGAGGCAGAGGCAAGTAGTTATGCTTTTGCGGCCATCCTCTTCCTCTTCTCTGCTGAATTCTGCAAGGGCAATACTGAGGCTAAGAAGGATCTGGAAGCTGGCAGTCCATACCCTGGACTGGTTGTAAGTAAGAAGTCAGACAAATGGAGGCTGGATGAGCACAGATTGAGGTTGGTGGGCCACTGGCCTATTTGCCCTGACTGATCAGCCTCCTCTGGCCAGTGATCAGGGATAATGGGAGCTGGAGTCCAGCAACATCTGGAGGGCCAGAGGTTCCCCAACTCTCATCCACCCTGTCTGGGAGTGTTTCTCTGAGGAAACAGGAAGAATTCTTTCTCCACTGGTGTGCTTTGAAGGGGCTGGAGACCTTCTGCTGCCGCTGCCCCTGAGTTGTGGCTTTCTCTTCTCAGGACTCGCCATCTTCACTGATCTTAAACTCTGAGGCATAACCTGCATGCATGCAACATTCTGTGCCGCAGGGCTTGTTCCTCCGCTAAGCTTGTCCCTCATTTAACAGCATACCCAGGACGACCCTCTCTAGGGAGGATGCCAGCCTGCTCTTCTCTTTAAGGACTAGCCATTGGTGTTTGTGGGAGCCTCTCTCTCTCAACTCGATGACCTGCCAAGAAAAACAGAATCCCTGCTGTTCCTCACAGCCTGCTGCAGAATCAGAATTGTGCAGTTGCTTTTCAGTGTGCAAATGGCCGCTTGCATCAATAGCTGGGTGGGCAGTGGGGTGGTGGTAGTGGTGGAGGAATGTAAACAGGAAAGGAGCCAGCTTGCATTGTCTCCAAAGGGAAAAGCTACCTTCAGTGATGGGACTTAGGTGACGCTGTGGGTTAAACCACAGAGCCTAGGACTTGCTGATCAGAAGGTCAGCAGTTTGAATCCCCAGGATGGGGTGAGCTCCTGTTGCTTGGTCCCTGCTCCTGCCAACCTAGCAGTTCGAAAGCACATCAAAGTGCAAGTAGATAAATAGGTACCGCTCCGGCGGGATGGTAAACAGCGTTTCTGTGAGCTGCTCTGGTTTGTCAGAAGCAGCTTAGTCATGCTGTCCACATGACCCGGAAACTGTACGCCGGCTCCCTCGGCCAATAAAGCGAGATGATGGCCGTAACCCCAGAGTCGATCATGACTGGACCTAATGGTCAGGGGTCCCTTTACCTTTACCTTTATCTTTACCTTACCTTCAGTTCAATGTCAGGGAACTTCTGGGACATGGAAACCACACCAGCCTGTAGATCTGTGTGATGCTGCCTCATGTGGTGAGCTGTGCGAACTACAGAAGAGAGATGAAGCACATTATTTGTTGGGTGGGAGCAACTGAAGTCACCCACCCACATCTAGAAAGATTGTGGAGTAGTGTGGGGAGCTGGAGAGAGAAATTTTGTTTGGCAGGTAGGGAGATCCTCACCGCTCATATAAGAATATAAGAAGAGCCCGCTGAGTCAAGCCAATGGCCCATCTAGTCCAGGGTCCGTTCTCACAGTGGCCAACCAGATGCCTGTAAGAAACTGGTAAGAAGCTCCCAAGTGCAAGAGCACTCTACTGACCTGCATTTTCCAACCGCTGGTGTTAGAGGCATCAATGCCTCCAACCGTGAAGGTAGCAGTAGTGGCTCCTAGCTGTGCCACGACAGTGCAAGTTTCTCTCTGCAGGCTCCTGCCAGCTGCACTTCCTGAACACCTTGGAAGTGATGCAATGTCACATCACATTGCATTGTGTCACTCCCGAGGCATTCCAGGAAGGGCAGCAGACAGGAAGTGGCTTGAGGCTCTCTTCACAGCTTCCTGCTGGCCTCACTTTCCAGAATGCCTTTGAAGTGACATGATGCAACATGACAGAGCTTTGTTCTCACAGCATTCCAGGAAGGGAAGCAATTGAGGGAGTGTGACAAGGGATATCCCTGGTGCTATTGCAGGGATTGAACCTGGGACCTTCTGCAAGCAAAGCATGTGGTTTACCCCTGAGCCCTAAACCATCTACTTTTTTTTTATTTATGTACTGTATATACACACACTGCATCATGCATTACAATTTGATGGGTAAAAGGATGTGCACTGGAGAGTGGGGAGAGACAAGAACATAAGGAGCTGCCTTAATGTACCAAGTCAGACCATTGATCCAATTAGCTCAGTCTTGTCTACACAGACTAGTAGCAGGGTTTAGGCAGTGGTCTTCCTCTGCCCTACCTGGAGATGCCAGGAGTTGAACCCAGGCCCCTTCTGCATGCAGAGTGAGTGCTCTCCTACAGAGCTATGGCCCTTTCCTTAAGTCACAGGAATATTGGAAGCTGCTTTATACCAAGTCCTTTGGTCCACATATATCAGCATTGTCTACACTGATTGGCTAAAAGCATTGCCAGCCCTATTTGGAGATACTGTGGGTTGAACCTGGGAGCTTCTGCATGCAGATTGGATATTCTGTCACTGAGCTACAGTCCTTTCCCCATTTACTGACTCCAGGTTCAGAATACCTGCTACTGAGGAAAGGCTGCAGAATGTGTCTACTGCCCTTACGTCCCACTTATGTTCTCATTGTGGAAAACAGGATTTTGGACAAGGTGGGGTTTTTGCCCCGATCCAGAAGAGCTTTTTTTAATGTTCTTTAAGATCCCATTGGCATCTGCTTCCACTCTTTTTACTCGCCCGCCTTCCTCCAATGCCAGGAGACTGTTATTGTGGTCTGAAGGGAGGGTGCCATGGTATCTGGGGAAGAATACCCAGCAGGCTTGGAGATGAACTCTTCACACTGTGGGTATCTTGTCAGCAGGGAGAACTTCAAAGCTAACATCCATTACCGCTTGCAGCAGCCAGACACTCAATTGGGAGAAATAATTAGCATATCATTGCAAAGGACGAGACAAAAGGCTGCTGGAACTGGCCCCACCTCATTGTGTCTCAGTTCCCAGCATAGGATTGGAGGACTAGAGTAGCTGTTCTTTCAGGGAAAATGTGCTTGTAGGTGGCTGTGAAGTTCAATCCCCAGCTCAGCTTTCTGTTGCAATCTTTAAGTCTGGGTCTGACTCGCCTTCCTTTTCCAAACCCACATGGATGACACAACAGCAGTGGAGTGGGGTGATGACCAGCACTGCAGGAGAACCTCTGGTAGGAATAACATTTTCCATGGCTGCTATCATGCTTCGGATAATGCTTGCTTTGTGACTGCAGTTATTTGTCCTGGGTTTTTTTTTTGGGGGGGGGAGTGTCACACAGAGCCAATGGGCATCCAGGGGGGACAGAAGAGCTAGCCACTAGTTGGAGAGGCTGGGCAGAATGAGGATCAAGAAGCTAAGTTGCTTGGAATGGTGAGCACAAAGCTAGAGGTCAAGACCTGCCATATATATTGATAACAAACACAGGCCCAGAACCTTGAGAATGATGACCAGAAAAAAAGACTTCAGGACCACGGACAGCTCACTAGGAGATGTCCTCCAACAGGCTCCCTGTTCCAACTGGTTCCCACTGCTGTGGAGTAGAAATCCTTAAAGGAGAGACCCTTGGGTTTGAAGTTGGGCCCCCACATTGCATGGTTGACTCCTCTGCTCAGTCCTCCCTGCCTCTCCCACAGGAACATAGGAGACTGCTTTATACTGAGTCAAACCTATTCGTTCATCTTGCTAAGGTCTGTGTGCACTAACTGGCAGTGGTTCTTCAGCATTCCAGGCAAGGGATATTCCTAGCCCTACCTGGAAAAGCTGGGGATTGAATATGGGACCTTCTGCATGCAAAGCAGCTGCTTTCCCCACTAAACTGCAGCTCTCCCTTTATTGAATGGCACATTCAGGAAGTCAACAATGAGAGCCCACCCCCATCTCTTACCCCTAGCCCAGTTGAGCCATCTCTTCCAGGAGAAGCAGAAACCCTTCAGTTTCTCATAGCCTGCAGCAGAAGCACATTGCTCCAATGGCCTTTGATGGGGAGGTGGTCACATGAATTATTCCAAGTGGACTTCTTGGGGGTTGGAAGATGGGGGCAGGAGCACACCAGGGGAAATGGTTGCCATCATATGGTGGCCACTGGGAGGAACACTGCCTCCACAGTTTCAAGTGGAAGTGAAAAATGTGGGGACTGTGAGGCAGTTCCTTCCCCGTTGTTGCCCCGCAAACTTCAAAAATTCCAGCCTCCCCCCCCAAAGTTTCCACCAGAAAATATTTGACCCAGTTTCACATAAAGCACAGCTTGTAGACACCACATAGTTCCACTGTATGACTCTTTTCAAATCCCAGCCAACCACAGATCACTTAGCAGGTGCAACAGTTTCACAGCTCCACACAGCTAGTCAGGTCTGGCTACCCAGCGAAGTTAGTTGATGTCTGGCTCCTGTTCCAAAACACAATGGCAGTGGCTCTTACTTGCAATTAAGGAAGCCTCACTTATTTGAGCTAATAGCAGTACCAGCTCAGCAGCAAGCACAGGGTCCAGAAGTCAAGACTACAGGGTACATTAGCAAGTCATGAGGTTCACAACAGAACAGAAGCTTTGAAGATGTCCCAGCAGGTGACACATCCCTCCTGTCAATTTTCTTTTTAACCCTATGAGCCTGCTCCACATGCAATGCCTTTCTGCCTCCAGCTCTGATGTGACCTCCTCCTGTTCTACTCCTTCTTCTGGCAGGTCAAAGCCACCCCCCTTCTACCCACTGGAGGAGCAGACCTGCTTCTTCCTCTATGACAGGTTTCCTCAACCTCGGCCCTCCAGATGTTTTTGGCCTACAACTCCCATGCTCCCTAGCTAGCAGGACCAGTGGTCAGGGATGATGGGAATTGTAGTCTCAAAACATCTGGAGGGCCGAGGTTGAGGAAGCCTTCTCTATGACATCTGGAGTCACAAGGGGAGGATCTCTCTTCTCCATCCCAGAATGCTCTTGTCCCTGCCCCCATCAGCTAATCCTAATTCTGCATCTGGGGCTGCCAAATTATAACAATTTCTGGTGGATTTGAGGGGTTGCATGACAGTGAACGGAAATGAAATAAGTGATTTTGTCTTAATTTGGAATTTCCCTAGAGCCAAAGGCAAATGGGCTAACAATTGGATTGGATAAGCCTAAATCTATTCCATGTCAGTTTGTCTGGTACTCAGTCACGCACCTGTCCTGTTTTTGGTGGACTTTCTGAAAGAAAACACACACACACATATCTTGCAAATGTTATGCATTTCGCACACACTCTTCCATAAAATACACATTTTTGGCAATGCTTTGCAATGTGTTCCACACACACACCATATCATGCATTTTTAACATAAAATATGAATTTACTGTGCACACACTTTGGAAACAAAACTGCACTGTCAAATCACAGGAAGTGTGTCATCTGAATTACACTTGTATTCTGATCCACAAACACCTTTGAGAACATCAAATCAGGTTGACCACTGAAAAAAAGCAGACCAAACTGATTCCTCCCCATCCCCAGCCAAACCTCCCTGCTTTGCAGTTCAGCATTGCAACACTGAAAACTTCAGTCCTTGTTGCCTTAGCAACTGGGAGGCTGTGTGCAGAACAGTCTGCTCACCTGGTCAGGTAGCCAGGCAGAAAGTGACTTGCATACCTACAGGAAAGAGCAGGCTGGCGCTCTGAAAGGAATCAGCTACGGCATAGCCCAAATTTCTCAGGAAAGAAGATTGTGAGGAATTATTGGCGCTCCCTCCCCCTACAAACTGTTTGAGAAATCCAAGCCCCTGTGGAGAATATTTAGCAGACTAGCCCTGCCAACTTCTTCACTGGGGCATAGGCTAGGGAATCTTGCTCTGAGCTTTGGATACAACCAGAGCAGGCTCAGTCATTAAGCAGGGTGAAGCCACTGCTTCGGGTGACAGAAGTCTGTCAGATAGCACACCCGTGGGTGCCCTGCTTACCCCACCACTTCCAGCAGTGGCGGAGAAGCAGTGCTAATTTGAGGCAAGACCACATCCATTTTGAGCAAGATCTCACCCCAAATCAGCTTGATTTTGCTTGACTGGTGCCGTTGGCAGTGGTGCTTCTCCATCAACAGCAGAAGCAGCAGGTTACATAGGGGCAGTAGAGCAGTGGCAGCAGGAGCAGGAAGAGGGGGCAGGAGCAGCAGCAGTGACATGGCAAGGCAGCACTTCCCTTTTAAATGGGATGGGCTGCCCCTGGATACAACTCAATATAATTTAACCCATTTGGAAGAAGCATAGGTGGTGGTCTCAACTCCTTCCAGTCCTCCTTTTTAAATGACTTTCTTCATCTCTAAGTCTAAACAGGCAATGATGCTTCTTTCAACAGTAAAATGTAAAGGGACCCCTGACCATTAGGTTCAGTCGTGACCGACTCTGGGGTTGTGGCGCTCATCTCGCTTTATTGGCCGAGGGAGCCGGGTTACAGTTTCCAGGTCATGTGGCCAGAATCACTAAGCCGCTTTCTGGCAAACCATAGCAGCGCACGGAAATGCCGTTTACCTTCCCACTAGACTGGTACCTATTTATCTACTTGCACTTTGACGTGCTTTCAAACTGCTAGGTTGGCAGGAGCTGGGACTGAGCAACGGGAGCTCACCCCGTCGCGGGGATTCGAACCGCCAACCTTCTGATTGGCAAGCCCTAGGCTCTGTCGTTTAACCCACAGCACCACCCATGTCCCCTTCTTTCAACAGTAAGTGAGCTTAATTGCCCCAGGAAAGAGTTTTTTGTTTTCTCTTCCACTGCACCCAAACCACTGGAGAATGCCATGTTCTCCTACATAAGAAGAGCCCTGATGAATCAGGTCATGTAACCCAGCTTCTCCTTCTCACAGATGCCTCTGGGAAGACTGCAAGCAGGACCTGAGCACAGCAGCATTCTCCCCTCCGATGGTTCCCCAAAACTGGCATTCAGAGACATACTTCTCCCAACGTTGGAGGGAGAACATAGACACCTTAGACACGCCTAGCCTTCTCCCCCAAGAAGTTGCTTGATTCTCTTTTAAAGCCATCCAAGTTGGTTTCCATCTCTAACTTTGGTGGAAGCATATTCCATAGCTTATCAATGTGTTGTGTGGAAAAGGTGCTTCCTTTCATCTGACCTGAATCATCATCATCATCATCATCATCATCATCATCATTTATATCCCATCCATCTGGCTGGGTTTCCCCAGCCACTCTGGGCGGCTCCGAACAGAATATTAAAAACACCGTAAAACATCAAACATTAAAAACTTCCCTAAACTGCCTTCAGATGTCTTTTAAAGGTAAGATAGTTGCTTATTTCCTTGACATCTGATGGGAGGGTGTTCCAGAGGGCGGGTGCCACTACCGAGAAGGCCCTCTGCCTGGTTCCCTGTAACCTCACTTCTCACAGTGAGGGAACCACCAGAAGGCCCTCAAAACTGGACCTCAGTGTCCAGGCTGAATGATGGGGGAGGAGACACTCCTTCAGGTATACTGTGCCAAGGCCGATGAGGGCTTTAAAAGTCAGCCCCAACACTTTGTATTGTGCTTGGAAACATACACAGCAAGAGATGTTAGTTATAGCAGAGTTCTGATATTGTGTGAGAGAGAAATGTTTCCCTATCCACTCTCTCCACCTCGTGCATAATCCTATACACCTTTGCAGTGTCCCGCATCAAATTACCCTTCTTCCCAGCTAAAAAGCCCCAAGTGTTGTAACCTAGGAGAAACTAGGGAAAGTTGCTCCAACGCCTTGATCTTTTCAGTTGCCCATTTCTGAATATCTCCCAACTATGCGAATTTCCTTTTTGAGGCGAGGCGACCAGAACAGTAAAGAAAACTGTGCCAGAACTGATGACCCTAGCTAAGTAATTAATAATGGAAAATATGAAATACACCAGTATGTAATGAAATCTTGTTTGACTCCAAGGAAACTGAGTTCAGCATTTCAACTCTCTGTTGAAACATGGGTTGTCCCATGGAAGAGGGAACAAGCTTGTTTTCTCCTGCTTCGGAGGGTAGGACTCGAACCCGTGGCTTCTAATTACAGCAAAGGAGATTCCAACTAAACATCAGGAAGAACTTTCTGACAGTAAGAGCTGTTTGACAATAGAATGGTCTCCCTCAGGAGGTTGCGGACTCTTCTTCCTTGGAGGTTTTTTTAAGCAGAGGTCAGATGGTCATCTGTCATGGATGCTTTAGCTGAGAAGCCTGCATTGCAGGGGGTTGGACTAGATGACCCTTGGGGTCCCTTCCAACTCACAATCCTATGATCCTATGAAACGTAAACCCCTTCAAGTCCTTCTCTACAAAGATGGTCACAATGGTTTTTCAAACAAATCCAAATGATGCACCTTTCACTGCAATGAGCAAACTCCTGGGCACTTTATCCTATGAAGATTGTAACACCACATTGGACTTAACAGGAATAATTTTACAGAGGGGGTGAAAAAACACAGGGAAGTATATGGATTGCAAGGCTAGAAGCCCCAGAAGAGCAAGACACTGTCTAATAGCTTTTTAAAGTGTGGGGGTTGCAGCCGGGCATTCAGCTTCAGAGCCAGCGCTGGAAAAAGAGAGCTAGGCAGCCAGGGACCATCTCCCTGATGCCGCATAAATAAGAAAGTTACTTCAGGCAGCATGAAAAATCAGAAGCAACTTCAAAGGCATTAGAGCTCCCTATCTGTGTCAAACTGAAGCTCTAAGCATTCAGCGTTGCCCTCCTATTAAAGATGAACTTTTGTACTCTGCTCGACATCTTAAAAAGCATAAAACATACGTTCATTTGCTTTTCAAGATTTCCCTCGCTCCCTTTGCAAACGACGAGGCTGCCAGGCTATTTGTGACCAAACGAGAGCGCCGTGTTGCTGTGCAAACGAACCTCGGCTAGTCGGAGAATACAAGGAATGGATGTGGCAGGTGATAAGGACATCGGGAAAGCCCCGCTGGGCCAGGACAAGGGCCCATTGAGTCCAGGGTTAGGGAAACAGTGGCCCTCCAGACGTTGATGGGATCCATCCCTGGACATCTCCAGCCAGTATGGCCAAAAGCCAGGGATGATGAGAGTTGGAATCCAATAGCATCTGTAGATCCACCACTGCTGTAAGAGAAGGGCCACAGCTCTCACAAACTGTGCAAACTGGAGGTTCAGAGAGACAGTGTTTCAAAGAGCTAGGACACCAAGTGACTGGTGGCATCACCCACACGACAAATTTGGCCCTCCAGAAGTGAGGAGGCACGAACCTGGCCTGCCAACCAGAAAATATTTCCCTCTCCGTGCCTGCAGGGATCAACAACAGAGGCTCCTCAGGATTCCAGATAGGAACTTTTCCTAGCCCCAGCTGAAGGCACCAGGGATTGAACCATGGACCTTCTGCATTCAAAGCAGATGCTCCACCACTGAGCTAGGCTCTCCCCCTGCCCCATTTCATCTATTTCCTTATGCCAGAAGAGGGATGACAGCTTTCACATTCCTCAGACTGGAGAGATGACAGCTGAAGGGGGGTGGATAATAGAGGCATCATTTCCCCCTGGTGTAAAGTCCTACTTTCTTTTGTCCCCTGTCATCTCTGGTCAGACGGCTTGTGCAGATTTTTCAAGCATTACAAACAAAAAAACTGCCAAACCTCTGAAGAGCGGCAATGCTGAGATGAGTGTGAACACCACAAGGAACTATGCCTTTGTCTTACCCCGTTCAGCTCCTACCCTTCAGCGCTTCAGCTGATGGCAGGAGCAGATAGGTAGAAGAAATGGGATTCTTCCATGGCTCAGATAGCATTGCATGTCAGAGATGAACTGTGAATCACAAATTATCTGTGCGTGAAGAGAGTGGTAAATCAGGGGTGGGCCAGGAGCATTTTGCAACAGCCCTGGATATAGGAGGTTTTGGTAATTAATGGGGGAAGAGTGCCAGTGCCATTCATGTATGATTTGGGGCCCCTCCAGGCTGGTGGTTTTATTCTGCAACATGTCCTTGACACAATGGTGGTGGAGTTATCCTGGGCCATCCACACCATTCTGCTTTGTTAGCTGTTCTGCAATGTTCCCCCAGTGTTACTGCATTATTGCCACTCTTGTGCCAGTGAATACAGGGCATGTGCAACACACACCTTACCAAGAACACTGGTGGTATAAAAAAGTTATAAGATTTCAGCAGGAAGCTACCAGACACTTTGGAAATGGAGCCGTGTGACCACCCTGAAACTTTTGCAGGTACAAACAGCATTGAAAGCAAGGTCACATCTAACTGTCGTGATACCATCACAAGCTGCTCCCCAAATCATGATTGTACAATAAAAGGGACAACTGGGGGGGGGGCTTGGGGTGGCCTGAAAACACCAAACCAATGTAGGTTGACCTGGGAATTTGGGTAGTACAGAGTCCTATTAGCTGGATACAACCCAGTGTGTTTGGTCCTTGTCCAGACTCCTTCTGGACCTGCAAATTGAATGAGAATCTTGGAGAACCCACTTTAACCCAAGAGAGGTTGCCTGCTGTAATAATAAAGAAGGAGAGAGAAGGGGTGGGATTTTCTTGTGGGAGCAGATCACAGACTCTTGGAAGCTGGATTTGAAAAGGTGGAGAAAACGCTGGCGCTTTTTCCAAGCGAGGCTGCTGAAGTTGCAGAAATGCAGGATGTGCAAGGAATAGCAATGGGGCGCTAGGCAGGTACCTGTCACATCCCTGCAAAGGAGAGAGCTGCATAAGTGGATGCGATCCCCTCCCTTCCCCAGTACCTGGGACAGCTCTGTGTGAAAGCTTGACTTCCCAGGTTGCCCAGTGATGCCAGCACTCCAGCCCTACCTCCTGTAGGCAAGCCAAAAGCATATGGGTATCCTCAGGGAAGTGAGAGGCAGCTGCTACCCCAGATCAGACACAATCCCCAGTTTCCAGCTTTCATTTTAATTAAAGAGTAAGTTTCTAGCATTAGCAGAACCAGACATACTAGGCAAACTATACAGGCACTATTCTAATTTTATTTTTTTTAATGAAACTAGCCTGCTTCCCCTTATATAGCAGGACAGAGGAATCCCAGGCTTAAGGAACAAATGTGGCCCTCCAAGCTCCCCTATCTGGCCCTCAGGAGTCTTCCCACACAAGACTCCCTTGGCTTATTTGGACCCCTCCTTGAGTGTTTTTGCCTGGCTGGACTTTGCCCTTGAACTCTGACAATGCCACTTGCTTGCTTGCCTGGATGGAAGATAGATTTGGCACTCTGCCTACGTTAGCCTCTGACCCCAACCACAACTGGCATGCGGCCCCCAGAACATTGTCTGGAAGGGAATAAGGCCCCCAGGCTGGAAAACATTCCCTCCCTGTAGTGTAAGATAGTGTGACAGGACTGGAGTTATCTGCACAGCATAAGGTGTTTTGAGGCAACTCGCAGCCCAATTTAAAAGTAATAAAACTGCAATGAATTAAAGGTTTTCTGGTTTGCTATGCCCTGTATTTCACTCTTCCTGGATTCTTGGTTTAACTGGAGTAATAATAATAATAATAATAATAATAATAATAATAATAATAATAATATGGAGTTGGAGGCCATCCACTTTGCTTCTTCATTTTTTTAGTTCACTCGCATCAATTTTTCCTGCTCTGCTCTACCCCGGCTCATGTACACAATGATAAGGACAAAAGCAATCTTGATGTTTACATACATATAATTACTTTAAGATTCTTTTTCTTGCCCCAAGCATTTTTATTATTATTCAGGATGACAAACAAAATAATCCATTGTTTACCAAAAAAGAAAAAAGAAAAAAGAGAACCCTTCCAAGCCTTATATTTCTGTAATTTACACTGCCGTAATTAACAAAGCAAGTCTATCTCTCTGCAAAATTAACCTTTTGAAGACTGCTGCTTCTCTATGAATCAGTTTCAGTCCAATTTATGCATGAATTCCAGCTCTAAATCTTCATTCCCATATAGATGGGACTTGTCGGCATTTCCACCTGTCTGTCCGTGCAATCTTTGTAGCTGTTAACATGGCTGTTCTGTAGGATTACTAGAGATTCTCCTTGATCACATAGATGAACTCTATGCTTGCTATTATAGTGTATTTTATTTGCCTCCAAAAATCACAAGCTATCTGACACTCCCACATCATGTGAAGCAAATGACCATGCGTTAACTGAGCAATACCAATATTTTAAGCAATGGATACATATGAAATGTTTATATTGGTTCACACCAAAATGATGATGAATTTTAATAAGAATACTTTAAAAAAAAAATTGCAAATGGATGAGGAAACATGGAGAACCAAATTTAAGACTGGAGAAACTGAGAGAAACCAAAATAGAGTCACCCATCCCTACTCCAAAATCAAACTTGATCGGTCTTTCTTTAGTTGCCTTCCAGTCCTACAAATCTATGATTGATGGCTAGCTATAATAACTCAGCACTTGTGTTTCTTGCTAGATTCTCAACATGTTACTGCTTTATAAAACATTGGGTGGTGGCTGACCAAGATGCATTTTCCTTCCTTGGGATTATTTGAATGCATCCTGCAGCAAATATTAAAGAGGCAGAAAACGGAAAGACAAATAAGTCATGGGTGGTGGTGAAGGGAGTCAGGGGAAATGGTGAGTGCGGAGCGGGTGGGGCCCCACAATCTTGCTGTTGTTCCTGCTCTCACCTGCTTGCTTCCATCAAGGCCTCATCAGCATGCAGTGCAACGCTCGGTTCCTTCCCTCTGATCAGCTTACAGCGAGCAGTTGTCAAACACTTCCCTAATCGCAGGTATAATAAACCTTTCCCATCTCCCTGATTCCTGTCTCCGCTGGACAAGCCTGCTGTGAGCTGGGGAAGCTTTGTGCATGCAGATGTCATTTACCTGTTCCAAACCAACACAAGGCAAGAGGCTTTTCCCATGGCTTCATGGATAGGTTGGTTTATTAGGAGGACATCAACATCTTGGGATCCCTGGGTTGTACTTGACTAAGTTCATGGAATCATAGAGCTGTATAGTTGGAAGGAACCCCAAGAATAATCTAATCCAACCCTCAGCAGTCCAGGAATCACAGCTAAAGAATCCCCGATAGATGCCCATCCAACCTCTCTTTAAAAACCTCATGAAGGAGGTCCCACCACGTTCTGAGGTAGTCTGTTCCGCCGTCAAACAACTCCTACCATCAGAAAGTTCTTCAAAATGTTTAGTTGGAATCTTCTGTCTTGGTATTTGAATCCATTGGTTCAGGTCCTGCCCTCTGTAGCAGCAGGATACAAGCATGCTCTATCTTCCCTGGGATGCCCTTTCAAGTACAGTGGTACCTCTGGATGAGAACAGGATCCGTTCCGGAGCCCTATTCGCATCCAGAAGCAAACGCAACCTGCGCCCGCGCGTCTGCGCTTGCGCATGCCACGATATGCCGCTTCTGCGCATGCACGTGACATCATTTTGACCGTCTGCGCATGTGCGAGCAGTGAAACCCAGAAGTAACGCGCTCCGTTACTTCCGGGTTGCCGCAGCGCGCTACCCGAAAATACTTATCCCGAAGCTACTTCAACCCGAGGTATGTATTTGAAGATGGCTGTCATATCACCTCTCAATCTTCTCTTCTCCAGGCTAAGCATACCCAAAACTTTCAAGCATTCCTCATAAGTCTTGGTTTCCAGGCACATCATCTTCTTGGTCTCCTTCCTCTGCACATGTTCTGTGACTCACTTAAGCCCAATGATTTCAGTGGGACTAAACTCTGCACAGAGTTTAGTTGCATACAACCCAAAGGCATCTCAAGAGGGTAGTCCCCCAACCTGTAAGTCCAGAAGCTAAACATGCCTAACTTCACTGCTGCAAAAAGCAGCCATGTGACTTCTGTGATCAGTCACATGACAAGCTGGAATGGAATGGCCTGAGAAATTCCAAGGCTGCCCTGCCTGCATATGGGGTGCTGAAACTAGGAAAAATTCCAGAGAATAGAAAACATGCATGCAAGGAAAACAAGCTGTCACTTACCCATCCTGTATGCTAGATAATAAGTTTTGTTTTTTTCCACCTGCTCCCAATGTGGCTTTGACCTTCCCAGGGCTGCTTCTGTGGAGTTCTGCTCCTGGCCTGTGATCTTTTGTGGGCTGGTGGTCTTCCATTCTGTAGCTGAGCACAGGGCAAGGTCCCAGCTTCTGTCTGTGCCTTTTTCCCTCTGCCTCAAGGAGCTGGGCTTTTAGTGGCAAAACCTGCCAATGCATCCTGGTAGGGGGCCTTTCCACTAAATTAGTTGCTGGCACAAACGGTCTGGTGGCTGCATTATCTGTTCATCTGGGCCAGCAGTGAGCACAATCTCACAGCACCCGAATTCTACAACAACACCTGAATGCACTCATGGTCTGGGCGGCGGGCGGGCGGGCAAGAAAGATTGCCTTGGCATGCAAGGCAAAGCAGGGGGAGCGAGGTCGACATTGTTCGGCTATGGGGGGAGTGGGCAGATTTTTGCTGGACCGGCCTGAATTGCATTGGCAAATGAAGGCCATTTGCACAGGCCATTTGCCTGTGCAAATGGCCTTTATTTGCCAATGCAATTCTAGGGGGAGTTGTGGGCAGAGGCAAAGAGTTGTTTTGTCCAGAAAGCACATGAGATTGCACAGATCATACACTCCACACTTGTTTTCTTTTTCCATAGGAAGCTGCTTTAGTCTCATTAGACCACTGGTTCCTCTAACTCAGTGCTGCCTACACTGACTAGCAGCAGCTCTCCTGGGTTTCCGACAGGGAGCCTTACCACAACTCTCCCTAGAGATGCTAGGGATTCAACCTGGGACCTTCCACATGTGCATTTTTGTGGGAATATTTCCTTATATTTTGTGGGTGCCATAGGAGGTGCTAGTGGACCATTGTTTCCATCACCCTTGCTAGTTGAGGCTGATGGGAGATGGAGTCCAACAACATACTGAGAGTCACAGGTTCCCCATCCATCCCCTACGGGCTATTCCACTGAGCTCCAAGTTCTGGAACTCGTTTCTGATATCTCATCTTTCTTTTTTCCCTCCTGGATCGTCAGCTTCCCTAGAGGAGTCTTGCCAGATAGCAAAGCTACGCCTTTAGGTCAGCGGAAGTAGAGACATAGCCACAGCCCAGTGGCAGAGCATCTGCTTGGCATGCAGAAGGCCTCGAGTTCATTCCCTGGCACCTCCAGGTAGGTTTGGGAGAGACCTTCCATGGGGCGTTGTGGGCTCCTCAGTATAATTGCAAGAAATGGAACCATAGATACAGGGGTGGGAGTGAGCAGAAGGTGACTTCATATGTTCCTACGGTGCCGGAGAGCAGGAGGAGAGAGGCCTTCCATCCCATGTTCCCAGTGATTTTTATCGTCCCCATTGCCAGGAGAGCCAGTGTGAACTTTTGAATCCGGCAACTGGGACACGTTGGCACGTCGGGGAGTGAACATTTACATTCTCATCATGCCTGGGAATTCCACACACAGTGTGTGCAAAGTGCCCATCAGAAAGATTTCAAACCCCCTTATTAATCTGCGTCTTTGTAATTTGCTATTTTGATACTTAAGCAACTTGATGGGTTGCATATCCCACTGGGTCCGTAATACCGCAGCGGATGGGGTGGGTGGGGAGAGCCGAGGAGGAGGAGGAGGAGGCGAGTGCAAAGGAAACTGCAGAAGAGAGAAGCGGGCATGAAAGGCAAGCGGCTCTCCCCTCTCCCCATCCCTCTCCACCTCTGTGTGCTGCTTTGGTTCCCATCAGCCTGTCGTGAGGCAGGCAAGCAGGCAGCGTGGAGTGTGAATGCTCAATGAGGATCCCCAGACAGGAGTGCCTCGGAAAAGCGATTTGCCCAGGAAGGGTAGCCCTGAGCCTGCAAGTTCTGGCTCTGCATGCCCAGCAAGGTGGCCCCTAACCTGATAGAGCTCTTGGTGGCTAGTAGCCACAATGGCTACAATCTCTCATCACTTTCAAAGCCAGTATGCCTCTGAATGTAAGTTTCTGGGCATTACAAATGGTGAGGGTGCTGTTGCACCCTGGCAGGAGTGCCAGCTTGGCCCTGCAACCGTGGGTGCTCAGGGCCGTGGGTGTCATGCAGCATGTATGGCCCTGGTACAGGAATTTGTGGGTGCCCAGCCCCTTAATAGGGAATTTTGTGGGTGCTCAGGCACCCAGGGCCCCAGGGGGTTGGCACCTAGGCACCCTGACTTTGTCTGGGGGTTTCTGATAAGTGTCTCATTGGCCGCTGTGAAAAGTGGATGAATTTTCTGGCAGAAGTGGATGATATTTGCAGGCATGGTAGCTCCTCCATAGTACTATAGCCTACCAAAAATACAGGCAAATAGGTCCTGCAGGTTTTGTGGTGTGTGTGTGTGTGTGTGTGTGTGTGTGTGTGTGTGTGTGTGAGACATCTAAAACTTGGGGGGGGCATACCACCTCTTCTGATGGTATGAATCTTGGCAAATTTAAGGATAGCTCCTGAAAATTGTGGTTTTATTGTAAGGGCAAGAAAGGGAAAGGGCTGCAGCTCAGTGGTTGAGAGCCCCATCTGCTTTGCATGTAAGTCCCAAGTCCAATTCCTGATGACCTCTCCAAGTAAGGCTGGGAATATCCCCTACCTGAAACCCCAGAGAAATTTCAGCTCCGCTCTAGATGTAAACCAGTGGGTGGATCTAACACCTCTACCAAACTGGGCCATGTCTAGTTTAGGAAATAGTTTTAGAAATAATCTGATAGCAGAATTTAGAACAGGATTGAAGAAAGACCCAGAGGAACAGCGAAGCAGGCCTTCCCCAACATGGTGTCGCCCAGATGCTTTGGTCTCTGATTCCCATCAGTCCCAGCCAGCACTGCCAATTATCAAGGATGATGGGAGGTGTAGTCAAAAGCAACAGAAGGGCACTGTGTTTAGGCAAGGCATAGTGGAGGTGTGCATAATGATTGGACAGAGTCATGGCAATGGCAGAGGCTGGGGGGAGGCAAGGCAGGAAGTGTTGTCATTTCCCCCTGACTGCATATGCACTGAGAGCACACATCTAAAATAAACATTTATTACAGCACAGGACGCCTCGCCAATCATTACTAAGGGTGCTGGGAATGGTAGCTGTGCGGGAGTAAACTACAACTTCCAGGATCCTTTGGGGGAACAAATGTGTTTTAAAATGTATGGCGCACTGTCTGCACAGCCTCAGACTGATTCTATGCCAGAGGGCTGCTTTCCCTCTGAGCCAAGTTGCAAGCGAACAGCAGGATTTTCTCCCCTCCTTGCTTTTATTTCATTTCATGTTTTGCAACCTCAAGCTCCGGCAGTAACTGGGTCACAGGAGCAGTTGGAAGTCAGCCCTGGCTGGAGATGATAGTGGCCACGTGCTTCCCAACGGGTTTCCTCCTTCCCTCCAAGTGACCTTGGCAGCTTGATCGATACCAAGTTGCATCTCACTCCTCACGTCGGCTCAATTTGGAAGGCATCGCCTTGTCATTTAGGCAGCCCTGATTGCCTTGGCGGCCGGCTGCTGGGTCCTTCAAAGGCACTGCTGACGCTCCTTTTCTCCACGATCCATTTAAGAGGAGGAACCGCGGGGATATAATTTGATAGGCTTGGATTGACCAGGTGGGATTCCGAGGGTGGGGATGTCTAAGCCATATGGGAAAATTTACTGGCCAGGCATGGGGTGCTGGGTGCTTTTACTAGGGTCTGTGGTGTGGGGGCAGTAACAAAATGCCATGGATACTAGAGGAAAATAGATTCATTTCAGCCACAGAAGCCTTTGCCTTCTTGTTCAGGAATTCAAACGATGCCATCTTGTGCAAGTCTGAATTTTGCAAGACGGGATATGTAAACAGCCTGCCTTATTATTATTTGCCTAGAAGAAAGTATGCAAAGATGGGGCGGATTTATTCTTGGCTATAAGCTCAATTCAATCTTATGATTCGTCCCCCAACTCCATATATGCCCTTTTCACTTTGTTTTTTAGCTGTCAGCACCAGAACTTTTTTAGTCTGTATACCCAGTGGAGGCTGCCCCATTGGAGTGAATAATAATAATAATAATAATAATAATAATAATAATAATAATAATAATAATAATTCATTTATACCCCGCCCTCCCCGGCCAGAACCGGGCTCAGGGTGGCTAACACCAGTAAAATTACAATAAAAACATAAGGGGGGGGGGAGAGAAAAGAAAAACAATTTAAAATATGGGTTAAAAAACAATTTAAAATGCAGCCTCATTTTAATAGATCAAAACCATAAGGGGAGTCTATACCAAAGGCCAGGTGGAACAGCTCTGTCTTGCAGGCCCTGCAGAAAGATGTCAAGTCCCGCAGGACCCTAGTCTCTTGTGACAGAGCGTTCCACCAAGTTGGGGCCAGTACTGAAAAGGCCCTGGCCCTATTTGAGACCAGTCTAATCACCTTGTGACTTGGGACCTCCAAAGTGTTGTCATTTGTGGACCTTAAGGCCCTCCGTGGGGCATACCAGGAGAGGCAGCCCCATAGGTGTTGGGGTGCTACCCCAACAACTGCTATCTAACCCCGGGCAGCCCCCTTCTTCCTGCCTTCTTGCATACAACCAGTTTGTGGGTGACTCTGCTGGTCATTTGTTCTGGTTTCACCTACTGTTGGTGTCCCTGCCTTCTTCCCTACCAGTCCCAATGGGCACCAATCACCACAGTGGTGGAGTGAGCTTCTGTACCCCATTGATATTTTTTTGGGGGGGATGCAACCTCTTCTCCCTGGGAGAGAATTTTCTCTCCATTGACCTGCATAGGGGAAAGGAGTGGGTTGGAAGGATAGCATAAATCTATGGGGAAGTCTGGGGTGGGTAAAACATCAGCCCCAAGCAAAGGCTCTGTTGCCTCAAGAGTCATTTGCTGTGGTAGACTTCTTCCACTCATGGATTTCAGGGATACAGACTCTATTCCCCAGGAGACCTCTCTCCATTGATCTGCATAGGTGGGGATGGTGTTGGGAAAATAGCAGATATTCCCAGGAATGACTGGAATGTGGAGGGGAGTGAATGTGACCACTCCAACTAAGACCTTGCTACCCCAAGGGGCCTTGGTTGAGGATGGGTTGCTGTCCCCCAGATGGATTTTTGGAATGCAATGGAAATCTCTTACCCACAGGGAAAGTGCAGTTTTGAACCACTCCCTCAAATCACTCCGATTGGAGTACCCTGGAGAAATCATTTACTGCGGTTAAAAGCCAGTCCTGTCTGTCAAACTGGAAGACACCACCACCTCTAAAATCGCCCCATCCCTTCTTGAGCTCTGCACATTTCCCCAGTCAACTCAGTCTCATTTCCTGCAGGGTATGGACACAGTTTTTCATAACAATGGTCACAACGCTACTTGAAAGTCGAGGAAGCCCCTGCATTGCTTCAAGGCACCTTTTGTAACAGCGCAGTGTAACTCAGGAAGATGAGGACCTCCCTTGAATGACCCAGTTCTCCTTTGTAATTTTGGGTGCACACAGAACTGATGCACTTTGCCAGTTATAGCCCATTCTTGGGCTCAGGAAAAGACAACACACTGCATCACGGGAGGCAGAGATGGTCACCGACTTGGATGGCTTGAAAAGAGAGCTGGACAAATTTATGTAGGACACGGCTATCAATGGCTCCTGGCCACAATGGTTACGCTCTGCCTCCAGGGTCAGATTCAATAATGCTTCTGAATAGCAGTTGCTGTGAACCACAGAAAGGGAAGAGTGTGTTGTGCTCGGATCCTGTTTTCTGGTTTCCCATAGGCTTATGGGTGGCCTCTGTGAGAACAGGATGATTGGACTAGATGGGCCACTGCCCAGATGCAGCAAGGCTCCTCTTGTGTTCTTAGATAAGGAGTTTAGAGGAAATCTCTCTGATTAGTTGGTAAAGATAGTGAATATTTCAAATGGGATTCATTACTCACTGTGTATTCCAAATTATTTCAAAGCAATGTACAAAAGGTTTTCCAGGAAAGAACGATGCAAGGTACACATTTTTAAAAAACCTGAGAATTAGTAAGCAGCGTGCCTGAGATCATCCCTCTGGGAAGATTTATCTAAATAAGGTTTCCAGCAGGTGACAAAAATGAATGGAGATGAGATAGTATTTATAGGAGGAAACAACATTTAAAGTAGTTCATGGTTAGGCTGCACCAAAGACAATGGGGATCAAAGGAAGGGAACACAACTGTAATCTAAACAAGTTCAGTGTTTTGTTTTGGAATATCAAAATAAATCTGTTGCTTGGAAGCAGCTGGGAAATAAATATTAGTTCCAGATCACAGCTGAGAATTTGGATAAAATCAATAGTTTGTTAAGGGATGCTGATTGTATTTTACTGTTAGCCACGATACATAATTCCATCAGAAGTCTCTAGAAATCCATTGAGTAAATTAGTTACCTTGACCACCACCTCCCTGGCATTTGGGCTAGGAAAGTTCCTTATCATTTCAATTTAAACTTCTTCTCATCTCCGTTGGGAGAGCTCAGGAAGTTCATTTGAGGGCAAGACCTTTCAGATGCTTAAGGAAGGTTTGGAAGTGTGTTTTTGCTTCCTTCAAACTTGTTTTTGTCTATGTTCTTTGGTCTCATCCCATATCTTGTTAATGTGTAAGTATTGCACATAAAGAAATTGATGTTTCCAAGTAAATTAGGTTTTTATTTTTTGTTTATGAATGGCTTTTCTCAAGCCTTAAATATTTTTGGTCAGTGTAAATCCTGTCAGAACAAATAGAAGAAGATGCCTTCACCACGGTATGGTTCCACTTTATCACATACACAGCCCAACAAGACAACAAGAAGAATCCACTGAAAGCATACAAATCAATTTGGCTAACCTGATCCAAACACACAAGCACACACAAACACACACACACACACACACACACACACACACACACACACACCACTCACATACAAAAACAAATCTCACTACAGCCAACATCATCATAATCATCATCATCATTTATTATTTGTACCCCGCCCATCTGGCTGAGTTTCCCCAACCACTCTGGGCGGCTTCCAACAAAAATTAAAAAGACAACCAACCACATCCTAGGCCACCAACCTCTCTCACCACCAAGGAAATCATGCTGACACAAAGCCCCACACATACACTAAGTAGAAGAATAGAAATATTGCCACCCGACCTGACCCCACCTCACCCCACTCCACTCAACACTCACCACTCCCCCTCTTTCCCCCTCTTTTCTTTCTAACCTAACACTGTATGCAACACTAATGTCTCACAACAAATGAAATGAATCTGTAGAAAACATAACTTTAAAAAAGGGACAGGGTGCATATTTTTGTAAACTAAGAAATTTTTAATAATTTTTTTTTTAAAAAATCAGCCTATGCATAGTGCATGCAAATCTATTCCTCCACTCCAGTAATGCTCATCCAATTCTTTGTCAATGCATACATTACCATGCTATGTACACTCAGTCCTCAGCATTTTCGGCAGGGCGGAGAGCGGACTGGGGGTGTCAGGAAAGGGCC
The DNA here is from genome assembly GCF_965113315.1 of Podarcis vaucheri. Lineage (NCBI taxonomy): Eukaryota > Metazoa > Chordata > Lepidosauria > Squamata > Lacertidae > Podarcis > Podarcis vaucheri. The sequence continues at coordinate 71,235,865 of NC_138765.1, read as the reverse complement.
ATTCTGACTATGGGATTCTGCTCACCTTTTGACGTAACCAGATCTCCTGCATTGCAGGTGGCTGGGCAAGATGACCCTCATTTCCCCTTCCAATTCTACAATTCTATGATTCTAAGAAAGTAGGGGGTTACTGCAATCCTTCAGCAAATATGGCTTGGAAAAAGCTACGAGCAAATTGCCTAGCAAGGGAGCAAAGAAAAGGAACCAACCCGGCCAAGGAAACCTTGTTTGCCTCTTTCTTTCCATTAAGAAGACTGCAAGTATTTCATCATATCATTAGTGTACTTAAGACACCAGCATAAATATTACATGATATGGATTTTAAAGATTCCCTGCTTTGTGATTTCCCTGCTCTGGCCTGGAGACTTTGGGACAAGGGGAATTTCAGAAGCATCCATCCCTAGCTTTCACCATCAATTGTATCTGCTTGGATTGGGTGTCTGTGACTTTAGAAGCCCAGAAACTGGGGAGATTCTTTATCACACTGTGGAGCAAGGGAATGTCTTCTGAAACCAGTGAGGTATTGGGGAACTCAAAGCTGGTTCTGTTTCTAAAGTGATGGCCTGAGCACTGTCAATTGTGCAGTGGTCAATTCTGAAATTTGGAAATCCAGGAACTGGTAGACCTCAGCCCTGGTGTAAATCATACCAAGTGAATTGGGTCCATGATCTGACTTTGTGTTGGATGCTTGCTATTAAGCTGTGCACAGTTCACCACCCAACTCTGGACCAACCTAGGGAACAACCAACCTGACTCAGATATGGTCCCGAATCAAGGGAGTGGAGGACCTTAATTAAACATATGTTGGGGAGGGTGATGGGGGAGATGCAGTGTCAGAGAGACGCTCTGAAATCCTCTGTGAGCAGCAGGGTTCAATCCTGTGGGGTGCGTCTTTGCAAGTATCTTCCCTGCAGAAGGAGTCCCTTGTGGAAGAGCACCCTGCAGCCAGCAGGATTGCATCTTCCACTCACCATCTGGAATCACAGAATTGTAGAGTTGGAAGGGACATAAAAGTCATCTAGTCCAACCCCCGTTGGGCTTGTCTGCTCCCCAGCATGTTCTCTGCAGAAAATACTCTGCAGGAGGGACTGCTTCTCCTTCTTTCAACCTCATGTCCTGCCCCCTCACATCCCTGGATCACTCTAAGCAGCCTGACTCAATTCAGGGTTGTCTCCACTGGACTCAGCCAAAGCCCAGATCTCCTGGAAGCCACATTCATGCTGCCATTCATTACATTTCCCTAAATTTCTCTTATTTTTGAAATTTTGCATGACATAAAAGCCACTTCTGGAAATCTGATGGAATATGGTGCATGTTTAGCACTCATTTCCATGTTATCTTATTCCAGCCAAAATCTGTTTGCAGCCCCCTTAGTTGCAGGTCTAAAGTGACAGAATTTGGAGAGCTTTTCAGGTGCACAGTTATTTCCTAACATTTTCATGGGTGAATTGTGGGGGTGCAACAGTAGCGGGCATGTGCAGAAAGGGTGTGGGAGAAGTGACATTGTCCAATGACATTCATTGTCATGCCACATTGTGCCCACTGGTGTGAATGAAATTTAGCATGACGTGCCAATAGCTCTGACAGATCCATAATTCAACAGGTGCTGCAGTGTGAAAGGAATGTTAGAAAACAGGACGGAAGCCCTAGCATGACCATAAAAAAAATCTAATGCAATATTCCTCATCTCTGAATACACCCTGAATGAGTCCTGTTTGGTTCAAGATTCTGATTTCAGTTGAATCTCACACACCACTTGAGTTCCTATGTATCAAGAATATTGCTCTAGCTATCTTAGTACTGACTGCACCAGTTGTTGTGGCCCTTCAGATGTTGCTGAATGACAAACCCCATCTTCCCTGACCATGGGTCATATTGGCAAGGGCTGATGGTGTCCATTAGTCTAATATCTGGAGATCCACAGAGTAGCCACCTCTGGTCTACATGCATTGACTGGCATCTGCTTCCCAGGACCTCTGATAATCAAAGCATATGCATGCTTCTGAAAAGACACCCTGCCACTCTCCCCCATATTTCTGAGGTGGCACAGCTCATCCTTTAGTTTGGGGGCAGGTTTTCTCATAATGAGGGGAAATGTCTGTCCTCCCCACCCCAGTTAAAAGCGAAGATGGGCCATGCCAATGCATACTAATGTAGAAAGAAACCTGCAGTTGCCTGAATGGCCAGACATCAATTGAATTTGCAAAGTCTCACCTGGAGAGAAGACCTGGGGGTTTTGCCTAAAGCAAAAGTCTTGCAGTAGTCTTCTCTCACGTTATTTGACATCCCTAGCTACCCGTCCTCCTATTTCTTCCTGTCTTTTCAATATCCTGGAAAGATTAGAAGGCTACTTTTATAACCTCATACTGACACCTTGCCAATGGCATAACTTTCTGCAGGACCACAAAAATTGGCCAAGTTCCTCTTAAAGTCAACCAGGTCTTTGAGAAGCCAAGGTCAGCTACAGGAAGCAATAGAAATAACTGCATACGGCAGGGGTGGGGAACCTGGAGCCCAGGGCCAAACGCATTCAGCCCCACCCCCGCCCACCCCAAAAAGCATCTCTATCTGGTCCTTGGGAATATCACCCCTTATCCCCAAGCCTCAATGACCTTGCTTTGCACTCTCCTTGGATGCAATTTGCCTGCTTGGAAAATGCATCCTTGAACTCTGACAATGCCTTTTGCTTGCCTGGATGGAGGATAGAGAGTTCTCGAAAGCAGCTTGCAGGGCTCAGCCACTTCTCTTTGTTCCCCAGGGTACCAGCACCCTCTGCTGTGGAGCAGACGTGTCCCGCCTCCCCGCTACAACCCAGCAAACTTTGCATTTAGCTGGGCAGGAATGCGGCTAATTATGAAAAGAGAACATGCTTTGCAAAGGAGGTCGGAGGCCAGCCTTTCTCTGCCTAATGCCCCTCTTTGAGGATATTTTAATTCTGAATCTAACGATTCCCCATTATGGAATCCTGCAGGGAATCCACAAGGGGAGGGGAGGGGAAACTCCCTAGAAACAGAACATTTTAAAAAATGGTTTGTAACTGTTCAGAATGCTTCAGCGCCAGCTAGATTGGGGAAATGGCTCCCTCTGTTTGTGGGGAAATGTAATGGGCTGAGGATGAGACAGAAGTTGAGACTGGGAATAAGAAGCGGGAGAATAGCAGGGTCAAACTACAGTGGTACCTCGGGTTACATATGCTGCAGGTTACAGACTCTGCTAACCCAGAAATAGTACCTCAGGTTAAGAACTTTGCTTCAGGATGAGAACAGAAATCGTGCTCCGGCGTCCCGGCAGCAGCAGGAGGCCCCATTAGCTAAAGTGGTGCTTCAGGTTAAGAACAGTTTCAGGTTAAGAACGGACCTCCAGAACAAATTAAGTACTTAACCCGAGGTACCACTGTATATGTTGCACATTTCATTGGGGGAAGTAGAAATTCTCCAATGACTTCTCAGGGTTAGTAGCACAGTCAAAGTACAGAGCAACTGCCAACCATTTTGCACCTTCTACAATGCGCTGGGATAGCTTCATTGCAGAATAACCATAGATCAATGGAAGAAGAGCCATAGTTCATGGGTAGAGCATCAGCTTTGCATGCAGAGGATCCCAGGTTCAATCCCTGGCATCTCCAGGTAGGGCTGGGAATGTCTCCTGACTGAAACCCTGCAGAGAAGCTGCCAATCAGAGCAAAGAATATTGCACTAGATGGACCAATAGCGCTTAAGGCAAATTCCTAATATTTTGGTGGGTGGGAAATTGCAAGGGTGTGCGTGCATAAAATTTCACAAAGTGCCTTTTTACCACGGAAAAAGGAAGGAAGGAAGGAAGGAAGGAAGGAAGGAAGGAAGGAAGGAAGGAAGGAAGGAAGGAAGGAAGGAAGGAAGGAAGGGATCTCAAGAAACATTAGATTGTATTCAATGCTAGTCCTAATCAGAGTAGACCTCTTTTAAGTAATGGTAATGACTATTTAAACACATTAATTCAGTGGGTCTATTAAGAGTGGAACTTAGTTGGCTATAAGCCAACATCTTTTGACAAATGTGGGCTCGATTTCAATTTGAATGGACCAGGATGCTCCCCCCTTTTCTTTTGCCCCTTTGTATTGCCATGTTATTTTTGTCTTCCTCCACACAAGCGAAGTGATGAAGGAATAGGCGGAAGGAACCCCAGAAGAAAGGAAACAGTGTGACATAGCAGTTTGAGTGTTGGACTAGGACCCCGAGACCAGGTTTCGAATCTCAACTCAACCATGAAGCTCACTGGGTGTCAGGAGTGCAAGCTTGGCCCTGCTACCATGGGTGCCCAGGGCCGTGGGTGTCACGCAGCCCTGGCACCAAAATTTGCCCGGCCCCATCATGGGGAATTTCGTGGGTGCCTGGGCACCCAGGGCCCCAGGGAGTTGGCACCTATTGTGGGGATTAAATGAGGAGGGGAAGAACCATGTGACCACCTTGACCTCCAGAGGGTGTGGGGGGAGGGAGGAACATGGGATACAGATGCAATAATAAATATATAATTAAAGGTGAGTGAGTTCTGGCTCTGTGACGGTGCAGACACCCAGTAAAGGGAGATGAAGAGACAAGAAGGAATCAAAGGGAGACAAACAGATCAAGAACCGAGAGATGAGGCTGTTGTCAGCACAGAAGCTCTGAATGCAAGAAGGAATGCTATGGATGGAGAGAACGTGCTTGAAGGAGAAATGAGAGGCAGAGGAGACTTTATGACTTAAAAACAACAACAACACCTTTAATCTGTTCAGAAACAGGACACAAAACCTAGGAATTCCAAATCAGTCTGCATTTGCCGGCAGGGGAGATAAATTTTTAATAACCTGCATCTTAATGATTTGAACCACATTGTTTACAAGTCTGGAATAGCTAAATGACATGTGTTATCTTGTTGGATCACTACTAAAAAGGGGGGGGGGAACAAAAGCAGACCTTTAGACAGACAATTTGCACCCTGCTGTTTTCTAAAAGTGAGTTTTGCCGCAGTTGGACTTTGGCTGCTGCAGTTAAGGGCTTCCACTTTGGCTTGTAGGGGAGGAGCTCAAAATGCAAGAGAGAACAAATTAGGAGTGGGCAAGCAGTGGCTCCCCAGGTGATGCTGAACTTCAACTATCGCCATCTCTCATTCATTATCCATGGTGACTGGGGCTTATGGGAGCTGGAGTCTAACTGGAGAGCCAGTGTGGTGTAGTGGTTAAGAGCGGTAGTCTCGTAATCTGGGGAAGCGGGTTCGCGTCTCCGCTCCTCCACATGCAGCTGCTGGGTGACCTTGGGCTAGTCACACTTCTTTGAAGTCTCTCAGCCCTACTCACCTCACAGAGTGTTTGTTGTGGGGGAGGAAGGGAAAGGAGAATGTTAGCCGCTTTGAGACTCCTTTGAGTAGTGATAAAGTGGGATATCAAATCCAAACTCTTCTTCTTCTTCTTCAAACAACTTCTGCAGGGCCACTGTCTCCTTGTTCCCACTCAGACCACAAAAACAGAGGTTCATCACTGAGAATAAGGAAGAGGTTTTTATTGAGGCAGAGTAAAGGGACAACAGGTAGTGAGTCACAGAAGCCTCAGTGCTCAGGTTAGGTGACAAGAAAGGACCGTAAGACCAACTGGGTTAAAAACAGAACTGCATGGAAGCAGGAGACCTGTCTCAATGGGTTGGCATGCCCGCCCACCAAGCTTCTCAATGCAGGGCAAAGCAAGCTTACTCAAGAGATTGTTGAGCATGTAAATGCACACTACATCAGGGAGAATGGGTCTTTTCCCAGTGACAGGAGCACCACCAAGTCCTGGGAGACCAGGTTGTGCCTTGCCCTTCTGACTCTGGTGCCTCCACTCCCATTGATTGGTTGATGCCCTTCCTAGATTCCATGGATGCTCTCCTCTTCCCAGGAGGGAAGAAGGGAAGTGGCAGTCCTTCTTCTACATCCAGAGCAGCCATATCCTGGGAGGCAGAAGAACATGCCTCCTCCAGTCAATGTTCCCCACTCTCAGTTCCATCCTCTCCCTATTTTCTCCTCTTCCCCTCCTTCCTTGTCCATCTCCAGCAGACACTCCATGACTGAGCCTGCAATACTTTGGGACTCAGGACACACATCTCTTTTACATTAGCACCAGCACCAGTACCAGTACCAGCACCAGCACCAGGGGTGTGTGTGTGTGTGTGTGTGTGTGTAACCAGTGGGTTGCATTCAACATTGGTACTACTCATAGTGGACCCACTGAAACAAATGAACCTTAATTAGTTATGCCCATTCATTTCAATAATTCTGCTCTGAATGGAACTGGTGCTGAATGCAGCTCAGAAAAAGTAAATAAAGGGAATGCAATTAATACAAGAACAATGTTAAGCAACACATCAGAGACTATGAAAACAGTCTCATATAATATTTCACACTAAAACGGAACAGCAACCAATTAAGGCCAGTTAAAAGCTCCAAAGGACTTTTAACTGGCCTTTTGTCCAAGGTCCTAAATAAAGAGACCTAAATAAACAGACCTTTTGCCCGTTAACAGAAGGTCATCAATGAACTCAGATGGGTTTCCCTTGGGAGGAAACTCCTCTTCTGATCTTTCTGTAGCTGGGACCCAGAAGGAACAGCGGAAAGAGTAGCTGTAGGTTTCAGCACTATGGACAGCTCCTAATGAGCTTCTTGCTCCAGCAATGACTGAAGATGAACTTAGACCTTGTGAGCGTCTGACCATGGCTGTGCAGAAGACTTAGAGGAAGGTACTCAAGAGGGTCTTGAATCCAGTTTTGTAGCTTCCTGTCTGCCAGCTCTGTTGGTTTCTGACACATGAACAGAACCACAGCTATGTTTGGCTGGACCTCAGAGACTACACTGGATCGTGAATCCATGCAACAGGAAACAATTTGTCCATTGTTCAATGTGAAAGGAAGGAGCATCTTTTGTGTGATGGTGCCATCTAGTGGCCAGTCCTTTTCTATGACTACTGCACAGTCTGTGTGTGAGAGAGAGAAAGAGAGGGGGGAGATGTTGGAGGAATTACAGATCAATGAGGGAAAGAGAGGGAAGAAGGATGAAGGGAAGGAGAATAAGATCAGCAATGGCTACTTATCTCTGGTATCAGAGGCAGCGGGTTGGCAATCAAAAGTGGGGCAAGTTGCTATTGCACTAGACTTGCCTTGTGTCAGGGAAATTCCTGACATGTCTTGGTTCTGGGGTGTAAAAATGGTGTCTGGGGTAATTTTGCCTAATTGGCAAAATGTCATGGAAAACTGGGATGTATGGCAACGCACTGGGAAAAGCATCAAAAACAGCTCAGAAAGCTTAAAATCATTATTTGAGGGTTAGGTCTCCCCCAAAAAGCTTAACAATTTTGGTGGGTTTCTAATAAAGCTCAACAACTTTGTGGGTGTCAGGAATTATACTTTTTTGAAATATGGCACTAAGGTACTGCATACAGACTTCCCTTTGTGGCCACTGTGAGAAGGGGATTCTGATTTAGATGAGTCTGTGGTCTGATCCAGTAGGACCCTGAGAGAGAGGGAGGGCAGAATGAATGTGTGTTTATGTCCATGCTTTTTGGGCCCTATCACTTTTGTTTTTGGATCTGCCCACCATTCTTGCTGTGAAGCTCCTGACCAGCTTCCCACAAGGGAAGGTGGCCCTCGGGAGTGAAAAGGACACCCACCTTTATAGTGCGGGACAAGGAGAGCCAGTGTGGGGACCTCCAGATGTTGCTAGGCTCCTACTCACTTCATTTCAGAAGATTGTCTGGGGCTTCTGGGAACTGGAGGGTACTCCATTGGCTATCCCTGACGTAAGCCAATTGCACATCAGATGCAACTCAGCTGACTCCTGCATTCTGTGCTGCAAGTGAGCTCAGTTGTTGTGTCCGCATTTGCACTGTGTCATATTTATTTTATTTTATATATTTTATTTGTATATCACCCTTCACCTGAAGATCTCAGGGCACTTCATAGCATAACACGTGCAGGCTGCACTGGGCGGCCCTCCACCCACCCAAAGATTCTTCTTCTTTTGACAGCTAAATTGTGCCATAGGGCAGGTTCTCCATGCAGTCTGCATAATCAGAAGAAGAAGAAGAAGAAGAAGAAGAAGAAGAAGAAGAAGAAGAAGAAGAATCTCAGCAAATACACAACCAGGCTGTGGTACTCTGACCATTAGGCAGGGCTGCTCAATTTCTCTCTCACTCGCTTTTCCCAAAACACAGAGAACTCTGAATCTACAGCATTCATATGTACCAGCGTGTGGTCAGCCTGGAGGAAATTAACCAATGCAAAACAGAAGGAGAGGGGCAGAAAAGTGGCAGCACCTGGCAGCTTGATCTCAGGCCCTCCAGCAGAAATCAGAGGGAAATGATGTACGGGATTAGTTTGGAGTGAACTTTAGGAAAGAGCAACTCCCAGTTTCATTCCCCAAGATGTTTCTGACAGTAATGGCTGTTCAACAGTAGACTGGACAGTGGAATCTCCTTAACTGGAAGTTTTTAAAAGGAGGTCAGATGGCCATTAGTCAGGGATTCTTTAGCTGTGATTCCTGCATTGCAGGGGGTTGGACTAGATGACCCTCAGGCTCCCTTCCAACTCTACAATTCTATGATTCTATGAAATAGTGGGAAAGATACTGAAGCTCTTTGGGCATCACGGCTTGTTCTGAGCTCAGAGAGTGGACAGAGCAAGAGGAAGCAATCAAAAGGAGGAAGGGAGGAAGGAAAACTACATTTTCTGTGACTCAGCCAAACCCAACCCCCTCCCCACCACCCCCATTCTTCCTCCTTTCTATGCGAAGCCAAAAAGAGACATTCCACTTACCAAAGAAGCTGGTGGAGAGGGATCTCTTTCAAGGAGGTAAGTGACCCTCCCTGGGACATTTTTCTTATAACTAACTGCTTGATAATATTCCAATTTTATTCCTCTAAATTCATTTTTAAAAATGAATTTCATTTATAATCTTTCATAATCACATAAGCAAACAAAACATTAAATTAAACATTGACTTCCTCTCCTCCCTTCCATTTTTCCTTCTGATTACCCCTTACTGCTGCATATTCTAGTTACTCCTTTTCCCCCCTTTCTCGTTTCTATCTCAATGTAATTATAACTGCTGAATTTACTCTCATCCTGCTAATGTTTCAACCTGTTTGCAATGTTTCGTCAGGTATTCTACAAGCATTTCCCAATCTTCCTTAAATACCCCTTCTTCCTGATATCTTGTTCTGCTGCTTAGATTTGCCAATTCTACATATCGCGTCATTTTCACCTGCCAATCCTTTTTCGTTGGTACTGCTCCCTCCCTCTGTTCGTCAGATATTCTGCAAACATTTTCCAATCTTCCTTAAGTACCTTTTCTTCTTGATTTTTTTTATTCTGCCGTCTGCACGGTCCACAATGCAGCTTGATTATTCTGTGCATCATATAAAAACTGCGAGGCCCCTCTTCCTGCTGTTCAAAGCATCCCACAGGATGATGGGTTGGTTGGCTCCTTTCTGATATCAAATCAAGTTGAAGGGGGAAGAAAAAGCCAGTAACTGGATGAAATGAATGAAATTTATTACGGTCCCAGACCAGATTCACATACTGTACTAAGCGAACATAAAACAATAGAATTCAGTTTTAATTAACAATCGAATATGACAGTAAGCAATACAAATATGACAGCCATTAGAAATGTGGTTTAGGTATTAGTCTCTAAAATATTATCTAGAGTTTGCATCTGAGGCCTTAGTCCTTGTAATAGCACAGCTTGTTCCCTGAGTTTTATGGCAGCGGTACAAAATTTGGATGATAAAGCCAATTATTCTAGTTGCAATTCTCAATATCCAGTTGGGTGGGAAATGCATGTAACTTTCAAAACAACAACAAGGTCTTTTATACACTGACTCCCCTAATGGAGATCAAGATTAGGACAAACCTGGATTCATTCTTTCAAGTGCCCAAGTCTCAGCTGCAAGAATACAGCTTGTTTCCCCGCTCTTAGTTGTGGATAAAATTGCTGGATTGTATCACCAGGCTTCAAGGGACCAAAGTAAAGGAGTTTGCAGGAGTGGGGTTGATGTAACCTGCATTTTGGGAGGAAGGATTTTCTGATGCCCCCTTCCAGCTCTTCAGGAGATCATGTCATGGGATTCTGGCCTTATTGAATGTTGTCCCCACCCTGTCCCCTGCCCCCAAACTCTGTCCCAACATTATTCCTCAGGGGTGGCTACTGTCTACAAAGTTTGACCTGCAATCTATTTGTACGTTTGGTAGGATTGTTGTTTCCTACCTTAGAACACCATTCCCAAACTATTGTAGGTATTCTGTACATCAACAAGAACCCCAAGCCAAGCCAAGCCTTTTTGCATTTTGGTTGTTTCACTCTGCCTGAGGTTGGAATAGCAGATAAGCGAACTTGCACTTTTAGCTCTTGCCTGTGGACTACTGAGTGTCTCTTATTCAGGCCAGCCCTGTGGCATTTCCCCCACCCCAGGCTTCAGACAAACTGCCAAGCCCCCTCCCCCTCTATTCCCTGGCTGCTGGAAAGACTGGAGTTGTTGTGCAGCAACATTTCGAGGGAGACAGGGGTCCCCTAGCCCTGAATTAGATCACTTCTCCATCTAGTACAGCATTGTTTACTCTACTGGCAGCAGCTCTTACAGGAGCTTTTGGTCCCATGCTGCCTTATCCTTTAAATTGGAGGTGCTGAGGAATGCACTTGCTCAACCCCTGGGTGATAGTTCTTCCTTCCTTCAGAATGTGAGAAAAGCCTCAGAAAAGTCGGAGTTTGAGGGTCAGGTAAGTCCCATTGAGAAGTAAGAAGAGGATGAGGAGTGGGGTGGTAAAAGAATTATCATATGGTGCTGTGCTTATGTCCACAGAGGCAGAATGGCGAGCAGATTGTGGCTGGTGGCTTGTGCACTGGCTCTGATTCTGGATGTTGCGGCTCCTCAGGACACGGTGTGCCAAGCAGCCGCTGGCAGAGATGGACACCCAGGGACTCCAGGCAGGGCTGGGCGCCCAGGACAGAAAGGAGATCTTGGCGAGCCAGGTAAGATGTCACTGGAGAGACTGGAGAAGGGAGTGGCTTCATAGGAAGAGAGGAAACGGCCTTCTAAGAAATTTCACTGTCAAATTGTTGCTAGGCTGGTCTTTAGTTTGCTTGTAACAACAACAACAACAACAACAACAACAACAACACCCCGCCCATCTGGCTGGGCTTCCCCGGCCACTCTGGACAGCTTCCAAAAAAATATTAAAATACAGTAATGCCTCAAACATTAAAAGCTTCCCTAAACAGGGCTGCCTTCAGATGTCTTCTAAAAGTCTGGTAGTTGTTCTTCTCTTTGGCATCTGGTGGGAGGGTGTTCCACAGGGTGGGTGCCACTACCGAGAAGGCCCTCTGCCTGGTTCCCTGTAACTTGAATTGTTTCACCACAGTTGTGTTTTTCATTTTATTTTGTACTATCATTGTAGGCCATTTTGTTAAGGCAATTGATGAATGGAAATGATTAGTAGTAGTAGTAGTAGTAGTAGTAGTAGTAGTAGTAATACCCTGAAAGGGAGAGAGCAGAGCAGATATGGCTGCAAGACCTAAGTTTGTGTCTAACTAACTAACTAACTAACTAACTAACTAACTAACTAACTGTCAGGGACTGGGCAGCGGAGGAATGGTGGAGACTGCTTCCCCATCCTGACCCTTCCAGGGGAAGAGGAAGACAGTATAGATTTAGAACGGAGGTTTGAGGGAGGTGGCAGCTCAGAGGCAGAGGAGGGGGAAAGTTGGGAAATCATGAGAAAGCCAGGACAACACCTGGCTGACACGTCATTAGAAAGCATTCCAGACCCTCCATTTCCCAGAACCCGGTGAGCCTTAAAAGTAGGAGAGCAAAGAGCTCAAAGACAGAGGGCACTTAGTGGCACCTATAGAGCAGACGATGAATGAGGAAGTAGGAGAGATGGTGGTTGGAGATTCACTCAGGCCAACACCACTATCCAAGAGGCTGGATTCTATAGCCTCTCTCTGTAAAGACTGAAATTAAAAGGATGGTAAGAAACTTTTCCTTGTCTTTATAAACAGGCAGGAGTTGCTGACAGCATCCTGACACTAACTAACTAACTAACTAACTAACTAACTAACTAACTAACTAATTAACTATATATCCCCATAATTTCACATAAAATTCCAATACATGATTTTTTTTTCTTTATTTTTATTGGCTTCCCAATGTTGCTCATAGTTCCAATCCTGCTCACAAATTCATATAATAATATTTATTTAAATGGTCTGAAAAAGGCTTCCATAAAACAGCCATCATCAATTTCTCTTGTTTTAGCTGTTACCTTTGCTCATCCAGCATAGTCCATTCTGTCCAACTAACATTTACCCTCAGTTAGTTGTGCGTCTGTTCTGAGTAACATTGGAGACAACCCTTGGCAATGCCTGGACTGGTCTTCTTCCCTTGAGCTGTGACAGGAAACACACATGTTTTTCTGCTTCCCTTTCAGGGAGGGCATCAAGGAGCACAGGCATACAAGGACCCAAAGGTGACCCAGGGCAGCCAGGCCCACCAGGCACGCCAGGTAACCAGGGCTACCGAGGCCCTGATGGCCCTCCAGGCCCTCCTGGCGAAGAAGGAGACAAAGGCCAGAAGGGGCAAGTTGGTGACAGCACGAAGCAGCCCCGAGCTGCTTTCTCAGCCTCTCTGAAGAACCACAAGCCTATTGGCAATGTAGTGGTATTTGACAATGTCATCACCAACCAGGATGATGGTTACGACCTCCAGACGGGCAAATTTACCTGCAAGGATGCTGGGTACTACTACTTCTCCTTCCAGATGATTTCCAATGGCAACCTGTGCCTTCGCCTCATGCACCAAGGCAACCAAGTAGCCACCTTCTGTGACAACAACAAGCAAGGCCTCCTGCAGGTCAACTCAGGAGGGAGCGTCCTGTACCTGGCTAAGGGTGAGAGCGTATGGCTGGAGACTGACCCGCAGGGTGGGAACAACATCAACGTCAGCAGTGATGCAGACAGCGTGTTCAGTGGCTTCTTGCTTTTCCCGTCGGGCGCCTGAGGGACAGCAAGGAAGACAAAGCCACCCCTTCTTCCCCAAACCCACCTCCCTCTTGCTACAAAGCTACAACCACAAGGATGCTTTTTCATGATCAATGTAACTGCATATGTAGATATCTGCTTCCTGGGGATTGTGGGAGAAAGCCACAGAGTTTGAAATTTGAGGGAAAGCCACCCAATTCACACACACACACCAATACGGAAGCTCAGTTAGCCTCTGAAATTCGCACTCCAGCAGATTTTGCTTTGCCATTCCCTGAAAAGAAACTGTGCCCCAAACAGAATAATGGGAACTCTGCACACAAGTGAAAATGATGTAGACAATAGTATTATAATGGGGAGACTTTGCTTGCGAAAAAGGGTATATTTATCAAAGTTGAATGCAAAAAGGTGTATATTAGGAGAACTGAACACCATTAGTGGAAATTAGTGGAAGTAATGTACACAACTGCATTATATTAGGATACATGTGCTTGCAAAAATGGGCATATCCGAAGGAATGTACACCAAAATGTGTACAAACCTTCATGAGGACTTTTTGATGTTGAGTTTTTAAAGTTTGCAATCTGTGGGGAAAGGGGGTGAATGGAACGTACGTATGGAAAAATGAGAAAGTGAGGGAATTAAAACAGATTTATCCATTGCTAGCCTGCTTCTGCATTCTAGTACATTGAGATTCCCACCTTCCTTCCATCATGGAACCCAAAATGGTCAAAGAGGTGGCTCCAAACAGGTCTCCCATCCCAACCCAACCCATCCCAGCACTGACCAGACCCAGACCTGCACAGCTTCAGCAAAGTGATGACCTCATGTGTTCCCAGACCACGCAGTGCAGCCTGGGACATTCAGTCTTGTTCCTACTTGGCAATGAATAAATATTCAGAATTTTGAAACTGGGCTGTTCAGTGAGTTTCTTTGTGCTGAGACACTATTTTTTTAAAAAAAAATGTAAGCAAAAATACTTTGCATAAACAACTCGAAAGGGGAAATGTCCAAAGCAGGGGCTGCCCTGACATCTGCCTTCCTGATTCTTCAGTGAACATGGATGGAGGCAATAGCACTTCCCGAGAATCCAGGCAGGGAAACTGGGCAGTCAGGTAGAATGTCCCTTGGGGTGGTGGCACCAATTGGACCCAGAAGAAAATGCAAGGAAGTGGTCAGTGGTGGTGACAGAGAAGCGAGGGGAAGAGTTCACTCAAGGAAGAATGGCAATGGAAATCAGATTTCCCAAGACGCACACATCGGAAGAGCCTAGCTACTGAATCAGGCCAATGGTCCCTGACCTATCCAATTCCTCGCATCCCTACATCTGGCTCGGATTGTCCCCTGTCTGGAAAAACTAGAAAGCCACTACCATCACAGCAAATAATACTGAGCTATATTGATCAGTGGGTCAAGTATAAGACAGATTTCCATGTTCCTATGTCTTAGGGAATGGGACGCGGGTGGCGCTGTGGGTTAAACCACAGAGCCTAGAACTTGCCAATCAGAAGGTCGACGGTTCGAATCCCTGCGACGGGGTGAGCTCCCTTTGCTCAGTCCCGGCTCCTGCCAACCTAGCAGTTTGAAAGCACGTCAAAGTGCAAGTAGATAAATAGGTACTGCTCCGACGGGAAGGTAAACAGTGTTTCCGTGCACTGCTCTGGGTTGCCAGAAGTGGCTTAGTCATGCTGGCCACATGACCCGAAAGCTGTACGCCCGCTCCCTCGGCCAATAAAGTGAGATGAGCACCGCAATCCCAGAGTCAGCCACGACTGGACCTAATGGTCAGGGGTCCCTTTACCTTTACCTTTATGTCTTAGGGAAAGACATGCAGGAGGTTCCAGGTTCAACTCCCAGCATTTCCAGGTAGGGCTGGAAGAGAGCCCTTACCTAAAAACCTGGAGAGGTGCTGTCAGCCAGTGTAGAGACTAGTGAGCTTGCTGGACCAGTGATCAATGGTTTGGTTCAGTATACAGCTTCCTCTGTTTAGGAGAACGGTCTTTCCCCAGCTATGACTCTTTCTCTTCCCTAGGAGAGAGCATGCACACAGACAAGCCAGGAGGGTCTGCTTTGCCCAGTGTTGCAATCTATATCAGTCGATTTTGTTGAAAGGAGAATTCCAAATAGGGTTGGTCCACATGGGTTTTGTTTTTTTGTTACGGGTGGAATTTCCCCCCACGTTTTTCTTTGCTGTGTTCTGCGAATTAAAATTCCCCTCCTTGCATCTTCGCATGTGCCAAGCAGCATAGCAATCACACATTAGATGATTGTTTGCATTTTTAATGTTTTTGCCACTTGCTACCCTTTTACAACTCATGTTGGGTAGCCCCAGGCAGCGAAGAAAGATCAGAAGGCTCCCAGATCACAGTCCCTAGAATGTAGGACACACATCGCCCAGCCAATAAGCTGCTAAGCTACCTCCATGTGACCCACCCCCTTCACTCCCAAAAATGCAGGTGGCAGAGCTCCTGCTCCAAGAGCTTGACATCACTGTGGCAAGCCCGCCTTGCAACTTGGACATCCTTGGTGGTTGCCGAGATAACAGGTGAATTGAACTGGCTCATATCCTAAGCAGGAAGGATGGCCAATGGCCAAGGATGATGGAGGTTGTAGACCTGCATCAGCTGGATGGCTGAGGACATTGGGTTGTCTGCAACAAAGCCCTACCCAGAGTAAACCCACTGGAAATCAACAGCCCAAGTCAGCCATGAGTGTGACCTTCAGTTGGTCTATTCTGAGTAGGACTAGGGTTGGAGACACCCCCCTGCAAGGAATGGATGGGGGAACTCGGGACAGGGGTGCCAGATGTGGCCCTCCAGAACTTTCTACCAGGCCCTCAGGACTCTCCCCAGACCATGCTCCTCCCTGGCCCTACTTTGCATTCTCCTTGGGTGTTTTTATGTCTTGAACTCTGATAATGCCTGGATGGAGAATAAAGGTGTGTGTGATTGTATGCAGAAGCAAGTCTAATGTACAAAGTGTGTATTCACTGTTCCATCTCCTTTTGATTCTGGCCAATGGCACGAGGCTCCTGGGGTGTTCCCCAGAAATGGAAGGTGACCCTCAGGCTGCAAAGTTTTTCCAATCCCTGTTGAAAATATATGAATAGTGGACTGGGCACACCTTGTTCTGGCCTGTTTCAGCCACACATTTCTAGCATCCTTGAGCCAAGCTGCTTTTTCAGGATCACTTAATATGGATGAGTTTTTTGCTTAATTGTTTGGACCTCTTGAGAATGCGTGTTCGCTTTGTAAATTTCGGAGTGCGCTGGTGGACAATGGGACTTCCTAGGAATAATTACGACTTTTTTATTTGAATTGCTTCTGTGCTGCTTTTCAAGCTGCTTGCAATAGGTGAACCACAAATAGAAATGACAAAACAACAATGAGTCTACTCTGAGTAGTTTTTTGTGTGTGAACTACAACTGAGTCAAAATTTCTCACAAGGCATTGTCGCTGTTGAAAATTCTGAGTTTGTTTGTTTTTCTTTATCTCATCCCTTAAAAACAGAAGAACACAAGAACATAAAACAAACCCTGCTTGATTCTGCCAGCGGCCCATGTAGTCCTGCATCTTCTTCTCATAGCAGTCCATCAAAAAAAAGGTCCACTTTGCAGAACTTCCTCTGGTTATTTTTGATCAATTTTTGAAGTAGTCACCACTTCCTGTCCTAGGCTCCACTCAGTGCTAGGTTTGGGACATTGTGGAGGATGCAACTTTGCAGCATCAGCCAAAAAAAGGGGGAGAGGAAACAAGGAAAGAGAAGCTGTGCTATTGCCACTGCTTAATGGCAAGCCCAGGACTGGCCCACCCATGAGGCAAACTGAGGCAACCACCTCAGGCAGTAGGACCCACCAGGCAGCAGATCCTGATTTTAGATCTTCATTCCCCACTTGCTCCTAAAGTAGATCTTCATACAGCCCTTGCAGGGAGGGTGGCTCCATTTGTGGTTTGCCTGAGGGACCAAAGCGTATTGGTCTGGCCCTGGGCAAGCCCCACCCCTGCAAAAATGGAGAAATTTAGTGATTGCCTAATTTCTTTGCCAACAGATAGAGTGGGGAATTGCAATGTGCCTCTTGAGCTCTAGGATGAATGATAGCCCCCAACCCCCATTCCTAAGTTTGGAGGAAATAGAAGTAGATATGGAGAGATGTGGGGAATCTCCACATACCCCAATGTGGCCCTCAGAATTGTGTCCAGGCCACTCATCATCTCCCCACATCATGTCCCTCTGTGGTCCTACTCTGTAATCTATCTGAATATTTTTATCTGGCTGGAATGTGTCCATGAATTCTGATCATGCATCTGACTTGCCTGGGTAGATCACAGAGAGGGGCATATGAGTGCAGCACAATTTTCATCTGTTGCTTCCACCACTGGAATGTGGCCTCTGGAAGGTTGACCAAAAGAGAATGTGGCCCTCGGGCTGAAAATGGTTCCCCGCCTCTCCTGTTAAGGGCCGGAGGCAATTGAAGGTGCAAGATCCTCTCCCTGGTGGATCCGCTGCTTTGCTTCTGCTTAATGCTTTGCTTGCATATTTGCAAACAAAGCAAAAATTACAAAGGCAGCATCAGTCTCCAACGCTCTCTCATCCAAGAGTAAGGCTGCCCCTGGAAGGGTCAGAAAATCTTCTCATGATTCATTGGGGAAACATCAAACAACCATTTTACACGTTTGAAGTTAGATGGACCACAGACCTTTGTGCTGGCCTTTGAGAGAAGCCCACAGAACTCATCTTCAGGAGTGACAAGATGATAGAGATAGAGATATATAGTCCATTAATGAATAATGGCATGTTGTTGGTGTGGGCAACGTTTGGCCCTGCAGATGTTGTAGGATTAAAACTCCCAACACCATCCCTGACTGCTGGACATACTTGCCTGGGTCTAATGAGAGTCAGAGTCCAACATCTGGAAGGTCACAGCTTCCCCACCCACAATTCACTGCAAAGTTTTGTGGGGTGCTTTTAATCACTCTATTTAGGGAAGGGGCTGTCATGCACTGCATGCCACAATTCCCAGCATCTCCAGGTATGACCATGGGGGCTGAAACCTGTCCTTCAATTTCTCAGCAGTTTTCTTCTGCAAAAGAGGCATCCATTTCTCTTCCTCTTTCTATCCTCTGCCCCTAAGAATGTCACTGGCATTTCCTCTCAGTTTTCATGATTTCTGAATGCAATTTCTTAATTCAAAAATTGATGGAGAATGATTGCAGGAGAAAAGTGGGAGCAATTTTTGGTGGAGCAGGAGCTCCTGTCTGAAACCCTGGAGGGTTGCTACTAAGCTCAGTTGGTGGAGCACGGAACTCTTAATCTCGGGATCACCGTTTCAAGCCCTCTGTTGGGCAGAAGATTCTTGCATTGCGCAGGGCTGGACTAGATGACTCTTGTAATCCCTTCCAACTTTACAATTCCATGGTTCTAGTATTCAAATTTATATAAAGAGTATCCCTGCATGCACACGCGTGCACACGCGTGCACACACACACACACACACACACACAGTTAAGGCAGCTTCTTGTATTCATAGAAATCACAGAATTGTAGGATTGGAAGAGATCCTGAGGATATGCAGCCCTGGCATTATCAGCACTGCAGTCTTCCAAGCTGAGCCAGAGAAGACTATGTCTTCATGCACCAGTGGGGAACCCTTTTAAGCCCAAGGGTGGGTTCCTTTCTGGGCAACCTTCTAGAGGCCACATGCCATTGGTGGGCAGGGCTAGAGGCAAATGTGAGCAGGATACACACACACACACACACACACACACACACACAGATGTTACTTTATGGGACGCGGGTGGCGCTGTGGGTTAAACCACAGAGCCTAGGACTTGCCGATCAGAAGGTCATGGTTCAAATCCCCGTGGCGGGGTGAGCTCCCGTTGTTTGGTCCCTGCTCCTGCCAACCTAGCAATTCGAAAGCACATCAAAGTGCAAGTAGTTAAATAGGTACCACTACTGCGGGAAGGTAAACGGTGTTTCCGTGTGCTGCTCTGGTTCACCAGAAGCAGCTTAGTCATGCTGGCCACATGACCCGGAAGCTGTACGCCGGGTCCCTCGGCCAATAAAGCGAGATGAGCACCGCAACCCCAGAGTCAACCGCGACTGGACTTAATGGTCAGGGGTCCCTTTACCTTTACATGTTACTTTGCACATTAGGCTATTTGTTCACACACTCACACACCCCGGCACTCATGCAAACAAGAGCCATTATCATTTATAGGATGAACCAAAGGACACTCTCAAGCACACCTTGACCACCTTGCAAGCAAGGAAAACAATTAGGGTACAAAGCAGGACAAGTGAGTGCTGAAGCCTAGGGAGAGGGCTTGTTGCCCGGGGAAAGTTCTGAGGATCAAGTAGAGAGACCTGGAAAGCCACCTTGGGTTCCTAAACCTGAGGTTCCCTCCCATGTCTTAATGAAAGGGTTGTGGGTTAGTGGTAAAGCATGCACTTTGCAAACAGAATGACCCTGCATTATTCAGGGCTGGGGACCCATCTGAAACTCTGGGAAGGCATTGACTGTCAGTGTAGACAACTCTGGGCTAACTGGACAAAAGGATCAAGTGGGCATAATGAAGATTCTTATGTTCCTCTCTAAAGGAAAATAGGACTCTTAGTAAGAAAAATTGCTGGATCTGTGTTTTGGGTTTTGTTTTTTTAAAAGAATTGTTGACCAGAGAGTTTGCAGATGAATGCCATGAAACCAGGAAAGGGGGTGGTCTACTTCCTAATTCTCCCAGGCCACCAACTTCCCTGTTGCGGGTGGTGATGTTGCAAACAGAGTGCTCTACTCCACACCGAGTTGGCCTGCAGCTCTCTGACACCTCCAAGTTGCCTTCAGGCTGCGAGAGTCCAGCTGGAACCCAATGAGGTAAGACTGGTCATCTCAGGGCTTCTTCACCAGCAGCATTGACCCCCTGGGATGTCCTTGGAGGGCTGGGGGAGTCCCAGAGGAAAGCATTGGGCACTGGAAGGGCTAGGGAGGTCCAGACAGAGAAGGAGAAGTGGATTTAGAATTGGGAAAATGAGAGACTGGGAGAAACAAAAACGGCCAAATCCACCCAGCCCTAACAGCAGGAGATGGGGAAGTTCTTGAATGAAGATCTCGGAGAACAGCTGAAAAGACTTGAGGGGGAGAAGCTGCAGGCCTGGAAAGGGTTAAACATGCCTCCCCCTTCTGTTTCTGTGCTCCAAGTTTAACCCTCCTGAAGCAGTTAGATAAAATGAAAACACAGGCAGTCTGTAGAGAGTTAACAAGATCTCAAGCTCAGCCAGCCAGCCAGCCTGCCTGCCTCCTTCCATCTTTTGGGGTGCAGAGGTGCCAGCTTCTGAGTTGGATACAGTAGCTCTGTCTCCAAAAGCAGTTTGATATACAGGAGCAAACAGGCAAAACTTCTTCTGCAGCATGATGGAAATAAACATCACTCTCCAGCACTTTCTGTTGAAAATACACGGCACTGTTTCTGTTGAAAATACAAGGTACAATAGATAATTAATTGGTATGATGAACAAGCTGCTTACATCTTTTGCTGAGTGGCTGGGTAAGGCAGGAGTGGAGAGTCTTTTTCAGTCCCTGGGCCACATTCTCTCAATGACAGGTTTCTGGGGGCTGCACACCAGTGATGGGTGTAGTCATACACACATACCATCCTCCATCCAGGAAAGCAAGAGGCATTATTACACTTCAATGGTACATTCAGCCAGGTAAAGCTAACAGAGCAGGCTGCAGAGCACAGCCAGGGAAGGATGTGGCCTGAGAGGGATGCATGCCCTGGCAGAGTATTAAGGGCCAGATAGAACTGCTTGAATGGCCACATTCCCTCACCTTCCTCCTGCCTAAACCTGATGTTCACTATCCCCTGGGTGAGGTCTGCTGGAGATAACAGGGACAGTGTTTTCTTTTTATGAAACTTTTAAGGATGTTGCACTGCCAAGGGACCACTTATTTCCTTCTTATCCAGCCTAGTGAGGCATCTGTGACCCTTGCTTCCTGCTGCTTCCTTTGCTTGCCTCTGCAGAACAAAGATGGACGCGGGGAGGTTCTTCAGCTGGGGGTGCCTCCTCCTTTTCTTGATACTGATGGAATCGTCTACAGGAGCTGATCCTCCACACTTCTGCTATGGAGCACCAGGACTTCCTGGTGTGCCTGGCCCTCCAGGAAAGGATGGCAGAGATGGGCTGAAAGGATCCAAGGGAGAGCCAGGTAAGCATCTTCTTCCTTCTCCTCCCCATCCTCCTCCTCTTCCTCCTCCTCCCATGGTCTATGGGCCTAATTAAGGTAAGTCAGGGGTCTTGATTTGGACCACAAGGTCCTTTTCTCTAAAACACTTTCACTGGCTCCACACCCTGAGACATATATATTGGCAGGTGTTTGGAAGGCAAAGACTCAGCTGAGAAGAAACAATCAGGTGCTTAATGTGTACTCCTGGTTGTTCCTTGGCAAGCATTGCTTGCTGACAGAGTTGATCAGCTGATTGGTGCTGACAACAAGTCGTGCAGAGTTTTGATTCAAATTGCACCTGCAAAGAAACTTATTTTCCTTTGCAGGCAGCCTTGCCAGTCTGTAGAGGGGAAGAAGCATCCATTTGCAGGGATGATTTGACTCCAAGTCACAACTGCAAAAGGACAAAGCAGGGCTCACTGTCAGCATGCAATCAGCTGATTGGCACTGACAGCAAGGCTCTTTTTTCTCCTCTTGCAAGTGTGACAACCAGAAGTTGTCACTAGACTTCATAACGTTGTCAGGCTGGATCTAGCTCCCCACCCTATTCCATGAGACTGCCATAGAGAGGAGAAATAGCTATTTAAAACAACATTCCATCACCTTAACTTCAAGTCAAGATGGGAGAGGGGGAGGATATTGCCCATAAGAGGGTGACATGGCAAGCTCCTTGGAGTACCAACTTCTGTAACAGTACGCCCAGTGAGCCAGTGAGAGCCAGTGTGGTGTAGTGGTTAGAGTGTTGGATTAGAACCAGGAGACCAGGGTTCAAATCCTCACTTGGCCAAGAAGCTCACTGGGTGTGATTTTGAGCCTCTCAGCCTCACAGGGTTGTTGTGGGGATTAAATGAGGAACAGGGCCCTTGGAGAAAAAGGTGGGATATGAATGCAATTAAAAATAATAATAGCCCTCCACGAGGAATAGGCAGCCCATGATCAGATCAAACAGCCCATGCGTCCTCCTTTTATCCTCACTAGTTGCAACATCCCTGGGTAGTTCTCCAGCTAGGGAGCTTTGAAAGCACATTTTGCTCCATAAGAAGCTGAGTGTGTATGGCAGCCCCAGATTTGGCACAGACAGGAAGCAGTGTGCTGGAAGGGATAGTTGTGTCCTTCATCCCTATCCTCCTGATTCACCCTTTCTTTCCTTTCTCCAATCATGACCTTCACTCCCTTGGTCCTCTGCAGGCCCACCAGCCATTCCTGGAAGTCGAGGTCCCAAGGGAGAAGAAGGAGAACCTGGAGCTCCTGGTCATGTGGGGAAGAATGGGCCTCGAGGCGCTGCTGGACCTCCAGGGGAGCCCGGCCCCAAGGGGGACAGGGGTGAACCAGGGGAGCCGGGCGGCTACAAGCGGAACCACCAGTCGGCCTTCACGGTGATGCGTCAGACAGCTCAGTACCCTGCCAAGAATGCCCCCGTCGTCTTCAACAGGGCCATCACCAACATTAACCAGGACTATGACCTCAACAACGGCAAGTTCACATGTCGTATCCCTGGCCTCTACTACTTCACCTACCACACGTCCCAGACGGCCAACCTCTGCGTCAACATGTACCTGAACCGGGACAAGGTGGCCAGCTTCTGTGACCACATGTCCAACGACAAGCAAGTCAGCTCGGGTGGCATCCTGCTTCAGATGAAGCAGGGGCACCAGGTGTGGCTGGCAGTCAATGACTACAATGGCATGGTGGGCATTGGGGGATCGGATAGTGTCTTCTCAGGCTTCCTGCTTTTTCCAGACTAGATTCTTGGTGAAGCAGATGAGCACAGTTTTCCTTCCATGCCTTCAAGCTTGGGATAGGCTGCTTTTTTTTTTTTTTAGTTTCTAGCTGTCTCATTTTTCCAGTCTTAAATTCAGCATGGGGAGGCAATGTGCTTAACCCTTTCTGGGCCAGCAGCTTTCCCCACATCCAAATCATTTGAGTGCTTAACCCTTTCCAGGTCCTCTGCTTCTCTCCAGAATGTTTATCTGATAGCTTCCCCACCAGAAGCTACAACACATTGTAGAGGGACTAGGTGGGATATTTTCCAACTCTGCAATGCTATGAGTCTTCCCCCAAGCTTTGAGGTGCAGTGACTTTTATCATTCTTATTCTTCATCCTTGTTCCACCATGTCTTAGCTGTTGTGAAAGAAAGAAAAACATGCTCAATAAAACAATTCTTTTTTTTGGCTTCATATGTATGAATGTGTGAATTTTTAAAACACTCTAAAACAGTCAGCAGGATTCAAAATGGATCTAAAAGGTTTGTTCCGCTTTGGAAACAAAGGCTTATTAATTCAAAACGGGTCTCTATTATCTTTTGGCTGCTTTCCCCAAAGACTCAAAGCATGCCACTGAAATAAAAAGAAATGGAAATAAAAATGAGAAATCAGCCACAACCAAATCACAGCTTTGCTTTTTCAGTTTGGGAGTTTCCAGAGGGAGTTAACACTGAACACAATGGGGCTTGCTTCTAAATTGATAGGTTTGTACTACTGGAAAAGTACCTTTCTAGTGCCCCCTAGATCAAATATTGGTTTATTTATTGCATTTGCATCCCACCCTTTTCTCCAAGGAGCTCAGGGTGGTGCACAAAGCTCTCCCACACTCCTAATTTAATCCCCACAACAACCCTGTGAGGTAGTTTAGGTTGAGAGGCAGCAACTGGCCCAATTTCTCTCCATGAGCTTCATGGCCAAGCAGGGGATTTGAACTCTGTCCTCCCAGCTCCTAGTCTGACACTCTGAACCTGACACCACACTAGAATTTGGGGAGGTGGGTTGAAACACCTCTCCAAAAAAATGTTGTTAAGAGAAAAGGTTTGAACCAGCCTTCCCCAACCTGACAGCCTGCAGATGCTTTTGGACTGTGACTCCCATCATCCCTGAGCACTGAGCCATGCCGGCTGGGGCTGATGGGAGTTTGGACCCGAAAGCAGCTGGAGGGCCACCGGTTGACTGTCACTGGTTTGAACCTGCTGCAAGTGTGATGCAGCTCTGATCTAGTTTTTGCTGCTAAGTGTCCTGGCATTCCAAAGCAGAAGGGAAGCACGCTTTGGACTCTGCCAACAGCTAAAGGTGGAAGAGCCACAATAAGGTTGCATCTCCTACCTCTTAGTAAGAGCACCGTGGCAAGGAGAAGACCAGTCTGGCCCTATCTATCAACCAGAGAAGGAGCAGCTGCAGGGATCTTCCTTCCACCACCACCCTGTCCAGAAGGAGAACTTTGCTCTAAGTGCCAATTGCACTAGAACTTCAGAGCTGAAGCAAAGCCCACTGTGATCCCATCCGCTGGCTAAGAGGGAAAGGGGCTAGTGAGCTGTGTAGGTTTGGGAGTTGGGTATATTTAGAATGGAAAAGAGAAGATTGAGATGTGGCACGATGGAGATCTTCAAATATCTGAAGGGCTGTCCCATGGAAGGTGGAGCCAACTTGTTTTCTGCTGCTCCAGAGGGTAGGACCCAAACCAATGGATTCAAGTTACAAGAAAGGAGATTCCAACTAAACATTAAGGAGAACTAAGGGGTTATTTGGCTGTGATTCCTTCATTGCAGGCTGTTGGACTAGGTGGTCCTTGGACTAGACTGTTCCAACTCTACAATTCTAGGATTCTAGGATTTTACCCCTTCAAATACCGCCTAATTTTTCATCATCAGAACTGTTAGCACGTAGGAACAGAGGAAGTTGCTTTATACAGAATCAGACCCTTAGTCCATCAAGCTTAGGTCAGATTCACACTAAACATTAGGAAGAACTTTCTGATGGCAAGAGCTGTTTGACATTGGAAGGTGGTAGACTCTCCTTCTGTTTTTTTAAACAGAGGTTGGATGACCATCTGTTTGGGATCCTTTAGCTGTGACTTCTGCAGAAGCCCATCCAGGTCATAACAGAACAACAATATACACATAGCTTTATTTTATTTTATTTTATTTTATTTTATTTTATTTTATTTATTGCCCTATACCCGGGGATTTCAGGGCGGTTTGCAGAATAAAATCAAGAAGAAATAAAACCACAAAATAAATAATAAAAATAAAAACAACAACCCAATAGCTCTGCTCCACACTCACACTCACACACACACAAAAACACATTTTAAAAGGCCATAGGATGTAAATCAGATCAACCAAAGGCCTGGTTAAAAAGGAACAAGGTGTATAATGAAGGTGTATAATGAAGCACTTTGAATTGGGCCCAGAAACTAAATAAATAGCTTTAGGGTGGTTTTCAATAAACAAACAAAATACAAAAGCAATTTCCCATGCCTTTACAATACATTTGGCAACCTAACAATACTATGTTTATGGTACAACCCTATACACGTCTACTTAGAAGCAGGGAGAGGTGAGTCTATTTTGGTTTTGTTCCTCTCTTCCCCAATAAATCCCGTTCTCCACATTTACACATCAGCTTTAAATCCTTTCTTCTTTTCTTTTCTTTTAAAAAAGTCCTCGTAAGAATTCAACAGCATTTTAGAGTGAATTTCTCCTGATATCTGATGGGTTCCAACATGGAAGGTGGAGCAAGCATGTTTTCTGCTGCTCCAGAGGGTACGACCCAAACCGTTGGAGGTTTTTAAGCAGAAGTTGGATGGTCACCTGTCAGGGATTATTCAGCTGTGGTTCCTGTATTGGGTTAGACGATCCTGGGGCCCCTTCCCATTTTACAATTCTATAATTCTACCTTGGGACTTGAGAACACCCAGTGAAGCCAAATGTTGGCTGATTCAGGTAAGACAAAATAATGTTCGCACAGGGAGGGTGTGGTCTCCCACAAGAGGCAGTGATGGTTTCTAATTTGGATTAGTGGATAAAAACTCAGTTAAGAGGAATATAAAGTATTGGAGCTGAGGCTCCAATACTTTGGCCATCTCATGAGAAGAGAAGATTCCCTGGAAAAGACCCTGCTGTTAGGAAAGATGGAGGGCACAAGGAGAAGGGGACGACAGAGGACGAGATAGTTGAACAGTGTTCTCAAAGCTACCAGCATGAGTTTGACCAAATTGCGGGAGGCAGTGGAAGACAGAAGTGCCTGGCGTACTCTGGTCCATGGGGTCACAAAGAGTCGGACACAACTAAATGACTAAACAACAACAAAGTGACTATGTTACCCCTCCACTGTCAGAAGCAGTAGGTCTCTGAGTACCCATTGTAGGAATCACTGGTGGGGAGTGTTGCTGTTGCACTCGGATCCTATTTGCTGTCTTCCCATTGAGGCATCTGGTTGGCTACTCTGAGCAGGTTAGGGTACAAGTTGGGCCTTTGGCCAAATCCAGAACACCTCTCCTTACGTTCTCATGGTTGAAAAGAGTGCTGACACCCAGGAGACCAGCACAGAGCATCCTCAAGCCCAGAAGCACCAGCTGTGCCCTTGTGGGTTTCCACCAAACCGCAAGCCATTGGGAAAATGCCTTTGCTCGGAAAACGCCTGACCAGGCAAGGGCAGGTTCCCCATATTTCTTGCGCAGCTTGCACAAAAGGCCCCCAGAAATAGCACTGCACTTCCCCTGTGCTGTGTGGATGTGAAAGTATTGGTGTGTTTGTGGAAGGAGGGAGAGGGGGGGGCAAATGGAAAAAAGGGAAGCAAACTCCAATTTCCCTTTTGTTGCAAACCCTGGGAGATAGGAGGAAGGCAGACACCACATAACTCATGGGGGAGGTGTTTCTTCCTGTCTCTGCTGTGTGAGCGTCCTCAGTGTGGGCCTGGAGCGTGGCGAGTCTTGCTGTCCAGAGATTCTTTGAGACGCTGCAAGGTAAGAGAAATGCGTTCATTGAATTATTTCCCCTTGCATTCAAGACCAGCATTTGGTGGGGTGAGGAATTGATGGCTGCTGGCCAGAACATCTCCAGAGGGAGATCAAAAGAGGGCACTGGTAGATAGGAAGCTGCCTTGCCCCACGTCAGACCACTAGTCCATCTAGCTCAGTATTGCCTACACTGATTGGCAGCGTCTCTCCAGGATTTCAGACCAGGAGTCTCTCCCAGCATGACCCGGCAATGCAGGAGATTGAACCCTGGACCTTCTGCATACAAAGCAGATTCTCTACCACAGATGACTACAACACTAAAGCACACAGAGCAGCACCATGCTAGAATCTCTCTCACTGTTGTTCATACAGGAAAGGGGTTTCTATAAGGCATGGCTTTCTAAAATGGAAATGTCAGCACTCTGAATTTAGAAATTGGCAACCAGAAGGGTTCTCTCGGTGATGGATTGGGATGGTCCAAAAGGGTAGCACCAGTTTAGAAAGGAGAAAGCTAGTTCAGCAGAGGACAGATAGCTTGTGTGCGGATCCATGCTTCATTTCATCCAGCGGCATCAATAACTCTTGGGATGTCACTGCTGTGGTCAAGGAAAGGGGATGAGACTCTGGAGAGGCTTATTTTGCAAAGCTGGGTTGACACCAGGGAATTGATGTGCCTGGGAAGAGATTTCCTCTACAGACAGTGCCGGCTCCTAAATAATAGGAACACAGGAAGCTGCCTTAGACTGAGTCAGAGAGCATTAGTCCATCAAGCCCATTAGTGTTCACACTGACGGGAAGCCGCTCTCTAGGGTTTCAGGCACATGGCATTCCCAGCCCTACCCGAAAATGCCAAGGATTGAACCTGGGACCTTCTGCATGCAAGGCATGCTCTGCTACCAAGCTGCAGCCTTTCCCAGTTAGAGTACTGAGCTAGTTGGAGGAAGCACACCTGCAGACCCTCCAAGAGTCCCTGTTTTCCAGGAACAGCCCTGGATTTACAGAAGCTGTCCCGGTTTCTGATCTGATCCCAGAATGTCCCACTTTTTCTTATAACGTCCCTGTTTTAATCTGAGAAATGTTGGACGGTATGTGAGGGTGTTCTTCTTAAGGTTAAGTTGGAATCTCCTTCCTTGTCATTTGAAACCATTGGTTCAGCTCCTACCCCCTGGAGCCACAGAAAACAAGCTTGGTCCATCTTCCGTGTGGCAGAGAGATATTTGAAGGTGATTATTAGATCTCCTCTCATTCTCCTCTTTTCCAGGCTAACCCTAAGACCCCTAAGATTCCTTTTCACTCCATCAAGGCAGAGGTGTCCCCCATCCTATATTTGTGCATCTTCTTGCTTTTGTGCGTTGCTGGTTTCCCAACTGGGTGCTCCTGCTTTCTCCCTTTACCTTTCCAGGATGCTGAGTCCCAAGAGGTTGGCATGGGCAATGCTGATGTGCCTGAATGCAGCCTGGCTGGTTGGTGCTGACACTTGCCGGGGGCCCCAGCTCATCCCAGGAATTCCAGGCATGCCAGGTGCCCCAGGCCCTGATGGCAGCGATGGAGTGCCAGGGAGTAAGGGTGAACGAGGTAAGGGGGCATTCACTTGGCGGGGGGCATGGTTTCTTTCTCACTATGGTTCTCGTCCACAGTGCAACGTGAGCATCTGAGCTGGAAATCTGTCCCAACCTATCAGGGAGCCAATCTATTGCATGATGGGGAGGCAGGGAAGCAGCAAGTATGGTGGTGGGGAGACGGCAGGGAGTTTTGAGGAGAGGGCCTTACTAATAACCCTCTGTTGTGAAGGGCATGCTGATGGTGATTTCCCAGGACATGAGCCACATTCTCTCAACATCACAGGAGCAGCTTGAGATAGAAAGAGAGAGTTATATCCAACCAAATCCTACTCAGAGACAGAGCAGACCCCATTGCAATTAAGAAACCTATGTGAGCCATGCACATTGATTTCAATTGGTTTACCCTGAGTAGGGCTAACATTGGCTAAAATTATTTTTTAAGAGCTCTCAGCTCAGCTCTAATTTATCGATTGTTGGGTTGGGAGTTCCACATACAAACCGTTCCCTTATTTATGATACCCCCCTTTCCTGCAAGGAGGCCAAGGCAGTGTGTAGAATTTTCTCCTTCCCCATCTTATCCTCACAAAAAAAACACAATGCCGTTCAGGCTGAGGGTGCCCTGTGACAGGCCCAAGGTCACCCAGTGAGCTTCATGGCTGAGTGAGGATTCAAATGCTGGGCCAGACCTGACCAAGTTGATAACACAGGTTTCTCCACACACACCACACCTCCTATTGGGATTGTGAATATTGTGCACCTGGAAGCCGTTGGATGAATGAAAACTGGCTCTTGTGTTGAAAAAAAAAATCCAGTCCAAAAATATGGTTCAAAAACTTTTCTTTTCCAAACAATTTAAAATGATAGAAGTTACATTCATAATTTCTTATACTGATCCCAGCAAAGGGCATAATGCCATAGATTACAAATATCTTGAATTTTGAGCTTAAAATCAAAGGTCCATCTCTTCTCCATTGCAGCCTCCATTAGCCTCAGGCTGTTTGTGGGACACAGAGATTCACATGTCCATTCTCTTCACTAGCTTGGAACAAAGAGAGCACTCCACTCAGGACAGATGCCTACAGATTAGCATACGCATAGACCTGTAATACTCTCCCTTTCCTGTGACTTTAAGCACAAAAATACAGTTCCATGTTACAACTCCATTAATGATTAACCTGTCAGGCTCTTCTTCAGCTTCAATGTAAATTTCCAGCCAAGCTTCACAGTGCTATAGAGGCACATTATAGATTTGTTTTCCATTTCAACGTACATTAAGCAATTCTACTTAACACCTCTGCCTTCTTCTTTCCTGCTTCTCATAGGTCCTCCTGGGGGAGTTGAAGCAAACAGGGATTCTGGGGAACCAGGGGAGCCAGGAGAGCCTGGTTACCCTGGCAAAGTTGGGCCCAGAGGACCAGCAGGGTTCAAAGGACCCCCAGGATCTCCTGGCCCGCAAGGAGCCAAAGGAGAATCTGGTGACTACAAGACGTCGCTCAAATCCGCCTTCTCGGCCTCCCGGGGCATCTCCATGCTGCCACGGCGTGCGCAGCCCATCCGCTTTGACCGCGTCCACACCAACGTCAATGGCCACTACGAGAGCCGCTATGGGCGTTTTGTCTCCAACATCACTGGGATTTACTACTTCACCTACCACGTAACCTCCCGGGGCAACCTGTGTGTCCAGATCAAGAAAGGGCAAGGCAGCCGGGGCGAGAGGGTCGTAGCCTTCTGTGACTACGTCTACAATGCCTTCCAGGTCACAACGGGTGGTGTGGTTCTCCGCGTGCAAAGGGGCGAGTCAGTCTGGTTAGAGCCTACAGAGAAGAACTCGCTCATCGGGGGCACAGAAGGGGCAGACAGCATCTTCTCTGGGTTCTTACTCTTCCCCATTTAGCTAGAGGAACCCGGGAACCTGCTTTCCTGCTTGCTCTCTCCACCAGACTCCACCCTCTGCTGCAGGTCTGGTCTTCAGAAACTGCCGGCCAGGGATGGAGCACAAGGTATGGGAACTGCAATGCCCTTGCCTCTCTGAAATGGTGCAGCCTTAATGGGTAAT
Source organism: Podarcis vaucheri (assembly GCF_965113315.1). Taxonomy (NCBI): domain Eukaryota; kingdom Metazoa; phylum Chordata; class Lepidosauria; order Squamata; family Lacertidae; genus Podarcis; species Podarcis vaucheri. The sequence continues at coordinate 71,205,281 of NC_138765.1, read as the reverse complement.
CATTGATAGGTTCTTTCAATAACCACTGGACCTTTTTCAAATCCCCTCCTCCCCTCAAAAAACTCCATCACAAGAAGTTTCTGCGGTAACTTTGTAAACAAATAAACAATCACTTGTGCTTTGGTTTGGAGAGTTATTGTTGATTGCGTCAGGAAGGATGAGAGGCATTGCTTTGTTGGTCACCACGAGGTGGCAGCAGATACCTAGGGATAGCTGACCCCACTTGCTGTCTAGCAAGCATTGGACAGGAAGAAAGTTTCCAAGAAAAGGAATTTATATACTCTAGATCCTGACATAAACAGTACTATGGCTGGGGTGGGGGAAGCCTTTACTTCTTTTAGAGCTGTCACAAAACCGACTCCTCCCCCCTCCCAAAAAAAACCCTGATCCCCCTCATTTTCAGTTAGTGAATTTCGTGGGAAGCACATTTTTGCAGTTCCTTTCTCTGAAAGGTCTGAATGTGATGTTATTCTGGATAAGGACGTCTGCAAAGTTCAATCAAGAGGGGCTTGGAAACCAACTTTCAGAGGTTCATTAAAATTGACCTCAGAACCAAGGGAAGCTTTAAAAAGTAACTAAGATCACCTCTGGCTTTGGTAATGATTGGCACCAAGGGAGTTACTATCGCTGGCCCAGCACACAAACTCTGTCTCCAAAGCTCCTGACCCAAACTCACTCCCCTTCAGGGAAGAACTGTACCTCAGTGGTAGAACATCTACTTTGCATGCAGAAAGTTTGAACTTCGATCCCCAGCATCAACAGGTGGAGAGAGAACTGTGCCTAAAATCCCAGAGAATTGCTGCTGGCCAGTGTAGATAGTACTGAACTAGATGAATCAAAGGTGTCACTCCATATAATGCAGCTTCACATTTTTCTATTCTCCCTTTCCTTCTAGTTCAGGGGTGGGCAATGTCTGGTTTGTTGGACAAACCTGCACACACACACCCAGGTTCTACAATTTGGCTTACAAGGCCATTTCTCTCAAACCACACCCACCGACCCCATACTGATGTCATATTATCTATTTATTTGTTTATTTATTTATTGCATTGCTACGCCAACTTTTTTCTCCAAGGAGCTCAAAGCAGTGTGCATGGTTTTTAAAATGCAAGCCCCATTGAATTCAGTAGAACTTCCTTCCTAGTAAAAATGCACAGGGTATATCAGCTTTCATCCACATTCAACACGGCCTAGAAATCCCGTCGCAGAGCCACAATTCCCTGAGTTCCCTGGGAAGAGGGATCAATAAACCACTCTGGGAATGGTAACTCTCAGAGGGGAACAGAGATGCCATAACAACTCTCAGAACCCTTAATAAACTACAGTCCCCAGGATGCTTTGGGGTAAGCATGCATGACTGTTTAAAGTGATCCGATACAGCTTTAAATGTATGGTGCAGATGGGACCATTGTCACTCTTGGGGTGTTGCTGGGGATGACATTTTCCTGGTTTAGGTCTCGCTTCATCTCCCTTCCTCTTTCTGCGCTACTGCCTGCAATGAATCCCTTTTCTCACATCATTGTTCTTCTGGTCATCAGGGCTAAAGAGCTGCTCCACTCTGGACCAGCAGGGAAGGGGGGAGAGAGAGAGGGGGGGGGAGGGAATTGGGTTTGGTTCACATTTCCATGCAGCCCTGCCTGCTTTCCACTTCCTGAAGCAGCATGCAAACCGAAACTCATCTCTCCTTCGAAATCCAAAGCTCTCCGAATTTTGTAATTTAGTTCATCGACCAAAGCATGGGGTGTGTGTATGTGGAAGTGTGCGTAAGAAGGCATTCATTAATAAGAATAACATGCAAAAATGCATACAGTGGTACCTCAGGTTACAGACGCTTCAAGTTACAGACGCTTCAGGTTACAGACTCCACTAAACCTTGGGTTAAGAACTTTGCTTCAGGATGAGAACAGAAATCGGGCGGCGGCGGCGCAGCGGCAGCGGGAGGCCCCATTAGCTAAAGTGGTGCTTCAGGTTAAGAACAGTTTCAGGTTAAGATCGGACCTCCAGAATGAATTAAGTTCTTAACCTGAGGTACCACTGTATATTAGTGGAAGTGCTAAAATTGTGCTAAAATATGTATCTTGAAACTACACGCTAAGATTCATAAAGATTTTTTAAGAAAAAAACACAAAGTGTTGCAGAAATGTGGAAAATGTAAGTTGAGATTGAGGGGGGAAACAGAAGCAGAGAAACAGAAATTGACGGGTTTATCAACCCCTCACTGGGAGAGTCTTTCCGAATTTCACTTCTTGGGATGTAAGGCTGTTTGTTCCTGGGGGAGCCTTCCTTTCAAAAGGGCTGAATGAAAGAGGCTCTCTTGCAACGGGGTTCAGGGGGGTGTCTTTCGGCCCAGTCTCATCCCTTGGTTCCAGGACGAGACAACAGGGTGGGAGGTTGCAGAGAGAGGGGCCAAAGCCATGATCATCTCCCATTTTCCTGTGCATGCCGATTGCGAAGACGGACGTGGAGGGGTTAATCCAGGGACGACACACTCCCTTGCACACACACACACACACTCGCCCGCCAAGCCGCTTCCTTATGAAAAGCAGGCTTTGTGGGTCTTAAGGAGCGTTGTCTCTCTGGGAATGAGCACGCCTGTGTGTTCCAGATATTAAATTACTCATAAAATATTTGTCCTGTCCCTGAGGCGGTTCGCCAGCCCTCGCCGGCCACCGCCGCTGACGTGCTGCTGCCTGTCACCTCCTGCCCCGAGGTCAATCCTGCCAAATTGAAAGCAACATCTTCGAAAAGGAAAGCCGGTCCTGGCCAAAAACAGCTTCCAGTGGGGGTATTTGGAGAAGGGGAGGGGAGGAATGCCAGACATCCTTCATGACTACTTCATCGGTTGCATGGATAGGCCTGCCCTGCCAGGCCACCAAACCTTTGCTTCTCTGTGTGTGGAGGAACAAGGGAAGGACCACAAGGAGAACTTCAGCATCAGGTTGCCCTTCAAGAGACACACAAACTGCCTGACGCTGCCCAGTTGCATCACTAACTGGCCAGAGCTTTGACTGCCAACTGGGAGGCTCTGAGGCCCATTGCTCCAGCAGAGGCCATCTGTGACCTAGAATCTGCCACGGCTGCCAAGGCAGGATAAAGGGTGGCTGCTCTCCCTAGGCCGAGGTTACCATGGGGACGGCCAGAGAGCAGCGTGCCTGGCCTGTGTTCAGCTCCAGGCATCCCTACCCAGCATGCCTTGCTGTCAGCCCCAACTCCTTCCGCTCTGTTTCCTTTGAGGCCTTCACATCACCACGCTGGATTTCCCTCTCTGTACAAATGGCCTCCTTTGTCCTTGCAGGAGGGGCTGGACGGGGCAGGATCCGTGTGGCCCCCCAAATGTGCCCTCCCCTCGGCTGGACTGGCTGCAGTGATGGGGATGGGTTTGCCAACAGTGAGAGTGAGAACAGGTGGGGAGTGAGGTTCAAATCTTGTGACGCTGTTGAAATCTGAGCCTTGGTACTGCGTTGACCAGACCACAGCTGCTGAGACTCCATCTGCACTATGAAGCAGCATTGTACCACTTTAAACAATCAAGGCAATCCCATGTAGGGTGCTGAGAGTTGTTAGGAGACATGGCTACATTTCCCAGTTCCATTTAACAACCAGTCACTCTTCCCAGCACCCTTAAACTATGAGGGTTCTGTCAGGAGTGCGTGCAGGAGCCAGGCCCTGTGACCAGTAGGGCTTCACAGGACTGGGCCTTCCTAAGTTTGTTCTGGAGAGGAAAGGTGCTGCCACACAGGTGAGGCCGCTTGGTAACTCACTGCACATGGTGGCAAGAGCTGAGAAGGGATATAAGCTCAGCATTTCCCTTCGGCTTTTTGCCAGAGCAACTCGTTTCCTGCCTTGCTGCATTTGGCTTCTTGCTTCCTGATCCTCAGACCTCTGCTTCTTGACTCCTTGCTTCTTGACCCTCGAACCCTTGACTTTGTGACCCCCTGCTTCCTGACCCTCGGACCCCTGGCTTCTGGACTCTTGTTCCTGCTCCCAACCTGCCACCTTGCCCCCAGTCCTGACGTCCTCAGCCGGGACTTCGATCACACATAGACTGGACCATGACAGGTTCTTAGAGACACTAGATGGAGCAAGATTGTTTTCTACTGCTTCAGAGGGTAGCATCCAAATTGATGGATTCACAGCAGCCATGTAGGAAGACCGAAAGCAGGACCCACCCACCCCACAAGCCCACAAAAGTAATTCAGCCCAGCAGGGGTCTTAATCTGGCCTGCTCAGCTACTTTCACCGAACCCCCCCCCCCCGCCTCACTGACATCAGGTTGCCATTGCTTTGAAGCCTGTTTGCAAGTGGCTTGTTTTGAAACTGCTTGCAAACCAACTTTGAAAGACAGCCCCCTCCAAGTTATCAGCTGACTGACCACTCTCACCTGTCAAGTTATCAGCCGGCCCTGAAGGGTGGGGAAAGGAAGGAGGCAGCCAGCCAGCCAGATCCAGCTAATCCATGCCTGATTTAAATTGTTTCTAACACTGCTTCACGTTAAAATGAAAGAAAGTTGTAAACCCCCTATCCTTAAAACATCAAACGTAACTTTGCAGAATATAAAAAACCCATTACAAACAAAAATCAAATACAGTAAAGATTCGCTTGTGAAGAAGCACAATTAACAGAAAAGCAACATAGTCTGTGATATAGATATAGATATAGATATAGATATAGATATAGATATATATCCCCATTACAAATGAAAAATCAAACACTGAAATACAGTTTTAAAAATCCCGCTTATAAAGCAGCCAAGCATTAGAACTTCCTACTGGAACAATTATTGGGGACAGACTGTCCCAGAAAGTAGTGTGAGGCTTTTAAGAGGGGTGCTCACATGTTGCATTCAACAAGTGCACAACCTGTGTGGTTGTGTACACAAACAAATACTTGAGCAGCTGTACACTCGTACAGTTATTCATATGTAGAAGTCAAGGAGTGTACAGTTTGTGTACATGCTTACAGAGGAGCTGAGCCATGCAAACAAGTAAGTGTGCACACATTTGCACAATCACCTGCACATGTTAAGAGGCAGCTTGTACCTGTGTACATTGTGAATAGAATCAGAAGCTTTATCAGGGATATTTTAGCAGCAGATTTCCTGTAGGGGTCAGGTTAGATTATTTTTGATGTACCTTCCAATGGTATGATTCTGTTTTAATAGAAGGCCCCCAGAAATGCTGGTGGAGGCTTTTTTTTCTAGACAGAGATATTCATTTCCATTTATAGAAACAATTTACCAGCTCCACTGACCTAGAGTGATGTGTAACCACAACACTAAAACAAAGTGTTGTTTGTTTGTTTGTTTTTAAAAGCCCTGGATATCAATTATTCAATTTCAAAACAACTAACAGGAGGAAACAGTCAAGAAGAAGATGAATTGCCTGATCCCTGAATAATAAGCCTCAGAAGCATTGCTTAAAAACCTTAGTAAATATAAAAGTTTTTATCTGGCACCTACATATTGTTAATGAAGGAACTTCCTGAATCTGTAGCAGAGCTACCACTTCCTCTTCCTGGTCTTTGGGGATGGGGCAGGAATTTGATTCATGCTTGAAGGCAAACCTGGCAGCTAATTCACGCTTTTCAAAACAATACGCAAAACGAAACACAGCCATCCTATGAAATTCACACTTCTCTGCATTTTTCAGTGCCTTTCTCCAGCCAAGTGTTGCATGTACTAGGGAGAAGTTTGCCTAAAAATGCATATATTTGTGAAAATTGCATTCTGTGGGGGGTGCAGGGATATGCTTTGCAAAAATGTGCTCATTAGGCAAAACTGCATACAACAATGCTGTATGCATGTCAGGAGAAATCTGCAGTAAGATGCTGATGATTGTTCACACCCACATTGTCCCTCTGACTGGTTGGGGACCTAAGCATTGTCCCCCTTCACCTCTGAAATTCCAGGTATCTGATACTTGGAGCAGGAAGGAAGGAGGAAGCAAACTCCCTGCAGAAACACCAGTGGAGGAATGGTAGAGCATCTGCTTTGCATGGAAAGGGTTCCAGGTTCAATCCCTGGCATCTCCAGTTAGGACTGAAAATGTGCCCTGCCTGAAACCCTGCATAGTTTCTGCGGGTTAGCACTGATAATACTGAGCTAGATTGTCCTGCGGTCTGACTGAGTATAATGTAGTTTCCTTTGATCCTATGTTGCAACTGTTCCTTTTGTAGCCCAAGGCCACCACCAGTGTGGTGCCTTCCAGTTGAGCTCCAACTATCTTTTTTATAATATATATAAATTCATTTATTTGGTTTTTCAGATTAAAAGTTTACGGTCACATATCGAACATACAACATAAAAACAAGATTCCAAGGAATCTCCTGGACTTTCCCCCTCCCCTTTGTGAGTCCTATTGTTAATCATTTCCTCCTGCATCTTTCATGGTCATCCAAATCTTTTCCATCTCCATTGTGTCCAAATTCACCATTAAGCTACAAGTGATATTCCAATCCTACTAATGACTTTAACTGTTTACAATGGTTTTTAAGATAGGTTATAATTTCCCCCCATTCCTTATTAAAATATTGGTCTCCCTGATTTCTGATTCTTCCGGTCATTTTAGCCATTTCAGCATAATCCATCAATTTGATCTGCCATTCTTGTCTGGTGGGGACTTTATCTTTTTTCCATCTCTGGGCCAATAACATCCGTGCAGCCGTAGTCACATGCATAAATAGTCTTTTCTGCTTCCTTGGGATTTTGAGTAAGGTTACCAGACGTCCCTGTTTCCTGGGGACAGTCCCCGGACTTACCAATCAGTCCCCATACAAAAGCCATTGAAGTTGAAAAGTGTCCCCAGATTCATTGAAAAAAATCTGGTAACCTTAATTTTGAGCTCCAACTATCAACAGCCCTGTCCATTGTGGCCAATGCTCAGGAATGATGGGAGTCGAAGTTCAGCGAAATGTAGAGGGCTACCCCTGCTTTAGCCGATGGATGATCTCCTCCTTCCCATGATTTTCTCCCTAGGAGGTAGGTAATGTATCATCCCACGGACTGTTGCTCTCCTCATTCATGAGAACACATAGGACCCAACTCCTAGGGGCCATGGGGGCTAAAGCCCTGACAATAAAATATTTGAGGGGCTGAGTCCCACCCAAATAAAGTTGATGGGCACACACATTGAAATGGTGCGTGCGCACTGTGTCATATGATCAATTATGTGGGGCGGAGCTTACCTGGGCCCCCACAATATGTTTTTTCAAGTTGGCACACCCATAAGAACATAATGAAAGCCTGCCTACAAGACCATGTAAAGGAGAACCATCGAGTCCAGCATCCTGTTCTCACAGTGGTCGAATAGAAGCAGCACCTGAGTGTAACATGTTCACCCAAACTGGGATTCAGTATTCAGATGCATCCTGCCTTTAACAGCAGAGGGAGAACATGGCTATCATTGTAAAGGTAAAGGGACCCCTGACCATTAGGTCCAGTCGTGACTGACTCTGGGGTTGCGGCGCTCATCTCGCTTTATTGGCCGAGGGAGCCGGCGTACAGCTTCCGGGTCATGTGGCCAGCATGACTAAGCCGCTTCTGGCGAACCAGAGCAGTGCACGGAAATGCCGTTTACCTTCCCGCCGGAGCGGTACCTATTTATCTGCTTGCACTTTGACATGCTTTTGAATGTGCTAGGTTGGCAGGAGCAGGCACCGAGCAACGGGAGCTCACTCCGTCATGGGGATTCGAACTGCCAACCTTCTGATCAGCAAGTCCTAGGCTCTGTGGTTTAGACCACAGTGCCACTATCATTGTAAGTAGCTGCTAATAGCCTAATCTTCTTTGAATTTGTCAAATCCACTTTTGAAGTCAACCAAGTTGGTGGTCATCATTGTCTCCTGTGGGAGAGTATTCCACTGTGTGGAAAACCACTTCCTTTCATCTGTCTCGAATCTCCCAGCATCCATCTTCAATGGATGAGTTCCAGTATTGGTAAGAGCAAGGCCCAAGTGTGCTTCCCTTCAACTCTGGGCTAGAGAGAGGCAATTTTTGGTCTCTCTCAGTCTCTTGTTTTCCAATTAAAAGTTCATGTCTCCACATTTCCACATCAGTTTGTACATTCCATTTTTAAAAAGTCCATCCGAAGATACACCAGCAGTTTTGTGCAAACTTCTCTCGAGATGTACATTTGTACGCCATTTCTTCTAATACCTTTTCCTGAAAAATCATCCCACCCGTCCCATAGAATTCATTTTTTGCATGCCATTTTCATGAGCATGTGCAACCTTCTTCACCCTTGCACATTTCTGTATGTGTTCCTTTGGCCTGAAACCTGAATTGCAAAATTCAGATAATTGCGAACACAGAAGGATGGCTGCATTTCGGTGGAGTGTGGGAGGTTGGGGAATTTTTTGCAACTCCAACTGAATTGAACTTCTCGTCTACCATTGCACTGGGCTCCCAGCACATCACCCCTTAAGGGCCAGAGCTCACAAGTGTGTGTGTTTACTCAGAAGTAAGCCGAAGTGTCAATGTTTACCTGGCCTTACACACTTGGCAACCTCTGCTTACTGTGGCCCCTTCTCCCCTCTCCCAGGAGACCTCGAGCCCCCAGCCCACACTGCGAGGTTAGCATGCCGGGACAGTAGCTGGGATTCAGGGATCAGTGAGCATTGTAATGGCAACTGAAACCCTTTTCTTATTTCCCACAAGCAAGCTAAGCTGCTCGGCTCAGCCACAGACTCTCTCTCTCTCCCCCTCTCTCCCGGGAGGGCCCTCTCCATCTCCTTTCTCAAAAGGGGGCGATCCTGTCAAGCCTGGTCCCTCAGCCCGGCCATACAGCTCCCCTTAAACAAGCTGAACAAACACGGCCTTTATGGGAGCGTTCTTTTCTTCTCGGAGTGGAAGACGGGAGAGTGAAAAGCCTGCGGCTCCGGCGGCATCCCACGGCCGCCGAGAGCCTCACAAAAGGCCCCGTTTGCGCTCAAAAGGGGCCTGAAGCAAATCCTCTTAGGGGTCTGACTGTATGCGTATTCTTGTTGCAGCCCATCTGCTGGGAGAGGGAGAGGGAGAGAGTCCCGGGCGAGGGGGAAGCAGCGCAATGGAGCTCGCCTCCCCTGCCCACGGGAAACAAAAAAACAAGCCCAGGGCATTCAAAGAACTGAAGCGGGCTGGAAGAAGAAGAATGGGCACCCCACGTCACCCTGCTGATCCCAGGGGTAAATAATAAATACAGTTCTCCCAGGGGGTGGGGAAGGTGTGGGGGTTGGAGGAGGGGTGTGGGGGGCATAATAGTCCCAGTTCCTTTGAGGGAAGCAGGGGGAGGGGGAAGAGATAGGTCCTGGGGTGTAAATTGCTTTTCACTGTTCTCTGCTCAGGGTATGGTGGGGGTCTCTTTGCACCTTTTGCTCACAAAGATGGCCAGGAACCCAGTAAATCTCTCATGCAAAGAAATGCTCCTTCCAACAGACGCAGAAACTATATTTTATTTTATTTTTTACTTTACAGTGGTACCTCAGGTTACAGACGCTTCAGGTTACAGACTCCTCTAATTCAAAAATAGTATCTCGGGTTAAGAACTTTGCTTCAGGATGTGAACAGAAATCGTGCTCCGGCGGCATGGCAGCAGCTGGAGGCCCCATTAGCTAAAGTGGTGCTTCAGGTTAAGAACAGTTTCAGGTTAAGAACGGACTTCCGGAATGAATTAAGTACTTAACCGGAGGTACCACCGTATTATTATTATTATTATTATTATTATTATTATTATTATTATTTATTATTTCTCAAAGCCCAAGCAGTGGACACTGCCAGACTGGGTTGGTCCTAGAGGACAGCTGAGGTGCTGCCCCCAAACATGCACCCCACAACTCGAGATCAAGTTAGCTAGTGCTTTTTTCTGAGGGTACTCAAGTGTAAGCAGTACCTGAACCCTTCCCCCCTCTAGAACAGCCTTTCTCAACCTGTGGGTCCCCAGGTGTTGTTGAACTACAACTCCCATCACCCCTAGCTAGCAAAGCCAGAGCTCAGGGATGATGGGAGTTGTAGTCCAACAATATTTGGGGACCCACAGGTTGAGAAACACTGCCCTAGAAGAAAAGCCCTGGTTTAAAAGGTGGCATTTAATAACGGGAAATGATTGCAATATAAGGTTAATTATAGGGAGCAGAATGTGAATTAGAAATAATTGGGAAAACCATGCAGCAACAAGATGAAATTATGGGCATGCCAAAAACAGAGGGTGGGAAGTCATATTTATTTATTTATTTATTGGAAAAATTGTATTAAATTTGGTTTTATTAGTGGTAGATTTGATAAAATTGGGGAGGGAGGATCTGACAAAAAAGTGTTTCATTTACTGTAGCAACTTCATGGTGAGTTCTGGCACCTTTATTTTTTTCTAGAAGAAAAGCACTGAAGGTAGCTAACAACCAGCTTAAAACTGTGGTGGGCTACAGAAACAACAAGCGCTCCCAGAAACACGTCCCCAGCATTTCCACTCCTTCAAAGAAAACTAGTGAAATGCTTACACACATGCACACACCTCACCCCCAGCTCACAAACAAACAAATCAGGAAAGCAGCTACAAATTCGGAAGGCTCCAACACAACATTTTTGAAATATTGCCAAGGATCCTGACTTGGCTGTTGCTTGGGGAGTTATCCTGCGACCCTCCGGAGGCTGTTTTGGACTGCGACTCCAGCCTACCTTAGATAGCGTTCCCTTGGAAGAGGGATGAAGCCACTCTGGAAGTGTAGCTCTGTGAAAGGGATTAGACAAATTTGTTGTTGTTGTTTAGTCTTTTAGTCGTGTCCGACTCTTTGTGACCCCATGGACCAGAGCACGCCAGGCACTCCTGTCTTCCACTGCCTCCTGGTCAAACTCATGCTAGTAGCTTCGAGAACACTGTCCAATCATCTCGTCCTCTGCTGTCACCTTCTCCTTGTGCCCTCCATCTTTCCCAACATCAGGGTCTTTTCCAGGGAGCCTTCTCTTCTCATGAGGTGGCCAAAGTATTGGAGCCTCAGCTTCAGGATCTGTCCGTCCAGTGAACACTCAGGGCTGATTTCCATAAGAATGGATAGGTTTGATCTTCTTGCAGTCCATGGGACTCTCAAGAGTCTCCTCCAGCACCATAATTCAAAAGCATCAATTCTTTAGCGATCAGCCTTCTTGATGGTCCAGCTCTCACTTCCATACATCACTACTGGGAAAACCATAGCTTTAACTATATGGACCTTAGACAAATTAGTGGATGATAATTAATGGAGCTTCTGCATGAAGTGCCATTTCGCTGAGCCATGACCATTATCCTCCTTCATGGATAATCAGGCTATCAGTGGCTACTTGCCATGCTTTCCTTCCAATGTCAGAGGCAGTATAGCCCTGAAGGAAAGCATGGCAAGTGACCACTGGTAGCCTGATTCTCCATGAAGGAGGATAATGGCCATGGCTCAGTGAAATGGCACTTCTTGCAGAAGGATTTACAAGTGGGCTGTTGGCCTCAGGTGCTGCTTGCAGGCTCCCCATGAGCATTTCTTGGCCACTGAGATAACAAGATTCTGGACAAAATGGTCTGATCCATCAGCCAGGCTCTTCTGGTGTTCTTATCCTAAGGATGCTCAGTCCACCCCCTGCTTGGCAAGAGACTGGGCTGGGGAACACACCTTCATGGTGACTCTGTAGCTTGTTGAGGATGTCCTGGATTGCTTGCCAGGAAGCAATCGAGTAATTTCAAGGCGACTCCGCAAGTGTGTGAGTTCCTGTGTCTCTGTTCAGTCGTGGCATTAGATAAGCAAACATTGCAGTAATGAAAGCCAGGCTGGGAGGAGGCCGAGCCATGGAGGGAAGTGGTTGTTTTAACAGGCGGAGAGAGCAGAGAGTTGGAGGGGAAGGAGGGGAAGCAGTGAAAGGCAGACTGGAAGCTGGCAGCCCATTGCAGTCCAGGGTAGATCATAAAAAGAGCCCTGTTGGGACCAGGAGTTGTTGGAGCTGTGGTTCAACAGCACCCGGAAGACCACGAGCTCCGCACTCCTGAGTTAGAATGGCGCACAGCTGTCAGAACTTGAGAGGACCCTAGTGTGCTCATGGCTCCATGGCTCAGTTCCTGGTCTCTCTACTTTACAAGATCTCAACTCCTAACAGACCATGGAGCACGTTTTGGCCAGAGATCTTGGAAAGTTGGGCATGACGTCTAACATGCCTCACCTTCGGGATGCTCATCTCTCTGGTCTTGGCCACATTCTCCCCCAGTTTGGCTGCTTGGTAGGCCAGGTTCTAATTCATTACTCCATTGTTAGGGAAAAAAATAACAATTCAGTTTTGGCACAGATGAAGAGTCATGCAGGATCAGGCCAGTGGCCCATCTAGTCCAGCATCCGGATCTCACAGGGACCAAGCAGATGCGCAACGGGAGCCAGCAAACAGGAGCTGAGTGAAACAGCAACTCTCCCCACCTGTGATTCCCAGAAACCAGTATTCAGAGGCATCCTGCCTCTAAAGACACAGCCACACTTCCGCTTGCCCTGCTGCATCTCCCTGGCCTGGGAAAACCTGCTACTTACTGCTGAATTGGAGCAAACATCAATTGGGTTTTCTCTGGATTGGTGTTTGCTCTGATTTAGCGCCAAAGAGTTGGTGTGGCAAAATCCACTCAGTTTCTCATTTTTCCCAGCCTTCACATTTTAACATCAATTAGCAAATTCTTCTTATTTAAAAAGGTCATTTTAGTGCTAAGTTCTCCTAATATACAAATTATTTTAGACGTATTTATGCAAAGCAGTTTTCATTTATCTAATGACTTTCCATATGCCATTCCCAATAATGTATGCATTTTAGCTAGTGAATGCATTTTTGCATGGGTTACTTGCCTGGACTTGCCATTGCAAAATTGGGAGAGGTCTGAATTTTGAAGGACAACTACAATTCAGTTCACATACTGCTTCCGAAAGTGTGACTTGGGTAGATGCTCCATTAAGTGTGAACTGAATTGAACTTCTTCCCTCATCCCTCATCACAAATGGAGAAAGCATTCTTGGGAATCTCATAAAGAAGAGGTGGGTTTTTCAATATTGAGGGGTAGGGGAATCTCATCTTCCAAGGATTGCCCAGGAGATATTTAGATAAGGTAATGGCAGCAGGTGGAGTTATACCATAGATCAATGGAGATATAGATAGATAGATATAGATAGATAGATAGATGAGAGGGAGGGAGAGGGAGAGGGAGAGGGAGAGGGAGAGGGGGAGAGAGAGAGAGAGAGAGAGAGAGAGAGAGAGAGAGAGAGAGACTGTGTTGCCCATTCCGTTCCCTTCTCCACCTCCCCCAGGAATAGGTTTTTGGCTAAAAGTCTGGAAAGGATTGCTGACAGGAATTATTTTGATGAGATCTGTTTTCCTTTAGCAGATCAAGATGAAACAAAACATATAAAACGGCTTTCGAAAATGCAACATCAGCAAACACACACACACAAAAAATACACAAACACAGGCATAAATTTGCACAGCCCGGGGGTTGTATCTCCTTCTGGAGATCTTTTCATTTTGGAGATCTTTGTGCTGTTTATGTATGTTCAGGGAGCGAGGGACTTAAAAGAAGGATGTGCTCTGCTTTCATGACAGTGGTGATGATGACCAGTGGTTTTAAGCAGAGAAACTTCAATGAGAATAATTCTAATTCCACCCAACAGGTTCTGGAAGTACTAAGCCTGGCATGTCAAAGGAGGTGGGTCCAACACACCTGGATTTTCAAAAAAGATGCTGGAGGTGAGGGAGGCGGCGGTAGCTTTGATGTGGATTTTTCTTCCTTCCCTTCTTCCCGGACCACTGCAGGATCTGACATGCTGCCCCTCACCTTTCGGCCTGGCCACCTCTCCCTCCCGATTCAGCTTTGCAAACTGCTCCGTGTCCACAGCCCTGCTGCTCTGCAGGTGAGCTTAGGGATGGAGAGCTGGCATGCCATCCATCAGGCTGAATGGATGAGCAGCTCACCTGTCAGGCTGCATTCAGTCACCGTCCATCTGAAGTGAGGCAAGAGGGCAGAAGTGACAAACTGATGACCCGCAGAAGAGAGAGGCCTCCATCCCACATGAAACACTGCCAGCATTACCTGGACATGTGAAGATCCCAAGGTCCAGCACTCCTAATCCCATGGTCTAGAGGGAAACGTCACAGCAACCTTGGCAAAGCCAGGGGCAGAGACTGGATGGGACACGAATATAGGCCAGTTGAGGATGCATGATGGAAGAAAGACTGGATATTAAAAGGTAACTGTGCATTTCTCTGAGAACCAGCAGGGTGAGTGGAGTGTTTAGTGATCCAGGGCTCAGGATGGAGGAACTGGTTCACAATTTAAGGTGAACCAACCCAGCTTTGACTTCCCGAAACAATGCGAGAACAAGAATCTTAATAGCTCAAAACTGGAAGACCAGAGAAGTACCATCGAAAGCACAATGGCAAGAAAAGTGGATGAACTATGCAGAGTTAGCAAAGTTAATGCACAAACTGCATAAAAAAGGACAATAGCGACTTTGAAAAAAGAATGGGAACCCTTTACAATATATTTGCAGAAACAACAGAAAGAAGTGTTCTCGCTGGCAGGATTTCAAGAAACATTTGCAATTTTATTTACAGAAAACAAGAAGTACAACAATGTGATAACATAATATTGTATATAAACAGCAGAATGTATCATTTGACGTAATAAACCAGAAATGGTAGTTGAGGGAAGTCAACGGGGGGGGGGATTGGAAAATATTTGTTTAGCAATGATGTTGGATATTTGTTTTGAGAAAAGAAAATTAAAAGAAGTTATTTAAAAGAAAAAGAATAGAAACAGTGCAAGAACCGAAATACAGCTATTTTTTTAAATCCACAGTCCTCTGATTTTTGCAGTTCATTTCTCCAGCCAGATAAGGTGACCAAATTGCATATAATTAGGGGGAAGTGTGCACCCCAAAACATGCACCTAGCAGACAAAATAACTTGTCTGTTAACAGAAAAGCGCACTGAAATGCTGATGAATGTTTAAATTGCAAACATTTGCAGGCATGTGGTGAAGGGAACTTAAGACTGGGATGATGAGAAATTGGGAGAAACTGACAATGACAGTGTGGTGTTTGTCCACCTACGTATGTGACATCATACTTTCAAAAGGAAAGGGTTAACTAATTGTAAAATGACTAACCAATGGGAACCCAAGGGGCAGAGTTAGGGTGGTTGAGAAGACAGTCTGGAGTTAGAAGAGACGGGGAAGATAAGTCTGTGGGTTGGGCTAGTCTGGAGTGAGAGAAATTGTTAAGAGGAGTCAGTCAAACTGTTGAGATAATCAGTCAGAAGGTATTAGGAAGGTATAGGCCAGTAAAGAAACTAAAGTTAAGATACTGACAGGAATATTATCTGAGAAACCATAAAGTTGTTAATGTTTGTAAAATAAACTTGGGGGTTTTTTGGTTCACTTTTAACAACTGTCTGGACTCAGTGTTTTACCAGAGAGTAATAGGTTGGTGGCAGCGGGGAAGCGAGCACAGTGGTGGCACAGTGATCAACAGATCGTTAAACGTCCTGGGACCCTGTGTGATCGCCACCGACAGTTTCATTGGTCCTTACTCCAGGCACCAAGATGATTGATATCGAGAAGGTTAGGAATAAAATAAATATGGTGGTGTTGGTGTGTTGGATTGAGGCAACTTGGGTTCAAATCCCTGCTCTACCTTAAAGTTCATAGGGTAAACTTGGTCCAGTCACTATTACCTCCAAGCCTAATCTCCCCTACAAGGTAGTTGTGAGGATACAGAGGGAGAGCCAGGTAGGTCATCCTGAACTCATTTGAGACCCAGGTATCCCAGCATTCCAGGGGACAAATAACCGTGACCAGTAATGGAGCCAGGTGGGCTTCCCTGGGGCAGGCATTCCTTACAAAGGATGCCAATTACAAAAAGTCGTTGTCTCTCAAACTTCCCATGTTGAATATCAGAAGGGTGCAGGTTCTCTGATCTAAGTGAATTAAGTGTGTATTAGGTGGCGGCGGGGGAAGTAACAGAGCTCCCCCTTAACAAAGGAGGGTTGGAAGTTGCCTTTGTGAATCAAACCACTGGTCCCTCTACCTCAGTAATGTCTATGCCATGGGTAGGCAAACTAAGACCGGGGGCTGGATCCGGCCCAATCGCCTTCTCAATCTGGCCTGTGGACGGTCCAGGTATCAGTGTGTTTTTACATGAGTAGAATGTGTCCTTTTATTTAAAATGCATCTCTGGGTTATTTGTGGGGCGTAGGAATTCATTCATTTTATCTTATTTTTCAAAATACAGTCCGGCCCCCCACAAGGTCTGAAGGAAAGTGGACCGGCCCCCTGCTGAAAAAGTTTGCTGACCCTTGGTCTATGCTGACCTACTCCAGTGTTTTGGGCATTCCTAGCCCTACCAGTGAGTAAGTAACTCAGTAGTAGAGCATCTGCTTTGCATGCAGAAGGTCCCCGGTTCAATCCCTGGCCATCTCCATTGGGGGCTGGGGATTTTCCTTGCCTGAATTGCTAATTTGGATGGATCAATGGATTTGCAGACTTGTAGGGTTGGAAGGAACTCCAAGGGCCATCTAGTCCAACCCCCTGCAATACAGGAATCTCAGCTACAGCATCCATGACAGATGGCCCAACAACCTCTGCTGAAAAACCTTCAAAGAAGGAGAGTCCACAACCTCCCATGGGAGGTTGTTCAATTCCCAACATCTTCATGCAGTGAATGTTGGAATGGTCTGACTCGGTGTCAGGCAGATTCCTCGTTTCCACACGTTCTTAACAGCAGCTGAGAAGAAGCAGCTGCCGGTCACTGCTAAGTTGAGATCTGTCACCAAACACCCATCCGCCACCCCCTTCCCTTTTCTCTCTCCCGGTGTGTATGTGTGCATGTCTCTGTGTAAGTTTCCTCTGGGCAGTTGAATGCAGGGAGGGGGGTGAGGCAGGAGGAATTCCTTAAGACAGTTCCCTCTGGCTGAAAAGATTTGCTGTGTGCACTCACTCAGAACTGGATCCAAGCTCCAGGCAAGTTTGCACCGTTCACAAGGGGAGGGGGTGAATACAGGTGCCTAAAAGTTGTCAGCGCAGTAATTATTGATGGCCTCTGCGTGAAGAGGTAATTCTGTTCACTCCTTGAGGTTGCGGGGGGAATGGGAGAAATGGCCCATGAAATCCTGTAGAATGGAGATACGGTACAAGCTGAATATATAGGATATTGCCTTAGATCAGGTCGGAATATTCCAGCCCAGGAGTAGGGAACCCCTTTCAGCCTGAGGGCTGGATTCCCTTCTGGGAAACCTCTCAAGAGCCACATGCCAATGATGGGCAGGATCAGAGGCAAAGGTGGGTGGGGCAATGAAAACAAATGTCACCTTTCCAGCCAAGCAAGAGTCTATCAGGGTTCAAGGACACATTCCAGCTAGGCAAAAATGCTCAGGGGTCATTGCAGAGCAGGGCAGGTGAGGAGTGTGGTCTGGGAAGAGTTCATTTTTAAAAGTGGGCTGGGGGGGGAATTGGTAGGAAAGTTTTAGTCTAAACTAAGCCAATCATAGGGACGCGGGTGGCATTGCGGGTTAAACCACAGAGCCTAGGACTTGCCGATCAGAAGGTCAGCAGTTCGAATCCCCGCGACGGGGTGAGCTCCCATTGCCCGGTCCCTGCTCCTGCCTACCTAGCAGTTAGAAAGCATGCCAAGTGCAAGTAGATAAATAGGTACCGCTCCGGTGGGAAGGTAAACGGCGTTTCCGTGCGCTGCTCTGGTTCGCCAGAAGCAGCTTAGCCATGCTGGTCACATGACCCGGAAGCTGTACGCCGGTTCCCTCGGCCCATAAAGCGAGATGAGCACCGCAACCCGAGAGTCAGTCACGACTAGACCTAATGGTCAGGGGTCCCTTTACCTTTACCATTAAGCCAATTATAATTTTGGGAACCAAGTTTCTTCATATAGTCCTTATAAATTATATGAAGAAACTTAGTTCCCAAAATTATAAATGGCTTAGTTTAGACTAGAAACTCCACGGGTAAACAAATTGTCTCTCCATTAAGTGCAAAATTATTACAGACAACTAAAGATATGAGATCAGATAAACTGTATAGTGGTTGAAGGAAGTCAACTTTTTCTATTTTTCTTTGGATTTTTTTTTCTAATTCTCTCCCCCCTTTCTTTTTCAATATGTATTTTTTGTATTTTTTCTTATTATTACTTGTTATTTTGGTATTCAGTAATTTGTATTATCTGTATAACTGTATTCTTTTTGGCATGTATGTGATGATGGTGATAATAATAATAATGATGAAATGCCATGGAAAATGTGGGTTCAGAGAATGATTAACAAGAAGTAACCCCCCACAATCAAATTAGGATGGATGCTGATTGAAAACTGGACTTAGTATTTAACTGGACGAAATTTAGTTGTATCTATGTTTTACTCAGAGGTAGGGATGAAATCCAATTCAGGACTCAGTTAAAGCCTAATCTATGAAAGTCACACTTTTCAAAAGAATACGTAAACTGAAACACAGCTATAACGCAAAATTCGCACAGCAAAAATTCAAAATCTGCTATGCAGTTCACCAACCAAACAAATATTAAAGGCATCAATTCGGGAGAAATGTGCATAAAATTGAGTGTTTTGGTAAAAATAATAATGCGCAAAAATGCATCACACATCAAAAGTGCGTACAAATATGTGTTTAATAGGAGAAATTCACACAAAAACGCTAATGGATTTTCATTGGGGGGGGGTTATGCTGCAAAATGTGGATAACTGAATTTAACTGATTTTATATCTATTGCTTTTTGTATTTTTACTGTTGCTACAATAACTGCTTTTGTTTCTGATGTTTTTGATCTGTTTTATATTTGTTTTATGGTTCTCTTTTGTAGGCTACCTTGGAAATCTAGATTGATAAAATTATGTTTATTTATTTTATTTTTCAAAAAAGATAACTGAATTTAATATGGGGGTGTGTGAGAAATTGTGAGAGGGCCAAAATGGACAGTTTCTTTTATTACTAAACAAGTTCATTTATTTCATTGGATCTATTCTGAGTAAACCTTTGTTGAATACAATCCTATGCCTGGTCTTTAATGAGCATTCATTCTAATTTGCTTACTCAAAGCTTTCTTGCTTATTTGACCACAGGTCACAGAATCGCTGAATTTTAATGGTGAAAGCTGCAACAAGGGTTATCTAGTTCAACTCCCACAATGCACAAATCTGAGACAAAAAATCCCTGATAGATGGCCTTCCAGCTTCTCTTTAGACACCTCCAGTGATGGAGAGTTTATCACCTTCTAAAGGAGCCCATTCCACTGCCCAACAGCCCTTGCCATCAGAAAGATCTTCCCAGTATTCGGTCTGAATCTCCTTACAGTACTTGTAATTTGGATCCATTCATCTGGTTTCTACCCTCTGAACCTGCCGAAAACAAGCTTGAGCGTTCATCCTGATTTGCTTGCACAAAGCTTATGCGGTGCTTAGACCACGGGGGTTGTGGCCAATTTTAGCCTTACTCAGGGTAGACCCACTGAAACTTAATGACCATGACAAACTTAGGTTCACTCATTTCACAGCTCAGTTTGCTAAGAGCAAACTGTGTTTATGGAAGACAATCTTACTTGGCTATGAGTGATTGCCAAATGGGTGCTGATAACGCCAAGGTTGCAGATTCGATCTCCATATGGGTTCGCTGCCTATTCCTGTACTGACCACGGGTCTTGCTAGCTAGGGAGGATGGTAGTTGTAATCTAAAAGCAGCTGGAGACCCAAGTTTAGGAAATACTGATGATCCTCAGGGTCATCTTTCCATCTCAACAGTTCTATAATCCTATGGTTCCATGATTTCAGTGGGTCTATCAAACTAGTCATAGTCATTAATTTCAGTGGGGCTTCCTTGAGTAGAACTGGTACTGGCTACAACCCCATGGTCTAACCACCACGTACCGTATTTTCCTGTGTATAACATGCCCCCATGTATAAGACGCCTCTTATTTTTGAGGACTCCAAATTGAGGAATTGGGGGGATATTGTATCCGTGTATAAGACGACCCACAATTCTGAACATAATTTTTAAATAAAAAAAATTCTAGTCTTTTTTTTTTAAAAAAAAATCATTTTTATTAATTTTCCAATAAAAAACATCCAATTAAATATCCAATCATAATACTTCAATTAAAAACCAAAAACCAAAATAAAAAAGATCAAATTATAGTCCAAATTGTATTTATTAATTTCTTGGGGCTCCCCAAGTCTGGGGATTTCTTATACATTCTAGTCTTATAAATGGAAAAGTATGGTAAGCAAATCAGGCTTAAGAACAGATAATCTGAAGGAGCATCCTCTCTCTCTCTGAAACACATCTTGTTTTTAGCAAGATGCGCATAGAAATGCACAAGAATGAACACCCCCGGAGCTGGTGCGTTTCATTCTGAACTGTGAGAAACATATGCTGAGGCATATTATGTTTGTTTGTTTGGAATCAGACATGTTGTGCCTGTCTGCCTGTCTGTCTGCTTGTAGTATGTCTTTAACCCAGAGAAACAATTAGACTCTCTTGGCTTTTGATTTGCCAGAGGAGAAGAGATTGCAGAGCAAGTGGATAAAAACAGGCAGAGCGGAGCCTTCAGCAGTGCGTAAGGATGCCATGGGGGAGCCTTGGGCACTCTTCCCCGACTGTGCAAGAAGGGGGCTATCCCTGCAAAGTCTTGGCGGGCGTGTGGCAGCAAAAGAGGTGAAACTCTGCCTTTGCAATGGACAAATGTCAACTGCTGTCGTCAGACGCTTAGCAGTTTGTTCACACTGTCAGGGAATTATGCTTCTTTCAGTGGCCCAGCCAACACGCCCCCCCCCCCCACTCCCACCGCAAAGATTGGTTTTGTGAACTAAGGCTGATTGAGCATGCTTAGACAACATAGGCCCATGAGAGAGCTCACACTACAATACTAATACTAATATTTTTATGCTGTCCATCTGACTAGGTTACCCCAGCCATTCTGGGTGGCTTCCAACAAATCAAGAACATAAAGCACAGTAAAACATCAAACATGTAAAACTTCCCTATACAGGGATGCCCTCAGATGTCTTTTAAAAGTTATATTAAATTTATTTCCTTGACATCTGACGGGAGGGTGTTCCACAGGGCAGGTGCCACTACCGAGAAGGCCCTCTGCCTGGTTCCTTGTAACTTCGCTTCTTGAAGTGAGGGAACCACCAGAAGGCCCTCAGAGGAGGACCTCAGTGTTCAGGCTGAGAGATAGGGATGGAGACGCTCCTTCAGGTATACTGGGCTGAGGCCGTTTAGGGCTTGAAAGGTCAGCACCAACACTTTGAATTGTGCTTGGAAGCACACCCTGCTTGGTGTGCATAAGGTCCCAGCTTCAGCCCCCTCCATTTCCAGGCAAAGCTGGGACAAACTCCCTGCCAGAAATCTTGGAGAGCCCCTGCCAGTCGGTGCATACAATACTGAGCTAAATGGCACTGGCAGAGGAAGGGCAGTGTGGTGGGTGCAGTCTGCCCCGGGTGTCATCCCTGAGGGGGGTGACATTGCCACCCCACCACCCTGGGATGCTCGCCACAGGTGGCGCCCCCCTGGGATGCTTGCCCCGCCCCTGTGGGTGGCTGGCCCTGCCCCTGGGTGCTGGACCAATGGCCTGACTCAGTACAAGGCAGCTTCCTGCTGATATATATATATATATATATATATATATATATATATATATGCAGGTTTTGGTGTCTTCGGGTGTCTTCCCGTGTAAGAGTCGGGGTGTCTTACTCTTACACGGGAAGACACCCGAAGACACCAAAACCTGCATTCCTGTACCCGTGAAAATCTACGAAAGCAAATATATATATATATATATATATATATATATATATATATATATATATATATTTGCTTTCGTAGATTTTCACGGGTACAGGAATGCAGGTTTTGGTGTCTTCGGGTGTCTTCCCGTGTAAGAGTCGGGGTGTCTGTGCGACGTTTCGACGAGGTCTCACTCGTCATCTTCAGGCTGGTGCTTTCGGCTTCTTGTTACTGGAACAGAGCAGAATCTGGTGTTTGAGTTCCTATAAATACTGTTGAGGGGTGTGGTGTATAGCCTCCAACGTTCTGGGCAGATAGGAAGTTCCTAGATTAGTGTGCCTTTTCTTCTTTTGTTCCTTAATTACTTGAGGGATATCTTGAGTGATTTCATGAGTGATATTCTGAATACCACTGGGTGGGTCATTAAGTGTAGATTCGTTGCTAAAGCTTTCGTGTCTTGACCTCTTGAGCTTGTGAAGAGTTTTTCTGAGAAGATGGCTGTGCTGCATTTAGTTGTGCTCTGGCTTGGCTTCGTGTATAGGGGCGAGCTATGGTTTTGTGCCTTGTGCCAGCCAGATCTGTGTAGGGATTGCAGGGGGGTGCAGCATCCGGAGGTGCCACTATAGTTTGGCTACTGGATGGAGTCTGTAATATGTCTGTGGAGAGGGTCTGGGTTTGGGTCTGGTGTGGTTGATTGGTGACGGCGTTCTGTGTGCCTCTGGTTCTGGTGTCGGTTTTTGTGGGGAGGGCTAAAGGCACACTAATCTAGGAACTTCCTCTCTGCCCAGAACGTTGGAGGCTATACACCACACCCCTCAACAGTATTTATAGGAACTCAAACACCAGATTCTGCTCTGTTCCAGTAACAAGAAGCCGAAAGCACCAGCCTGAAGATGACGAGTGAGACCTCGTCGAAACGTCGCCCAGACACCCCTACTCTTACACGGGAAGACACCCGAAGATACCAAAACCTGCATTCCTGTACCCGTGAAAATCTACGAAAGCATATATATATACACACACACACACACACACACACACACACACACACGAGAAATTGTTTTAGTTGTGTTTTTATACATTACACATACACAAGTCTGCTTATTATTAAATTGCTTTGATAAACTGAATCAAATTCATGGACAGTGTCAATATAACACTGGAAGACCATTCATTTAATGCACACCAAAGATTTAACTGAGCAGAAAGCTCAAGTAAAAATACCACCCAATAACTTCTCAACAAATGAAGCCCCAAAGTGGGTGTCATTAGCACCTAGTAACACCCCACCCCTTTCAATATTTTATTCTCAACCCTCAAAAGCCAGAAAACCCACTTTGGAAGATATTTTGGAAGTGGTTCCCTTGTGAAGGGTTTTCAGGGCTGGAAGAAGGAAACTGCTGGCAAACACAGAGGGGGTGTACCCAGTGCTGCACCTACTCAGAGTATACCCATTGAAATGAATGGCCATGGCTCACTTCTGTCTATTAACTGCAGTGGGTCTGCTCTGGGCAAAACGCTGTTGAGGGTAACCCAGACTCTTTCGCCTACTCGCAGTTCTTCTGGAAACAATGCTCTAAACAAATGTTGGGAGGGTGCAAGAGGATGACAAGCAGTGAAGGGAGAGCCAATGGGGTGAATGGGGCAATGCCCCACTCATCTCCTACTGTCTTCTGTCAGATACAAACTATCTTCTTACTTATAACCAACCAGGGGGTGGTAATGCCTTTGTCCACTGTTGGGCTTCCTGCCTCCTTCTGCCTATTAGTCCCAAGGGGAACCAACCACCAAAGGTGTCCTTTCCTTTTCCAATACAAGTGGTACAACCAATTTCTAGAAGAAGTTATCTTGTGAACTGCCCTGAGAGATTGTGATGAAGGGAGCTATATTATTAACAACAACAACAATTCAGATCAAAACCCCGAGGAGCGACAAATCTCAAGGCAGCGAGTAATGAACCCCACCTCCTGTTCCTGCCACAAGCCAACCAGACTGGGATGAAGATGCTACTACCCGGGCTATCAGAAGAACCTGTTCTGGATCACATCAAAGGCACACCTAGACTCTCATCCTGGTAGCTGATCAGGTGCCTCTGAGAAGCCCACACAAAAGGGGCATGAAGGTGACAGCAGACTCACATCCTTGCTCTCCAGCAACTGGTATTCAGAGGTAGACTTTCCTTAATCTTGGAGGCTCTGTCAAAGCCATTGACAGACCTCTCCAACTCCAGGGAAGTGTCTGATGTCTTTGTAAAGCCATCTAACGCAGAGGCAACCATTTCCACCTCTTGCTGCAATGAACAGTTATGTACTGCTCGAAGAATAATACTTTCCAGTTACTCCTGGTCTACTGATTTCATTGGGCAGCCCTACATACTCAGCTTGACTTGACTTGACAAAGTTTTGTTCTTAATCTAGCTTTCCAAAGAAAATGTTATTGCACGTTGTTCTGCTTTTACGTAAAACATTTAGTTTTTACATTAAGTGGTGGTAGTGGAGAATCTACAAATAAACACATACATGATTTTTGCATGTTGCTAGGTGTCTTTCCCTGGGACAAGTGTTGCTGGACTTCAACTCCCATCAGCCCCAGCCAGCATGGCCAATGGGCAGAGAGGATGGCAGTTGTAGTCCACAATGTCTGGAGGGACTTCCCTCCTCTAGAGTGAACCTTGGTGGCTGAAATTTAT
This sequence comes from Podarcis vaucheri, assembly GCF_965113315.1. Taxonomy (NCBI): domain Eukaryota; kingdom Metazoa; phylum Chordata; class Lepidosauria; order Squamata; family Lacertidae; genus Podarcis; species Podarcis vaucheri. The sequence goes on along the minus strand of NC_138765.1, from coordinate 71,180,840 downwards.
GTGTGGTCCAGCCTCCTCTTTCCACCTGACAGTGGTGCAGAGTAGCAACTAATAGACTCTAGACTTAACAGCCCACTTCCCTTTAAGGTGGTCAGTTTCACTTATTTCACAATGCCTGAGTCAGCCCAGGATTTCATAGAATCGTTGAGTTGAAAGGGACCCAATGGTCATCTGGTCCAACCGCTTGCAATGCAGGAATCTCAGCTAAAGCATCAATGACAGGTGGGCATCCAACCTCTGGTTAAAAACATCCAAGAAGGAAAGTCAACAACCTCCAGAGGGAGACTTTTCCACGGTCGAACAGTCTGAAAGTTCTTCCTGGTGTTTAGTCGGAGTCTCCTTTCTTGGAACTTGAAACCATTGGTTCCAGTCCTACCCACCCAGAGTAGGAGATAACAAGCTTGCTTCCTCTTCCATGTGACAACCCTTGAGATATCACATATATTTAAACCGCAGCCCACCTTGGCCAGCCATAAAGCTTCTGAAAAATCCGTACTCCCCGTCATCTGGTAGACTGCTCCTGAACACGGAGGCTCCATTCCGCAACGGGGACTAGCAGCAGCCACTGAGGGCCAGAGAGCTAGCCTATCCCCCTGGGGGATGCGGTGAGTGAGATGGCCGCAGAACGGATGCATCTCACACCCCTCGCAGCGAATCTCCATGTGCACAGAGGCTTCTGAGGCCACATGTCCAATTCTCCGCCCCGTCCCCCAAATATGCCGGATTAACCCTCTCTATCCTGGAAAGCTCTAGGGAAGCGCTGGGCAAGCCCTTTCCCCGGCGAGAGCGGAATCCACAAGAGCGCGCAGGCAGGGCGCAAAGGCCGGCGACGTGCCCAAGTCCTCGCGCTCGCCGGCCTCCTGGCGCGGCCCTGGCGAGGCAAGCGGGCGGAGCGGCGGCGGCGGCGGCAGCAGCAGCAGCCCCTCGCTCGCCGCCCCCTCCCCCCGCCAGTCTCCTCCCCGCGCCCCCTCCCCTCTGCTCCCCTCCCCTCGCCGCGCCTGCCTTTGCAGCATCCCGAGCCTTCCAGGCAGGCAGCCGGCCAGCCCAGCGCGCCTCCGTCCAGAAGCCGCGGCTCTAGCTCCCTCTCCCAGAGCGCCAGGCGGACACGGTGGCGGACGGAGCGAGCGAGCGAGCGTCCAAGCGGGGCGCGAGCTAGCCAGGCAGCGCCCCCTCCCCGATCCTCCTCCCTACCCCACTCCAGCCCCCGATCCTCCTCCTCCTTCTTTCCCCCCCGCCGGCCTTGCCGCTCTCCTCGGAGCTCCATGGCCGCCTAGAGCCCCTGAGAGCGCCGCGCCATGGAGCCGCCGCCGGGCCCGGGTGCGCTCCTGCTTCGGCTCGGGCTCCTGCTATTGCCGCCGCTGCTGCGCCTGGCCGCCGCCGTGGAAGGTGAGTGCGAGCGGGCGGCGACGAGGATGCTGAGCCGGGAAGGGCGCCCCGCGACGGCCAGCGCTCGGGGTTTTTTTGTGGGGAGGTGGTGGGTGGCGAGAGGAAGGGGGAGGGTCGAGGGTAGGGGAGCCGAGGCCGCTCAGCAAGAGCCCTTCCTCGGACCGGGAGAGCCAGCACCGCGCCGCTCTTTCTCCGGCGCCGGCTGCGGCTCCCAGCCCCCCTCGACGGGCGGCGCTCTCTGGGAAGCGGTCGCTGCCTTGGCAAACGCGCGCCGGAGCCCGGAGTCCGGGCGCGCTGAAAGGCCGCTCCCTGGCCCGGTCTGGCCTGGCTGGCAGCGGCCGGGAGGAGGAAGGAGGCCCGGCCAGCGAGTTGCCTACGAGGATTTCGTGAGGGCGGCCCGGACTGGGCTGGGCTGGGCAGCAGTAGCTTCTCCTACGGTGGCTCCTCCAACGTGGCTTTGCCATTCGGATTTTGAAAGCTGCCTCGCTTCCTGGCGTTGGCGCGGCTCTGCTTCCAGAGCGTGGTTGGGCTTTTGTGCTGGTGGGGGAATGGAAAGGGAACGGGCACGGGCACGATGCTTGGGAGGTGGCCGCAGCCCAGGCTGGAACTTGCTCTCTCGTTTTGGGTTGCAGGAGGAGAATAGGAGAGCCCTCAGGAACCAGCGGGAATGGTGCCTGGGCTGTCGCCTCATCCTTTGACATCCTTTGACAGGTGGCCGTCACCTGGGGTGCTTAGGGACACAGGAAGAGGCAGGCCGTCTAGCTCAATATTGCCCACACTCTGTGGCAGCTCTGTAGCAGTTCAGCAGGAAGCCTTTTCTAGAGATGCCAAGGGTTGAATCTGGGACCTTTTGCCTGTGAAGGCCTATCCCAAACAGGAACACTGAAAACTGTGAGTCAGAGCATCAATTCATACAGCTCTATATTGTCTACACTGACTGGAAGCAGCTCTCCAGGGTTCCAGGTAATGGCTCTTCCCAGGTCTCTGAGAAGGTGCCATGAATAGAACTTGGGATCTTCTGTATGTCAAACCTTTCATCTTCCATGAGGACAGGATGGTCCTCATTAACTAGCAGGAATGATGTCCCCACATGAACGGCCTCATCCTGTGACAGTTGGTCAGAAATTTGGGGAGGGGGGGAGCAGAAGAAAGGTGGGCTGCCCTTAGTGGCCAGCAGGAGCCGACATGTTCTGCAAGGTGGAGTAACAATGGGCTGCCTTCACTGACCCTCTAGGAGAAATGTGATGGATGTTCTCATCTCACAGGTTTTGCCCTACTTGGTGCTTGTGCGTATGTGTTTATGAATGGGTTGCGCTCACGGCAGCAAGGCTGATGCATGAATGGACCTCATCCTGCAGTCACACAGCTAGGAAGTGGTCTGGAGGGGGTGATGGACCGCCTTCACTGACCACCGTGAATGAATGTTGCTTGTGCAACGCCATTTTGAGACACAAGTCGCAGGGCTGGTTCTGCCTCCCCCCATTCTGTCTCCGCAGAGATAGAGCACCCATCTTCCCTCTCCATTTCCTGCTAGATGTGGGCCCAGATGGACCTGGAAGTTACCACCTGGTGCTCTAGTATGACATGCTAAGTGAAAAGCCCAACTCTTGGCCATGTGCAATGTGCTGTGGCCTTCCTTCCTGGGAATACACCAAGCACAAATCCAAGACATGACATGCAACAGTCACTTTTAGGGGTGTGTCATTCCCCACCCCCACCCACGTCCAGGACTGAGGCAGGCACACATTTTGCTTCATGATTTGGGAGCCACTTACTGCCCTGTTGGAAATTCAGCTTTTTTCTCCCCCAGCTTCCTGGTGGTGAACTGGTGGCAACCACAGATGCCAAATATTTTCGTTGCAGTGCTGACCGCGTGGAACTAGATTTGTGAGCAGGATTATTGTTGCAATATTTGGGGTTCTGCAGGCTTTTATGTATTTGCAGAAGTTCAGGGCAAGAGGGTTAAGAAATGGAGAAACACCTGCTTGGGGGGCAGCCCCCCTCCATGCTCTAGTTGTCTTGTAGCTACAGATTCATCAGTCATGACTTCCTTGGGTTTCTAAGGGTACTCTCAGATCCTGTCCTGTTGATTTGATTTTTGGGAGCGGGTGGATGGGTTCCAGATGATGTGACTTCTCATGAGAATTCCCTTACCCCAGTTAAAACCATTTAAACCACTGTTCTCTGCAACAAAATACTCAACGTGTGTGTGTGTGTGTGTGTGTGTGTGTGTGTGTGCAGGGAATCCACCACAATGTAAATATTGAGTTGTGTGTGGATGGATCACATGCCTCAAGCAGAATGCTGTAGATCCATGAATGCAGCCACCAATATTATTATTTTTTAGCTTTAGAGAGGGGTGTGGTGTTTGGATTTCAGTTGAAGCAGCTTTTGGAGTGGCTGTTTAAACCTATTCTCATTTGTTTTCCAAACCCAAGACTCCTTCCTCCACACACACACACCCCAATGGGTTTAGGAACATAGGAAGCTGCCTTCTACCAAATCCAACCATTGGTCCATCCACCTCATTACTACATGCTTTCCAGCATTTCAGGCAAGGGAGCATTCCCATCCTTACCTGGAGATGCCAGGGACCTCCTGCATGCAAAGCTGATTCTCTGCTGCTTAGCTAAGGCTCATGATGCTCGGTCAGAAGCAGCTGAGAGAGAGAGATTGTGTGATTTAGAGCCAGCATGCAGCATGGAGGAAAGTGTGAACAACCCCTTTCCCCAGCTCTATTGGTGTAATCAAAATTGGAATCCCAGTGGCTATATATATTTATATAAAGCACTAAAGCAAAGAACGAAAAAAAGCTTGGGAGATCTGATAACAGCTCCCCTGTGTCAATTTTGGCATTAAGATTCTGCCAAAGCCAGACTTCTATTGCTTCCCGCCCCCTTCCCCGCCCCATGTGAACTTGGTTACCTAAAATACTGTCATTGCAGGAAGTGCCCAAGTACAGGAAATACTCCTGTCTGAAATCCTGCAGAGCTGCTGTTAGTCAGAGTTGACAACACTGAGCTAAACGGATCAATTGTCTAGCAGCTTTCCATGTCTTAAGGGAAGGGCCTCAGTTCAGCAGTAAATCAGGTTTGCATGCAGAATGTCCCAGGTTCAATCCTTTGGCAAATCTAGCCAAGGGTTAGGTGCACTCTTATGTAACTGATTGATCACCACATTCCTGCAGATAGCACCTTCTAAGGAGGTCTGTTCCTCACAATGTAGAAAAAGGGCCTTTAGTGTGGTGGCACTGACCCTTTGGAACACCTTGTCCTTGAATATTAGGCAGGTGCTGTTTCTGGTGCCTTTTCCAAGCAGTTTCCTCTTCCAGCTATCATTTTAAGCCCGAAAACCTTCCGAGTGTTTGTCTGAACAGGAATTGTGTTAAAGGTTGCTGTTGTTGTTGTTGTTTTAATTATGGTTTTGTCACTTGCTGTTTGTGGCCCTTGGCTTATTTGAGAATAATAACAAATAAACATATGGGGATCGCTGGCATGGAGTAAGGAGACAGAGGAAAGTTTCTCTCTCACACACACAACAGCAGAACCTGTGGACACCCATGAATGTTGGAAAATTCAGGACAGAGGAAAGAGAAAGGACTTCTTCATGCGGTACATGGCTAAACTATGGAACTCATTCCTGCAGGAGGTGTGATTCAGCAGGGCTCTTTTTCCCCTTTTCCTTTTCAGCAAAGCTTTTCTTGGGACTGGCAGCAATGACTCTCTCAAGTTTCAGACCAGGAGGCTCTTGCAGCCTACTTGGAGGAATGAACCTGGAACTTTCTGCATGTAAAGCAGACGCCCAAATCTAAGCTGCAGCACTTAACGCTATTCTGTTCTAGAGATGCATTCAATTGATGTCTTTGGCAATATTTGAGAGGTCCCAGCTTAAGATTTGTCATGTTTAGCACCTTATAAAAAAATCAAAACAAGAGTTGCCAACAAGGCTAAAGCACCTGGATTTTGACCATGGTGGTGGGATGCAGGGTTCAGATTCAGAATTTACATGGAACACTGCATGCACTAGTTTTTGGATCTGTGGCCTAAGGCAGTTAAAGGTTTCATAACACCTGAAGCTTTTTATTTTCACCAAAGTCAGCGTGAACAGTAGTGTGTGTGTGTGTGTGTGTGTGGAGAGAGAGAGAGAGAGAGAGAGAGAGAGAGAGAGGGAAGCTGTTACACAAAAGCAAAATGCTTCCTTCCCTTTCAATGCCTCTAAGAGGGCAGAGATGTAGATACTGTATTGGAGTGCACAATCCCCATTAGCAATGGCAAGCATGGCCAGTGACCAGGGATAATGGGAGTTGTAATAATAATAATAATAATAATAATAATAATAATAATAATAATAATTTATTTATACCCCGCCCATCTGGCTGAGTTTCCCCAGCCACTCTGGGTGGCTTCCAATCAAGTATTAAAAACAATACAGCATTAAATATTAAAAACTTCCCTGAACAGGGCTGCCTTCAGATGTCTTTTAAAAATAGGATAGCTACTTATTTCCTTCACATCTGAAGGGAGGGTGTTCCACAGGGTGGGCGCCACTACCAAGAAGGCCCTCTGTCTGGTTCCCTGTAACCTTACTTCTTGCAATGAGGGAACCACCAGAAGGCCCTCAGCGCTGGATCTCAGTGTCCGGGCTGAATGATGAGGGTGGAGATGCTCCTTCAGGTATACAGGACCGAGGCCGTTTAGGGCTTTAAAGGTCAGCACCCACACTTTGAATTGTGCTCGGAAACGTACTGGGAGCCAATGCAGATCTCTCAGAACTGGTGTTATGTGGTCCCGGTGGCCACTCCCAGTCACCAGTAGTTCAAAATATCTGGAGGGCCAGGTGTAGACCAGATGTAGAGCTTGAACGGGAAACATGTGGCCCTTTAAATGGTGTCGGACTGCAACTCCCATCATTTGGAGGGCTGGAAGTTCCTCATTCCCACTTTAGAGAAGGAATTAAGCTGCCTCAAAAGCACCAACCAATAATACCTTTTAGGCTTAAGCTTGTCTCTCCTGGGACCTTCCCAGCTGAGTCCTTTGGATATTTACACTGGTGTTCTTGAATGAAGGGCTGTGGGTTCTAATCCAATGCCATCTGTCTGGAGAAGGCATCCCGTGACACAGATCTCTTCCCTGGATAGAAGCAAGGCAGGATGCTTTGAGAAACAGAAAATGAAACAGAAACACTCGACTGGCCTGCAGTGTGTGCATTGCTGATGCTTTCAAAGATAATGCTTTGCAGAGCCAAGCAGAATCACAAAAGAAACAGATGGGCAGGGAAAGAGTGGCCCTGGCTGCAGTCGTGGGAGATCTCCCACTGCTAGACATAAACAGGGAAATGTTAATGTCAAAGAAAGACAAGAGCGTGATCGGATGTGCACATTTAAATCCCACATTTGAATCTGGAACCATCTGAGGCTGGTGACAGCTACCCCATCTTCAGTGGCATCTGCGATGGCACTAAAGGTCTCCATCTGAAATGCAACAACCTGCAACTAAAATATTTACGCTAAATATTTTTAGATCAGCGCATCCAGGTTTGAAATAGAGAGAGAGAGTCCTCTTTATTTGTGGAAGGTGAACAAGGGAGAGTTCCTTTTGCATCTGGTGACAGGATCTACTTTTTAAAAAATAGGAAGTGGGGGGAGAATTTTCTCCTGCTCTTTATCTCCCCTTTTCATATCCACCAAGAATTGTGTGTGGGGGGGAGAGAATACCTCTTGTCATTGGTGGCAACAGGAGGGTGTTTCTCTTTTGGGTCACGGGGCGAGGGGAAGAGTCCTGATAGGCCAGCAGCACTGATGATGCCGGTGATTTAGACAGCACCATCCACGTAAGTTGCTCTGGAGAAAGAATGAGATGACAGGTCCAGGCCTCTGAGCAGTTTACAGTCTAAAAATAGGCAGGAGGGAGACAACAGACGATGGGAAGCCGGGAAAGGGTATGTCATTCTTGCACTGCAACATCAGGAAGTGCCTTGTGTTGAGTCAGGTCGTTGGTTTGTCTGACTCGGGGTTGTCTACATTTGGGACAATGGAGATGCAAATGGAGTGGCCTCCAGACAGACTGTTGGACTCCAGTTCCCATCAGCCTGTATCTCCAATGGTCGATGGGAATTGTAGTCCAATGTCCATCCTTACTGGGGGATGTCAGGGATTGAACTCAAAAGCTTTTGCATGCAGCTGAGCTTCGGATGCTGCTAATCTGCACAGAAATCTGCCTTACACTGTGTCACAGTGTACCTAGTGGCTCTGCTGGATCTCAGACAGGGGTCTTTTCCAGCCCTAACTACTAAGGGCCACATACCTTTCTGGGTAACCTTCCGGGGGCTGCATATCAACAGTAGAAGAAGGAGTTTGGATTTGATATCCTGCTTTATTACTACCAAAGGAGTCTCAAAGTGGCTAACATTCTCCTTTCCCTTCCTCCCCCACAACAAACACTCTGTGAGGTGAGTGGGGCTGAGAGACTTCAGAGAAGTGTGACTAGCCCAAGGTCACCCAGCAACTGCATGTGGAGGAGCAGGGAATCGAACCCGGTTCACCAGATTACAAGTCCACTGCTCTTAACCACTACACCACACTGGCTCTCAGACAGGACAGAGGCAGAAGTGGGTGGAGAAACACATATAAGGTTTATCTTTCTATAGTACCCTAGCTATTCTCAGCCCTCCCTCTCTGTCCTCCAAGAAGCATCATTAGAGTTCAAGGAGAAAGTCCAGCCAGGCAAAAACACTCTGGAGGGTGTAGAGCAGGGCCAGATGTGGACTGGGAAGAGGAGGGGTGGTTTGGGAAATTGCAGAGAGCTAGAGGAAGAGGGCTGCATTTAGTCACCAGACCTGACGCTCCTCATCCCTGAATTAAAATGTCACAAAATTGTGAACAAAATGTCGAGTTCTCCAGAACTTTTCCATCAGCTAGATGTTAACCAAATTGGATTTGGGGTTCAGAGGGAAGAGAGAAGGGGAAACTGGGCTTTATGTTGAAACTTAAAGGTTGGCTGTGCGTAACAGCTTGGAGATGGAGTTCCACAGATTAACGGCATGAAGTTCTTTTCTCTGTCCGAACTCTTCCAACATTCTGCTTCATTGGATGTCCACGAGTTCTAGCATAGAGGGAAAAACTTTTATCTATCCACATTTGGCTTCATGCCTGTTTAGCTTCAACTTCAGATCCAGGAGCGACAGGCGATTCACTAAGGTGGTGTGTGATTGTTTTTTCAGGCTGGGGGCCGGTTTACAAATTGACCCCCGAGACATGAAAAGTCAGAGGGGATGAAGTCGTGATAGGAGGGATCACAGAGAAATGTCAGCAGAGCACATTCTAAACTGGGGTGTGTGTTTTTTTGGGGGGGATGTTTTAGATAGTTTTTGCATTTTGTTTTTACGTTGTGTATCTGTTTACTGACCTGGAGTCCTTGGGGAGAGAGGACAGGCTACAAATTCAATAAAAGAATAAATAGCAAGGATTTGCTTGCATGCAACATCCAAGCTCCAGAGCTGTCCAAGGTCCATTGCTCAGGCTCAAGAAGGAGCAAAGCTGTCACTGACATGGCAGGAGGCTTCACAGCTTGTGATGGGATTTGTCAATGTTGGTGTCTCTCGGTTTTCTCCACACACACCCCAATCTTATGTCCAGTTCTCCATCACTCTGCATCAGTTTGCATTTTAAAAAAGCAAAAAATAACCAGCATTTTACTGTGCATTCCTCCCAATATAGGAGACTGCCTTAAAAGTGAATTAGATCATTGCCCCATCTAGTCCAGTATGGTCTACACTGACTGGCATCACCTCTTCAGGGTTCCCAACAGGGGGACATTCCTAGCTATATCTGGAGATGCCAAGGACTGAGCTTGGGATCTACCACAGAGCACTGACCCTTCCCACCATAGGAAACTGCCTCATGCTGATTCAGACTGCTCGTTCAATTAAGTCAGTATTGTCTACTCTGACTGGCAGCAACTCTCCAGGGTTTATTTTAACTTTTAATTCCTTACATGTGCCAAGGGGCCCACGGTGGTGTGAAATGTTTCTCTTCCCCAAATTTTAGTCTCTCAACCACCCTGTGATATAATACATATAGGATAGTGTTAGGCTTCGGGGAATCAGCTTCCTCCCCTGTAAATAAGCAGATCAAACAAAAGGAAATTCTTACAAGTCAGTTCCTTTAATAAATAAGGGACAAAGGAAAGCATCTACCTAGGAATGGCGGTGCTCCCAATTAAGGCTCACACCCCTTCCATCCCTATTAATCTACGTCACTCCTACGTCTTGTCATCTGAGCTTGTAGCCTCTGCGCTTTCTGTTCTGAGACTTTCTGAGCTCTTCTTGACCTTGGGGAGGGTGGAGGAATGCTGTCCAATGACTGTGAATCTGTTAACCCTCTCTCTTCCAATGTTTCCTCTCCTAGCTGTTCCCTATCCAGTATCTCCCAGCTTCTGCCTTCTGAACTATGCCCCTCTTTAAGCCACTGTTTCAAATCTATACTGTCCTCCTGCTCCTGAGAAGATTCAGGAGATTCAGAAGAGCAGGAGCAGAGGGATAGGGAGGCTCCCACCATTCCTCCTCAGTGCTGTTCTCCTCAGTACAGTCCCTGACAGATAGCTAAATTAGTAGAGCATGAGACTCTTAATGTCAGGCTTATAGGCTTGAGCCCCATGTTGAGCAAAAGATTTCTGCATTGCAGGGGGTTGGACTAGATGACCCTCGTGGTCCCTTCTGGCTCTACAGTTCTTTGATTCTATGATCCTATATCCTTTTAATGTGTTTATGGGAGGGGCGGTTATTGTTTTGTTTTTGTTTTGTATTTTTATCTTTTATTTTTATGCTGTGAGCTGCCCAAGGATCTATGGATGAAGAGTGGTACAGTGGTGCCTCACAAGGCAAAATTAATTCGTTCCGCGAATTTTTTCGTCTAGCGAATTTTTCGTCTTGCGAAGCACGGTTTCCCATAGGAATGCATTGAAAATCAATTAATGCGTTCCTATGGTCAAAAAAAGTCCAAACAAAGCTAAATTTGGTACAAAAAGAGTTTATTAAGTGCTCTTTAAAGTCACACATACTGTAAAGAGCATTTCAAAATTCAAATCCAGATATTTTTTTTAAAAAAACAGCAGTGTGGCCCAATGGTCACAGAAAATCATAAAAATGCAGAAAAAACCCACAAGCTTCCAGATTCTTGCAAACCCCTCCCCAACTGTTCCCCCAGCCACCCAGCACACAGAAATTCAAATCCAGGTTTTTGTTTTTTTTAAAAAAAAAGCAGAGTGGCCCAATGGGCACAGAAAATCATAAAAATGCAGAAAAAACACACACAAGCTTCCAGATTCTTGCAAACCCCTCCCCAACTGTTCCCCCAGCCACCCAGCACACAGAAATTCAAATCCAGAATTTTTTTGTAAAAAACAGCAGAGTGGCCCAATGGTCACAGAAAATCATAAAAATGCAGGAAAAAAACCACAAGCTTCAAGATTCTTGCAAACCCCTTCCCAACACCAAGTCCTTGAATTCCAAACACCCCAACCCAAAATCCAAAACCCCCCAAAAAAGTTTTAAAAGCTTAACTTACCAAATGGCTGCAAAAGAAGTTTTGGAAAAGCTTCAAAAATACCAAAGTCTTTAAAAACCTCAAAAAAGGCTACTATGTACACTGTGTTCTATGAGTTGCTCCTCAAAGTCAAGTCGCAACTGTATTAACGGTGTTAAGAAAAAGGAAACAAACTTGCAAGACGTTTTCGTCTTGCAAAGCAAGCCCATAGGGAAATTCGTCTTGCAAAGCAGCTCAAAAACAGAAAACCCTTTCGTCTAGCGACTTTTCCATCTTGCGAGGCATTCGTCTTGCGGGGCACCACTGTATATACCAGTGTTGTTAATAATAATAATAATAATAATAATAATAATAATAATAATAATAATAATAATAAATACAGTGGAAAAACAGTGAGCTTTATAGCTGAGTGGGGACTGAAATCTTGGTCTTCAACGCACTAACCACTAAAGCACACTGCCTTCAGGCTGCAACTCCCCCAGCCTGGTGAAACCAAGGCTTTAACCTAGGACCTTCTGAATCCAAGCCAGCTGCTCTACCGCTGAACTACATCACAATCGTACTGCATGCTTACTCAGACGTAAGTCCTATTGTGTTCAGGATTGCAACCTTGTAGTAGTTGTTGTTTAGTCGTTTAGTCTTATCCAACACTTCGTGACCCCATGGACCAGAGTACGCCAGGCACTCCTGTCTTCCACTGCCTCCCGCAATTTGGTCAAATTTATGCTGGTAGCTTTGAGAACACTGTCCAACCATCTCGTCCTCTGTCGTCCCCTTCTCCTTGTGCCCTCCATCTTTCCCAACATCAGGGTCTTTTCCAGGGAGTCTTCTCTTCTCATGAGGTGGCCTCAGCTTCAGGATCTGTCCTTCCAGTGAGCACTCAGGGCTGATTTCCATAAGAATGGATAGGTTTGATCTTCTTGCAGTCCATGGGACTCTCAAGAGTCTCCCCCAGCACCATAATTCTTCGGCAATCAGCCTTCTTTATGGTTCAATTGCAAGCTTAGAAGAACCCTTATTGTTCAGCCCCTGTTGAAAGTCCATTCTGCAGCCAAGGTCCTGAGTGGCATCTGCCAGCATCCTATCAAATAGTGGCAGAAGATCCCAGGTGAGTTTTGTGAGGGAAAGCAGACAGGTCTGGGGCTGTCAAATCTGGAGAATACAAAGCACATTGACTTCTTTCCCCCTCCTCGCTCCCCTTTCAAATATTTAAAAGCATGTCAGAAAGGAGAGGAAGAATCGTTGTTGTTTTTTATCCACCAAAGGTAGGACAAGGAAGACAGATCTGGGCTAAGCTGTGTCAGAATGTTCGAAGTGATAAGATCAGCCAAGCAGCCTGGGCGATTCACTTTCCTGAAGGGTTTCAAGAAGAGACTGAATGGGCACTGCGAGAGGTGGCCTTTTGGTACAGGGTGGGGAGAGCTTTATTAGTCTGATGGCCAGATTCTCATATGGGCAGCCTTCCAGGGGCCACCTGCCAGGGGTTGGCAGGACTAGAAGGAAAAGTGGGTGTGAATTTTAACAACTGTATAGTAGGCGAGGCTCTGCAAACCCTGACAGCCGCCTCTCTATCCTCCCTCCAGGCAAGCAAGAAGAATTGTCAGAGTTCAAGGACCCACTCCAGCCTGGGAAAAGCAAGAAAGGGGGACTGGTGAGGGGTGGCCTTGGGAGAAGGGTGTGTGGCTGGCAAGGCCTGAGGGCCACATAGAGAGGCCTGGAGGGCCGCATTTGGCTGCTGGAGCTACGGTTCCCCATCCCTGTTTCAGTACGTTAGATACCCTGCTAGATGGTGGTGGCTGTGATTAGGGTGATGATCAACATTATTAATAACAATTTCTATTTATGCATTAAATGTGTGATTGATATTGACCTTGAAGTGCTCTGGCAAATGAGGACACCAGCAAGCCTGAATCCAGGGCAAAAACACTTTGGATGCTTCGAGCAATAATTACAGGAAAGATTTGCTTAAACTTTAAATTGGATTTTTAATTAAAAAAAATCAATTATAGCCAGCCTCTCTCTCTCTCTCCTTCACCCTCCCCTCTCACACGCCTTTAAAAAGAATTAAATAACCTGATTTTAAAATGAAAACTGCACTTACTACAAACAGACATGCCTAAATACCATAGTTATCAGAATGGCTTAAAAAGACTTTTGTGGTGGTGAAGTACCTGTAGACTTTGCTCTCTAAATACAGCACAGCAGGTCATGTATTTATGATAATGGCAGGCAGGCAGGGGGCACTCTTGGCCTTACCTGGAGATGCCCAGGTATTAGGAAAGGCTAAGGGGGACGCAGGTGGTGCTGTGGGTTAAACAACAGAGCCTAGGACTTGCTGATCAGAAGGTTGGTGGTTCGAATCCCCGCAACGGGGTGAGCTCCCGTTGCTCGGTCCCTGCTCCTGCCAACCTAGCAGTTCGAAAGCATGTCAAAGTGCAAGTAAATAAATAGGTACTGCTCCGGTGGGAAGGTAAACGGCATTTCCGTGCGCTGCTCTGGTTCGCCAGAAGCGGCTTAGTTATGCTGGCCACATGATCCGGAAGCTGTACGCCGGCTCCCTCGGCCAATAAAGCGAGATGAGCGACGCAACCCCAGAGTCAGCCATGACTGGACCTAATGGTCAGGGGTCCCTTTACCTTTACCTTTAGGGGGGAAAGAATCTACTTTTCATGCAGAAGGTCCCATGGTCAATCTCCATGTAGGGCTGGGAAGCGTTTCTGCTGGAAGCATCTTCATGAGCTGCTGCCAGTCAGTGTAGACAATACTGAGGTAGATGGACCAGTAATATGACTCCATAAAAAGCAGCTTCCTATGTTGGGGGTTGAACCTGAGCTGTTCTGCATGCCGTGCTCCAGCTCTCTTGCTGATCTGCAGATGTTCCTAATGAACACATGTTAGAAAAGGAGTCCATCCGACTGGCAGAACAGGGTGCCAGACTAGGTGGGCCATGGGCCTGATCCAGCAGGCTCTTCTGGCGTCCTTCTGTCCCTGCCCCCATTGGAAGTGCCCTGCATCCCATTATGTCAGCTCTCTCCGATAGTGAGAGCAGCAATGTGGCCATCAGTTTTCTTCTGGGCAGAACAGCATGGGCTGTGGGGACCCTTGGAGTGGGGCATCTCTCCACTCCCCACCCCTCGTCATCCAAGCAGTGTGGATCTGCAGCTGAGCCCCCCTGCCATCCCCCAGATCAGCCTGGTTACGTGGCCTTTGACTGAGTTCATTGCTATACCCCGGGGCTTCCTCTGCAGTGCTGGGCTCTCTCTGTGTGTGTTTTATGGGTCGTGGGACTTTGCCAACAGTTGAATCACAGCTGAAACCTCGCAGAGCAGTCAAAAGAAATGTTGAGGCTGGGATTATGTTACCCGCCCTCCCTGTAAAAGACTCTATAAAGGGTCCATTAAGCAGCCGAAGGACCTTTCTTTTTGGCTGAAGGCTTCTGCTGGAGGATGGAGATTGCTTTGGTGGCCTTTGTTGGGATAAGAGTGTGGGAGGAGGGCTCTCCACAATGACAGACTCCTGGAACGTGACCTCAGAACTCATCTCTAGAACTCATCGCTTTGTCTTGTCCCTTGCAGGGGGGCAGAGTGTTTGTGTGTACTGAGCCCCCTGTTGGCTTGAAGACCCCAAGTGCTTGTTTTTTCAGGTGCCCCAAAGTATCAATTCTGGGGGGTTTGCAACCTTGATGGGGGCAAGGCTGCAGGATGGAGGACAACCCTTTTATTACTTTGTAGATGTGGAGCCTTGGTAGTACCTGGTAGCCATGCAGTCATGTTCAGAGGTCATAATATCCAGATTTTGTGGACAATGGAGGACCCTTGTGGGATACCAAGATGCATCTGTGGGGGCTTCTTGGTTGTTCCACTGCCCTTGGAAGTTTGGATGAAGTTGTGGGCTGAGAGAGGATGGTCTCTCTGGCAGCCCTTAAACTGTGGGATACCCTCCTCACAGAGGTGAGTCCAGTACCTTATCATACAGTGTTTGTCTTATGCTGAAGAGACCTCTTTACTCTGACCTTTAACACACACACACACACGTATGAAAGATGGAGCAAACAAATTTCTCTCTGCTGCTCTAGAGGGTAGGACCCAAGCCAATGGATTCAAATTACAAGAAGAGTGATCCCAACTAAACATCAGGAGAACTTTCTAATGGTAAGAACTTCTTGACAGTGGAATGTACTACCCCAGAAGGTGGTAGACTCTGTTTCATTGGAGCTTTCTAAAGAGAAGTCGGATGCTCCTCTGTCAGGGATTTTTTAGCTGTGATTCCTAAATTGCAGGGGGTTGGACCAGATGATCCTTGGGGTCCATCCCAACTACACAGTGGTACCTCGGGTTACATATGCTTCAGGTTACATACGCTTCAGATTACAGACTCCGCTAACCCCTCGGTTAAGAACTTAGTACCTCGGGTTAAGAACTTTGCTTCAGGATGAGAACAGAAATCAGGCTCCGGCGGTGCGGCAGCAGCGGGAGGCCCCATTAGCTAAAGTGGTGCTTCAGGTTAAGGACAGTTTTAGGTTAAGAACGGACCTCCAGAACGAATTAAGTACTTAACCCAAGGTACCACTGTACAAGTCTATGATTCACTGATTCTATATGTACATCTTTAGGACCATCTTCTGATTGCAAGTTGCTTTAACAGATGTTAATCATGGGTTGTAGCCAACTCGGACTTACTCAGAGTAGACCTGTTGAAATGAACTGACCTGTATGCCATGCCCATCAACTTCAGGCATGAGCAGAGCTAACATCGGAAGCAACCTGTTGTATTTTAATATTATCATCCTCCCTGGGACCTTATGGCAAATGATAGGTAAGATATCTACATCACCATTGCCTGATGCAGTGGGAAATGGGAGTCTGAGCTGGATTGCCCTTTGCCCTGAACCAGGCAGCCTCTTCTTATATAAACTGTCACAGTCTGCTGCATGCCCATTGTTTTGTCGTGTTCTGTTTGAGCTGGGAGGATTGCTGCCATGGTCGGAGGGATGCAGAGACTGGATATTCCTAGTTGCAGTTGCCTTGTAAGAATGAAAGAAAATACTGGGGGAGACTGTGCCGAGGGAAAATCCTGGGATTTGGACACCCTTCTCGAATCTAGCCGGCTTGCCAGTGCTGTCTGTTTCAGGGTCCTTTGTTTTTGGACAGAGCTGGAAATCAAACACTTCACGCCATATTTGGGCATATTTGGGGGGGGGGGAGAGAGATGTGCAACTTTGGAAGCGGGAATCCCCTTGCCGAAGATCATGTGCAAAGCCATGACTCGCTGTGCTTACCCTCAGCGGGGTTGGGAACATTTGCCTCTGCGCTCCAGCCTCCCCACCTAATGCTTTTGTTCAGCACTGAATATGCTCCCGGCGCTGCATTCTGCCTCCTTACGCTGCACATTTCTTTTAGCGCAGGGATTCGGAAATGTGGATGATTCATGCTGTTGCGTGTTTGGAAACAGCCTCTCGTTCACCCCTCTGTTGGTGAAAGTTTTGGACTGGGCCTCCTTGACACAAGGCAGATCCAGCTCTTCCTGATGGCAGTGGGGAATTCAGTGGGCGGAATCTGCTTTTCTGCAATGGTTCTCCTTCCTCCAGCCTCATCTACAAGAGCGCTTCTTTCGCAGAAGCGAGCTCGTTCCTTAGGGCACTAGAGAGAGGTGGATCTGCCTAGCTCTAGCCTGTGACAATCTTGCACACATCACCCACCGTAGTTTATTCCTAGGAATGTTGGAAAATTCTGACACCCCCAAAATGGAAATGGAAGCAGCAATTGCATTCATCTCATGTTTGGGATGGAAATCAGAGCCTTCCTCAGTTCTAACCAACCCCGTGTTGAGTGGAGAAGGTCTGCAGGGGAGATCTATTTAATGTTCATCTGAATGCAAGTAGAACACCTCGCATGACTGGAGATCCATCTTTATTCGGATGTTTGACCACATAGATAATTCTACTGGCATTCACGCGAAACAAGTAGAAGCTGCCTTTGGATATTCTCTGCTCAACATCAAGATGGTTGTAGATTGAGCATATGTAGCAATGCTCACAGACATTGGGAGCGAGGCTTGCAAGCATTTCCCTGCCTCCTGTCCATGGATATAGAGGCCACATGGTTCAGGCAAATTCGTTAACATGCTTCCTTTCCAGCGTTCAAAATTCACCGGGGGCCAGGTGCATTTTGCACCTGGCTATCGGCCAGTTGCAACCAAGTCAAGATACCTGGGTGCCAGGATAGTGCCTGATGTCTCCACCATCTGGAGGTGCATCCCTGGAGATCCAGTGTGGTGTAGTGGTTAAGAGGGAAGACTTGTAATCTGGTGAACCGGGTTCGCGTCTCCAGTCCTCCACATGCAGCTGCTGGGTGACCTTGGGCTAGTCACACTTCTCTGAAGTCTCTCAGCCCCACTCACCTCACAGAGTGTTTGTTGTGGGGGAGGAAGGGAAAGGAGAATGTTAGCCACTTTGAGACTCCTTCGGGTAGTGATAAAGCGGGATACTGAATCCAAACTCTTCTTCTTCTTCTTCTTTGATCTTGCCTGTTTTCACACACTAACAATACACACTGTAGAATTCTATTCATTATATTTTATCTGCACAATCAGAATGAATTTCAGGAACCAAAAAGTCGTATTGAAAAACGTGACTTTCCTGCCATCTGGCCCTAAAAAGGGGCAACTAGGCATTCCGTTTTGGCAGCTGTGGTTTGAGAAGCCAGTTGGCGCCTAGCTTATATATCTGAGTTTCTAACACTGTTTCTAACACTTTCTAACATTTCTTTGATCTACATCCAGATCACAGACGCACCCTTAAGCTCCTTGGAATCCTTGCTTCACTTTGGGTTGCTTCAGAGAGATCTTGCTTCAGTTCCCAATTCTGGATGCCTTCAAATCTTTTGCCCATCCCTACTCTCTACCCAGCTTCCAAGCCTGCATTAAATTCAGCTCATGCATTGCTAAGCATTTTCTCTCAAGTGGGTTAAAGTTGCAGAGAGGGTGTGTGTGTGTGTGTGTCGCAGGGTCAGATTCTGCTCATGTTCCCTGACCCTCTGCTTGTCAGGTATTCCTAACCCCTTGCATGATGCACAGGTGTTTCAATCAAGCCATGTTAAGGGGGGGATGAAGTTTCACTTTGAGGTATGTAGAAGAGACCCAGTTTTGTTATTTAAGATTTCTACATAGCCCTGTTTCAAGTTCAAGAGGCAGACGATGCTTTTAATTTGCAATACATCAAAAGGCTTTCAGAGATGGCAAGGGTGCCTGTGTCACTGAAATATATATACTTTGCGTGGTGTGGAGAAAGTAGAAGGTTTTCCCCCTCCCTTGACGTACTATAACTCAGGCATTCAGTGAAATGAATGAGCAGTAGATTTAGGACAGATGAAAGGAAGTCCTTTCCTATATGACAAATAATTAATTTAGACCGAGGGTTGTCAGGGTTGCACATTGTGATTTTGGAGTGAGTACAATCAGCGGCACCTTTCTCATATTTTGAATCCACTGGTTTGGGTCCTACCCTCTGAAGCAGCAGAAAAGAAGCTCGCTCCATCTCCCATTCATATATTGGAAGATGGTTATCATATCACCTCTCAGCCTTCTCTTCTAAAAGGCTAAACATGCCTAACTCCCTTGATCATCTCGGTTGTTCTCCTTTGCACACATTCCAGCTTGAGGCTACCAATGCATGGGAGATGAGCGACCCAAGAAGAGCTATGAAAAGGCATCAAAGGCCCTTGAGTCTCCAGCAACAATGCTGGATTAAGGGAGTATCACTAAGATACACACCTTCTGAATGAAACATATGGGCATGGGAACCAAGCTGCTGTGAGTGCCTTTAGACAAGATGCTGCGCTAGATGGATCCAGCAGAATTCTCCTTGCGTTCTTATGAATGGCAAACTCATATGAACTAATATGCATGGCATACATGTGATCTTCCACTAAGGAATGTATGCAAAGCATGTGCATCTCTACGGTGTCTTGCAACAAGGCTGCTTGATGCAAATCAATGTGTTGCAGTTGTTCTTTTACCGTTTCCCCTGTATTCTTATGTCCCAGCCACCGAAATCAATGAATTTGGCTTGCTTATGCTATCACCCCTCCTGATCACCTTGCTTGGAAAAGGACTTTTGCAAAGGAAGCTGCCTTAAACTGAGTCAGACCACTGGGAGACAGAGAAAGGAGAGGGAAAAGCAGGGTAAGAATGCACACTCTGTGGGGTTGGAGCCAGGGACATAGGGAGCTGAAAAGTCAGATACCCAGTTATCTCAGTTGGTTAGAGTGTAGCGTTGATAACGCCAGAGTCATGGGTTCAGTCCCCATACAGACATATTCCTGCATTTCAGGGACTTGGACTAGATCACCCTTGGGGTCCCTTCCAAATCTGTTGTTGTTGTTTAGTCGTTTAGTCGTGTCCGACTCTTCGTGACCCCATGGACCAGAGCACGCAAGGCACTCCTGTCTTCCACCGCCTCCCGCAGTTTGGCCAGTCTCATGTTTGTAGCTTCGAGAACACTATCCAACCATCTTGTCCTGTGTCGTCCCCTTTTCCTTGTGCCCTCCATCTTTCCCAACATCAGGGTCTTTTCCAGGGAGTCTTCTCATGAGGTGGCCAAAGTATTGGAGCCTCAGCTTCAGGATCTGTCCTTCCAGTGAGCACTCAAGGCTAATTTCCTTAAGAATGGATAGGTTTGATCTTCTTGCTGTCCATGGGACTCTCAAGAGTCTCCTCCAGCACCATAATTCAAAAGCATCAATTCTTCGGCGATCAGCCTTCTTGATGGTCCAGCTCTCACTTCCATACATCACTACTGGGAAAACCATGGCTTTAACTATACGGACCTTAAACTCCATGGACAAAGGCAACAGGCTTCCAACTCTACAACACTGCAAATTCATTGGTCCATCCAGCTCATTCATGCTTGGCTATAGCAGCCTCTTTTATCCAGCTGGCTTCAATCTAGGACAATCTAGGGGCGTCTCCACCCCCATCGTTCTGCCCGGACGCTGAGGTCCAGCACCGAGATAAACAGCTACCTAACATTTAGAAGAAGTTCAGGGAAGTTTTTAATGTGTGACATTTAATGTATTTCTGATCTTTGTTGGAAGCTTCCCAGAGTGGCTGGGGAAGCCCAGCCAGATGGGCGGGGTACAAATAATAAATAATAAATTATTATTATTATTATTATTATTATTATTATTATTATTATTACTACTACTACTATTATTATACTGATGGGGTGGGGGTTGTCATCCAGAACATTGGGAGGGCGCCAGGTTGGGGAAGATTGGTCCACAGTAATCAGCAGCATCACTCTAGGATAATGGTAGGCAACCTTAGCCCTGGGTGCCAAACGTGGCCTTCCAGGCCTCGCCACTTGGCCCTTGGGACTCTCTCAGGCCACACACCCCTCCCCAGCCACACCCTCTCTCCCCAGGTAACACTCCTCATTGACCTTGCTAGAAGACACCCACCTTGGGTCTCTCTGGCTGGCTGGAACATATTCCCAAACTCTGATGAGGACTCTTGCTGGATGGAAGATTAAAACGTGTGTGTGTGTGTGTGTGTGTGTGTGTGTGTGTGTACAAACTAGGGGTGAAATTTGCATGAGTTGCTCTGCCCTTAGTGGCTCTGGCCATTGACTTGGATGGCTTTAGATGAAGATGTGGCAAATTCATGGAAGGGAAGGCTCATGATAACTACTAGATGGGTCACTGGCCTGATCTAACAGGGCTCTCTTTGTGTTCTTCAAACCCTCCTTGGATGGTCGGGGTTTTGGAAGGACATCTTTGCTTTCCCTGCTCTGATACTAGGCCAGCCTGGGCTCATTCAGTGGAGATTTAGGTCAGTTTGCCTGCTTTAGCTGCTAGCACAGCTGTTCTCCGTTCTGCGGCTGGCTCTGAGGAATCAGAGCAGAGCAGGCTAGACCGCAAAAATCTGTACCTCTGGCAGGAGTTGGGATGCAAACCTCCCTGTAGGGCAGCCTTTCTCAACCTCTGGGTCCCCAGATGTTGTTGAACTACAACTCTCATCACCCCTAACTAGCAAGGCCAGAGCTCAGGGATGATGGGAGTTGTAGTCCAACAACATCTGGGGACCCACAGGTTGAGAACCGCTGCTGTAGGGTTTTTCTCCTACTCATACAGAGCCTGCCCCCGCCCTGCCTCATCTTAGGGTTGATGCAGTGGGATTAAATGTCAATCACCCTGTACTGCATGTTCTGGGGAAATATACAAGCCTACAAGGAACAGTGAGGGGCCTCCTTGCCAGTCCCAAGAGTTGCTCCCTACAGATGCTCAGATGAGGGAACAACATGCAGTGCCAACTCAACGCAGCAGGTCTAGGAGGTCATGTGACATGGGCCAATCTAAAGCTAGGGCAGGTGGTCCCCGGATGGGACAGCCACACAACAGCCCATAATCCTCCTGGCCAAAAAAAAAAGTCAGGTGACACTCATTGGCCAATTTTGCACCACAACCCAATAGGAAAATGGCAACATTTGCTCAGTCCTGGGCTACTGTTAGTGAGGGAGGTTACCGGGCCCCTCCTCCACGCTGTCAAAGTCTGGATCTTCAATGAGTCAGCCTGTCCCTTGTCCGCTCTCAGGCCGGAGTGCCTGACACAAAACTGGTTCTGGAGGCAAACCAAGCAGCCTGGCATTTTCAAGATCATGCCCTCCAACATTTCTCCGATGAAAATAGGGACATCCATAATAATAATGATAATAATAATAATAATAATAATAATAATAATAATAATAATAACAATAATAATAATAATAGTTTTTACCCCACCCATCTGACTGGGTTGCCCAAGCCACTCTGGACAGCTTCCAACACACACACACACACACACACACACACACACACAGCATCTAGAAAACTTCCCTATGCAAGGCTGCCTTCAGATATCTTCTAAAGGTTGTATAGTTGCTTTCTACTTGTTCACATAACTCCATACCGTCCAGCATTTCTCCAATGAAAATAGGGACGTTCTAGGAAAAGTGGGACCAAACCATTCTGGAATCAAATCAGAAACCAGGATGGCTTCTGTAAATCCAGGACTGCCCCTGGAAAATAGGGGCATTTGGAGAGTCTGCAAGCTGCAACACCTGACAGGTGTTGGCTATCCCCGGATCAAGAAGAAAAACAAGTGATGTTTGCTGATGCAAGGGCCAGTCCCTGGGTGGTGGGTTCCAGTCTTGGCTCCTTGCATCAAAGCTAGGCAGGATGGCTACCTTCCCCAGTCCTTGTCGTGTTAACAATATCCCCGCATGTAGAAATGGAGCAGCCAAATCTTCCCCTCACCTTTCTGCCTTACAGCAAGAAAAAACTTCAGCAGAGTAATTTCTGTGCACCAGGTTGCCTTTAAATCAAGGGTGGGGAAAGTCTTTCAACCTGAGGGCAACTATTCCTCCTGGAAAATCTTTGGAAGGGAGGCACATGTCACTGGTGGGTGGGGCCAGAAACAGAAGTGGGCGGCGCATCCAATGCAAACTTCAACTTTCTACAAATGTTTCTCTGCACCATACCTTTATGCACCTCTGTGATCATTCTACATCACTCCCCTTTATCCCTTCCCCCCCAATTTGTTGTTGTTTAGTCGTTTAGTCATGTCTGACTCTTCGTGACCCCATGGACCAGAGCACACCAGGCCCTCCTGTCTTCCACTGCCTCCTGCAGTTTGGTCAAACTCATGCTGGTAGCTTCAAGAACACCGTCCAACCATCTTGTCCTGTGTCGTCCCCTTCTCCTTGTGCCCTCCATCTTTTCCAACATCAGGGTCTTTTCCAGGGAGTCTTCTCTTCTCATGAGGTGGCCAAAGTATTGGAGCCTCAGCTTCACGATCTGTCCTTCCAGTGAGCACTCAGGGCTGATTTCCTTAAGAATGGATAGGTTTGATCTTCATGCAGTCCATGGGACTCTCAAGAGTCTCCTCCAGCACCATAATTCAAAAGCATCAATTCTTCGGCAGTCAGCCTTCTTTATGGTCCAGCTCTCACTTCCATACATCACTACTGGGAAAACCATAGCTTTTACTATACGGACCTTTGTTGGCAAGGTGATGTCTCTGCTTTTTAAGATGCTGTCTAGGTTTGTCGTTGCTTTTCTCCCAAGAAGCAGGTGTCTTTTAATTTCGTGACTGCTGTCACCATAAAAAGCCCTAAATATAGCCTTTCCTCCTAAGCGGGTGCATTTTTGTAAACCTTTCTTGGCTGGAGAACTGCATGGCAAAATTCGGACTTTGAAGGGTGGCTGTGTTTTAGAGAATGCGGATGAGGTAGATTTGCTGTTAAATACAAACATAATCAAAAGGATACCTTGGAATATCCTATCGTGTGGATTCTCCTTGCAATGCAGAGATGCTCGCATCCATTTTGACTGACTGCCCACTGTTGTTTTTCTGCTGCACATGACTGGGATTGCACATGTGGTTGAGCATGACCTGCGTGCGCACGCAAGGGTACATGCATGCCTTTTAAAAATAGGGGAAACTAAGCACCGGTGGAGAGCCCCACTGGATGAGACAAAAGCACCACCAAGCCTGGCATCCTGTTTACTTGCATGCTTGTACACCCGCTGCTGTGCTGCTAGCGCTCCCCTGTGCCATTGATACGCACACTCTTGCCTCCAGAGCATCCCAAAACGGAGTCCCTTTTCCTTCTCACTTGTCCTCCTCGCCAGCCATTTCTTGGGTAGAAGCCCGTGCGGAGCTGGCAACAGTTGCCTGCTTTGCAGCCTGTCAGTTAAAGCACCAAAATCTGGTCTCTTGGCTGTTGGGGAAATGCAGAAGGCCAAGAGCAAATACTTGCGGAGAGGGTATGGGTGGATATCTCCCAGCCCTGGCTCATCTTCATGAGGTTTTGACCCTCTGAGCAGCTTCCTAGCAGGAAGCAGGATCTGTCTGGAGCTGAGCAGTCAAGGTCGGTGCTTGTACATCCTGCAGAACTTCCTGCAGGACTCAAAGACCCTGGGTGGAGTCCTCATTTACTGAGCAGACCTTTTGGCTGCAGTAGCTCCACATCAGCATATTACCCTTGGTGCTGAAAGCGCCTCACTGCATGCCGGAACATCACCAAGTCAATATTACTGCTAGTGAGAACCAGTGTGGCGTAGTGGTTAGAGCATCAGACTAAGACCTGGGAGACCAGGGTTCGAATCCTTGCTCGGCCATAAAGCTCACTGGGTGTGACGATAGGCCAGTCACTGGCTCTCTGCCCAATGTGCCTCACAGGGTTGTTGCGGGGATTAAATGTGCACCACTTTGAGCTCCTCGGAGGAAAAAGTGGGCTATATATGCCATTAATAGTAATAATTAATGAAATTAGGGCAGAAAGCCCTCAACGGTCTAGGACCATGGCTCTTAAACACAGGCCACATTATTGTAATCATCTGAGGAAGCAGGCCTGACTTTCCCACAGTTACAGTATTCACATATTCCTCTACTTTGTATGCAAACCAAAGCTTTATAGCTTAGTGGCACCAGTAATTTGGAATGCTGTTTCTATTGAATTGTAGACAGGCACCTACAATTATTCTATTTTGAAACGTACTCAAAACATTTTCATTTCACCAAGCTTTTCAGAGAATTTGGTCACACACAGATACTCGTGAGTAGCACCTGCAATACATGGTAGTTCCGCGAGGGAAAGGGCATTCTCACAACTCTCGGCACTGTTTGTTAACTAAAGCTGCCAGGATCCTTTCGTGGAAACCACGACTGTTTAAAGTGGCATCACCATCGTCATAATTTTATTATTTATGCCCGCCCACTCTGGGCGGCTTACAGCACACAGTGTACATAGTGCTTCACTTTTTTTTGCAAGTACAGTGGTACCTCAGGTTAAGAACTTAATTTGTTCCGGAGGTCTGTTCTTAACCTGAAACTGTTCTTAACTTGAAGTACCACTTCAGCTGATGGGGCCTCCCACTGCCAGTGCACAGCCGCTGTGTGATTTCTGTTCTCATCCTGAAGCAAAGCTCTTAACCTGAGGTACTATTTTTGGGTTAGCAGAGTCTGTAACCTGAAGTGTCTGTAACCTGAAGCGTCCGTAACTTGAGATACCACTGTAAAGCTTTTGAATGTTAAAGTCTGGACATGGGATTAATTTCTAAAGAAGGATGTCAGTCATATATATGATTTTAGGTTCTTAGCTGCGATTTCGCTACTCTGACTCCAACAGATCCTGCATGCATGTATGATGTTCTTATTGTCCACGAGCTTTCCTCGACTGGATCATGGGAGTGCGGGACTAGGCAAGCCTAGCTCTAACCACTGTACTTTACTCTCCTCTCTGCCATTTCGACAGAGCAGATCCCCATGGATCTGCCCCTGCAGCGCCAGGGCCCAGCCCCGAAGCCACCCTTCTGCCTTGTGTGTGGCCTTGCCTCACACCCGGTGCCTCGGCGTGGCGAGATGTGGCAGGTCGTGTGCCGTGGAGACTTTGGTGTCTGCATGGCTGCCGTTTGCACTTGAAAGATTTGAGGCCTGCAAAAAGGAAAAAGGGGGAGGGAAAAAAGAAGCATTTAATTATCTGGGCAATTAATTCCACTCAGTATAGCTCGTGGGGAGGGGGTAGACCCGATGTCAATGGGGACGCTTATTTAATGAGGTAATGATGCTGGGGGGGGGGAGAGACCTGAAAACCCCTGGTGAATTCCTCAGCCAGGGAAGGAGGGAGGAAGAATCCACCTGAATAAAGGGTGGGGGGGGCGGACAGTTGGAGAAGAGGTTGCCTTTATGGAGGCACAAAAGATTTCCGAATTCCCCCAGCCTCTGCAGCTGCCCCCACCTCAGCCCCACGTCTGGGAATGCTGCCCACAACAACTTGGGCCTTGGGAGACGCCTCACAGTTTCTCCCCACGCTGGGCAGGCTAATGCCTTGCCAATGTCCCCCCCCCCCCCCGCCGCAGCCAATCCACTACTCCTGCTTGGACTTTTTACTATCGATGATACGCCTGCCCTGGTCCCTCGAGGGCCAGAGTGGCATCCAGCCCTGGCATCTCCTTTGGTCTGGAGGGAGGCCAGCCATGGCGGCACGGACATTTTAATGAAAAGCCCATCGACGTGGGCAGGCCGGGTCAGGCTGGCTTGGCTAAGTGGGCCGGGGGGGGGGAGGAGTGGCACAGACTCCTGCCGGGATGGCAGCCAGGCCTGCGCCTGCCCGTTCCCATCAGGCGAGGAGGATTTGCTTTGAATGCCAGGCACAGCGTGCCGGCCTGCAGAGACAGACGTGGGCTGGAACGGCACAAAAGGAGCCCCCCCCCCCAGCATCCCTGGCTCTCTCATCCTGCCGTAGGAGGGCAGGCGGTCGAGTGCCTTCTCCTGGCTCACACCCTGACGTCCCCTCCAGCCACCCTCTCTGTCTTTGCTGAGGTGAGAGGAAACAGCAGAGCCTAAGAGTCCCAGCTCTATGATTCTCACGGTTACAAAGGACGAGTGCTTCTGGCACCACACGGTCATCCCTGACTGCAGGGGTAAAGGTAAAGGTAAAGGGACCCCTGACCATTAGGTCCAGTCGTGACCAACTCTGGGGTTGCAGTGCTCATAGAATCATAGAGTTGGAAGAGACCACAAGGGCCATCGAGTCCAACCCCCTGCCAAGCAGGAAACACCATCAGAGCACTCCTGACATATGGTTGTCAAGCCTCTGCTTAAAGACCTCCAAAGTAGGAGACTCCACCACACTCCTTGGCAGCAAATTCCACTGTCGAACAGCTTTTACTGTCAGGAAGTTCTTCCTAATGTTTAGGTGGAATCTTCTTTCTTGTAGTTTGGCTCCATTGCTCCGTGTCCGCTTCTCTGGAGCAGCAGAAAACAACCTTTCTCCCTCCTCTATGTGACACCCTTTTATATATTTGAACATGGCTATCATATCACCCCTTAACCTCCTCTTCTCCAGGCTAAACATGCCCAGCTCCCTTAACCGTTCCTCATAACCGTTCCTCATCTCGCTTTATTGGCCGAGGGAGCCGGAGTACAGCTGCCAGGTCATGTGGCCAGCATGGCTAAGCGAACCAGAGCAGCGCACGGAAATGCCATTTACCTTCCCCGCCGGAGCAGTACCTATTTATCTACTTTCACTTTGACATGCTTTCGAACTGCTAGGTTGGCAGGAGCAGGGACCGAGCAACGGGAGCTCACCCCATCGCAGGGATTCAAACAGCCGACCTTCTGATCGGCAAGTCCTAGGGTCTGTGGTTTAACCCACAGCGCTGCCACATCTCCCTCTGTTGGGGGCCGCTTGCCTGTGGTGGACGGGCCAGAGGCTAAACTGGCCAAAGCAAGATATGCAACTTTTACCATTTGTACAGTAGGCTGGTGTCTACACACAGACACCGATACTGATAATGTTTCTGTTTCCTGTTAATTTTGTTGCTTTGAATATATACTTTATATCTGACTTTCTTCAATGATGCTTTATTCTGGATTGATTGATTTGAAGTTCGATTGTGTTGTCAGCCATTTTGAGATTGTTCCTTCGACCTGTAAAGCAGTATAGGGATGAAATGAAAAATAATAATAATAATATCAAATGTAGTTCCAGATTTACCAGGCTTGGAAAAAAACTTCTATTGTTTACATAATGAAGGAATGCCAAGTTATATAAAAAGTATTTATTTGGAGGTTCTAGTCCTTGTCAAAATCTCAAATTATGCCTAATTTCCCCCATGATAAATATATTCCAGAGTGAGTGATACCTAGCATCTGGAATAAGATCTTCCACTGAGCTTCAATCACTATTCATTCTGATATATATTTCAAGCGAAGAACTTGACAATTTGGGAATGGCAAAACTCCGTGGGAAACTTAGCCAATGTTTGCCCAGGAGTGAGTCCTATCCAATTCAGTGGGACTTAACTGCCAGGCAAGCAAAGTTAGGATTGTAACCTGGAATCCCATTGCTGTCGTTTGGGTAAGATTGGCATGCATTTTCCTGCAACATCAGCCCGGTGGGGGAAGCACCACCTGCTAAAGTTCTTAGCTCTAGGGTCAGAAACCAAATGGGGTCAACTCTAAGCTTGGGCTGGTTGAGAAGGTAACCTCTGACTTCTGTTTCTTTTCTGTTCACCTGCAGAAACACTGATGGACTCCACGACAGCAACGGCAGAGCTAGGCTGGACCGTGCATCCACCATCAGGGGTGAGTTTGTGGGGAAGAGGGGCTTCGTCAGTCTGACATGAGCAGGGATGTGTGAACCTATCAGTTTGGGCGTTTCTCATTTCTCCAATCTTAAACTCAGTTCTCCCCATTTCCACACCAATTTGCTTTTTTTTTAAAAAAAAAAAAGTCCTTGTGAAAACTAATCAGCGCTTTGTGCAGGTTTCTCCTAATATACACATTTTGGCAAAACTATTTCCCCAGATTGAGTGTATCTCTGGAAGTCATTTTCACAGATATATGTATTTTCACCCCAGTGTTTTGCATTTTTGTACGCATTCCTCAGCCAGATAGGTGAATTGCAGAATTAGGAGAAGTGTGAATTTCGAAAGGTGGCTGTTTTTCAGTTTGCATGTGGGAAGTGTGAACAAGGCAAGTTTGCCTATAAATGTGAATCGAATGTATGCCCATCTTTAGACGTGAGAAAGGTCTCCTTGGTCAGGGACAACTTTCTATATTGGTCTCCAAGAAAGAGGGAAACGGGCTAGCTTCAAGTGGCTCTTCAGGGTTGCAAGTTGTGCTGTGATGACTTGGTGGTGGGAGATGGTGGATACAATTTGAATTATCTGGCAGGGTTGCAAACATGCAAAGCATGCAGTGCAAGACGGACAGCAACGCTGGTAGCTGCCTAATGCCAGCTCCAACTGTTTGACTCACAGGCTGTCTGGCTGAAAAGAGTCCTGCTTCCCTGATCTGGGGATTGAACCTCAAACCTTTGACATGCCCTCCTGACAAGCTGCCCTATATTGAGTCAGACCATTAGCTCGTCCAACCCAATATTGCTTACTCTGACTGGCAGCTGCTCTTCAGGATCTCAGAGGCTTTCCCCACTCCTTGCAACCCAATCCTTTAAACAAGAGGTGTCTGGGATTGAACCTAGAGCCTTCTGCATTCAAAGCATGCAATCTACCGCTGAGCCTCTTCAATATTGACAAGGGAGAGGGAGGGAGAAGATTTGCAGGTTTCTGATGAAAAGCTCCCCCCTCCCCAAGCCAATTTCAGAACCCTCCATGTAATATGTATAAGGAGAAGGCTCCAAATGCTCGCTGCTCATTTGCGAATTGCACCGAGGAAAATGCCTAGGTAATTTTCCGTCGGAATGCCGCAAACTCTCACATAATAATTCTGATAAGGCTGACAGCGCTAATGAACGCAATTAGTTGATTAATTAAATTCATGGCAATTTATTTATTTTTTAAAAAAGGTGTTTAATTGAGGGTGGGGACATTTTGGATGCCATTGCGGAAAGCAAGTTGCTGTTTAGGCATCACACTTTGAATAGGGTTTTTTTTGGGGGGGGGATGCAAATAAAGCATTTTGTGGTGTTGAATCCACGGAAATGCTTATTTTCCCCAGGTAGTCTCAACACACACACACACACACACACACACACACACACACACACACACACACAATCTGCTTGCAGATGTAACCTACCAAGAAGCTACAGTAAGCCAGACCCATCTCAGACAAGCAAATCAGAAGCAGGGAGTTTTCCAGAGGCTGCATTTCATTTGTTAAAAGAAAATATGCATATATACGACCCGTCATTTTGAACTGAAGGCATCTGCGCTGGAAGAATCAAATGCAAATTAAAGATAAGCATATTATGCGTATCCCAAATCAACCGGCAACTGGTCAATCAAATAAGCTGCAAGGATAGAAAGCAAAAACTGGTGTGATGCTGGGAATTAGAAAAGAAGCTAGTTAAGGAAACTCAAGGCAAATGCCTCCAGGGAATCTTGGGAACTGTAGTTCCCACACACATAGAGCTACAATTCCCAGCACCTTTAGCAAGCAACAGTTCCTAGGATTGTTTAGGGGAAGCCATGTGTGCTAACTGAGCCTTCGTTGTGTTTTCACGTGGATCTGCTTTTACTGAAACCCACAAAGGCCCTGAAAGCCCTCTTCAACAACATGGGCTGTGTACACACTGTAGATTTGAAGCACATTTAAGACACATCACTAAAGAATCCTGGGAACTAGTTTGGTAAGCATGCTGGGAATTATAGTTCTGTCAGGCGCAAACCACCTGGGGGCCTCTGGGGTTGCTTTCTAAGCCAACCAACAAGGAGAAAGCAGAGCGGTATGATTGCAGTTTACTTCCTCCACCCAGCTAGGCCAGGCGTGCGGAGTCTTTTTCAGCCTGAGGGCCAAATAGCCTCTTTGGCAGCCTTCTAGGGGCCACATAGGGACGTGGATGGTGCTGTGGTCTAAACCACTGAGCCTCTTGGGCTTGCCGATCAGAAGGTCGGCGGTTCGAATCCCCTTGAATCAACCTAGCAGTTCAAAAGCATGCCAGTGCAAGTAGATAAATAGGTACTGCTGTGGCAGGAAGGTAAACAGCATTTCTGTGCACTCTGGTTTCCACCACGGTGTTCCATTGCACCAGAAGCAGTTTAGTCATGCTGGCCACATGACCCGGAAAGCTGTCTGTGGACAAACGCCAGCTCCCTCAGCCTGAAAGCGAGATGAGCGCCGCAACCCCATAGTCGCCTGGACTTAACTGTCCAGGATTCCTTTACTTTTACCTTACCTTTTAGGGGCCACATGTATCAGGCAAGCAAGGGGTGCACGAATGTGTCACTGCCCTGGTGCTGGCTCTTGAGACATAAAGGAGAGGGTGCTGCTTCTGCCCTTTGGGCTTGGAATAACAGAACCATAGAATTGTTGAGTTGGAAGAGATCATAAGGGTCCATCTAGTCTAACCCACTGGAACTCTGGGACACTTTTGCAGCCTCGGGCTTCCCCATCTGTAACATGGGGGCAAATCATAGCACTTCACTTCCTTGCAGATTAGTTGCAGGATCCGCAGAGCTAATGTGTGTGCTGAACGCTTTGACTGCTTCATGCTATGTGAACGCTAAGTGTTTTTCTTGCTATTAACATCGGGAGTCCAGCCAGTAGCCAGTAAACCTGAACCGCTTGGGTCATGGTGATGGAATTCACCTGGCAGGAACTGCCACAGCGATCCTGTAGGGTGTGAGCTGGGATCAATTAGCCAGAGAGGAAGTCTGGAGCAGAGAGCAGCTGCCAGGAAGGGAGGGGAGGAGGACAGAGGCAGGATGGGGAGCAGGTCTAAGCAGGGACTGAAGGGAGCCAGGCTGAACCAACAATTTCTGGGTTCTGCTCAGACTCGGGAAGTGCAGACACAGCAGGTTTCAGGAGCTACTCAGAACCTAAGCAGACTTTCCATGAAAGGGTGAATGTCAACAGAGTCCATCTTACTCCTGTGGCTGGTCCCCGAGGCTTCTTAGAAACATGTGAGCAAGGTACCAATGGCATTTCCTGTTATTTTGTCCCTGGTATTCATGGGTACGCCTGTTTTCCAGGGGGTGGGGGCAACCAGAAGTTCCTCTAAGATTCTGTAATTCTATGCTTCTAAGCAGAGGTTGGATGGCCACCTGTCAGGGATTATTTCGATGTGATTCCTGCATTGCAGAAGGTTGGACTAGAATCTAGATGATCCTCATGGTCCCTTGCAGCTCTACAGTTCTATGATTCTACAAGTTCCATCAGACCTGACTATAGGCCAAACTAGCAGGGGCTGATGGGAGTTGTGGTTCAGAAGCAATTTAGAGGGCTGCAGGTGAGTCACTCCTGTTCTGATGAGTTATCACAGGAGGTTGCTGTGGCCAGGCTTCTCCAGAACTCTTCTTTTACCTTTTAATTTTTGATGAAGAGTTCTGATGGACCAGCAGAAATGTCCATCTCTGGGGTGGGGCACGGGGGTTAAATAGAAGGCATGATTCATTGAGTTTTGGCTGGTGCCTTCATTATACACTCTTCTTCTTCTTCTTCTTCTTCTTCTTCTTCTTCTTCTTCGATCCCTCATAGCTGAGTAAAATTGTCTTCTATGAACACAGTTTTAACAGTGAGTCCGTAAGTCTTAACAGTGAGTCTGTAAGTCCGTAAGTGTGGAGGCCAATTCTGGATCCACATATCCTTCCACAATGGGGACATAGGTTTCCAGATGGGAGTTGATCACAGTGAGGGTTTGCCAAACGTGCCTTCCTCTTCCTCCCTTTCGTCCTGAGTTTGAGCATCTTCAAAGTCCATGACACCTTTGGTCAAGGTTGTTCTCCAGTTGGAGTGCTCGCAGGTCAGTGTTCCCCAGTTGTTGGTGTTTATACTACATTTTTTTTTTAGATTTACATTGAGAGCATCTTCAAACCTCTTTTGTTGACCACCAGCATTACACTTTCCATTTTTAAGTTTGGAATAGAGTAGTTAAAATACACTGTTAGGCTCTAGGTGAAAACTTTAACCAGACCATTGGCTGATGAAAAGCCTATACCCTTTTAAATGTTTTTTTGGGTGGCGGGGTATTGGTTTGTTTGTTCTTGTTTTTATTATGTATTTTGTTCTTTTTATCATGTTGCAAACTACCCTGAGATCTATGGATGAAGGGTGGTATACTAATTTAATAAATAAATAACAATAGTAGAGTTGGAAGAGGCTTCAGAGGTCATCCAATCTAGTCCACCACTAACCCGCTGATGCAGGAAATCCCCTGCCACAACAGCCCTGAAAGGTGGGCTACCCAGCCTTTGCTTGCAGTGAAGGATAATTCACCACCTTGTGAGACCATCTGCTCCACTGTCAAACAGTGTGTGCCATCTGGGCGTCTTTCCTAATATTGTGTCTAAATCTTATTTTCTTGTAATTGGGCAGAGTTGTGCGCACCAACTACTAGATTTGGCTCAGACACCGATTCAGCGCTTTGAAAGTTTCCCAGTTCGGTTTGGACCCAAATCCCAATTTAGAAAAAAGAAAGTAAAGCTTGTGCCTCCCTCTTTTTTTAATTATCACATGAAAAATTGCTGGGTGGGACAGGCTATAACCTATTTCTCTTTTGACGGAACTTGATGACACTTGCGGATAGAGTTGCTCGGCATGAGTGGATGAAGCCTGCCAAATTGCAGGCAGATAGGTCCAGGGAGTTTGTGATGGGAACCTTTTCTATTTTATTATTATTTTTAAAGGAAGCCATCTGTAGCCTCTTTCATTTTTGGCAGAAATGAATGATATCTGCATGCTTGTTAGCCTCCCGTGAGAGGACGGATCCTGCCAAATTTCAGACGGAGTGCTGCAGGGGTTCTTGGGCAAGGACAGCCTTTACAGTTTGGGGATGGTTAAAGAGGAATCACTTAATGCTTCAGATGCGCTTAGTGGGAAATTTGTACGAAAGTAGCAAACTGGAGACAGGTGTCTGTGGATCAGGAAACTGAGCAACACATAGATAAATCAGCCTAGGAGTGCTTTTATATTTAGGCATCTTTAAAGGAGCGGTGTGCACCAGATTTGGCTGAGTCCTGAGCCAAATCGGGCGCATTCCGAGGGACTCTGGCATCAAATAAGTCAGGTACAGACAGTCACAGATTCCTGCGAGTCTTGTTAGGTGGTGCAGACCAATCCGTGGCTGGCAAGGGGCGGGTGAAGGGGTGTGTGGTGGGGGCAGGCTGCCCCAGGTGTCACCACTGAGTGGGGTGACAAAACAGTCCACCCGCTGCCTCCCCCCCCCCCGCTGTAGGGCAGCTGAGTGGGAGGAGGCAGGCAGACTCCAGAGGACCCACCCCTATGGGTGGCTCGCCCCGCCCCTTTGCCAAGGGTTACTTCTGGGTTTCGGCGGTTGCGCATGCGCAGAAGCACTTAATTGTGCTTTGCGCATGTGCAGAAGTGCCAAATTGCAACCCACGCATGCGCAGACGCATGCATGTTGCAAACACTGTGGGTTGCAAATGTGCATCCCGTGTGGATCACGTTCGCAACCCGAGTGTCCACTGTATTTCAGGTGCCAGGAGTTGTGATCCCCCTCACTCCTGGCTTGTGCTCTTCTCAGTTGGAACCAAATGTCACTAGGGCAGGCTACCAGGGGGCGGGGGCGAAAATGCAAAGCTGAGTTGACAGGAGTGGATGTGCAGGCATGTGGCATAGAGGCAGAAGGGCTTTGATGCCCTGTGTTTCCCAAGCAAGCAGAACTAGCAAACAACACAGAACAGAATGGACAGGAGCAAATGGATACATCGCTTCAGCATCCCTCCCCCAAAGCACTGTGGTCGGAGATCCCTGGTAAAGGCGTTTTCTCTGATCAGAGGCAAGGCCTGTCAGTCGCAGAAGGGCCTCTCTCCCCCTCCCCCCCCCATATTTGCATTTTTCTTTTATGACGAGCTTCGAGACAAACGTTTCCGTTTCTGAGAAACTGAGAGAAACCGGAACAGACAGGTTTGTGGCCGCTGCCAGAGGTTCTTTAGCCGTGGTTCCTGCATTGCCGGGGGTCGGACCAGATGACCCCTGGAGGTCCCTTCCAGCTGGACAATTGTATGATTCTTTCCACTCCTACGTGTTCTTCCCAAAGAGCTGGTTCCCTAAGGATTCTTCAAGGTCTGGCAGCTGCCATCCAAAAATATACACCCCCACTTTCAGCCAGAAAGTGCATTTTCACACCAAGTTGTTATCAGTTCAGTGCACAGCATCTCATTCCCCAAGAACTATAATTTTCAAAATTCAATACTGGCCAAGAAAATTGCAGAAATCCATGTCCCGTAAGAAGGCGGCATCAACTGGCAGCTAAGCATCAGCCATACAGGTACATGTTTTGAGCAGAAATGAGAGGGGAAATAATAATGCCATTGTTTCTCAGGATGGAGACAGACAGTTTGTCTCAGGCAGGGGTGGGGAGGCAGAACCCAATCCTGTTTTCTTCTGGCCTCAGGTGTGCAAGGAGGTTCCCTGCATGAAACTCCCTCACGAGCCCCATGTCTGGTCCAACTTGGGGACTGAAAGTGCCCCATCGCCTGACATCAGTGTGACATCAGGGGATTGCCAGGTGGGAAGCCCCACCCACCTGTCAAATTTGGCCCACAAAGCAGGAGAAGGTTCCCTACATCTGGTCTAAGGGAGCTGAAAGTGATATGGCAGGACTTCTGCCTATCATGTCTTCCTCTCACCCCATCATCTGCACTACAAAAAAGATTTTGCAGGGATCTTGTTGTTGTTTAGTCGTTTAGTCGTGTCTGACTCTTCGTGACCCCATGGACCAGAGCACGCCAGGCACTTCTGTCTTCCACTGCCTCCCGCAGTTTGGCCAAACTCATGCTGGTAGCTTTGAGAACACTGTCCAACCATCTCGTCCTCTGTCGTCCCCTTCTCCTTGTGCCCTCCATCTTTCCCAACATCAGGGTCTTTTCCAGGGAGTCTTCTCTTCTCATGAGGTGGCCAAAGTATTGGAGTCCCAGCTTCAGGATCTGTCCTTCCATTGAGCACTCAGGGCTGATTTCCTTAAGAATGGACATGTTTGAGTCTATGGGACTCTCAAAAGTCTCCTCCAGCACCATAATTCAAAAGCAGGGATCTTAGGCACTCCAAACCATGGGTGATAGAGGTACCACCCATGGACAGCAGCCTTTCACAATCTCAGGCCGATATATGAGCTTTGCCACAATGTGAAAACCACTCACAGCAACAGAGAGCCACTCACAGGAGTGTTCATTGCAAATATATTTCTTTTGTGGAAGCAAATCACATGGAAGTTGTGCCGGATAGAGAGCTCTGTTTCCGGAAGTGGCTGTTGCATCGTATGAAAGCTCAGACACAACATGGAAATGAACAATTGGGGAAATGCCGGGAGAATGGAAGAAACTGTCGTGTGAATGCAGCCTGGTCAAGAGGCAAAGTAAAGTGGACTGCACACATTTGCAGAGCCGGCTCTGCCCTTGGGCAAAGGGAAGTGACTGCCTCAGGTGGTAGATGTTTGGTGGGTGGCAGCAGCAAGTTCCCCAGCTGTTCTTTGTAAATTCTCCTCACAAACAATTTCCTTCCAAAGGAGGACAGAGCTGGATATCCTCCACAGCATATCCTGCCCCACACACCCCAAACAAGCCTTGTGGGGCAGAAGATACTATCCCACTGCCAGTGTCGAAATAAGTTGCAACTACATGTCCAGTTAGCTTCCATACATCTCATCCTTGGCTTCAGGTGGCAAAATGTCTAGCGCTGGCTCTGCACCTTTGGTTGCAGCAGAACTAGAGGATGGAGAGTCTTTAACTGTGGCTCCTGCATTTGCAGGGGGTTGGACTAGACGATTCTCTGGGTCCCTTCCAACTCTGCAATTCTAGGATTCTTGAGGCTGCATGGCAGAGATAGGGGACCTCTTTCAGCCCAACGGCCATGTTCCCTTCTGGACCACTTACCGTGTGTGTGAGAGAGAGAGAGATGAGGAAAGCAGCAATAGCAAGCAGAGCAATGGCTGTAAATTTCACCCTTGAACAGTAGGCTATCTCAGTGGTTAGAGCACGAGACTCCTAACCTCAGGGTCGTGGGTTGGAGCCCCACGTTCACCAAACATTCCTGCATTCCAGGGGGTTGGACTAGATGACCCCAGAGTCCCTTCCAGCTCTACAGTTCTATGAGTCTACAGAGGCCCACACGCCTTTCTCCATCCTCTATCCAGGCAAGCAAGGACTCTTAAGAATGGTTCAAAGGAAGAGAAAGGCATGTCCTTCTGGGGGAGTCCTGAGGACCAGCTAGAGATGCCTGGGTGGCCCCTTGCCTCTGCTATACAGACTTGAGTAGCAGCCCCACTGCATGTAGAAATAGCTCTTTGGGGTGCAATTTTACCCTAGGAACACAGAGAGCTGCCTTATAATGAGTCAGACGGATGATCCATGTTGCTCATTTGTGTTTGACCACCAGCATCTCTTGAGGGATTCAACTTCTCCCTGTCTCTCCCAGTCTGACCTTGAGATGCTGGGGATTGAACTCAGGATCTTTGGGATGCAAGGCAGATCCGCTGCCGGTGAGTTACATCCCTTCCCTACATCCCTATATCCCTACAGCCAGGCACTCTTCATCTTTTACGAGACAAGAACAGCTTATGCGTCTGAGCAGGAGCTGCTCCCTCTTGGATATACCTGCTTTCATTCCACATTATTCTCCGAAGATGTTTTCTGCATCTTTTTTTTTTTTTAAGACCCTGTTAAGATGCCCAGAGGCAGCATTAGGCTGTGGGCTATATCTAACCCACAGAGAATTCCCACTCTGCTTCCATGCGGTAACTCACCTAAGTGTCGGTAGCTCTGGGCTGCAGAGGAATGAAAGCATTTCCACAGGGGAAGCTGAGGCAAGCCAGATATGTCCCACGTTGCCTCTCCCTGCCTTAAATTGTATGAATCAGGAGCATGGCGGGGGTGGGGGTTGAAAGGGAAATATTGTTTATTTCTACCTCCAGTCGCAGGATTTTTAAGGAACGAAATGTGCAGGAGGTTGTCCTTGCTTAGCTAACAGATGTATTATTTGATTATGATGTGTTTTGTGGCATGCAGAGATCAGTGAGAAGACAATCCCTGCCTTTGGGCTCACTACCTAAGAGACACGGCACAAAAGGAAAAGTGAAGGGAGGGAGGAGGAAAAAGCAAGCTCAGGCATTAACTCTTAGTAACAGAGGTTATAGCTTGAGTGAACAAATTTGAGGAGGAGCCCATAGCTGCTTGTCTTTCAGCTGAGCAGATGGAGTAGCCATGCAAAGTATTATTTGCTCCACTCTTTGCATTGGCTGCCAGTATGCTACCAGCTAAGTTCAAGGTGTTACTGCTATTGTATAAATTCCTAGAGCCAGGTGACTTGAAGGACCACATTGTCCTTTATACAGTGGAAAGTTTGCCACAGTCGCCTCCAGAAGCGCTCCCGACTCTCCCACCATCATATCAAATTCATTCCATTTCTATGCGAACCAAGGCTTTCAGCTTCGCAGCAACCAGCACTTTTGGAGTACTGTTCCTTTTGAAATCAGACAGGCACCTGCAATCCTGATATTCCATTTCCCGCTGAAAGCATTTTGGTTTTGCTGAGCTGTTTCCTTCGTTCTGGCATTGTGTGTTTTAAAATGTTCTATAATGATTTTTATCGCACACGACCCATATACATATTATATATATATATTGGTGGTTTTTAATATTTTTTGCAAAATAAGTAAATTAAATAAAACTTTGGAGTCCTGAAACTGTATTTGACTGGCACCTGCTTCAAATAAAATAGGCAGGTGTTTTTTTATTATTTAAAAAAACTACTTTATTTTCTCAGGTTTTAATCAACACATCGTGGCTGGGGTTTTTGAGCTGCTTTGGAACTGCTGTTGTCGCACAATGAATTGCTTTGTGCTGTATTCTCAGTTGTATCAAAATGTGTATTGTAGCTGTTTTACTGCATTTCTAGTTAAAACAAAAATATCTCTCTCTCTCTCTCTCTCTCTCTCTCTATCATTCCTTCACCATCTGGTGCTGTAGCTACTTGGGCAGCTGGGGGGGTTGAGCAATAGGGTTAGTGACACCCCTGAGAAGGCATGCAACTTGCTCAGCTAAAGCCCTGGGGCGTTGCTGCCTTGTCCGTTTGCCCCACGCCTTCGGGGCTGTGCGTGCCGAGCTCTGACTTTCTGCTTTTCCTCTTCCACAGTGGGAAGAAGTGAGTGGCTACGATGAGAACATGAACACGATTCGGACTTACCAGGTGTGCAACGTCTTTGAATCCAGCCAGAACAACTGGCTGAGGACCAAGTTCATCCGCAGGAGGGGCGCCCACCGCATCCACGTGGAGATGAAGTTTTCGGTCCGGGACTGTAGCAGCATCCCCAACGTCCCCGGGTCCTGCAAGGAGACTTTCAACCTCTACTATTACGAGTCTGACTATGATGCTGCAACCAAGACGTTCCCCGCCTGGATGGAGAACCCCTGGGTGAAAGTCGACACCATTGCGGCAGACGAGAGCTTCTCCCAGGTGGACCTGGGGGGCCGCGTGATGAAGATAAACACTGAGGTCCGCAGCTTTGGGCCCGTCTCCAAGAACGGCTTTTACCTGGCCTTCCAGGACTATGGGGGCTGCATGTCCTTGATCGCCGTCCGCGTCTTCTACCGCAAGTGCCCTCGCATTATCCAGAACGGAGCTGTTTTCCAGGAGACACTCTCGGGGGCTGAGAGCACGTCACTGGTAGCAGCTCGGGGTACTTGCATCCCCAATGCTGAAGAAGTGGATGTACCAATCAAGTTGTACTGTAATGGGGATGGGGAGTGGCTGGTCCCCATCGGGCGCTGCATGTGCAAGGCGGGCTACGAATCGGTGGAGAACGGGACGGTCTGCAGAGGTAAGATGACCTTCAATCAAGGGTCCATGTGGCTCCTCTATGGTGGGTGTGTGGGGCAAGGAAAGGGAGCGGGAGCAGGATTCTCTGCCTCGTCTCATGTCAGGGAATGGTCTGAAGATGG
The DNA here is from genome assembly GCF_965113315.1 of Podarcis vaucheri. Taxonomy (NCBI): domain Eukaryota; kingdom Metazoa; phylum Chordata; class Lepidosauria; order Squamata; family Lacertidae; genus Podarcis; species Podarcis vaucheri. The sequence continues at coordinate 71,141,513 of NC_138765.1, read as the reverse complement.
AGAACTGGAGGGGGAAGAGTCACCCCTCTTGGCCACAGCGTGTTCAGAAGCAGAGAGAGAGACAGGAGCTGAACAGGTTGGTGGGGAGTTATCTAGTTATGAGATTATGACAACAGAACCAGACAGGAGGGAGCAGCTAGTTGAAATGTCACTGGAGAGTGTGAGGGACCACCACCACGGACTCAGAGGTCTGAATGTATCAGAGAGCAAAGGAGTCAGAGGGAGGGAGGAACTTCCCATTGGCGCCCAAAATGCTGCGGAAATCAGAAGGAGTAGAGTAGAGTAGCCAACTGCTCTCCGTGCGGACAGCTGTGTATTTGTGCTCTCAACATGACGCTGTAATAAAAGGACTATAAATCATTTTATCACATGGGATGGTCCTGTGAAATGATGAAGGTCTTTGGGGAAATAATTGATATGGGAAATAATGAATTGAAAAGGATGTTTAAATTGATAAATCCTGAAAGCCTTTTTACTTGGTATAATGGGGACAGAGCTCCCAAGAAAGATGACAAGCTTATTTCTATACAGTGGTACCTCGGGTTACGAACAGTCCTGCTTATGAATGCTTTGGGTTACGAACTCCACAAACCCGGAAGTAGGTGTCCCGGGTGATGAACTTTGCCCCGGGATATGAACACAATCTGCTTCTGGGGCCATGAAAGGCCTATGTAGGGAATGCATACCTTGGGTTAAGAACGCTTCGGGTTAAGAGCAGACTTCCAGAACGTATTAAGTTTGTAACCCAAGGTACCACTGTACATGACAACAGCTGCTAGAACTTTTGTATGCACAGAACTGGAAAGGGAAAGGATGACCACGTAAGAAAGAATGGCTTATGAAACTGATGAACTATGGTGAAATAGCAAAATTAACTGCCAGATTAAGAGGACATAATGACAGTGTTTAAGGAAGAATGGAGGTCACTGATGAATTATGTATCAAATTACCACCCCTATATGAAGTTGCAGGCAGGATTTGAAATATAAGCAGTGGATTATTGAAAGATTAAATGGTTGTAGGTTTAGATCAGGGGTCTGCAACCTTTAAGACAAAAAGAGCCACTTGGACCCGTTTCCAAAGAAAAAAAATCTGGGAGCCGCAAAACTCGTCATTATAAAAATAACTTTTTTGTCACTTTTTTATTATTTGTTTGTTTGACCCCTCAGAATTACTCCTCCTCATAGAAATAAACGTTAAATTAACAAGTTACCTTTTTTGTGTGTGTGTTCTTCACTCCCCTTCAAAACAGTGACCAGCGTACATGCCCCTTACAATGTAGCGGGCGGGCGGGAAGGTGACGTCGGGACGGTGCGTGACTAATGCACACACCGCCCCCATGTGACGTCACAGCCAGTACAGCGCCCGCCACAGTGGGGGGTGTCGGGGCGCACAATGCGCCTCCTCCCCTCGCTAGTATCTGCCCTGGAGCCGCAGCAAAGTTGTAAAAGAGCCACATGTGGCTCCGGAGCCGTGGGTTGCAGACCCCTGGTTTAGATAATAAAAATGTGTGTTATAAAGCACACTTTATTAAAAAGGAGTAAAAAAAACAAACATCAGGAAAGGAGGGGTAGGAAGTCAAGGAGAAACTTTGTATGTTAAAAAAAAAATGTATATGCTGATAAATGCTTTTAAATATTTTTAGAGACTTCATAAAAATGATATAAAAAGGGGGGATAAGGGATAAGAAGTGGTGGTCGTCAGAACTTGATACAGAACTTGATTCAGTGGCTACCCATGTCCTCATAGAAGATGAAACAGTGTTGTTGTTGCATTTATATCATACCTCTTTCTCCAAGGAGTTCAAAGTGGCCCACATGGTTCTCCCCCTTGCCATTTAATCTCCACAACAACCCTGCAAGGTAGCTTAGGCTGAGAGACAGCGACTGGCTCAAGGTCACCTAGTGAGTTTCATGGCTGAGTGGGGATTTCAACCCTGTGCACTCTGGTTTCCGCCATAGTGTTCTGTTGCACCAGAAGCGGTTTAGTCATGCCGGCCACATGACCCGGAAAGCTGTCTGTGGACAAACGCCGGCTCCCTCGGTCTGAAAGCGAGATGAGCACCGCAACCCCATAGTTGCCTTTGCCTGGACTGAACCATCCAGGGGCCCTTTACTGTACCTTTACCTTGTCTCTTGAGAGGCAGTTCTGTGTTGTTGCCACTAAGTTCATGTGTCAAACAGCCATCCCATAATTTTTGGTGCTGCCTGTCAGTCTGGATGCTGGTGGTCAAGTCCAGGGTAGGGTAGGGAGCCTCCTTTGGCCCAAGGGTGGCATTCATGAGTGGGCAACCTTGCAGTGACCATTTGCAGCAGATGAGATTCTTACCTTTATACTATATATAGGGTGCATTCTAGACATGAAAGAATTCAGAGGTTTACACACAAACACACACAGAGACAGACAATACAGGAAGGCAGACACACCTCTGTGTAGGTAAGCCAGAGTCATTAAGGACATCTTCCAGCCAGGCACTTGAGGAGGTCATAGATCAAGGCCAACAAGCGGTATGGCCTGGGCAGAGTCCCAAGGGCCGGATGGAAAGGCTTGGAGGACCACATTCAACTGGGCCTGCAGTCCCCCACCACTGACTGAAGAGGCAGGTCCCTGGACTCTGATCATGGCCAGCTCAGGTTTTGGCTGCAGCCCTCATTCAGGGTGCTTCTCCCTGTTCAGGAATGCCCAAAAGGCCTCCCAGGGAATGGCTTGGCAGACGTCAGACCTGAGTTGCCAAGCGCTGGGGTGGTCTGCCTTCTGGGAGACTCGGCCAGCCTTGAAGGAAGGGGGTTTCTTCCCTCTGGGCCCCTTTGGTGTGTGTGTATGTGTGTTTGTAGGGGGTGGGCGGCCCAACTCTGCTCCCCGACTTGCTGCGAACACCCATCCGCAGCAGCGCCGAGCGGCAGAGTTGCTTCGCAGCCTTTTGTCGCCGCCTGAGATAGCTCCCAGCTCCTTTAATTAAAGACAATTACTGCTTTCAGGCCCTCTCCCAGCTCGGCCGCCTTGTTTGCAAACACACAGCTGCGGGTGCTTTTGTGTCCCTCGCGCACACGCACACAGAAGGCTTCCTCCTCCCTCCCACCCCCGCCACAGCCACACAGAGCCGCCTCTATTATCGGCATCGCAGTCCAGGCACCAATGAGAGAGTAGCGGGTGGAGACCAAAGCTTTGCAGCAGCACAGGAGAAGAAAAAGACTCAGAAGGGTTGGATGCACTGTGTGTGTGTGTGTGTGTGTATTTGCAGATGCAGAATGGGGCTCCTGTACCTTTAACAGTGGTGTTGAAGGAAGAGGTTTTGGCAAGCACCAAGGGCTTTCACTTCTGCAGCCTTGCAACGTGATGTGCACTTCACATCTCTCCTCCTTCTGTGCAATGTTTAATGGGAGAGGACATAGGAACATGGGTAGCTGCCTTTTACGGAGCATTGCTCCACCAAGCTCAGTATCATCTGCCTTGACTGGCAATGGGCAATGGAATTCTGGGCTGCATCAATGGAATTGTAGTGTCCAGCTCAAGGGAAGTCATAGTCCTATTCTATTCCGCCATGGTCAGACCACACCTGGAGTCCTGTGTCCATTTTGGGGTACCACAAGCTATGAAGGGCATTGACAAGCTGGAACGTGTGCAGAGGAGGGTGACCAAGGCGATCAAGGGTCTGGAAGCCAAGCCTTCTGAGGAATGGTTGAAGAAGTTGGGTATGCTCAGCCTGGAGAAGTGAAGACTGAGAGATTAAATGATAGCAGTCTTCAAATATCCAAAGGGCTGTTACATGGCGAATGGAGCATGCTTGCTTTCTGCTGCTCCAGAGGGTAGGACCCAAACCAATGGATTCAAATTCCAAGAAAGGAGATTCTGACTAAATAGGAGGGAGAACTTTCTGACAGCCAGAATTGTTTCACAGTGGAATGGACTCCCTCAGAAGGTGGTGGACTCGCCTTCATTGGATCGTCCTATCCAATGCCCTTTTAAAATGTGGCTCTTTTTGGAGCAGTGTTATTGGGTTGTTGTTTTTATTTTGATTATATATATTGTGGTTTTTATGTTGATCTTTTCAGTGAACCGCCCTGAGGCCTCTGGGTATAGGGTGGTACATAAATTATAATTATAATAAGAATAAGAATAGTCCTCTGGCAGGGATTCTTTAGATGTGATTCCAGCACTACAGGAGATTGGACTAGATGACCCTCGTGGCTCCCTTCCAATAACAAATCTATGATTCTATTGCTGCTGAACTACAGCCTCTCTCTGTGTGTGATCTATCAACCCTGAGCTATCATCCCTGGCCATTGGATTTTCTGGCTGGGGGCTGATGGGAGTCTAACAACATCTTATGGGACTTTAACACCATTTTATGGACACTATGTTGGCTTCCCTTGAGCTATCCACTTCCCTTTGCTTGTTGACCCCAGTCTCCATTCAAGGAGCTACTGCCCATTGCCCAATCAACCCCCTACCCCCAGATTGCATCACTAGAGGAGTACATAGAAAGCTCAATATTGTCTGCAGCAGTGGTGGTCCACCACCGCTTTGAGCATCACTGTGGTAGGAAATAAGGTGATGCTGAAAGATGGTCTTGCAGAACCCACTTGTGGAGAAGATTAAAACTCACCCTTCCTGCATAAGGCAGAGGTCTGGGCTGTTAACCCTAAAAGACACACACACACACACACACACACACACACACATTTTAAAAATATGCGACCCACTTTTCACTTCCCAAAGCAGGAATCTCTGCTTTTCTTTGCCCCCGTGTTCAATCCTCTGTTTGTGACAGAGGGTGTCTTTCATGTAGACCTGCCACTTTTGCGGGGCGGAAGGAAAACCCTCAGTTACTGAGCAGCAAAAGGAGAAGAAAGAAGCAGGCTCCGTTAAATACATTTGGAAACAATGAGAGACTACTAAATGTTTTTTTAAAAAACACATGCACAGCCCCCCCTCCCCGACTCCTGGAAGTCTTATTTATTAGTTGTGAGTCATTATTTGGTTTTTCTTATTGCTTCTTACAAGATTGCTGATGCTCGGTTCCCCGCAGGCCTCCCTTGCTGGCTCTTAAACTTTCCGTTCTGTTTTCAGCTGGTTTGGATGATGGGGAGAGTCGGGAACAAAATGCATCTTTAATATTATGCATAATGTTTGTCACCATAATGTGCGTGGAGAGAGAGAATGTCCTCAAACCGGCTGCTTTTATGTGGATCCCAAAACAGCCACAGGGTCCTGATCCAGAACTTGTGATTGTGTCCAATGTGACTCCTACTCTGAGTACATCCACTGAAGTTAATGGACATGGCTCACTCAGGTTCAGTGGGTCTGTGCTGAGTAGGGCTTAGCTGGAGACAACCCAAGCTCCCTGTCTCAGATGCGGGCCCCCAAGCCAACTTCCTGCTTAGAAAAAAAAAATGCTTGTCTTTATTTAGTCTGGGCCCTGGATTGGGAGCACACTCTAGTTCAGAGCTCTATGGCTTCTTTTTTTATTTAAAATATTTTCTCTCCATTTTCCTGAATGCACTCCTTTCCTAATCAATCGATGGAGAATGCTCGCCAAGCTGGGAGGGTGCAATTTTTGGCACAGCATTGCCTGAGACCTTCCTTAAACTCTGTAAGTCAGGGATCACCAACATGGCATTCTCCAGAAGTTTTGGACTACAACTCCCATCATGCCTGGCTATCGGGTGTGGAAGTAAGGGCTGCAGGAAGTCAAAATCCAAAGCAACTGGGTGCTACCATGTTGGCAACCCTGGGTGTAAATAGAAATCTCAGGAAAAGAAGGCCAACCATCGTATTTATCCATAAACTTGATGGATGGGCAGAAGTAGATGCTTACCTTAGCTAGGCTGTGTGTGCCTGTGCTTTAAAAGCTAACAAAACTTGAGTTTAAATGATGCAGTGGAAATTTACTGAGCAGCAAACTGCAAGACTGCAGATCAACCCACAAGGCGGAGGGAGAAACCACGAGGTTCGCCTTGGAATAAAACCAAAGGCTTGGGGTTGAGTTTTATATTTCCTCCCTCTTAGATCAGGAGAGAATGTAGGCTGGGGTTGTAGCAGGGGGAGCTCCTGGCTTTTGCTGAAGCCACTGCAGCACCTTCCCTTCCCTTGTAACCTTGTCTGAAATATTTACACATTTAATGTGTGAGAAACCGGGGGCACCTGCACAATTGTGTTTGTATTTGCATGGCTATTCTGGGTTTGTGTGTTTGTAAAAGAGAGAGACTTTCTTGCCTATGTGGCTGTCTCCCACCCAACCTCAAATAGCACGCACCCTAGAATGCTCAGGATTTGTATCAGGCACCAGGGCAGAGCCCTGGGAATAAAAGCCAGAAAGAAGTTTAGCTGTAATGTTGTAATGTGGAAACCTTTCTTTACACCAAGACAGATACAATTTGTCCATCTACTTATTGTGTTGTAGCCAGAGCTAGTCCTACTTGAAGCAGACACACTTAAATCAATGCACATGCCAAACTTGGGTTCAATGGATTCCAGGAGGACTGCTTTGACTAAATCCGAGTTGTATGCAACTCTGCTGTCACTATTGCTCACACTTATCCATTGCTTACCGCACAAGATGTCTCAAAGCTACTTAGGTAAAGGTAAAGGTACCCCTGCCCGTACGGGCCAGTTGTGTCCAACTCTAGGGTTGCGCGCTCATCTCGCTCTAGAGGCCGTGAGCCGGTGCTGTCTGAAGACACTTCCGGGTCACGTGGCCAGCGTGACGAAGCAGCAGCTGGCGAGCCAGCACCAGCGCAGCACACGGAAACGCCGTTTACCTTCCCGCTATAAAGCTGTCCCTATTTATCTACTTGCACTTAAGAGTGCTTTCAAACTGCTAGGTGGGCAGGAGCTGGGACCGAACGATGGGAGCTCACCCCGCCGCGGGGATTCAAACCGCCGACCATACGATCGGCAAGTCCTAGGCACTGAGGTTTTACCCACAGTGCCACCCGCGTCCCTTTCAAAGCTACTTACACGATACAATATTCAAAATTCGCCAGGAAGGTGAAAGAACATTAATTGGCAAAAGTGCTCATCCTGAAATTGTATTAGCAGCAGTGGCTGTGATCCCTGCATCACAAGGGGCTGGACGAGATGAACATTGGGGTCCCTTCCAACTCTTAAGATTTTCTGATTCTATCATTGTCGTCTATCTCAGTATTGATTAAGATGGTTAGGAGCAGCTCTCCAAAGTCTCGGACACTTTTTAACTCAGGGTTGCGATATGTGCTGCTCTCCGGGTGCTGTTGGACTTCAGTTTTCATCATCCCTAACCATTGGCTGTGCTGACTTGGGGTTGGTGGGAACAGGGGCCCTACAATGGACAGAGGGGCCTGTTTTAGCTGGATCCACCAGGGTGCAAACTTGAGGCAGATGAAGCAGGTGAACTAAGGTCCCTCAGCCCAGTGGAAGCCTAGAACCACAGCCCATAGCTGCACATATCCAATTTTGGCAGAAGGTGATTTAGGGCTTTGTGAATTAACCTGAGAATCATTGCTTGTTATAACCTAGATTTCAGCAGCCTCATTTTAGCAGTGTGCTATTGACCGACTGACAGAATAGAATGGCAGAGTAGACTGCCAGGCATCTTTATTTATGATGATGATGATGATGATGAGGTGTGTGTCCCCCCCTTTTTTTTCTAAACTGAAACTGCTTTTCTCACCTGCTTTCTTTCTGAGGGCATCTCAATTTATGAATCTCCATAAAAAAAAGGTCATAGGGCCGTGGGAGGGGGGATGGATTGCCATGAATGCATGCACCCATGAATTATTTTGTTGTGTGTGGTTATTGGCAAATTTAAGTCAGAATATTCAGAATTTCTGAAGGGGGGGGCATGACCCAAATTGAGCAAGTAATAGTAAATAAAAGTTGCACAAGTTGTTGTTTTTTTTAAATAGCAACACACAATAACCTTTCAAACAACTTGGGGCCAAAGGACCTTAAATTTCACCTGATTCCTTGAACACTGAAGTCTCCCCTTTTTGTGCTCCCCCACTGGCCTTGAGTCTCAGTGGGTCTTTACCAGGGACTGAGCCTTTAGTGCCCTGTGGAACTCCTTGCCAGTAGAGGTCTGGCAGGAGTCCTCTGTGTCTTCTGCTGGGCTTTTAACAGGTCGTGGGCGTTCCTTCATTGGAGATCAATGCCTCCATAGACTGGCCGGGCCTTTCGCTCTTCTCCTGCCTCATTTTTTTGCCAATGCCCCTCCAACCGGCTTTCAGCAGCTCTCTGTTTTGTGTATGTGTGTCTCTGTCTGACTGCATTTCCTAAGCCCCGCTGTGAGCACTGAGCCCGTTGCCATAGAAACCACTTTAGGCAGCTGGAATCTGTGCCCCACTGGCATGGCTGGCACGATTGGCTGGTTGTGTTGGCTGCTGGCCTCCTGCCCCTTGCAGGATGCCAGGCTGTGGCAGAAAGGCACTTCACATCCACCACCACCCCTTTCCCACACAGGAAGATCTGGGATAGGTTTTTTCCCTCCCCACCCCCACTTCTGTTCCTCTCTCCCAGTTCTCTGCATGTAGGGAAAACTTGCCAGTTCTGTCTTTAACCACTCTGCTTAAAACATCTTGCTGGGTATCTGAAAAGGCCTGTCTCCAGCTCATATCTTGGAGAGATGCTGTTAGTTTGGTGGGGATGGTAGCGGCTGGATGGGTCAGGCTAAGACAGCTTCCTGTGTCTGAACCACACTGAGCTCTAACGTTGCTTCAGCAGCAGCTAGCCTTGAACCAGGCCTCACTGAGGAGGAGCAGGTCCTGTCCCTGTTGCCAGCTTTGCCATCCCTGAAAGGTGCTTAAGTTAAGATGCTTGAGCATCGCAGCTTCTGTGATGGAGCCCTTTGAGTCAGAGGATGGCTCTATGTCCAGTTCTGGTCAGCACAATTTAAGGAGGATATTGAGAAGCTGAAATGTGTGCAGAAGCATAGCTGTCGACGTTTCCTGTTTTTTAAGGGAAATTCCCTTATTCCGAATAGGATTCCTCGCAAGAAAAGGGAAAAGTTGACAGCTATGTGAAGAAGAGGGTGGGCAAGATTATCAAGGGTCTGTAAACCAAGCCTTATGGAGAATGGTGGAAGGAGTTGAGTATATTCAGCCTGGAGAAGGGAAGGCTGAGAAGTGATAGAGCAGCCATCTTCAAATAGCCCAATTGCTGCCCCATGGAAGATGCAGCAAGATTGTTTTCTGCTGCTCCAGTGAGCAGGACCCGAACCAATGGATTCAAACAGCAAGGAAGGAGCTTCCGACTAAACCATAGGAAGAACTTCCTGACCGTAAGAGCTGTTTGACAGTGGAACAGGCTCCAAACAGGTTACAAGCTGGCTGGTGTGTGCACAGCCTTTGAAAAGATGGTGCCTTTTTGCCTATAAAATGAGGATTTTAGGGTAATCTGTATGCAAAAAAAAAGTGCAGAATCCAGATGGGGCAGACGGGAGATAAGACTGACTCCAGGTCTTTCAGGGACAAACTAGATGCGAGAGACTGGACCTCAGGGCCATCCAATGACTCTGAATGCTGGAAGATTCAGGGCAAAGAAAATAAAGTATTTCTTCACACAGCACATAAGTTAAACTATGGAACAAGAGACAGTGATAGCCACCAACCTGACTGGCTTTAAAAGAGGCCTGGACAGAATTGTGGAGGATAAAGACCATCAGTGGCTACTAGCTAAGACAACTTTGATCTGCCTTCTTGGCCAGAGCCAGTAATGTTTCCAGTAATGTCAGTTGCTGGAAGACACAGGAGGGGAGAGGACTTTTGCTTGTGGGTTTCCTATTGAGGCATCTGGCTGGCCGCTGTGAGAACAGGAGGCTGGACTAGATGGGCCATTGGTCTGATCCAGAAGGGCTGTTCTTACGATATCCGTCACATTCGGCATGCTAGTTTGCAGACTCTGATTGTTTGCATGTATCAGAAATTTCGAATCCTTTCAGCAAAACATTTCGGCTTCCGCCTTCGACAATTGCTCAGGTGCAAATAATGGTGTTTCTAAGGTGGCAGTTTGAGGGTGGGAATGCTAAGTGATGCTGTAGGTTGTGGTCATGTGCTGTTAAAGTGTCAGGCGTGTTCATCCACAAGATCTCCCTTTTGGCACGACTGTAGCATTTATTGATGAGTCCAACAGGCTGTGATTCTCAGAACTGAAGTGTTCAGCAACTGATTGCCCCACTTTTTTTGGTCAAAAAATTGTCAACTTGTGGTTTACGATATGTGTATGACACCCCAGATTTCCATTACTATCTACCTATGTGTGTGGGGTTTTTGGGTGATGGTGGTTAACCTTTTGTCCTCTGTTGTGGTCCCTATCTGGAGTTGCTCCATTACGCCTGCTATTTTGACCGGGGGAGCCCATTCCTTCCAAAGGAAACTTCTATCCCCATGCAAGTAGCAAGCATGGTGTGGGTGGCCAGCAGATCTAGCCTGGGATCATAGTGGAGGGGGGCACTGGACCCCAGTCCAAATATCCCTTGCTTCTTATTTATTTCTCAAAAAACTTTGTGTGCCCTCCTCCTAACCTGCCTCGCAGGACCGTTGCGAGGACAAAAACAGAAGGGACAGAACCGCGTAGGGTGCCTTGAGCTCCTCAACGTTGAAGCAGGATATGAATGCAGTGAAACAGATGTATAAATACTAGTAGCTGTGTAATTGGCAACAGCTGCCCTGACAGCTGCTGGTGGACACCCATCCCGCGCTAAGCCAGAGCATCTTCCAGGAGGTGTCTCTGGGAAATATATCTTTTTGTGTGTGTGTGTGTTTATCAGGGCGCCTGTGGTTAGGTAGCGAGCTTTAAATGAGCAAGACTGGCCTCTGAAAGGGACTTCTTAGCTTGCTGGAAATGGTTCTTTCGAGCTGTGATAAGCAGTGGATATTTCAAATGGCACAGCTGGTTATCTGTCCCTTCTCTGCACACTGAGAGTGATGGGGGAATTTGGGTTGATCGGGGAAAGACTGTAGCTCAGTGGAAGAGAATCTGCTTTGCATGCAGAAGGGCTCAGTAAATGGCTCATGTCCAAAATATCTGAAAGACTGCCTCCTTTCCTACAGACCCTCTTAAGGGTTGAGATTAACAGAGAGGGCCCTCTTGGTAGTCCCTTCAGCCTCAGAGGCTCTGGGTAGTGGCAGCCCAGGAGAGGGCAGTCCCCTTTTTTTGAAACGAGGTGATCTTGTGCAAAGATAATGCCTTTTCAGCTCTCCCATCATTCCATCCCACCTCAGTTGTTTCTTAGTGGTGTGGCAAAGCCACACATGCACAGACAAAGCAGTTAGCACAATCAGAATCCATTTTTACATACATCTAAATCCAGAGAAAGACCCTCAGTTAGAGAAGAATTTAATATCTTTATCACCCAACCACAGGTGATGCTTCCTAACATCCCAGACATCTTGGAACTGCCACACATTATCAGGATATTAAATATAACGCCCTGTACTCATCAATTAAATTATGGGACGTTTCCTGTCTCCGATACAGTGAGACACCTGGACAACACGTGCCATTTTTCCAGCAAAAGAGAACTCCAGATCGGATGTTTTGCTTGCTTGTTGTCAGAGGGGAGGAAGCTGGGCGAGACGGCTTGTGTTGCAATATTGGCACTTAGCGATATCCTCGCAAATGCTTAATCAGTAACTTAAAAAGATGCTTTAATCAGCAAAAATCACTGAGGGACCAACAAATTATAAGAGAAACTGCATGATTATGGTAAACATTGGACCAGAGCCAGGACACTGCCAGTTCAGAAGACACACTAAATATGCAAGATTCTTAACTGTGTCCATTACTGAACTCAGCATCCCAAAGACGGATAATTTTAAAGAAGAAACCAACATTGTTTTATTAATGCTGTTAGAAACTTGCTAGCCAATAAAATGTATTCTTATCAACTCATCATATGCATTTTTTTGCCATCCCTATTGCATCCCCAAGTCTCCTTTCCCCTCAACATAAAGTATCTTTCAGCTGCCATTCATAGTTCCATCCCACTCAACAAAGAGAATCCTAATCAGAAAATAAGCAGAAGTGAGAAATTGCTGGGCCAGAGACCTTTTTTCACTTCAAGGGCCACATTATGTCTTGAACATGTTTCTCAGGGCCACATGTGAGTGTTGTGTGTCACCTGAGGCAAAAGCGGGTGAGACCAGAGGCCAATATGGGTGGAGCAATGGAGGAGACTCTCACAGTGGATTGCATTCAAGCCATGCTACTCATGGCGACATAACATCTTGATCCAGGCAAGTGAGAGCCATTAGCATGGATAAAGGACACGTTCTAGCCATCCAGAAAACACTTGAGGGCGTCCTGGAGCAGCAGCAGTGAGGGGTACAGCCCGGAGAGAGGGATGTGTGGGAAGAGTTCCAAGAATGAGGGCCAGTGCCAGAAGCAGGTCAGCAATAAATCACACGGCGTCAGTGAAGTTAACTCTTTATTCAAGGAAACAAGGTTGACTCAGGAGGCCAGGCCTAGTGAGCACAGCAACGCATCCTGATAG